>NC_082648.1:53939778-54564778 GCF_028023285.1 Balaenoptera ricei | reverse complement strand
TTCTAATATAGTATTTTAAAAATAAGCTTAATTTTTGTATCTTCCTGTTCTATTTCCTAAAGTAGATTTCTATCTATGCACTAAATTTGCTTTTTCTGTGACATTCACATGACAAAGTTTGATTCCCACCTCTCCTCACAGCACTGTTTTCTAAACCCTTAGATTGATACGGACATTATAGAAACCCTCAATATTATTATACCTTACTGAAGACTTCTGGATGTGATTTATAATGACAACTATTACAGAAGTATATTCTCAACCCTGGCATTTGGTGAAATACAGACACAAAAATTCTAGACTACAATGTATCTGCTTTCTCATCCTCACAACTTACCTAAGCATAACAACAATAACCTGTGGGTGACAGTAATAAAAGCACGTCGAAAACGACACCAGAAGGACATCTGTGGTCTTGTGGATTGTAAAAACTGTACATCAACTATATCTGTCAATTCTTCCTCAGGGCCATAACCAACACACCTATTTAAAAATAATTAAGGGAGAGTTTAGAGTCAAAATCACTTCTTAGACTACAAAATGGACAAAGTGGAAACCAAATCCTTTACCTTATTCCAACATCTTTTCCATTTTCAAAAATCCACTGCAATGAGATGTTAAATATATCTTCATATTCAGGATCTAAATCCTAATAAGAAAAATAGAGAAAATAACTAACTATTCTTAATAATTCACATCCACTTGTTATGGGTAAGCTGTCTTATAAATAACATACTTTATATAACACTTTAAACTATATAACATAATAAAAATGTATTATTCATTACAGAAAAATGAAAGGAGAAAAAAGAAAAAAGTCACCATTTCCTCACCACCCTAAGATAACCACTGAACATTCTGCTATGTTTTCTTTTCATTTTTTTATTTACAGATTTAAAAAAAAAATTTTTCTTTTCAAGTATCATTGTGATTAAGAGTAAATTAGTCCCCCCCCCTTTTTAATGGAACACTATCTGTAGATGAACAAATGACAAATTATTCAGACTTGGATGTTTAACAGCCGTTTTCTCAACAAGTGAATGAAGTTAAATTAAGCCCATCAACTCCAGAAAAACAACTGGTTGTGTTATCAATGATAAAATTCCAGCTTTCAAGTGAAAAGTAGAATTTCAAAAAATGCGCATCCCTTACTATGAGCCTAACAACTTCACAATACTTGAAAACCTTTGCAATGAGACTATGCTGTGATATTAACAAATATGACTTTTGAGCATGGCATAATAAAATTTGTTAACATTTGGAAGATCTGCATAACCAGTGAACCAATATTTTCCAAATGAACAATCATGAGCTATAAAATCTTGCATGGGTAAAAGATCCATTCTAACTGCAAAACAGACCAAAGGGCTTTAGTATGAAAAGTATGAGTACGAAAAGTTCGCTGACATAGTTTTAAATTCTACATTGCCGCTAATCTTTAAGAAACTACTACTTGTAGAGTTTTGGTGTTGAAGAATATCTACAATTATCGGAATAGAGAATTAAAATACTTTTCCCTGTTTTGACTACGTATCTGTGTGAGGCTAGATTTTCTTGAGGTACTTCAACCAAAACAGCATCATGATGGATTAAATGAAGAAGCAGATATGAGAAGTCGGTTATTCTTAATTAAGATAGACATTAAAGAGATTTGCAAAAATATAAAACAATGCCACTTCTCACTAAATGTTTTTATTTTGGAAAATATAGTTATTTTTCATAAAAATACAGTATTTATGTTAACGTAATAAATTCATTATTCTTATTTTAAATGAATAAGTAAATTTTTAAATGTTGTCTTAACTTTAACATGGCAAATATATATCTAAGTATAAATAAATACATATCTAGCCCACAAACAGATGTCATTTAGAATCATCAGTAATTTTAGGAGTGCAAAAAGTTTAAGAATTGCTGAGCATAAGTGGATTATATATTTTTTAAATCAAAATATTAAAAACAAAAGTGGTATTACATTACACATACTGTTTTTCTACTTGCTTTTTTCACAGAATGAGGTGGCATGAATGTCAATGTCAGTACACATGGAACAACCTCAATTTTTTCCAGCAAGATAATATTCCATTGTGTGGTTATTTTACACTAATCACCCCCTTATTAATGAACATGAAGTGTTTCCAATTTTAGTATACCAAATAATACTGTAAATAAACATCCTTGAAAATTCTTTCATTCAAAATATTTATTGAGGGCTCACTATGTGGCAGGTACTGTTCTAGGACCTAGAGATGTAGCGCTAAACAAAAAGCCGAAATTCCCTGTGCTCATGGAGCTTGCATTCTATTCAAAAAGTATGTCTTGGGCTTCCCTGGTGGCGCAGTGGTTGAGAATCTGCCTGCTAATGCAGGGGACCCGGGTTCGAGCCCTGGTCTGGGAAGATTCCACATGCCGTGGAGCAACTAAGCCCGTGAGCCACAACTACTGAGCCTGTGCATCTGGAGCCTATGCTCCGCAACAAGAGAGGCTGCGATAGTGAGAGGCCCGCGCACCGCGATGAAGAGTGGCCCCCGCTTGCCACAACTAGAGAAAGCCCTCGCACAGAAACGAAGACCCAACACAGACAAAAAGTAAAAAAATAAAATAAATAAATTAAAAAAAAAAAAAAGCATCAGCCTCAAATCCAACACATTCCTTTAAAAAAAAAAAAAGTATGTCTTCATGTACTTTTGGAAGTGCAAAAAATGAATTTCTAAAAGTAGAAATAAGAAATCACTTTTTAAAATCCCTTAAAAATGTTTATAAGTAATAGCTATTGAATTCTAACAACATATTCTTCAACAGCTTTGGAAATTACAAGGTTCTCATTTGATCAGTTTACTTCCTAATATGAAACTGGCAGTTATTTTAATATATCAAATTTGAAAGTATAGTAAAGAATTTTATGAAGCAGAACTAATCTTGCTAGGCATCATTACTTATGTGTAACTACTACCAGGATTTTCAGATGCTGAAGATAACTATAGGCTATCTGTTACTTTTTTAAGTGTGATAATTTTGGCAATATTTATAAATATCAAAAAATTGCAGCCAATGTTAGTATTTAACTATTGAGAAATGGTTTATATGTGAGATCACTTCAGTGGGATATTATGAATTTAGAAATGATCATGATGAGAGCTAAATAGCTATATGCTTTAAAAAGTAAAATACAACATTCAAGTTATTTATAACTATAAAAGATATATACTCATTTGAGTAAGAACTAGAAAATAACGAAGAAAAAGTGAATTTTGTTTAATATTGCCCCAAGATGTTATGCGACTATACAAAACAATTTCAGGCAATTACTGTTTTAATTGTTATAAAATTAGAAATCACTTTGTATATAACTAAAAATCAAACAGAATGCACATTCACATACTCTAAAATTAGAGCAGATTCAAGCTTTGATAAAGGAACACCAACAGAACATACTTCTGGTTACACTGCATGGATCAGGATTAGATAAAGCACAAGTTATACAGGATTTTGAAAATCCATAAAGCAATATTAATATGGGTTATTAATATGGGAGCTGAAGACCTTGCGTTGATTCCTCTTTGTAATGTATTGGTTTTTAAAAATGATTTTGTACTCATTTAGTTCCTTTCAAAGACTTTATCTTTCAAAGACAAAGACATGAAGCACCCTTGAAAGACGTGGATATTTTAAAAAAATCAATGAAATACATACATTGTATTTAACCTGTATTTACATATATGCTCTTCAGTTTGTATTAATACCGTATGCAGAATATTATGACATGTTTGCATTATTACACAGAACTTAGAAGGCTAGACTATAAACATATGTCAAACAATGTAAAAACAAATTTCCAAGTTTACTAGTTATATAATTTAAATATAAAAATTTTAGGAAGCTAAAAACATTATAAACAGCATTACTACCCTCATTAATTATCCTTAAAAATGTACATAATGGTTCAAATTAACAAGGACACCTACTCTAATAAGTTAAGTATGTGGAGGAACAAAGAGCTTAACACTTCTAGTTATAAAATACTAAGGATAGAAAAGGGCATCCGTTGTTATTTTCCCATTTTCTGTTTTCCTTTCCTATGTTAATACCCCTGGATATCCAATGACTACCTGGAATACAATAGAATCATGGACTGTTCCTTTATGAATACAGATTTTCAAAAAACAAATGATAATTTATTTAAAACTTCATTAAAGATTAAAAGGGTGTTGAGTTCTTAAATAAGCTATTACTTCCACAAGTATTCTACATAGTACTTAGACTTCTACAGTATCATAAAATGGAATTTTTATAGACATAGAAGTTGAATTTTTTTCTGGCTTATGCTAATTAAATAGCTCATGCTAACACTGTAGCATACACAGCATCTACCTGATCTTAAGAGTCTGAAGTGTTTTACTGTTCACTTTTTGGAGCTACCTGGAAAGCTGTAAGGCAGGGGTAGGCCAACTTTTTTGTAAAGGGCCAGAGAGTAAATATTTTAAGCTTTGCAGCAGTATACACTTCTGGTCTCTGTCACTTTTTTTTTTTTAAGCAACCTTTAAAAATGTTGTTAAAAACACAGCTAGCAGGCCATACCAAAAAATGGCTCATAGGCTGCAGTTTGCCAGCCCTTGAGGTAAGGCATTCCTGTATCATAAAACACCCATTTTCTAATAACTGATGACAAAACTCAGGAGGAAACTAAGTTTTTAATTTTTAAAGCAGGTCTAATATTAACATAATTGCTTATTACTAGTTACTTATAGGCAATAGTTCTAACACACTGCTGATTGCTTCATAGAAATCTTTCTAAATTCAAAGCATGTTTTCCCAAATCTTTAACAAATCTATTTTAATACACTATATGTGTACACATACACACACACCCATGATTCCCAATTACAATTTACTTATTTTCAAAATAACTAGCCAAAAATGTGTATTTAAAAACCTGTATCAGGGCTTCCCTGGTGGCGCAGTGGTTGAGAATCTGCCTGCCAATGCAGGGAACACGGGTTCGAGCCCTGGTCTGGGAAGATCCCACATGCCACGGAGCAACTGGGCCCGTGAGCCACAATTACTGAGCCTGCGCGTCTGGAGCCTGTGCTCCGCAACAAGAGAGGCCGCGATAATGAGAGGCCCGCGCACCGCGATGAAGAGAGGCCCCCACTCGCCGCAACTAGAGAAAGCCCTCGCACAGAAACGAAAGACCCAACACAACCATAAATTAAAAAAAAAAAAAAAGGCCTCTTTAAAAAAAAAAACAAACAAAAAAAACAAACCTGTATCAGATGCTTCAAACTTGGATTACAAAGTACAAAAATAATACTGTTTCATGCAAAAGATTCCGTTCATTAAAGCAACAGGGCTTCCCTGGTGGCGCAGTGGTTGAGAATCTGCCTGCTAATGCAGGGAACACGGGTTCGAGCCCTGGTCTGGGAAGATCCCACATGCCACGGAGCAACTGGGCCCATGAGCCACAACTACTGAGCTTGCGCGTCTGGAGCCTGTGCCCCGCAACGGGAGGGGCCGCAATAGTGAAAGGCCCACGCACTGCGATGAAGAGCGGTCCCCGCACCGCGATGAAGAGTGGCCCCCGCTTGCCGCAACTAGAGAAGGCCCTCGCACGAACCGAAGACCCAACACAGCCAAAAATAAATAAATAAATAAATAAAGTAGCTATAAAATTAAAAAAAAAAAAAAATTCCCACCCGTACACATTCATGTGTATAGTTTAAAAAAAAAAAAAAAAGCAACAAAACATTTGTAAGGAGGGAAAATGATACTAGTACAGGGAGAAGTCAAGCAAAGATTAAAAATCTATTGGATATAGTTCACAAATGGATAATTTACATGGTAATAATAGCTACGTGGCTTTCTAGTTAGTGAATATTCTGCCTAATTGTGAGATGATATATGCCATACATTAGGTGCTACCTTTAAATTAAGTAAAATACGACACACAGAAATCAATAGTGAGTATGACTTAATTCTTGATGATTCAGTGGAAACTTGATCTTTCACCTGCAAGAATAATGGAAAGAACATGGTCCTTAGGATCAAAGAGGCCTGGAATCAGATCATGACTCCACTACTGAATAGCTATGTGTATAACCTTAAGCGGAAATAAGAGAAAGTAAGTCATTTATGCAGATGCATATACTTTGATCAATTCTTCAGATTCTAAACCCTATTCAGGGTCAGTCCCTTGACCACTCAATAGATGAGGGTAGGGGCTATAAACCCAGGCCTTCCATCTAAGAGGCAGAACAATACAGTGAAAAGAGCAAATACTTCGATTCTATTCACAGTTCCATCACTTACTAGCTGGATGACCTAGTTATGAAACCTCTCTGAGCTTTAGTTTCTTTATAAAGTGGGTCTGATACCACCTACCTTTCCGGATCATTGTGAAATCAAAGGTAACATACAGAAAGTACTAAGATAAATTATACTTGAAATATTATAATTATTATGAAATGTATCCCTCACTCCATTTCTTAGAATACTTATTTTTCCACAAAGACACAATTTTATTAACAGTGATTAGCATTCCAAGCTAGTTCATAAAAAATCTATCCAGCCCATAATTCAGCACATTTGCAGCTATCTTCTTTCCTATTATATTCTTCACAAACCTTAAACACATTGGGTTAAAAATTAAACAGGTCTTGAAAGTGACCTAGGAAATGAACCACCATCCATTACATCATTCTATTGTTAAGTTATCATACAAAGCTCCCACCATTTAACTTAAAAAGCAATCTATGTCTTTTCATGAAAATATAGTGCCATGTATTTCCTAAATGTTCCACCAGAGGGACCTCTTAACTTTTTACAAATCAAAACAAGCTTTCAATCTCAAAAATGATGAATAAAAAGTTCGAGAAAAACACTGGAGAAGTAAGAAAAAGTGTTTAAGTTATTTAAATTAATTGTCACATTTATTTAAATTTCCTTTGAAGGAGAAAGTGGGAGCAATAAAATAAAAATAGACTAAAGAATCAAATTGAAGAAAAATTTTAAACATTTTTACTGAGGCTTATTCACTCATTTTACTCCATCAAACATTTACTAATACTGTGCTTAAAATGCACTAGAAGTTGAGGAAAAAATTAGCTTATACTGTAGGAGTGCTACATATTCTCTGGCTCATTTACTCCTGAATGCAAAAACTTAATTGTGTTGCAGGTGAAACCATAGTACAAATACATAAAAGGTACAACAGATCTCTCTCCACAAGCAGAAAGCCTACAATATATATATGGTCATCATTATTTGATACCAGCTTTGTAGTGGGGTTCTTCCATACTTATTCTAGAACTTGGGTAAAATAAAATATCAATTTTGGATAGATTGTGCTAAAATTATCATTAAAAATTAGAGATTAATTTGGCAACATATATCAAAAGCATTAACAAAAGTTCTTTGAACAAGTAATTTCATTTCCAGGACTATTTCCTAAGGAAATGATCACAAAATCAAGTACTATAATGCAAAAATTAAGGTGCTTTCGTAATACCAAAAAAACCACAAACTAGTACAATACAATCATGTAAAGAAATATTATCCAGTGATAAAAAGAAACAATTTTTAAAAACCTGAACAATGACATGGGAAAACACTAACAACTTTAAGGAAAAAAATATGTAAATATTTATAATATGACATATTTATAATATTTATAGTGATACTAATTTTGGGGAAAAAAATATAAGACTAGAGAAACATGAACCAAAATGAGTGGCTAACCTTAGGTGGTGAATTTGAAATGCAATTTTCCTTTTATTTTCTGTATGAGTTAAATCATAAGCATGGGTTAATGTTATACTGAAAAAATAAGCATTATTAAAAACAGCACCTAAAAGCTTTTATCTAAACCTTAAAACTTTATTTTTTTGGAAAAAACCCTGTTTAATGCTTTTCTTCCTTTTAGTAGCAGTCCAAACTGCATCTTTGGTGGTAACAAGCCATACCAGATTTCACAGCATTTGAAAAGCTAAAAATGGGACTCCAAAAAGAAAAGAAAAGGTTAACACTAACAAACACACACACACACACACACACACACCCCTAAATGTATAAGGATATTACCTACATAAAATAACTTCACTTAACTAATTAAGAAATTAATCCAAAATCTTTTGTAAAAATATACGTTAGAAATTCTACTGAATTAAAAAAAAAAAAAGGGGCAAAACCCAATCTGAAACATAAAATAGTCCCAGAGAAAAGATATTAAAATCTTTTAAGACCGGAATTCGTTAACGTCACTTTTTTTTTTTTAAACTCAATACCGGCAGTTCCCAACTAACTCATGCATGGGTGTATCCATTAACTCCTTTGCTGTCAGTCTTTAATCGAACTAATCTCTTGTACCCTACTGCTGCCTGGCTTAGACTCCAACTTGTCCCAACCCTGGTTCTGTGTCCTTCTTTTTACTTTATCCAATCAAATGGCTGGGGACGGGAAAGAGAGGCAGTTAATCATCCTTCCACAACAACCCGACTCTTCTTCAGCTCCAGCTTAACTACTGATCAAGCCCTATCCTGTTCCCAAGCCCTATCCCAACCAACCCTTTAGTCCTTCCTTCAAATACAATTCAGTAGATTTTAAGAGTCTTGAGGTTTGTCTGAAATGTAAATTAATCCTGCTCCAGGAATTTATGACCAGTGATAACAGATATCTGATATCTGTGCCATTACCTCTCTGAGAGATTCAACTGGGAAAAAAAAGAAGAGAAAGCAGGAGGGAATCACTGGTTGGGATCAGTTTTTCCCACTGCTAAAAGTAAAAACACTTTCAAATCATAACGAATGGCTTGCTGGCTTGGATTCCCACATGCTATGCCCTCTTCCTGGAATATTTGATTCTCTGTTCCCTTTAGCCTACTCAATCCAATCCCTTCTTTGCCCCCACCCCCATAATCTATCTAGCAATTTTTCCATCCCTTAAGACAAAGTCCCATAATCGTAAGCCCTCCTTATTTAGACCTTTTTGGATCCTAGTCCTTTAGGTATCCAATCTATTAACTATTACGCTATCCACGAATCTGCCTGTCATCAATGTTCTCATCTAGGTCAAAACTAAAAATGAAGAAAAGAACAAGGTTGAGAGACAAATCCTGCAGCATGTTATTAGAAAACTCTCTTCAGAGTGACACTGGTTTAATTAGTTAGGAAAAACACAAAAAAAGATATAAAATTTATTGGAAGTTATTATAATCATCAGGCACTGACCTAGGTACTTTATATTCTCACAAGTCTCCCAACAACCCTGACAGGCATTAATAAGAACAGTCCCACTTTCACACTGAGATACAGGTACAGAAACGTGAAGGGACTTTACCAAGACACACGGCTTCTATGAGCCAGTGCTAGAATTGGAATCAACATCAAATCTCCATCATATTATTCTGTCTCAACATCTTTTAAGTATCTACATATAAGTTATGAATTAAGTATCTACATATAAGTTATGAATTAAGTTAAAAACTGAGTCCATATTTCTCTTTTTTGACGAGCATATCATGGCAGATTGTCACTAAAACCTCGCTGAAAGCCTTAGAACTATACTACATTGTAAATTAAAAAAAAAAAAAGAGGGGGGTGACGTCAGCAAGATGACAGAATAGGAAGCCCCAGACCCTCCTTCCCCCATGGAGACACAAATTCAACAATACGCAGACCAGTTCCCATTGTAAGAAATCTAGAAACCGGTTAAGAGCCTCCTGCACCCCAAGCATGTGCAAAACTAGCTGCACGAAAGTAGGAAAATTCATAACGCTCACTCACCGGAGCCCCTTCCCCTGGCATACCATAATGTGATCTGGAGAAAATTCCCAACTCCTGGCTTATCTTTGAGGAGGGAAAGAGAAGACTGGAACATATGCCCAATGTTCAGACTTTTCAGGGGCTGCCAGAGGGACTGGCTTTTGTCTTGCTTGAATCTTAGCACTAATAGCTAAGGGCACCAGGTTGGGGGCTGCCAAGAACAAAGACAATGAACGAATACACACTCACTTGCCACTGCCCCTCCCTGCAGCTCGGTGCAGAATAAGTGGCAGAAAACCCCCAACTCCTGGTTTCTCCCCGAGGAGAGAAAGAGTTGGAACATGTATCCAATGTTTCAGTTTCTCAGGGAGCTGCCCAAGGGACTGGTTTCTGTATCACCTGTTTCAGAGCCCTGAGATCCGACATAGTCTAGATGCCTGGGGGTTGCTGAAAATAAAAAAGAGCTGGACAGCTTCCTGCTGTCCCAGAGGACCCGCAGTAGAGCAGACAGACACCAGAGGGAGCAAGAGATTACAAGCTCCTATAAAAAGAAACCTGCAAAATCTCTCTAGTTGGGAATATACGCCCACAAGTCCAGAAAAGATGCATCCACAAAAAAGGTTTGAGGGGACCCCAGAATCTCTATCTGAGCTCAGTGGTAAAGGTCTTCCCCTGCATGAAGGCAGTCTGTAAAGACTGGGAGATGTGGCTGTGTTTTCAAATGGTAGATCCCAACACAAGGTAACAAGGCACACAAAGGAAACAAGGAAACACGACCCAACTAAAAGAACAAAATAAATCTCCAGGAACTGACCCTAAAGAAACTGAGCTATGTGAATTACCTGATAAAAATCTAAAAATAACTGTCTTAAAGATGTTCAACAAGCTCAGGAAAACAATGCATAAATAAAATGAGAATATCAATAAAGAGAAAACACTAAAAAGAACCAAACAGGAATTTTGAAGCTAAAGAATACAATTACTGAATTGAAAAATTCACAAGATGGGTTCAAAAGCAGTCTTAAATCAAGCAGAACAAAGTATCAAGGAACTCAAAGATAAGTCGTTTGAAATTATCCAGAAGAACAGAAAGAAAAGAGAATGAAGAAGAATGAAGAAAGGCTTAAGGGACTTACGGGACATTGTCAGTTAGATCAATACATGCATTATGGAAGTCCCAGAAGGAGAGGAGTGAAAGGAGCAGAAAGCTTATTTGAAGAAATAATGACCCAAAACTCCCAAATCTGGGGAAAGAAGTGGACATTCAGATTCAAGAAGTCCAACAGCTTCTTATGGGATACAGCAAGGGCAGTTCTAACAGGGAATTTCATAGTGGTAAATGCCTACATTAAAAAAGAAGAGACTCTCAAATAAACCACCCATCTTTACACCTCAAAGAACTAGAAAAAGAAGAATAAATTAAACCCAAAGTTAACAGAAGGAAATGATAAGGATTAGAGCAGAAATAAAATAGAAAAAAATCAACAAAACAAAGAGGTGGTTTTTAGAAAAGATCAGCAAAATTGACAAACCCTTAGTTAATAAAAAGAGAGAGAAGCCTCAAACAAAATCAGAAATGAAAGAGAAAGTATTAAAATTGATGTCAGAGAAATACAAAGGATCATAACAGACTACCATGGACAATTACTCACCAACAAACTGGATAACCTAGAAAAAAAATGGATAAATTCCTAGAAACATATAACCTATCAAGACTAAATAATGAAGAAACAGAAAATCTGAACAGACCTATAACTAGTACAGAAACTGAATCAGTAATCAAAAACCTCCCAACAAAGAAAAGTCTAGGATTCAATGGTTTCACTGGAGGATGCTACTAAACATTTTAAAAAGAATTAACACTTAAGCTTCTCAAATTCTTCCAAAAAATTTTAAGAGGAGGGAACACTTCCACACTCATTTTATGAGGCCAGCATTACTCTGACACCAAAGCTGAACGAAGACACTACAAGAAAGGAAATACAGACCAATATCCCTGATGAATACAGATGCAAATCCTCAACAAAATATTAGCAAACTGAGTTCAACAGTTTTAACAACACATTAAAAGGATCAGACACCATGACCAAGTGGGATTTATTCCAAGAATGCAAGGATGGTCCAACACACAAAAGCCAATCAATGTGATACACCACATTAAAAGAATAAAAAATTAAAAATCACATGATCATTTCAATAAATACAGAAAAAGCATTTGACAAAATTCAACACCTTAAATTATTAAAAACACTTGACAGATCAGGAACAGAAGCAAATTACCTCAAAATAATAAAGGCCACATATGAAAAGCCAATGTCTAGTATATACTTAACTGTGAAAAACTGCAAGTTTTTCCTTGGAGACTAGGAATAAGGCAAAGATGTCCACTGTTACCATTTCTACTCAATATAGTACTAGAAGTCCTAGCTAGAGCAATTAGGTGAGAAAAGAAAACGCATACAAATTGGAAAGGAGGAAGTAAAATTATCTGTTTGCAGAAACACAATCTTATACGTAGAAGACTCTACAGACTCCACAAAAAAAACCATTACAATTTAAGCAAATTCAGCAAACTTGCAGGATTAAAAAATTAATATAAAAAAGAAGTTGCATTTCTATACACAAAAATGAACAATCAAAAAAGAAAATTAAGAAAATGTTCTTTACAAGAGCATCAAAAAGAATAAAATACTTAGGAATAAACATTACCAAGAATGTGATAGACTTATACACTGAAAAATACAAAGCACTGCTTAAAGAAATTCAAGACACAAATAAATGAAAAGCCATCCTGTGTTCATGACTGGAAGACTTAATATTGTTAAAATGTCCATACTACCCAAAGCAATCTACAGATTCAATGCAATTCCCATCAAAATCTCAGTAGCACTTTTTTGAGAAACAGAAAGATCAATTCTAAAATTCATATGGAACCACAAAGGATCCTGAATAGCCAAAACAATTTTAAGCAAGAAGAACAAAGCTAGAGGCCCCATACTTCCTGACTTCAAAACACATCACAAAGGTACAGTAATCAAAACAGTACGGTACTGATGTAAAGAGAGACACATAGAACAATGGAAGAAAACAGAGAAAGTCTCACATATATGGTCAACTGATCTTCAACAAGTGTGCTAAGAACACACAATGGGAAAAGGATAGTTTCTTCAACAAATGGTGTTGAGAAAACTGGATTTCCACATGCAAATGAATGAAACTGAAGCCTTATCTTACACTACACAAAAATCAACTCAAAATGGATTGAAGACTTAAACAAGACATGAAACTATAAAACTCTTAGAAGAAAATACAGGGGAAAAGCTTCATGATATTGGTCTTAGCAATGATTTTTTAAATATGACTTGGCAATGATTTTCTGGATATGACACCAAAAGCACAGGCAACATAAGCAAAAAGAGACAAGTGGGACTACATCAAACTAAAAAGCTTCTGCAGGGCAAAGGAAACAATCAACAGAGTAAAAAGGTGATCTGTGGAATAGGAGAAAATATTTGCAAACCAAATATCTGATAAGGGTTAACATCCAAAAGTAAATAAGGAACTCCTACAAGTCAACAACAAAAAAAAATCAGATAACCTGATTTAAAAAATGGGTAAGGGACCTGAATAAACATTTCTCCAAAGAAGACATACAAATGTCCAACAGGTATATGAAAAGGTGTTTGACATCACTAATCATCAGAGAAATGCAAATCAAAACCACTGTGAGATATCACCTTACACCTGTTAGCATGGCCATTATTAAAAAACAAACCAGAACCAAAAGAAAACAAAATAAGAGTTTTCAAGGATATGCAGAAAAGGGTACCCTTGTAAATGTTGGTGGGAATGTAAAATGGTGTGGCCACTATGGAGACCAGTATGGAAGTTCATCAAATTACTAAAAATAGAACTATTATATGTTCCAGCAATCTCACTTCTGGGTATTTATCAAAAGAATTGAAAAAACAGGATCTAAGAGATATTTGCACTCCTATGTTCACTGCAGTATTATTCACAATAGCCAAGAAGTGGAAACACCTAAATATTCACGAGCATATCAATGGATAAATAAAATGTGGGGTATATACAGTGGAATATTATTCAGCCTTAAAAAAGGAAGGAAATCCTGTCATATAGTACAACATGGATGAACCTTGAGGGCACTGTGCTAAGAGACATTAACCAGTCACAGAAGGACAAATACTGCATGATTCCATTTTTACGAGGTATCTGCTGTAGTCAAACTCACAGAAGCAGAAAGTGGCATGGTGGTGGTCAGGGGCTGGGAGGAGGAGGAAAGGGGGAGTTGCTGTGCAATGGGTACAGAGATTCAGTAATGCAAGATGAAAAAGTTTGAGAGATCTGCTGCATAATGATGCATATATAGTTAATAATACTGTACACTTTAGGGTAGATCTCATGTTACGTGTTTTTTTACCACAAAAAGGGGGGAAATGAAGTTTGTATGACATAACTTGTTCACAATGAATGGATGCTAACTTCTAGGGATCAGCATTTCCATCTGCAAGTACTCACATCTTTATGGAATTATCTTTATGGAACTGGATTAACATCAAGCTCCCCAATATGGTTTTCAAAATCCACTATCCCCTTTTTGGAAATCAGAGTGACACCTGTCCATCTTAACCTTCTAGTACCTTTCCTTTTATCTAGGATTTCCTAGATTACTTACAGTGGTATAGAAAATACATCTGCAAGTTCTCTTAGAACCCTGAAATAAAATTATCCCGGGGCAGAAGAACTGAAATAAATGACAATGGTTAGATGCTTACTTGCTTTCTTATATGCTACTTACTTATCTCAATTTCTCTCTCACCAGTGGTGTCTGCACCCTTTCCAAACTAATGTGCATTCTCTCACAGAGAATGTTCTAAAACAAACTAAAACAGAAAATGTTGAGTAATTTTGCTTTCTCTATCTGCTCACATTACACCAAACAGCAGGCCCAAGCTTGTAACAGTACAATTAAAGTAATCAAATGCATGGTACTGTAGATATAAGTTGTGATGATTTACATAAACTTTAAGAATAGAGCTATTAAAATTCTAATTTCACTGCTTACTTTCAAATATGCAGCTGCCTCTTGGACAGAAAGTGTTCTCTGACTAGAACTGCCACATTCATGATCTCCTGGAAAGATTAGCATATTATTAATTTTGAATCAGCACTATGTTAAACAGAAGAAAACAAATATGATTAATCAAACTAGTTTTACAAATTACACAATTATAGATTATATTACTATAATCAGTAAAGAAAGAAGATAAACACTCAATTTTATTTTCTAGAAATAAATTCCAATAGGAATAAACAAATATTTGTATATCAACCACAACCTTTAAATGTATTTCAGTCTAGATAGAAACATACATTCCTCTTACATTCCCAATGAAACTGTTGGCCAGGGGTAGGGACCGTGTCATGCTGATGCCTACCCACAGGTCCTGGCACGAAGAAAGCCCTCTAGAGATGCATTATTTTTCAAGGGGGGAAATTCACTGTGCTAACTCATACATCTATTAACTAAAGCTAATAATTCAAGAGTTCAAGTAGCTTTGAATTAAAATGTGCATTTTCGGAGTATTACTAAGCCTATCTTTAGCAAGGAGTATGCATAACTTAAAAAATTATTATAACACAAGTCAACAGGGAAAGTAGAAGCTTCTACCTATAATCTGGTTTCTACAAATACGTGTACTACATACAAAAGTTTGGAAAACTACATTTTCCTTTTCTTGTAACTATTTATAAAAGAACCCAAAGTCTTTTTTTTTTTTTCAGGCTATCTGTGGTTATCAGAGATCAATTATCCTTACATTGAACTTCAATTTTAAGTTTCTCCTACTTGTTTCTTTCAAGTACTTTTTAAAAAAAAAATTAACATAAAAGTACAATAATTAAAGTAAAATCCTTGGCAAATTTTTCTATCATAAAAGCAACCACGTTCCTATTTATCAGTTTTGTTCAAGTAGCCAGATTTTAATGGTCATGGTTGTAAAACAGGTAGAAATACCTATTAGATGAACATGTAAGTCTTCAAACTTTATAATCCATCCTCAGAGATTCTGATTCCACAGATCTACAGCAGAGGTTGGCAAACCCACAGACCAAATCTGGCCTACCACAGGTTTTTATAAATGAAGTTTTATTGCAACACAGCCACGCTCATTCATGTATTATCTATGGCTGCTTTCAGGCTCTAACAGCAGAAATGAGTAGTTGTGACAGAGACAGTCTAGCTCGCAAAGCCTAAAAAATCTACTATCTGGCTCCTTCACAGAAAAAAGTTTGCAGACCCCTGCTGTAGAGGAAGGAATCTACATCTTTAAAAGCACCCCAGACTATGCTGATCTAACACACTTCATAAAACACTGCTGTAGAGACAGCTATAGAAGCTTGTAGCAGCAACATGAGGAATTCCATGTAGATTATATACTTCATTTCTGGGTGCCACAGCATACCAAATAAATGTCATCAGTTTGCAGCATATGTATATAACAGTCTGTCAGTCAATGCAAAGAAGACTTTTAGTGATATACACATAATTATTAGCCCAAAAAAACTGACCAGAATTAAGGACCCCCCCAAAAAAACAAAAACAAAGATTGGTGAGAGGATGGGGAACTGTCAGGATTCTCAACACTTCCATTCGACCAGAGAAGTTCCACATTCACCTACTAGGTTTCTACCAATGATCTAGTTTCTACAAAAGGATCTGCTACAAACAAAAGTTTGGAACACTACATTTTTCTTTTCTTGTAACTGTTTATATGAAGAGAATCCAAAGTCTCTTCTTTCAGATTATATGTGAAATAACTGAAAAAAGTTAAAAGGTAATAAACAGATAAGGTGCTACTACGGCTTTTATAGATGCTAAACTTCATGCCAATTCACCTATATTATTCTAATTGCAGATATGTTGCATACCTGAGAACTCTCAAAGTCTTACTAAGACCAGAATATGAGGAAAATGCGAAGTTTCAGGAGAAAAAAATTCTGTAATATATTTACTTTATCCAAGGAAATGACACCTATACAATCACCAAAGGAAAATCTGCACTTTTATATTTAATCAAGGATTTTAGTTAATCCACTGCTTACCCAATTTAACTGATATATAAGCTTTCAGAATTTTGTTATTATCAATGCAATAAAAAAATGTGATGACTTTTACTATAGAGTATATATCTATATTTCATCGTATACATATGGCAGGCAGGAAAAAGGCCTTGATTAAACGTATCTATACAGATAAAAACCCACTCCATATAAGGACTAAAAACTCTAAAGAGAAAACACCCCACAAATATAACAACACTGAACTTGGGAAAAACCATTTCTACTGATACTGCATGCTATATATGCAAATTAATTTTCAAAACAATTTTAGAGACTATGAATGTTAAAACAATTACCTGCAAGCTGTGCCAATCGATCATGAAGCTTGTATAAAGTGTTCATCATAAGATTTTTCTTACTTTCCTAAATTTAAAAGAAATTATTATAAAATATCTGATTCCGGGGGGAAAAATGCACCAATTAATAATTTTTATTCGAAAAGAAAAACAGTGAATGAATTTAAAAACCATAGAAGCTACATAATCTGAAAGACAAATTCATATTTAAGCAACAGCTACCATATTTTAAAGAAACCTTAATCTAAGAATCTAAACTATCACTCTAAATATTTTACCTTCTTGAGGATGGTTGGGAAACTGGCACTAAGGTTAGTGCTAGAAAAGGTCTCATATACAACAAACTCCCCCAGCCACCAAAACAATGCTCCCAATCCCCCTCTATACAATGCAAGCTCGTGTATTTTTATGAGACTGTTTTCTTCATGTTTTGTTTTAACCTGCCTCAACCACATAATAAGGGAATGAGTAGTGACACTTCAATTAAATTAACCCTCAACCCCTCCTAGGTCCCAAAGTGGCCCTGTATAAATTTAAGAACCATTAAAGTGAAACAAACATTTAATGAGCCTCTACTAGGAGTTAAGAACTGTTCTCAACAAAGCAAGAAACCCAGGGAACAAGATGGTTCCTGTTCTCAAGGACCAAAAACATACTAAACCATTATATTATAGTTGCAAACAAGGTACAATGTAAATACAGAAGATGGAGGGGAGGGAAGATCCATTTATGGAAGAGGGAATATCTGAATCGGGCTTCACAGAAAGAACAGAATTGACCAGCATTCCAGGCAGAAGGTACAGCATGGGCCTGAAGGAATAAAAGCTTTGGTTATATTTCTTACATAACCAGAGCCTACTTTGACTCAGCAAACTACTAGAAAAGTAGTTTGGAATCAATGGCTAGAGAGCTCTAGATACCAAGACAAAGAGTTTGACTTCATTCTGAACATTTAGGAGAAGAAAAGTAAAACAGAACTGTGCATCAGGAATATTATTCTGACCATATGAAAGGAAACCAGAGTGGAGACTACTGCAATGTCTAAGCACCCTGACAAGTAGTCTAAAGCAATGAGACCTCAATTTAAGAGCAATCACAATTAAGAGAAACTGATATAAGCAACAGGAGAGGGTAGGTTAGGAGAGGGGGTAAGGATAGCTTATCACACTATTTGAAATAAATTCATGATTTATGAGGGGGCTATGTCTTTATTATTTCCTTTCTCCTTAGGTTTCTGACAAAATAGGAACTGTATGAATATGACCAGGAACAAATTCAGACAGGATAGTAAAAAAGCTGGGAAAGTAAAATTCATATGCCCAATGACATGTAATCTCATCCATTTGTTTTCACGCTATATGTTCAAGGACCGAAGAGACAAGTCTGCACACTATGGATGGCATGCTTCTATCAATGCAGCTTTAATGAGTGGTACTAGGAAGAGAAAAACTCATCAAAGGCTCCACAATCCTACCACCAGAGTCCCTGGCTTTATGTGAGATGGTTGATAGAGGTAAGTGACATTCCTTCAGCTGACTACTTGCCTTCCAACCCATTTGCTTTTTACCCCCTCAACTCTGTCTCAACCTGATTCAGAATCAAGCCAGTCCTTATCACATAAGCTTAAAAATCCAAACTGCAAAAATCAGACATCAAAAAGTAACCGCAGGAGTTGAAATTCAAGATTCTGAAAGCTATGCATCTGTGATAGATTAAACCACAAAATCATTTTTTAATAAATATGTTCAATATAACAAGATGAGGAGTTCCAATGATAGTGTAGGTTGTGGACTTGACATATAAAACCAAGGTAAATCTGATTAAGCTTCAGGACTAAAGTAGTTGAGAGTTTTGAAGTTTGTTTCCTTCCTTAACTGGAAAAGAGACCGATTCCCTTTTCGTTTTGCATGTCCTGATCATGCCTATCCCCACACCCCTTTCAAAACCAAAACTAAATCCAAAAATCTGACACTGTCCTCTGTGATTACATCTTTAATGAACGTCAGAGGCCTGGGAATAAACTTCATCTTTTGATTCACATATATTAACCCTGGACTAGGACCTCCCTGGTGGTGCAGTGGTTAAGAATCTCCCTGCCAATGCAGGGGACATGGGTTCGATCCCTGGTCTGGGAAGATCTGACATGCCATGGAGCAACTAAGCCCATGCACCACAACTACTGAGCCTACGCTCTAGAGCCCATGAGCCACAACTACTGAGCCCGCGCACCACAACTACTGAAGCCCGTGCACCCTAGAGCCCGCGTGCCACAACTACTGAGCCCACGCGCTCTAGGGCTTGCGTGCTGCAACTACTGAGCCCGCATGCTGCAACTACTGAACCCGTGCGACCAGAACCCATGCTCCGCAACAAGAGAAGCCACCGCACTGCAACGAAGAGTAGCCACCACATGGCAACGAAGAGTAGCCCCTGCTCACCACAACTAGAGAAAGCCTGTGTGCAGCAACGAAGACCCAATGCAGCCAAAAAATAAATAATAAATAAATACATTAAAAACAACAACAAAAACACTGGACTAGACATGTAGAAGAAATAACAAAACCTAATCATATGTAACTGTATCTCACACTGGATAACATAGATGCTATTACATTCGCATACAATGCGTTTAAACACCCCAAAAGCTCAGCTATAATTTTTTCAAGAATTATTTTTCCAACAGCAACTCATTCAAAATGACCATCTATATATTACAAGGGTGTCACGTGCCATCCAAATGATCAACTAAATTATGATCTAAATAGTTTTTATGGACATTTTATTAATGGGAACAAACCAATTTTGAGAAATAGAAAGGTTCAATAATCTTTAGCACCAATATGCTAAACTAGAAGTAAATCTGAAAAGGGTGTAAATCAAATGTTAAAGTTACTTTCTTACAAAAACTTATATTGGCTTATAGTTTCATTACAAACTTCTTCCATTCTGTCTGCTTTCCAGATTGCCTCCTGATATTCAGCTTGAAATGTGTCTACTGATCACCCTGAAAACAAGTTAAAGATCTACAAATAAATCCATATTTAAGGTAAGCTTTCAAGTAACCTTCCATTAAACAAAAATAATTTTTTAATTTGAAATGGCTACCTTCTAATTGCATGTTTTGGTAAGCTCCAGATTTTCTTTTACTAACACAAATCATTCTCTGAAGCAAAGTTCTCATTCTTGGGGGGAAAAACCAAACTGTAGGGTGACTCTACCAAATTTTCTCACATATTATCACCTTTAAATATTTCCTTCTTGTATCTCAGCCAATTTCCTCCTCAAGGATATTTTCAATTTTTGTATCAAGTCCCTGATTAAATGATACTAATGGATTTTAAACACTTAGCATAGTGCCTGGCACAGAATAAACACTTAACGTAAGTTAATTGCCATTATCTTCATTACAATTATTATTATTATTTAGAGATTAGGAACTTCAGGTTCCCCCAAGGGGAAAATTATACAGAAGAAAATAAAGTCTTGTCTTTTCAATGTTCAGTGAGTATACTGTGCAAATTTAAATTATGATGCCAGCAGCAATGTTATACTTAATATGATAAAGCAAACTTTTTTAAAAAAACAAGTATCACCACAATAGAATACTACAGAAAATAATCATTACTAACAATCTAAAGTAACATTCTATGTATCTGGTTACACATTATTACATATCGTTTAGTACAACAAATAATGTTTTCCGTACAGGTCTGTATTACTGTCAGTTCCTATAATAAAAAAAAAAAAAATTAACAACTAATTGTGCGTTATAATATAAACTCAAATATCATAATCTTTGGAGTGCCTATAATGATGAATGGTAAGTGAAAAATATTTTCATGTGAGTAAAACTTAGGTTAAAATTATTATAAATCCTTTAAAAATAAAAGGAATCATAAATAAGTTGCATAAGACTCTAAATCCTTTGCCTTCCTAACAGTTGAAAAGGCATGCCAATGAGCAAAAAATTGAAAGAGAACAAAAGGAGGGCAAAAAAGACAAAAGCTGCTAGGGTACCCAACAATTAAGGAAACAGGCATACTTTTAAGGGTAAGACCAGATCCCCAGATGACATGCCACTGCCATTTTACTTGGCAGTGGCTTTTACCTCAAAGTGATATACAGGTCAGCTCTTAGGTGGAAATCGGTGTCAGATTTAATTATACTGTGGTCAAGGAATACTCAAAAATAAGAAAATCTGTTGCCTTTAATATTACTACATTTTAGGTGATAGTCATCCTACTACCTTTATCATATAAAACATGAGACAAAGTATCAGTATTAAGATTTTTTACTTACTTTTATTCTTCCAAATGTTTCATCAAAGGGGTTTTCTACTATCAAGGAAAGAAAAAGAGAGAACTATTAGCATCATTTAAGAATGAGAATTAGAATCCCCCTAAACAAGCCCTCGGAAATGCCAACATGTACTATGCTAAAACTGAATGTAAACATGCAAACAATATATAAACAAACTGATGATAATAAAGGTTGGGGAACTAATTTTTCAGACTTACTATATTTACCATTCTCACTATGATTTTGTGGTTTGCTCTATAATACTTAGAGTGACTTGGTTCAAGTCCTAGCTCCACTACTTACTAGCAATGTGACCTTGAACTACTATCTACTTAGCCACTCTAAGTTGTAGTTTCCTCTTCTGTAATGGAAGGATGTAATGATGATACCTACCTTATACAGTTGTGAGGATTAAATCAGATAAACCATATAAAATGCTTGGCATAGTGTCAAACACTTAATATATGTCACCTATTATCGTTACTATTAATGACTATCATTTCTTCACCTTAACTTGGTTTCTCTTCAAAATATAGACTAAAGGCAGTTACTACTTGAGGAAATCTATAAGATGCTTTAAAACTGAATAATTCATTTAGAATTCTTACTTCCAATGATTAAAAAACAAAACTTCCTAGTCCTTGCTAACATCTGGAAAAGTGGCAAGAAACAAATATACACATCAAAGTAGCTAAGAATAAAGTCTCAGTATTAAACAACTTCTTACTTCTAACAAATATTATAAAGAAAGAATTTACCACTTTCCATCCAACCTCCATACACCCACCCTCCCCCGAAAGATACAAACAAGTTCATGGCTGATTATGTAGCATCTCTCTGGTTATTACTTAGAATCTCCTCCTTTTCCTCTATTTTAAAATTGCATGCAAAAATATTCAAAGTTTTCAGATACCTGGATCTCTATAAGCCAGGTCACAACTAAGACTAACTGAGCCTACAAAGTAGTTCACACTGACCAGGTTTCCTTTCTGAGGTGCTTTTCTATTTTTATTTGAGAAAACAGGAAGTCCCATAGGAACCAGGAACTGCCTGATTCTAAGAAAGTTCATGTGTGAGACCAGTTTAAGTTAAAAGGTACAATAAAAAAACAAGGCAAAAATGTATTCTGCTATCATCTAAAGGGATTTGGTAATGAATTTTCAGACATCAGTTTTCTATAAAGCAATAGGGTTTTCATGCTGAGAAAGAAAAAATTTTGAAAAACAGAAGATCAAAAGTACTCAGTACGGGACTAGGAAGAGGAATATAGCTTAAAGATTAAATAAAATGTTAAGAATCAGAACATGCTTAAACTAAAAAGATACTTTTTAATAACACTAATTTTAATTAATGTAAAATTTGAACAACTTAAAATAAAGCCATATTTAGTTCAATATACTACCAAAAATGCTTTTGTCAATCTACTTAAAATAAACTGGTCAAACAATACTAAACAATGAGTATTTTATTTGCCCTCTATAAGAGTAATTCTAAAAAATATTAAAACATGCAATCCTAAAAACAGGTTTTAATATCTATGAAGAAAGGCCATGAGAGGACCATTTTTTGACTGCTTACAAATTTGTTTCTGTCAAAATTATTAAATGGAAAACTAGCTCTTCAAGTATCTCTATGAAAGTATTACTGTAGATTGTGGACGCTCTGCCACTAGACTGCTCTACTATGAGTTTCTCATGACAAGGGATCACGTGTATTCATGTTTGTATGCTTGGAGCCAAGCATAGTACTGAACATACAGTCAGTGCTTGAAAAGTACTATTTGAGCTGTCTAGGCTAAATCTGCCCTTCTTTACTCTACTCTATGTGTTAACACTGAAGCAAAAGTGTTAAACTCTGCAGGAAGCTGGAGAAGGGTATGTTCTGAGTAACTGGGAAGGGAGAGGAATAGGATAACAAAGAGAAAGCCAAAGAGCAGAACAGTAATTCTGTTGAAAAACACCGCTCTGCCATTTGTATCTTTCTAAGTTTCTGCCTCTTGTCTAATAGGCTTAGATACCCGAGAGTGTACCATATCTGAAAGCCAACAATATACATACCTACTGATAAAAAAATGTTCCCCAACTTCCTGTGACAACTGTCACCTATTAAATTAACAGATGGACCTATTAAATTAACAAAAGTAAATGTAGTCTTGAGGTTAAGTTTAGAAAGGAAACTCCATCTAAAAACAGCAATTTTAGCAAACCAAAAGCATTTTTATGCATCTAACTTTTATTCCCCTAAATCATTTCAGTATTTCTAAAACTACATCAGTACTTTTTATCTCATCCACATTACCTACAATTTTTAATGTATACAACAAATATTGTTACCCCTAGTGAAAACATTCCTCTCTCCCCCTGCTAACTAGGCAATTGTAGAGAAGAAACCATATTCCAAAAGCAATCTACAGCAAATGCCACCTCATTTTTTAGCCTCTTTTCTAGGGATGGAAACTGAGAGTAAATTACAGTTCTTATCTCTTATCCTAAAGCAATGATAATGCCAAGTTGGTATTTCAAACTTATTGTCCTCCTATATCCCCTACACCCCGAACAGCTTCTCATTACTGCTTTTTCTCAAATTCTCTTGGTGTGGCCATTTCTCCTTCATTTTTCTTGTTCAGATTATTTCAAACCTCATATATACCAAACTTTTTTTTATAAATGTCCTTAAATTTTGACTTCTCTTCTTCGGACTATCCTAATAATTGTAAAAATCAAAGTCCTAAAAATATTTCTTTAATTATACTACTAGACCCCTCAAAATGGTCCAATGATTTCTCATCACATTTTGCTTCAAGGAACTAATTCTAATCTTGTGATACTTTCCTACTTACTTTCAAGACACATTGTTTCTTCTCCTTCTCTAAGCCTCTTTCTCTCACATAAATTGCAAAAAAATGTTACTAGTTTTACTGATCCTTTCTATCAAGTGTAAACTTTTTTCCATTCTCTTAGGCTGAGATCAAATTGTCAACCATTATGAATTCCCAGATAAAAAGGAAAAAAATGAAGTATATTATAAATGTATGTACATTGTTTTTTTAGACATAAGGCTATTGCACGCTTAATGGACAGTATAGTGTAAGCATAACTTTTACAGGCACTGGGAAACCAAAAAACTCTTGTGACTCCCTTTATTGCAATATTCACTTTATTACAGTGTCAGGAACCAAACCTGTAATATCTCCGAGGTATGCCTGTATTCGCAAAGTATATGTTTAATGTTGACCAAATGAACTGATGTCCTCCTCAGGAAGGCCCCATTTTGGTCACTCAGTGGCAATAAAGGGAAGAAAAGTCTGTGGTGACCAAAGTTCTTTTACAACTCAGAAAGAAAGATAAAGTTTATTCATTTAATAAGTATTTATTGAATAGTTGGTGCTAAGCACTGGAAATGTGGCTGTGAATAAAATAAATGATATCTCTGCCCTCAAGGAGCTTATATTGTAGAGGGGTTAGAAAAGACAATGAGCAAATACACTTTTAAAATATATAGTATGTCAAATGGTTCTAAATGCTTTGGAAATAAAACAGCAGGAACGGTGCTAGACATGTGAGGGAACTTCTGTACTGTTTTCCATAGTGACTGTACCAATTTACATTCCCACCAACAGTGTACCAGGGTTCCCTTTTCTCCCCTTTTCTCAGATTGCATTTGAATAGAAACCTGAGAGAGCTGAGGGAACAAGCCGTGGACTGGGAGGGAAGAGATTTACAGACAGAAAGAACAGGAAGTGTATGGGCTGTGAAGTGGCGGCATGCTTGCCATACTACTGGAACTAGAGCAGTGTGGATGAGAGGGCAAGTAGCAAGAAATGAAGTCAAACTGGTAAAATTATTTAAGGGAGTTGGTAGGTAAGATAATGTAGAACCTTGAAGACTTTTTATATATTACTCTGAGCAAGAAACCTCAGAGAATTGGAAACATGTTATCCGGCTTATGCTTTAAAAGAAAGACACATGTAATAAGTGACAGGCCACTCTCTGGATTAAGTTTAAGAGTCCTAAACATTTAGATAATGAATGATCTGCTATTCATGAACCAGGAAAACTGAGGAAATAGTACATTCAGGGTACTTTCCTCCTGCTTTCTCTACATCAGCACAGCCAACTGCAGACAGCCTCAACATTTTTCTGTTCTGAATACTTGAAACTATTACCAGTCATATAAAAATATTCTGTCAGAAAGAACTGAATAGACATTTTTCTAAAGAAGATATACCTGGCCAACAGGTACATGAAAAGGTGCTCAACATCACTAATCATTAGGGAATTGGAAATCAAAACCACAGTGAATTATCACCTCATACTTGTTAAAATGGCTATCCTCAAAAAGATGAGATAACAAGTTTGGTGAGGGTGGGGAGAAAAGGGAACCCTTGTACACTGTTGGTGGGAATGTAAATTGGTACAGTCACTATGGAAAACAGTATAGAAGTTCCTCAAAAAATTAAAAATAGAACTACCATATGATCCAGTAAAATCCCACTTCTGGGTATACATCCAAAGGAAATGAAAACAGGATCTCAAAGAGAGATCTGCATCCCCATATTCATCGCAGCGTTATTTACAACAGCCAAGATATGGGAACAACCTAACCGTCGATGGGTGAATGGATAAAGATGATGCAGTACGTATATACAATTCAGCCAGGAGACAGAAGGAAATCCTGCCATTGGCAATAACATGGATGGACCTTAAGGGCATTGTGCTAAGTGAAATAATTCAGACAGAGAAAGACAAATACGGTATGATATCACTTATATGTGGAATCTAAAAAGCCGAACTCAGAGAAACAGAGAGTAGAGTGGTGGTTACCAGGGGCTGGGCAGTGGAGGTAATGGGGAAATACTGGTCAAAGGGTACAAACTTCCAGTTGTAAGATTAACAAATTCTGGGGATTTAATGTACAGCATGGTGATTATAGCTAATAATAATACTGTATTATAAACTTGAAAGTTGTTAAAGAGTATTTCTTAGATGTTCTCACCACAAAAAAGAAATGATAATTATGTGACAGGATGGAGGTGGTAGCTAATGCTATGGTGGTAATCATTTTGCAGTACATAAATTTACCAAATCAACATGCTGTACACCTTAAACTTACACAATGTTATATGTCAATTATATCTCAATAAAGCTGGAAAAAAATTTCTGCCAGAAAGGCTCTGAGCTTTTGATCTTTCTGATCTTCTTCAAGCCTGCATGTTTTTCCTTCTCCTTCATTCTGTCTTTAAGGTCCAGTTTGCAGCTCTCCTGCATGAAGGATGCCTAACCACTGCAGCTTATCAGGACCTTCCTCTTCTCAGAACCTCCACGTATTTACTCTCAGTATCCCACTACCTTAACTATTTGTTGTTGTTTCCTCCACCAACAAGACTACAAAATCTCTACCTGCTTTGCAGATACTGGGTGCTAAATATATGCCGAAAGAATAGAAGCTTGAAGGCACAGTGCAGTCTCCTAGAATAACAGCTTCACCAATGCCAGAGGGGTACTATAATCCGGCTTACTCTACAAGATTCTCCTTTGAATAAAAAGGAAATAATATTTCTTGAGCTCTTGATATGTTCCAGGAATACTGATGCCACGCTTTTAGGAGGTAGCTCATTTCATCCTTACACCACTATTTTACAGCAGGTATTACCCCTATTTTTATGGACAGAGAAACTGATGCATGATCCTTCAGGTAAATGCAGTTTAAAGAGCTGGGATTCAAAAAGATGGGATTCAAACCTATGTCTGACTCCAAAGCCTGCATTCTTTTCATTATAGAAAAAAACTACAGAAAAGAAAATATTTATTCTATTTGGTTTAAGGAAAACATTCTTCTCTAGAACTTTCAGGTTTGGAATCATTAAACTTTAATCTCCTTATGATGTAATGCATGAAAAATGCCCAAAATCGGGATAAGGAGGAAAAGACACTGCTTTTGGGAAAATACACTGATGTCTCTTAGATGAGGAAAACTCTTCAAAACCAAGTTCTCTACTAATTGTAGTCTAGAAAAGATTTTCCATGACCTATCAAAACATAAAGTGTCTGATGACCACCACGGGCAGCATTAATCATTGCCCTTCTCTCTGCTGCCATGCCACTTTGTTCTTAACACTGCTATAAAACTTACCACAAGGCATCGGCTTTAAAAAAAAATCATAATTTTCTAATTTAGTACCATACCACATCTAAACAATATTTTGGCTTCATCTGGTAATGTAAGATATTCACAAACATATATCAAGTTGCCTACTAAGTGTCAGGCGTTATGCTGGTTGCAGGATATTAAAAAATGAAAATACATAAGCCCTGAACTCAAGAGGTTCAGTCTGGAGGGCAGTAACTGCAGATATGTTCTTTCAAAATCTCTTGTAATTCTAAAAGTCTATGACCTTAAGGCTAGGTTTTAGTCTTTGGAAACTTCAAGTCATCTAGGCAATTAAATTCAGCTACCTAAATGACCAATTATCTCTCTGAGTTGTACCTTTTTGTAAACAGACATTCAAATTCTCAAATCCCATCTTCTAGCATTAATGATTTAAACAGAGCATAATTATATGTGAAGAAGTGGGGGGTAAGGGGGAGGGCAAATGTTTCCAACAGCTGCAGAACACTGCACCTGTATGGCCAACACTTCTGCATTTCACTGCCAGCCAGACTGATCTAAATATGGACAGGGTGAACAAGGCAGTACATTCTTTTGCAACACAGCACGCTGCCCATTTGTTCTCTGAAAGTTCACCTATTGTTTCACGGCTCTGCCAAATATGTGGTCATTCTAAAGCACAGGAACAGTTCACTTGAAGTGTACTTATTAGTAAACTACTGTGAATATTGAGATTAAATCAGCAATCAAAATAGACAAAATTATATGGACAAGAACTGTCTACTATAAAACTTGCCTAAGGTAAACTCTTATACCACCTTGTTCTACTCATAAATAACCTTTCCATGTTTACCCCACTTATCTATCTGGATTTACAGAGGTACAGACCTAGATGGGGATAATCAGTGCAAGAGAAGGGAAGGAGGGCAAAAACGCAAATACTTCTTTACTTCTCATATCCTACAAGACTCCCAACTTTTCACTGGTGCTATTTTGAGAGGCAACAATCCTGTGCTGCTTCCAAATAAGTTTTCTTAAAGAATAACAGAATATACAGAGTGATTTTATAAAATAAAAACAAAAAGGGCTTTAAATGTGGTTATCAAAGTACTAAGAATATAGTGAAAACTGAAATAATGTATCCAAGGAAATAAAAGGTCAAAACTCATAATTAAATTGGCAATAGTCTTACTATTTGATTGGTTCTTATTCTTCATCTCTATATAATAAGGAACATTATGGTCTCTTTCAACCTTGTGGTCATTTGAAAGTCTCACATTTGCTCACCATAAAAATGAAGACTTCCTTGGAAAAAACTGATAACAGACTGTAATTGAAATTGTTATTAAATTTTTGTTTAATCTTCATTCAAGCACTAATTTCACATTATAATTGTACCCCAAGTTTGGGATCTCTGTAACAAAAGCTGTAAGAAAGACTTCTAACCATAGACTGTTCAACAAGTATTAATGGAGCGTATTCTATACACCATGTTCTGAGAACATGCTGCATACGGAGTAGTGGAGATAAACGAGTAGCTATGATATAACAGCTATAATATATATAACAAAAATAGCTATAATATAATCAATACCTTAGAGTTTAGAATAGAGTGCTTTAAGAATTCAGAAGGGGATAAATAATTTCTGTGTAAAATAGATCTGAGCCTTAAAAATAAACCAAGAGTAATAAAATGGGATGTACTAGAAAATGCAACATTAATATATCTCAAAAATATCATGCTGAGTGAAAAAAGCCTCACAAAAGAGTATTCTATGAATCCATTTATATGAAGTTTTAAAACAGGCAAAGCAAATCTATGGTGAAAATGATCAAAACAGTGATGGAGTATTGACTGGGCAGGAGGAAACTTACAGAGGTGACGGTAATGTTCTATATCTGTAAGGATTTAAGTTACACAGCTGGAAGCACTTGTCAAAATCATTTGATGGTACATTAAAGATTTGTGCATTTGACTACATGCAAATCTTACCTAAAAAGAAAAAAACACCTCACTCTAGTTAATAATATACACGAAGTATGGAAGGGTGGAATATCCTAATATCTTCAATTTACTCAAATATATTTTTTAAAAAAACAGAACGGTGGATGGAGTGATGAATAAGATATATAATAAAGCGAATATAGGAAGTGTGTAAACTGTAGACTAGGTGTGGGTATGAGTGTTCACAGCACAATTCTTTCAATTTTCTGTTTGAAATGTTTCATAATAAAATGGTAGGGGAGGAAAAGTATAAAAAAACAAAACGATGAATATTCGTTGATGGTGCTAAAATCATATCAGAGAACTGGTAAAAGGTCACTTCAATTCCTAGATACATTAGGTTAAACCCCAATTTTAAAAGCTGCAGCTTATTGTACAAGAAAAAAATTTTTCTTCCTTACAAATCAGTCTAAATTCTTAACAAATTGAAAACTGAAAAAGAAAATTTCCTCTTCTTTTGCAAAAAACTAGAAGAGTTACTGTAACATAAGGGGTTTTTTGTTTTGTTTTGTTTTAGAAAGACCTGGCTATTATAGTCCCAGTTTTAAAAATTCATATAATTCACAGTTACAAATATGAGTTTATCTTTTTTACTAAAATAGTGTCATAAAGTTGGCAGATAGGGAAGTAGCCAAAATGTAGGAGCCTGTGTCTAGTAATTTTTAAAAAGTAAATGTTTGACAAACATTCACGATTATTTTCTAACACGCTTAACCTACTGAGTTGGAGATAATTCATCTACCAATGATTTTACAAGACTGGCTTCATTTACCTAAAATAAAATTAGTACTATCGGGTTGGCCAAAAGGTTCGTTCAGTTTTCCCATACGATGGCTCTAGCGGCACTTAGCTGTCTTTAACTTCATTCAAAACAATTTTGTTAGATTGCATTGTGACAGCTGTCATATCAGCGTGCATTTAAAAAGAAACTTATCAAAATTGATGAATTTTTGTGTAGCCATGTTTTTAATATTGAAGATGGAAGAAAAAAGCAATTTCCTGCATATTATGCTTTATTATTTCAAGAAAGGTAAAAACGCAACTGAAACGCAAAAAAAAAAAAGATTTGTGCAGTGTATGGAGAAGGTGCTGTGACTGATCGAACGTGGCAAAAGTGGTTTGCAAAGTTCTGAGCTGGAGATTTCTCGCTGGACGATGCTCCACAGTCGGGTAGACCAGTTGAAGTTGATAGTGATCAAATCGAGACATTAACTGAGAACAATCAATGTTACACCATGCGGGAGATAGCCCACATACTCAAAACATCCAAATCAAGCCTTGAAAATCATTTGCACCAGCTTGGTTACGTTAATCTCTTTGATGTTTGGGTTCCACATAAGTTAAATCAAAAAAATCTTCTTGACCGAATTTCCGCATGCAATTCTCTACTGAGTAATGAAAACATTCTGTTTTTAAAACAAATTGTGGTGGGCGATGAAAAGTGGATACTGTACAATAATGTGGAACGGAAGACATCATGGGGCAGGCGAAATGAACCAGCACCAACCACACCAAAGGCCGGTCTTCATCCAAAGAAGGTGATGTTGTGTATACGGTGGGATTGGAATGGAGTCCTCTATTATGAGCTCCTTCCGGAAAAACCAAACGATTAATTCTAACAAGTACTGCTCCCAGTTGGACCAACACGATGAAAAGCAGCAAGAATCAGTCAACAGAAAATGCATAATCTTCCATCAGGATAACGCAAGACCACATGTTTCTAGATGACCAGACAAAACTGTTACAGCTTGGCTGGGAAGTTCTGATTCATCTGCCTATTCACCAGACATTGCATCCTCGGATTTCCATTTATTTCAGTCTTTACAAAATTCTCTTAATGGAAAAAATTTCAATTCCCCAGAAGACTGTAAAAGGCACCTGGAACAGTTCTTTGCTCAAAAAGATAAAAAGTTTTGGGAAGATGGAATTATGAAGATGCCTGAAAAATGGCAGAAGGTAGTGGAACAAAAGGGTGAATACATTGTTCAATAAAGTTCTTGGTGAAAATGAAAAATGTGTCTCTTATTTCCACTTAAAAACTGAAGGAACAAATTCAAAATGGATTAAAGACCTAAATGTAAGGCCAGACACTATAAAACTCTTAGAGGAAAACACAGGCAGAACACTCTATGACATAAATCACAGCAAGATCCTTTTTGACCCACCTCCTAGAGTAATGGAAATAAAATCAAAAATAAACAAATGGGACCTAATGAAACTTAAAAGCTTTTGCACAGCAAAGGAACCCCTAAACAAGATGAAAAGGCAACCCTCAGAATGGGAGAAAATATTTGCAAACGAAGCAACTGACAAAGGATTAATCTCCAGAATATACAAGCAGCTCATGCAGCTCAATAGCAAAAAAACAAACTACCTAATCCAAAAATGGGCAGAAGACCTAAACAGACACTTCTCCAAAGAAGACATACAGATTGCCAACAAACACATGAAAAGATGCTCAACATCACTAATCATTAGAGAAATGCAAATCAAAGCTACAATGAGGTATCACCTCACACTGGTCAGAATGGCCATCATCAAAAAATCTAGAAACAATAGATGTTGGAGAGGGTGTGGAGAAAAGGGAACCTTCCTGCACTGTTGGTGGGAATGTCAATTGATACAGCCACTATGGAGAACAGTATGGAGGTTCCTTAAAAAACTAAAAAATAGAACTACCATATGACCCAGCAATCCCACTACTGGGCATATACCCTGAGAAAACCATAATTCAAAAAGATACATGTGCCACAATGTTCATTGCAGCACTATTTAAAATAGCCAGGACATGGAAGCAACCTAAATGTCCACTGACAGATGAATGGATAAAGAAGATGTGGCACATATATACAAAGGAATATTACTCAGCCATAAAAAGGAACGAAATTGAGTTATTTGTAATGAGGTGGATGGACCTAGAGTCTGTCATACAGAGTGAAGTAAGTCAGAAAGAGAAAAACAAATACCATATGCTAACGCACATATATGGAATCTAAAAAAACCAGTACTGATGAACCTAGTGTCAGGGCATGAATAAAGACACAGACGTAGACAACGGACTTGAGGACACAGGTCGGGAAGGGGAAGCTGGGATGAAGTGAGAGAGTAGCCCTGACACTACCAAACGTAAAATGGACAGCTAGTGGGAAGTTGCTGCATAGCACAGGGAGATCAGCCAGATGCTTTGTGACGACCCAGAGAGGTGGGATAGGGAGGGTGGGAGGGAGGCTCATGAGGGAGGTGATATGGGGACAGATGTCTACATATAGCTGATTCACTTTGTTGTACAGCAGAAACTAACACAACATTGTAAAGCAATTATACTCCAATAAAGATATTTAAAAAAAAAACCTGAAGGAACTTTTTGGCCAATCCAATAAATTAGCAAATTAGATCACTAGCAAATCAAAATATCAAAATATTACAGTTAAAAGACTTTAATGAGTCAGTCTATTCCTTCTAAAAATTAATTCTGATATCTTAATAGAGCATCCATAACTCAAAGAATATCTGATAGAGTTACTGATTCCTGAATCTGACTAGCAAATAAAAGTGAAGTTCCCATTCAAAAAATGTTTAATCCAAAAGAAGACTTAGACTTTAAGAAAATATCAACAGCTTACTCTAAAATAAACTATAAAGATAATAATGAATTTCTCCCCACGTCAACAAACATACATACACACACACCCCTAGTCTCAAAACCAGAGGGAAATGATTGGGCTGCTGCCTCCATCTAATTTCATCAGCTAAAGACACTCCTGCAGTTTACCCAATATTGGGAGGAAAGACAGTATAAGAACACATTCAAATAAAGACAAAGCAATATGTCTACTTAAATTATGGGAGCTTTATACTGCCCAAGATCCAAAAGTTTGAGTGATCTGCTTTTTCAGTACTTTCATAGTTTCTTCTTGAAAACTATTTTGCATATATGTCAGTTAAAGAATTATGCTACTGCATGGTGACAAATGAATAGAAAAATAAAAGTAAGTCAGCCCACAAAGGTTAGAAACAAGCCTATAAATAATAGCAAGCATCTGTGCAACAGATATCTTGGCACCCAAAGGAATTTATGCTAATGCAATACTGCAATTTATTAAACATGGTGACAGCTCACTGTATTAAGAGATTTTAAACATTAACTGCTATACACTAGAGACTGGCTATAACACTTCCTCAAGGTTTACATTGCCAAGAATACAAAAGAAACTGTGTTATAAAGAGGGCTGTTCTGAAAGAATATTGCTAAAAGAGAATTTAGAGATCCAAAAGGGATCTGTGATACACCGTGCAACCCATCTCCAGCACAATACAATAAAGAAACATGCATTTCCCATAGAATTAAATTCATGAGGTCTTCTACTTAGTAACATTCTCAATTACAATATGTGTGTTTACCATTTTAAATGACTAGAGATAAACACTACCACCACTTTAGTTTTGTGTAGCAGAGACATTATGCAAATAAGAAAACTGGAGAGAGAAAAGCTACAGTGCAATGAAAAGGTGAATAGAAATGAAAAAAAAAAAAAAAGGACAGTAGTTCTTATTCCATTCATCAAACAGGGATAAGGAGCATAGCTCTGATAAAAGGGAAAAAGGCATTATATGCATAGACAAAGAACAGAGATTAAAGTATGACCAAAGCTAACATAGAAACTGAATATGGAGCTAAAAGAAAAAAAAATATATATATCCCTAACATTGACTTTATGAGCAACAAGCTTAAAAGTTACATCTTGACTTTTAGCTATGGAAGAAACCAGACAGAAATGAAAAGTCATTTGGGGAATAGAGGAATTTATCATCATTAGGTTAAAAAAACCAAAAAACAACACATTGGGTAAAACAAATATAAGCAGTTACGACACGTGGTAAACTAGGCTAAATGAGACTTTTTTGTTGGTTAAAATATATTATATGAAACCTTAAGAGTAAAACCCATGCTTCCACATGAACACAATGAACAGAAAGTACAACATATGCTGGAATCATCAGATTTTCACCTAACGTCTACTTCTAACTTCTACTTGTAGCAGAAAGAGACAATAGGAATAAATGTGTGTGAACAAATACTTAAGGGGAAAAAAAAAGGCATGCACTTCCCCACAATTGTAACTGTTACAGTCAATAGGCATGTGCCCTAGACAAATCCTGAGATGGGAGATGCGATATTGCCATTCCCTCAGCTGCTCTCAATTTCCATGTGGCTCTCTCATAACTAAGAATACTTCAAACACTGAGTATGATTCTAATGTTTAAAGATGTACTATGTTCCTTAGTGCTCCATCAGGTACTAAAATGGTCTATTCTTACACTGGATGGGGAGGAGGGGAAACTGGCCTTCTTGAGAGATCACACGGCAGCCTCTAAATCTAGGGGACTTTTCAACAGCAGTTTTGAACACACAAATTTTCCTTTATGCTCTGATTTCAAAAACCTAACTTCATAGAACTACTATATACTAGAGCTGGAAATTTGAAACTGTCAGTAACAAAACAATTTTCTGAACCAAGTAAATAAAACTGATGCTCTCATACCCATCTAGTAAACATTCAAGGTATCTTAAGACTCCCATATTATGACTAATTTTAAGCTTATTTCCCCACACACCATCTCTTATTTGTTAAATTCTCTTCAACAAATATTTTTGAACAATCAAAAACCAGGTGCTAAGGAATACAAAGATGAAAACTCATACAACCTTCCCCAGAGCAGCTGACAATGCAGTGATTCTCACTATTTTGGAGGGTCAGAGACCCTTGAGAAATGGATAAAATCTATGGACCCTATCCCCAGAAAAGTGAATACACTTTCAAAAATTTGCATAAAATTTCAAGGAGTTACTGTTCACCTGGAGGCCATTTATGGCTTCTTTAAGATTCAGGGACCACTGGGGTTAAGAACTCCTGGCCTAGTAGAATGTAAGACTTTTTTTGGGGGTGGTGAGGATAATTCCAAAGGAAATCAAAAAAAAAAAAAACAGGAGATGATACAGAATCATGTAGAGAATATAGTACAGGGACAAAGATCCCATACCGGAAGTCAGATTATCGGTATTCAAATCTTGGTTCTACTACTTACTGACTTTAGACAAGTTTCTCCTAAACCTGAGTTTCCTCACCTAAAGGGAATGCTAATAATACCTGGCTCTTAGGATTGTTTTAAGAATTAAGTGAAATAATTGCATGCAAAATTTAGGACAGTGCCAAGACAGAGGCACACACACAAGTACAGACCCAGAGCCCTTTGAGTTGAATTGATTTCCTAAAGTCTTTACAGTCCTAGCCCACATACATCCTCAGAGTAAACCCTGTTTCTTAAGACTGTCTTTATGACCAAAAGAGCCCAACTAAAACATCATCTTCTCTCAAACGCCACTGCACAAAGTAGCTAGTGACTTCTAAAAGTCCTTTAAACTCTAAGGTGATCGTATATGGCAAAAATGTTGACTTTAAGTTTATCTACTTTTATTTATTCAGTGTAACCTTCCTTCTTCCTTCCCCCAGAACCAGAATTTATTAACAAAAATAGCCAAAAAATAAAAAAGTATGGCAACAACCCTGTAGTAAACTGGTAGAAAAAAAGTCTTGTAAATTAAAGCACAAGATAACATATTTACATTCATATTGTGTCTGCTCTAGTTAGCAAACTGACTTGCCAGAATTTTGATTTACTACTTTAAGCTGTTTTCTTTTCCCAATTGTACACCCTACTATAGGCTATTTAATCTTGCTTTTTAAACATCAAAATCCATACACCATGGATTTACAAAATCCATTACAAAATTTATTACCAAAAAAGAATTTTAAAGAAGATAGGAAGTGTTTGCTTAAAAAAATAAAATAAGCAATCTAAACCAACCCAACAGAATGTTGTATTCCTATTTTTTTTTAATGTATTTGGACTGATATTCTGCCTACAACAAAATTCAGGCAAGGACACTAAATCACTCTAGTTTCTCTCATTTTCCAACTCAAATATTACAGAATTTTTTTAAAAGGTACTAAATATTTTCAAAGTAATTGGATGATTATCTTTATCCTTTTTCCTTCTTGGATGACACAGTATTAATATAATTTATAACTTTAATATATTAATTTCAACCTAGTATAATTTTTAAACTTTAAAATACAAATTAAAATTTTTTAATTTAAATAAAAATTTCCACTAAGTAATGCTTACTTCTGAAGTTAAGTCATTTAGATGAATGAAAAATATCTTTTCACACTGAAAGGCAGTGAGGTAAAATGGGAAAAAAAACTCTCTGGAGCAAGGAATACTTCTTCCAAAATTTATGACTTGTGACCTTAGGTAAGTCACCCTCTCTGAGACTCTATCTAGTAAACTAACATAAAATGGGATGTTTTGTGACTATGCATAGCAATATGGGGAGAAAAGAGATTAATAAATCTTAGCTTTTTTTTTTCTTTTCCCAATCCTCGCATGAAATTAAAAAATAGACGGCACTCAGTTTACAAATAACACAATATACCACTACTCCATTCCTCATTCGTCTCTGCCATGGAGCTACTGGGAAGAAATGACAGAGTTCTCAGAAAATCTGTTAGTTAGAAAGAGACGAAATGGAAGACCTCAAGGCAAGGCTCCCTGCCAAAAACCTTCTTATAACACCTGAATTTTACACTAAATGCCAAAAATTTCACTAATCAGAGAGAGAAGCTGGGTTAACTAAGATCTTGTATTTAAAGTACAATCACCTCTGAGAAGATTAAAGGGCTTTTACCAGTTGATAGGTTGGTCAGTCAGTCATTTAAACATTACAACTGATTTCCCAACATTCACTATGATTGTCTTGAAAACAAATTCTAAAATATAACCAGTATATACAATTTCCTTATAGCATGCTTTAAGCAGTGTTTCTTCACTTTTTAAGTAAAAGGACTTCTTCATTTATATCAAGATGTTCAGATCCCCAAAGTAGTATTTTTAGTATTCACATACTAAGAAAATATGACAAAATTCTACCATGAATATATAATTTTTTTGTATTCTAATCATAGCAGTATTGATACGTAGTTGAAAAATAATAGAACAATATGAGAAGGGCAAATCATTTGTTAGGTCCTCAGACAACACCTTGTAATGCGTGGTGTTCCCAAAATGTTTTTCAGCGCATAAGTTGAGCACTATGGACCTAACTTCTAACTGAAAAATGTAGGCAACCCAACTAACTATACATATAAGGATGAAGGATGATTTAGGGAAGCTGGGTTAATTTCTGATTCCATATTGGCTCAATCCTCACTAAAGATAATCACATTATCAAATTTTATCATAAAATCACATCAATTTTATTATCAGAATTCTATAATATTGTGAATTAATTCAATCAAATGGATTTCTCTATCATTTAGCTAAAAGTACCTGAACTGAGAAAATAAAGAGTTCCAATTTGGTAAAAGGGGAAGAGGGAATGCGAGAGAGAAATGCAGTATAGTACAATGGTTAGGGGATGAGCTTTCAAGTCATACTGCCACAGTTCAACCAACAAAATAACACCACAACTCCCCTCTCTCACCTATAACCTTGGACAGAGTGATTAGCCTAATCTTCCATTACAGATTCTTCATTTATCAAATCATGTAAAAAATGCTTAAGACTTAAATGCTTAAGTGTAAACATTTATGTTTATACTTGCCAAGCACCCAGTAGGTAGACCTACTATTTATTATAGAGCATTATACTACATGAAGTAAGTCAGACAGAGAAAGACAAATTCTGTACGATCTCACTTGTATGTGGAATCTAAAAAAAAAACGAACTTGTAGAAACAGAGCAGACTGGTGGCAGCCAGAGGTGGGGGGTAGGGAGGTGGGTGAAATGGGTGAAGGTGGTTAAAAGGTACAAATTTCCAGTTATAAGATGAATAAGTCCTGGGGATGTAATGTACAGTGTGGTGACTATATTTAACAATACTGTACTGTATAAATGAAAGCTGCTAAGAGAGTAGGTCTTAAAAAGTTCTCATTACAAGAATATAACTACATATGGTGACGGATGTTAACTAAACTTATTGTGGTAATCATTTCACAAAACATACATATATCAAATCATTACATAGTACACCTTAAACTAACACAATGTTATATGTCAATTATATCTCAATTTTTTTAAAAAAAGAAAAAATTTGAAGTACTGAGCACTTAGATGTTTAACCAAGATCACAGTAGAATGCCAAGTAGCTCAGGCCAGCATAAGAACAGGAATTAAGAGACACAAAAGTATAAGAAGAGAAAACATAAAAAGCCAAAAATAAACTTGCTTCCTCCTAATCCAACTCCCACAGAACATGACCCACACTCTGAGGACCTAAAACTTACACCAATACTATACTAGTACTAAGACAGGATATGTTTTTTTAAATTGAAGTATGGTTGCTATATAATATAAGCTACAGGTGTACAATACAGTGATTCACAATTTTTAAAGGCTATACTCCATTCACAGTTATAAAACACTGGCTATGTTCCCTGTGTTGTACAATATATCCTTGTGGCTTATTTTATACATAATAGTTTGTACCTCTTAATCCCCCACCTCTATGTTGCCCCTCTTCCCTTTCCTCTCCACTGGTAACCATTAGTTTGTTCACTATAACTGTGAGTCTGCTTCTTTTTTCTTATATTCACTAGTTTGTTGTATTTTTTAGATTTCACATATAAGTAATATCATAGAGTATTTGTCTTTCTCTGACTTATTTCACTTAGCATAATACCCTCCAAGGCCATTCATGTTGTTGCAAATGTCAAAATTTCATTATTGTTTATGGCTGAGTAGTATTCCATTGTATATATACATATATGCCACATCCTCTTTATCCATTTATCTGTTGATGGACACTTAGGTTGCTTATCTTGGCAACTGTAAATAATGCTGCTGTGAACATGAGAGTGCATGTATCTTTTTGAATTAGTGTTTTTAAAATAGGATATGGTTTTAAATAGGCTTCTATGGGCTAGCCTGGGAACTTAGAAACAGTGTAGTTAGATATGTTCCAAGTTCAAACAACTATTTTACACATGATCTGGAAGACAACCATTCAAAAATTAAGGACTGTCCATTTTTTTCTTTTAGAAGTAAACAGCTTGTCTTTGTGAGCAAACATTCTCTATGAATCTAAACATAATTCAAAGAAATTACTCAAATTCATTAATGTTGCTAAGTATAAATCCATCATAAAATAACACCATGCAAAAGAACTGAGATAATTTTTATAATTCAAAGAGCATGATGAATAAGATCATCCAAAAATCTTTCTCAAAGTGAGGTACTGAAACCTTTAAAATTTTTTTTACTAAAACAAAAGTTTTATTAGTAATCCTGTTTTCATTTTTCTCAATAGTAGCTGACTTTCCCCTTATCTCCCAAAACAGTCATGTGCCAGAATCAAAAGGTCATCCCTCCCTCCTACGTGTCTACTTTGAAGAGCTATACAAAGCAGTTTACAACAGGACATGGTGAAAAGAACATAAAGGAATATTCCCAATTAGAAATATAAGTAAGAATTTAGGGGATACCTCTTCCACTTTAACCTAAAAATGCTCTGTATTTATATTTTAAAACAAGGACTAATTAAATCAAAAGTCACTGCAGTGAATCAAAAATAACTGAGCAGTGGAAGAACTAAATCTCATTCACCAACCTGCCTTAGGTAAGTGGCCATGCTTTAAAACAGTGCAATACAATGAAAAGGACAAGAATTTTGGGGTCAGACTTGGTTTTAAATCCCTGCTCTCCTACAGACTACCTGTTTGACCTTAGACCTTAAACAAATTAACATCTCTTATACCTCACTGTATTTATAAAATGAGAAGAGTAAAATCTGCATCATGGAGTTATTATAAAGATTAACTGAAAATATTATGGAGAACACAATGCAAGGCACATTGTAAGATTCAAAAATTAGTAGCTGTTAGATCTCATTAAACCAACAATATAACTCCATAACTCAGGGCAGTCTAGAGCTGCGTTATCCTATATAGTAGCCACTAGCCACATGTGGCCACTGAGCACTTGAAATTTAGCTAGTCTGATTTGAGACAGGCTGTAGGTATAAAATAGACTGTTAGTACAAAAAAAGAATGTAAAATATCTCAATAATTTTTAAACTGATTATGTCGAAATGATAATATTCTAGATTACCAGATTAAGTAAAATCTATTTAAAGTTAACTTCACCTGTTTCTTTTTACATTTTAATATGGCTACTGGAAAAACTAAAATTACACATGTGGTTTATATTTCTATTAGACAGCTCTGGTCTGAAACCACATCTTTGATACAATTTCAAATGCAAAATGAGATGAAAATTTCATTATGTGCTTCATATGAATTATCTAGGAGACTGAAGATCCTAATGTACCTTAAATTCCTTATAATTTAATTAGCATGATTTTAATGTTTATCAAATTCATTTTATTATTTCATCCCCCCCAATTTCTTGATTACCCCACTCAATCTATTGCCTATTCATGGGGACACACCTCACCTTCCCACTTTACCAATAATAGTACTCATGGTATCTTCCAAACGGGATGAAGAACAGCATGTGACAGGCCATTCTTCTCTACCAGCTGCAAGTACTTTCTGTCCTTCAGATAATGTTAACAGAAGACTCATCCATATTCCTAAGAAATGTTTTTCTGTCTCAAATTCACTACTATATTTTGGATTAAAGCAATGTATCCCATCTCTGTCTTTCCTATCAGCAAGTCTACCTTCTAGCGGTCCAGGAGGCTAAAATCTAGTTTCAAATTGTGCTTCACAATCTATTACATTAATATAACTGCAAAGATAGAAAATTCTTTTTCAGCACCTAGAGATAAGGCACTAACTAGGTAATGTAAAAATATGATTCCTTTTATCTACTCAGACAACTTGAGAGAAAGCATAACAAAATACTGATAAGAACTATAAATTTAACCAACTCTTCCATTACTTATTAACATTGCCGACAGGACATGTCATAGTGCTGAACACGTGCTGTTTAAATTAAACTACTATAGCTGGGAAATTCTAACTTACAGCATTAAAAATATACATTTATACAACACTTCTAATTTCTCCAAAGCATTTCCATAGACATTATCACATCAGTTCCCTACAAAAGTCACTGGCTGGAAGTAGAGCTGATTTTACTATCCCCTCATTTGACAGATGCAAAAACCAAAGCCCAGAGGTCACAAGCGATTTACCTGCCGAAATAAAGTTAGTAGGTGAGAAAAGATACCTAAGAAAATCTACGGCTTCCCAGTGGCTAAGACTGTGGACCCTTAGTCAGATCATGGGTTCAAATGCTGTCTTTAAAACTTAGTAGCTGTGGGATCTTAAGTCACACCTAACCCTATTCCCTCTATATTTCAGTTTTCTCATGGAGATAACATTAATAGTTTCCCTCATGGAAATTAATATAAAGGTGCTCACACACAGAAAGTTCTCAATAAATGCTTTTATCATTTAAGGCTTTAGAATCTAAAAGAAGGGACATTTAAAGGTGATTTTCTTACTTTAAAAAACAAAGTAAGACTTTTGTCATAAGCATAAGAACATTTATAGAACATCTTAAACCACAATCATAAACATTTCAAATTGATAATATTTTCATTTTTGACAAATTCATTCTTCATGTCTCTTCCTTTTTTTACTCTTGAAATTACTTCTAAAATCCTGTAAGAAATGAAACTATTTCTTTTGTAGTAAACTTTATCATAGGGCATACTCAAATTTGCAGAAACTAATTTTTAAAGTCATGTTTCGGAGTCACAATGGACAAATCTGAAACAATGTTGCACAGTAACCAAATCTCAGTTCTGAAGGCTAGCTAGTGCATTTTAGGAAAAAGAAGAGAATGTGGGGGCTGGGAGCGGGAGGGAGGCCGCGTGCTGGGGAAAGAGTATCCCTCCTACAGTTCTAGAAAGTATATACTCATCTTCCGGTATCACATAGTAGGCGCTCAATAAATAATTTATGAGTGAGTAAATGGATGAATGAACAGGAGAACTAAATCAAGCAAGAAAGCATTTGTGTTACCATAGTAGGTGTCCTTCTAAACCCAGAAGTCATTACCAAGGTTGACCAAGGTTCTAAGCCATAGCCCAGGGACTGGAAGAAACAAATATTCTAAGATTTCCTCCTGCTAATTAATTTCAATGACCCTCTTTATATGTGTTTAAAAAATTATACCTAGGTTGACATGTATACACTGATGTGTATGAAATGGATGACTAATAAGAAAAAATAAATAAAAAATAAATAAACATTAAAAAAAAATTATACCTAGGTGAATTCCTACAGAGCAAAAGCTTCCTTTATAAGTATAACGTGCTTTCAGGAATTAGCCACAATCAGCAAATTCCTTTTGTACATATACACACACATAAAAGGGGTCTCTAACTGCAAAACAAAATTGATGTTCTATGTGTTAAAATGCCCATTGCTCCTAAAGGATTTTTTTCCATTCATGTATATTCAGGACAGGAGAGCAACTGTTGGTGTATACTTAACCACTTATCACTCAACTTGCAGTTTTGCACCCAGCCTTATTTTAAATGTTAGCTTGCCATTTGATATCAACATAGCTATAAAGATGAATTTAGAAGTCATCTTGCAAAAACATTTTAAGCAAAAAACTATGACATAGAGCAATAACTCTGCTACCCAGGCAAAACAAGTGGTATAATTTTAAACTCTATACCTCTAGAAATAAGGAAAAAAAATTAAGACCTTGTAAAAATAATAATGACGGCTTCAATGTGACAGACTTGTTATCCTATTTTCAGATATTACCTGTTAGTATAAATTTTCACAATCTTTTTAAAAGCTAATTTCCTTAGAAATATATTTTCAAAAGAATGATGTAAAACATGTAAAATTTAACTATAAAATGTTAGACAAATAAATATTAAAACCTAAACACTTCCTTCCTAGTCCACTCTTGTTTTGCTTTGTTTTTTAAAGATTTTATTTATTTATTTGGCTGTGTCGGGTCTTCGTTGTTGCACGCGGGCTTTCTCTAGTTGTGGCGAGTGGGGGCTACTCTTCGTTATGGTGCATGGGCTTCATATTGCGGTGGCTTCTCTTGTCGCGGAGCACGGGCTCTAGGAGTGCGGGCTTCAGTAGTTGCAGCACGCAGGCCCTAGAGTGCGCAAGCTTCAGTAGTTGTGGCACTCGGGCTCAGTAGTTGCAGCGCACGGGCTGAGTTGCTCCGCGGCATGTTCAACTTGTTTAAAAATTATTTTTGACAGTGATGTTAATAAAGAATATTAATTAGATCAAATTTTACATATTTTTTTTTAACTATCACTTGTGTGATTCAGGTTAAAACATGCATTACTAAAACAGCAAAATCCAAATATACTGCTACTGGTTCACTTTAAAATCTGTTAAAAATAAATTCTGGGGCTTCCCTGGTGGCGCAGTGGTTGAGAATCTGCCTGCTAATGCAGGGGACACGGGTTCGAGCCCTGGTCTCGGAGGATCCCACATGCCGTGGAGCAACTGGGCCCGTGAGCCACAATTACTGAGCCTGCGCGTCTGGAGCCTGTGCTCCACAACAAGAGAGGCCGCGACAGTGAGAAGCCTGTGCACCCCGATGAAGAGTGGCCCCCACTTGCCACAACTAGAGAAAGCCCACGCACAGAAACGAAGACCCAACACAGCCATAAATAAATAAAGAAAGAAAGAAAGAAAGAAAGAAAGAATACACAGCTTCTTTTTAAAAATAAATAAATAAATAAATTCTGAGTATGAAAGTCAAAATATAAAGTTATGAGACAATACATGTTATAATAATTTCTACAATTAGTATTGTGCTGGATTCCCAAATTAAATAGTAGCAATTTTTAGTGTATAATAAATTAATACAGGATTAGAATAAAGACATACCATTAGTAATATGCTTTTCGTAAAGAAGTTACTACTACTTGCTTACCATATATTTTATAGATTTCCAAAAGTTTAAGGTATACTTCATTATTTATTTATTTATTTACTTATTTAATTTTTGGCTGCGTTGGATCTTCATTGCTGCGCATGGCCTTTCTTGGGTTGCGGCAAGCGGGGGCTACTCTTTGTTGCAGTGCGCAGGCTTCTCACTGTGGTGGCTTCTCTTGTTGCGGAGCATGGGCTCTAGGCTCGCAGGCTTCAGTAGTTGCAGCACATGGGCTCAGTAATTGTGGCTCACCGGCTTAGTTGCTCCGCAGCATGTGGGATCTTCCCAGACCAGGGATCAAACCCATGTCCCCTGCATTGGCTGGCGGATTCTTAACCACTGCGCCACCAGGGAAGTCCAAGGTATACTTCATTTTTAAACTCTTATAAACTAAATATCTCTTTGCACTGACGTTATAACCTCTTTGCTCTGAGGTTCCTTTTATTTATATAAAATATTTTTCAGATAGGTAAATATATAGAATGATTAGTGAGCGAGGAGAAGCTATTTTAAAACTTCATAACTCTACTGGGTAATCATAAAATTATCTAATTTTTTAAAACATCCCTGAAATTACAGAATGCTTCATTTCCACTGAAACAAATATACACATAGGGAAAATACATTAAAAGCTTTTTTAAAAGGTGCAAAAAAAGGGAGAACAAATGTACTAAAAGATTTTTACATCTTGAAAATGAACAATGGAAAACCTAAGTTTTAAAGTGGTAATGCAGGGGACTCCCCTGGTGGCCCAGTGGTTAAGACTCCGTGCTTCCAACGCAGGGGGCGCGGGTTCGATCCCTGGTCAGGGAACGCCGCATGGCCAAAAAATAAAAATAAAATAATTTTTAAAAATTAAAAAAAAAAAGTGGTAATGCAAATCAGAGGACCACTATCCCCACCAGTCTGAGACTATGCAAATCTTTTAAAAATTAGAAATAGTATCATATGCCTTATAGTTTTACATATTATATAATTTGTATTATATTATAGCAGACTGCCCTCCTCATATATCAATGAATTAATTAATCTAAAACCTTATAGAAGGATAAACAGTTCCACATGATTCCTAATCGTCAAGTAAGTACAAATTTGTACTTTCTTGTACTAACGTTAGGTTTCAAAGATTATCCTTGGCACTTCTAGGATTTCATGCATTAAGCAGCTTCACCCATCCACATCTTTCATAATTTCCTAGATAATAATAATAGTGGAGAACATATACAGAGCCCTTATGTACTTGCACATATTAAAAGGCAATCTAGCAGGGTGGTTAAGTGCCACTATCTGAGTCCAAATACTGCCTCTGCACTCATGACCCTAGGCAAGTTATGTAACTTCTCTGTGTCTCAGTTTCTTTATCTATAAAATGGGATAAATACCTGCCTCATGAAGATTACTTGACAATTATAATTGTTTAGGCTCAGTGCCTGGCACAAAGTGCTACATAAGGGTTAGCTGCTGTTATTATTATTCCTATGTGTCATGTGCTGAGTCGAGTACTTTACATGCATTATTTCATTTAATTCTGACTTAACTCTATTTTACAGATGAGAAAATTGAGGTTTACAGGGGTTCAGCAACTTGCCTTTAATAAAAAAGCTAACAAGAGGAAGGGCCCAAATTCAAACCCAGGTTGCCTCTTTAATGATCCAAGCCCTGATATCTATGCCAATGTTTCAAACTAGGCTCCATGAATACACTCATAGGGAACTTACAAGTTTTCACTCTGATGATTTTTATTTTAAATTATGCTAGAGATAATTTTCAGATGAAAGACATTTTTACATAGTAGATTTTAATTTCTCAAATCATCAGACTGGGATATGCAATCCCCTGGTATTCCCAGGAATATTCTTAGAGGTCTAAGAATTTTTTTGTTCTTACAAAGTAGTCAACTTCTCACTCAGCTTTCATTCTTCAAGAATGAGGGCAACAACTACTTTTCAAAATCCTTATGCCCATTTCATTACAGATTCAAAGTTTTGACCTTTCGGCTAGTCTACTTGAAAAAGTAAAAATATAATTTTTTAAAAACTATGGTACCTTTTGCAGCACTCAGTCTTGTCTTTAAGAACGAAACACCCACACGAAAAGAAACAAATATTAAAAAGGTTATCTATTCCTTTAGTAAACAGTACTTTACTTTCACATTAAGCATTAGTTTCTCATCTTTAATCCAATTATATAACTACAATAGCCTACAGGATATTGCTACTTGAATAACTCAAAAAATAAGCCCCAAATAAACTCATTTTCTCTATGCTGCCTTTCCCCCAAAAAGATCCCTTTTCAACATCTCTAATTCCTGTCAATGGTATTACTGTTCTCTCAGTCATCCAGGCTCATGACCCTGTGGTCAAGAGAGAGAAATGAAAGAGCCTGTGCTCTTTTCCAGTGTACTCAATTCCTCCTGTAGGAACATTACCTCAAGGAGCTGTAATCTATCTGGCACAGTGGACATACACAATTATAAACATGAAATAAATGCTATGAAGGATGCATAAGATCTTCTTTGAGTAGAGAATGATGGGCCAAACTCTAGGGTAAAGAGGATAGGGAGACAGAGAAGACATCCAGAGGTGAGACTTTTAAGAACGAATAGCAGTTAGTAGAGAGGAAGAAACAACCTGCACATGCACAAAGGCACAAAAATCTCAGTGACATATTCAGTGAACACCAAGCAGTGTTCCAGAAAGTTCCAGCTTTCCAGAAAGTAAAGTGTGGTAACAGGGACTGCTAAGAAATGAAGCTAGAAAGAGCAGGCATACTTAGATCATGAACAGTTTAGCCAAGGAGTTTACATTCTATCCAATGAGTAAGGGAAAGCCACTGAGTAATTTTAAGCATGAATGAATTACTGCATTCTTGTTTTAGAAATATTGCTCTGACACTGAAAAACAGACGGGAAGAGCTACAGCCGAGAAGCACGGACAACTGTTAGAAGACTGCTAAATCAGTTCAGGCAAGAGACTAGCCTAGAGCAGTGGGGAATGGAGAGAAATAGATGGGGTCAAAAGATAGGTAGCAGGTAAAACTACAGGATTTGGTAACAAGATAGACTGTGCTTTGAGGTTTGGTAGGAAGATGGAGGAAAGGAAGGAATCAAGGCAAATTCAAGGTTTTTAGCTTGAGCTCTGGGTGGATGGAAATGCCATTAACTAAAACAGGGAACAAAACAGGAGAAACAAGGTAAAAGGAAGTAAAGCTAATGAGTACAGATGGTGTTAGTACTTCTGGTACATCCAGAAGAAATTGTCTAACAAATGGTTAAGTCTAGAACCCAAGAGAGAAAAATTTAAGATGAAAATATAAAATTGGGAGGTATTAGCCAGTAGAGTGGAGGAAACTGCCTAGGAAAACTGTACAAAAGGATAAGCGTTCCAGAGACCACCAATATTTAAAACACAGGCAGACAAATAAATGAAAAGTAGAAGAGAGTGGTGATACAGAAGTTTGGAAAGGAGAGAGTTTCACAAAGAAGGGAACTGTCAGTGTACTGAATGTATCAAAGAGGTGAAGAGAATTTTAAAGCTTCTCTCGGTTAGCAATTAAGTAACTGGTGACAGAGAGGTTACAGAGGAATGGATGGTGAAAAAAAAAAAAAAAGCTAAACTAGACAGGGGTTGAGTGAATGGCAGGGGAGGAAAGAGTAATCTTGGCTGAGATGAGACTAAGAGCTAGAGGAGAACAGAGAGTTAAAGAACATTTTCAGGATGGCAGAGATTTTAGCATTTTTATCAGACTAGAAAGGGACCAGTGAAATGTGAGATTTTTAAATTATGCCTTTGTACTTAAACTTACTATAAGGAAAGCTACCCATTATACAATACTAAGTGAAAAAAGAAACTGAAGAATATGTATAGTAGGATGTTACTTAAAATAAAATTCAGACTCTGTTTTATGCCTTTCAAGTTACTACCATTACCATGTGTTAGCAACTATCTGAAATTCTTATTTGTTTAGTTGTCTATCTTCCCCCCTAGAATGTAAGCTCCATGAGAAGAGAGATTTCATCTGCCTTGTTCTCCACATATTCCTGCTGCTTAAAATAGTGCTTGGCACATAGTAGGCACTCTACTGTTGAATGAAAATGTGTATGTGCACACACACATACATATATATGAATGCATGTATTTACATGAAAAGCATAAAGAAAGTTCTAATTTATTATTTGAACTTATTTATGCCAAGGGTGAGTGTGAGACTAGGAGGAGAGGTAAACAATACTGATTCATTTTTTGCTTCATAGATCTCTATTCAAATTTTCTACAAAAATCATGTCTTTTGTAACTGAAAAACAACTTTTAATAATGATCAGATGAGCCTAAGAAAGTTAATCTATTCTGCCTCTCTATGTTCTTTTGGTGGGTTGTCTTGATCTAATCTGACTGCAGGCTGATCCTTGAGCTGTTTTGGTAGGGCAGTTCAAAGCTAGAATCTTAAACCTTAGAGCTGGAAAGAACGTAGACATCATCTAAGCCAACTCCCTAGTTTTACAGATGAGAAAGCAGACACTCATAGTAATTTAATAAAAGTAACTTAATTAATAAAATTAGGGTACTGATGAGAAGTTTTTAAAGAACAAATGATTAGGAACTATTTAAAAGGCTAATCTATTACATGCTATACATAATTTAAATGGTAACTAATGAAAGCTTATGAAAGCTTACTCTCACATATAACCTACAATCTTCTGGTGAAATTATTACTCAAAGTAAAACTATTTCCTTAAGCACACTATTTGACCAATGACCCCTACAGTTAAGCACTGGCTAACCATTATAATATGACAAAGGATTCAGAATACATAAATATAGGGAGTGAAGTTATTCACCGTTAGGTGTGCAAACTAACTGAACTAACAGGCACTTCTTTCTACCAGGATACACAATAGGTAGAGTATATAATACATTTAAGGATTCATCACACTTTGACTCAAATTTCTGTATCAATGTCTACAATGTGTATTTAATAGAATTTAATAAAAATTAAATGTTGAATAGGTAAGAAATACACTACTAAATATTTACAGAAATGACTTAACTATTTCTCTTTACATATATACTGTAGTTTACCAGGAATACAACAAATTTTACCTAAACTTCTGAATATCACTTTAAGCTTGTTTACAAACTATCTCATTTGATCCTCACAACAACTCCATAGACAGCAGAAATTATTACTCCCATTTAATATGTAAGAATGAGGCTCAGAAGTTAACTTGACTAAGGTCATCTTGACAAGTCCTAGGACCCAGATCCTCTACCTCTTAGCCACTGTTCTTTCCATCACCCAAGCTACCTCATATTTACCATTTATTAAAGTGCAAACCACTTTATAATTTCCTTCCTTCCACAATGGTGGAGGGGGGGGGGGCAGGTACCTAAGCCCTAGCAATCCTATCCCTAGTACTTAAGAGAATATTAGCCATTCATCTTAGTAGTGACAAGAAAGATGTGACAAGTCACCTTAGTTGAGAATTGTGCACATCAGTAATTCTGTATGAAATCCTACCAAGTACTCAATTATTTTCTTAATTCTAATAAAAGTATCCTCTTATTTAGAAAGCTCTCTATAAACAATACCCAAAGTAGTATGGGCTTAATAGTTGAAAAAAATCTGAAACCAAATCTTAGTCCTATCACTCACTAGCTGTTCAACTATGGGTACATTTCTTAACTTCTTTGAGTCTCACTGTCCTCATCTCTAGAGTGACGATGACACCATCTGCCTCTGTGAGTTGTTGGGCAGATTGAGTGACAATATGTGCAAAGCCTTTAGTTCTTAGAAAAGGGCCAGAACAGACCAGGTTCTGTTGGAGAAACAAACATGCAGGAAGGCACTACTCATGGGTAATGTCATTTATGTGAACTTTACTAGTATAACTTCTAGTGTGACCTTATTTCTTGTCTCTCTCTAATATCTGGGGCAGGATACAATATATCACTCTTGCTCCTAGGGTACCAATTTACAGTGAGTGCTGGATTTCAGCCCTCTTCTAAATCCTCTAGTTAAGGAATATCATAATCTATTATTTGACTATCTTAGAATTGGCTATACCAAACCAAAGCTTACACTATTTTCACTCCACTCTTTATGTCTGCTAACTGCATCATTCACTATTCTGAAATAAAGTAAGAGTAAGCCAATTTTATAAATACAAATCATGATACAGCGAATTCATGTTGGGTGAAAAGGGCAGGAAGTTTCAGGGGGCAGGGGGAGGGGAGAAGGACCTAACACTGAGAAATTATGTATTCAGCAGTCCATCATGCACTAAATTTACTTTCTCTCTTTTAATTTTCCCAGGCATCATCCTAATCAAGATTAGCATCGTTTTACAGATTTTGCAAGGGAAGCTTAAACTCTGGCTCACTCCCCCTTGCTCAAGGTACTATATAACCTACAGGAAGGCTCTTGCTCAACTCAAGGCCTTTCCTCCTCCTCTTGTGATCTCTGCCCAGAATGCTCTCCTGTCTCCTACAAGGCCGTCGCCTTCTCCTGCTTCAGGTCTCACCTCAAATAGTTCCTACTCTCTCTATCTCTAAAGTAGAATACACCAGTTACTCCATGCTTATTTCCTTCATAGAACACAAAGCCATCAGTATTCATCTTCCTGTGTTGAAGGGCAGCATAGATGATGCTGGCTTAATGAATGAGTGAACACACCTGCCTACAGACATTTAGCAAGTAAAAGGCAGGGCCTGGAGACCAATCCAGATTAATCTGACTGCAAACCCCTGCAGTTCCCTACCACTATTTTTTTTCACTGGTGGAAGGGGAGGTGCTTCGGGCTGGGAAATCAATGTAGAGGTATGCCTTCCTACTTTCTATCTGTATTCATTCACTTTAAAGAAATTACAAAACTACCTACACATATACTTAGTACTACAAAACATTTAACCAGAATTTCAAGAGATCTTACCTTGCCTTTTAGAACCACAACTCAATTTGGGAAAACAAAAACAAACCAACAAAAAACCCACTGCATTAATGATGCCCCTGAACAAAATACCTCCAAACTGTTGAGTAATTGGATTGGTATCTCCACATATGGTTATTTACGGCCAAAAGAAAATTTAACAGACTTGCTTGTAATATTTTGTTCTTTTATAAGATGTTCTGAATTTCCCCGTACTTCATACAGAAAAATCTTAAAACCAGCCATGGGATTATCATTCTTATCATGGTAATCACGTTCTTTCTTAAAGAAAGATGATACGAATGCACTCCATCTGTTGTGTTTCACTATCAAACCATGTTCTTGCAGACAGAAGTCACCTCGGGTAAAACGCCCAGTGCGGTGAGAGCCGACCACTAACACCATTCCCTTTGTTGCCTTCCCCACGGGGTTTAATACTTACTGCTGAGTCCTCCGTCCTCGGAGACTCCTGTCCCTCTCATTCCTAGGTAAGTCAGTCCCAATATGAGGAAAAACAGGCAGGCAGCAGTTAAGAGAAACATCGACAAGTAGTGGGCACTGAAACCCCCAGTTGGGGACACCTCCTCCCGTTTAAATTGCTGGAGAAGTTCCTCCTCAGGTTCGGAAAGCTTCGGTTTGTTATATGTGTTCTTCAGGTAGGTATGATTGGAGCCCGTATGATTGGAGTGATTGATCCTGAGTGAACTAGAGGCGGCCACCGCCGCACTGGGAGGGAGGCTGTTGGAAAAAATCCTGGGGGAGTCCACGCCGAAGGCCACACCGCCGATATGATTATTGGTTTTAAGAAGGGAGCCTGCGGACGAATCCAAGGTTGAGTCCACGTCCGCGAGCGGTGGCTGCAGGAGAGGGGCCAGTTTCTTAGCGTTAGCGCGGTATCTAGGAATGGGGCTGGAGTCCGGGGGATCAAACCCTCCTCCCTGCTCCGCCGCCGCCGCCGACTCTTCGACGTTTCGGCTCCTGTCTAGACTCCCGGCGGCCGCCGCCCTGTCATTCATCGCGATTCCTCCCCCTCCCTGAACTGAGGTCTCCAGTCGGCCGCCGGCCGATTTCGCAGGCAGCGGAGAGAGAGGCTTACTATGGCCCCGCCTGGGCCGATGCCGGGAAAGGGAGTCGTCCTTCAATACCTGTCTGCTGGAGGCCACGTCGTCGTCCTCCTCTTCTTCCGAGTCCGAATAGTTCTCCCGGCAGCTGTAGGGGAGAAGCCGGCTGCCATTCACGGTCCGGCCGGACCACAGCGGCTCCTCGGTCTCCGGGTCCCTGTCCTCGCCGTCTTCTCCCTCCTGCTCCTCGTCGTCCGCCGCCCCATCTCTCCCCGACGGGCTCGGCAGCTCGGCAGCCGCCGGCCTCCTGGCCCCCCACCACGAGTGGGGCTTCCTCCGCTCGGCCGAGTTGCTGTTAGTCACCTCGCTGGAGGCCAGGGGCGCCGACGTCGGTTTGAGCCCGCGATACTGGAGCGGAGCCCGGTCTTTCCTCCCGCCGCCGCCGCCGCCGCCGGCCTGGTCCCGGGGACTGGCCTCCACGTCCGACTCGTCCGAGCTGAAGCCCAGCAGTACTTTGCTGCCAGCCGTGGGGGCGGCCGAGGCGCCCCCGGGCCCTCCCAAGGGGCTCTCCGGGCCAGAAGCCGAGATCCGGCCCAAGCCCCCAGGAGTCCGTAAGTAGGAGAGGTCGCCTGAGACCTGCCGGACCCCCATCCCCACGGCCGCCGCCGCTGCTCCCGCGGCGGCGACCGTGGCGGTTGCCGTGTTATTGTTATTACTGTTCCGCGTCTTGGTGCCGCGGCCCCCGGACCGGTGCTGCTGCTGCTCTTCCTCTCGAAGCTTCTTCAGCTTCTTGAGGTAGACCGGGCGGGTGCTCTCCGTCACTGGGCCAGGAGATAGGCCGTAACGGCGGAGCTGAGAGAAAAGCTCCTCATCCGAGAGCTGTTGAGGCGCCGAAGCCGCTGCTGCCGCCATTTTCTCTCCAGGGTGTTTTACAAGCTCCGCGCTACCGGAAGTGACGCGCCGCCCTAGACCCTGAACTAGACCGGACTGCGTCGCCCTCCCAGCGCCACTGGCGCCTTGGCCAATGGGAGGCGCGGGAGGAGCTCACCTGAGCGGGAAAGGGCCACCTGAGTCGCGCGCGGCAGAGACTTATGCGCTTTCACCTCGGGGTGCCAGCGCCTTCTTCCCCTCCCTTTCTGTCACCTTCTCCGGCTGTTCTCCGCCCTGGTCTTCCCAGCGCCTCTCCCGGGAACTACCTCTCGCCAAACCACACCTTGACCTCTTCTTCCCAGGTTCCTGCCACCGGGCAGTAATATTGAAGGGAAAACTTAAGTTCATGGCAGTAGTTTTCTTTCATCTTGATTACTGCTGCCAAGGGGAGCTTAGAGACTTAAAGGAATCTTGATGGCCAGACGATTGGTAATTTCCCTGCCTGACTCCTGGTACTCTCTTTTCGCTTTGTCTTTCGGACTGACTTACCAAAAAAAAAGTGAGTTACTCTCGCTTCTCATTTTGAAAAGCCTCTCCTCTAACATTCCAAGGAAAAGGTAGAGTAAACCAGCCCCAATACAGTTTTCTTCAAGAGTAATGGCTATTCGTTCCCTAGTTCGTTGTAAGGTATTATCGTTTTTCCCCTTTTAAAATCTGATAACCTTGATAGGTCGTCGTTTTCGGAATTGAAAGAGCCAATCACATTATATGACTGAAAAAAGAGAACGTGCCATCCTGCTTATTTCCTTCTTAAGACCTTTCCAACCTATAGTTATTTATTTACTTATTGCTAATGAGTATTTTTATGCATTTGTTTTCCTATTTTTTAATTTATTTATTGTCTTATCCCTTTGAACTGTAAGCTTTATGAGCAGAGGAACCTTGCTTCACCGCTTTAGTGCCTGACACTTCAGACACGTTCAGTAAACGTTTGTTGAACTAATTAATGAATTGCAAAGCTAGGATAGCGTGAGATGAATATTTTGACATGGGAGTGGTGACAGATGAAGAGGAGAAACCTTCACACACAGTCAAGAAAACAGAGACGATTAAGACCTGGATATCCAACCCCCTCATTTATAGACTAGGAAATGAATCTCAGAGAGATGAACTTTTCCCAGTTTGGTAAAGATCGCTTCCCTTTTCCTCCAACACTGGCAGAGCTGACACTTCTTGAATACTTAAACCCTAGCATCTACATGGCAGCACCTAGCACAATATCTGGCACACTATGATAAGTTTTGTCAAATAAATTATTTTGCCCTATTACATTATACACATCTGAACGGAAAAACATGTTAGTCAAAAGCATAGATACTAGCTTTTCAACATCCTGAATCCAACAGCAGAATAATACTCATTAACCTGAACTTTTGACTTTTCTTAGCAAAAGCTTGCCATCTCCTCAAAAATACTCTTACGTGGACGGGCACTTTCTTGTCCTGTATCAGAGGACTTTAAAATCTACAAATATTCCTGAATTCTAGGACTGTTAAGTACTTTAAAAAGCGCTTGACATAGAAAATTTTAGCCACTATGATGATAATGACCCCAAATTTATTACCATAATTGTCTGGGTGGGGAATCAAATGATTACAAACGTATTAGACCTGTGTCTCAGGATAGCAGAGGAGTTAAGCTGTGAGTCTGAAGTTAAGCAAAACTGGATGGGGACCCAGCCCTGTCACTTACTTTCAACATTTGTTCCACACCCTACTGGCTCTCCAGGTAGGAATCATAGAAGTCAGCCTCTGATTTTCAGGAATCTTTTGATATCCTATAAGGATTTGCAGACCATTTATATTTCTGCCTGTGACTTAGGACAAGTTATTTAATCTTTCTGAGCCTTAATTTCTTTATAAACAAAAGAGAGATGATGAACCTTCCTCAGAAGGCTATTTTAAGGATTAAATGAGAATATGTCTCCATAATTCTTAGCACCACACCTAACACACAATGTACATTCAAATGTTAGCCAGTAGTGTACAGCCAAGCATTGTGTGTGTGTTTGGTAGCATTACTTCTGAGAGAGAACTCCATGTAACAGCAGTTAAGGAAAATACCACTGCACAGACAGAAGTAGAAATGGTGAACCTTTGCCCAAGGCATCAAATAATCACATTTAGTAATTAATGAAGACAAAGGGGTTTGGCAACCATAGTCCTTGGTCGTTTTAGCCCTTGGGGGCAGAAAGATTTGGAATAAACTAGGAACCAAAGGTCTGGAGTCTCCAAGTTATGGGACTTAGGGAAAATCTTAGGTTCTCAGAACCTCAATTTATTCTTTTCTAAAATGCTGATAATATTGTCTATCCTTCTTGGGCACACAATTAATATTCAATAAGTATCTGTCAAGAATACTGAATGAATACTGTATGTGAAAATTCTGTTCAAATACGTTGTTTACATGCTAGGTATTATAGCCAGATATTCACAACGATGAAAACTACAATTGGTATAAACTTTATGCTTTACAAAGAGATTTTATATACATGGTCTCATGGAGTCTACAAGAAACCTTTCCTCCTTAAAGATACTGAGGGCATGATTTATTGCATGGAACTATGTGGGGTTATAATTACCCTTTGAGTGTTTGAGCAGATCTTATACTTTCTCAGGAGAACCTTCAGGGACTCAGCACTGTCACTACCTGCTTCCAAAGTTCTCCTCATTTACCAATGGATCTTACTCCTGCTTCCTGATTGGCTAACTTTTAAAGCACAAGCCTCTAAGTTAGCATCCTGCACCCATGGTCTGCAGGGAATGCAAACTCAAACTCACTCCTGCTCTACAGCTTTCAAAATTTTGAGTAAAGGAAACATTTATGAAGGATTATAGAAGGATAGGCAGTCTACCTCTTCCTCTATATATTTTTAATATTATCTCTGCCTTAAGCCTGCTGGTCAGAGACCAGTGAAGCTTGGGCCACATTGCTAACACCATACTCCCCCTGGTTCCCAGTTAAAATACGTATTGCCATATTTCCCTTCATAGTCATGACATCAGCCTTTATTGAAGGACCTTCTAAAGAATGATAAGACACTCAGCATTATGTTCAGAGATATTGTTAAGGGTTTATTTCCTTAGAGAATGTCCTTTCAGGCCTCAGTATTAGTATTAGTTGTACTTTTCCAGACAACTCATTTGTTTGGGTTTTGGATTGGTTTTGCTTTGTTTAATCTATTTATTATTATTTTTTATTGAGGTAAAATTCACATAGCATAAAATTAACCATTTAGAAGTGCACGATTGGTGGCATTTTGTACATTTTCATAGTTGTGCAACCATCACCTCTATCTAGTTCCAAAACATTTTCAACATTCCCAAAGGAGACCCCATACCCATTATGCAGGCATTCCCTATTTCTCCCCCTCTTCAGCCCCTGGCAACCTAATCTGCTTCCTGTCTCTATGGATTTAACTATTCTGGATATTTCATATAAATGGACTCATACAATAATGTGACCTTTTGTGTCTGACTCCTTTCACTTAGCATTTTGAAATTCATCAGGATGTAGTATGTGTCAGTACTTCATTTCTTTTTATGGCTGCATAGTATTTCCTAGTATGGATATACTATATTTTGTAGATAATTCATCCATTGATGGAAATTTTGGTTGTTTCTACCTTTTGCTATTGTGAATAACGCTGCTATGATGTACAAGATGTACACTGATGTACAAGTATCTGTTTGAATACCTGTTTTCAATCATTTTGGGTGTGTACCTAGAAATTTCAGTTCATATGGTAATTATATATTTCACTTTTTGAGGAATCACAAAACTACTAATTTGTTTTTAACCTTATGGATGGATGCTGTTGGTTTGCTGACTTGCCATGTTTCCCTGTTTGAGATGACAGCTAGGAAGTTCATACTCAAATTTGTGTCCCAACTATAGCAAGTGTTTAGGGCTCCATAGCATATATTTTAAAAATTAATCCCATTGCTAATGCCATCTAAATTTTCTGACTTTATATTCATGTGCCTCATTTTAAAAAAGTGATTTCAATTTTATCTTCTCTTCCAAAGATGATATGCATCTTTTTAGCTGTCTTTTAATTATTTGGGGAATACCATATAATTCCTTTGACAATCCAAAGGGTAGGTTTTATTAGTTTTCATCTTTTACAAATAAGGAAACTGAGGTTAGAAAAGTTACTTGATTCAAGTCTCAAGAACCAGATGGAAAACTGAAACCCATGACCTCCGAGTCCAAATTTCATGTTCTTTCCACTACAGCACACTACTTCTTGAATACCTTTCTTAATTCATACAGTAATATGTGTAAAAATAAACTTAGTTCCCTCTTTTCTCACCCATCCTAAAGAGGGAGTAGTCTGTAATGAGGTGAGGAAGACAACAAAAGCTTTTACAGTTGACCTATTTCTTAGTTTTATTTCTACATGCAACAACTAGAAAGAAAACTCAGAAATATAAACTGATTATTTCACTTAACTTTTTAGCAGATCAAAGAAGTAACACAATATCATAATGATGGTATCACTTAACTTCTCTTAAAGTGCCTCAAGGATGTCTTCTCTAGTTCGATCTACAAAGTTCCTGATGTTTATTTTTCTTTTTAATTGCTTAACTTTTATTCAACACCAACAGTGATTCTAAGGAAGAAGCCAGAATAAACAGGCTGAAAATACAACATGGTATTGAGAAATGTTAGATAAAATTCTTATCCTATGTTGTTGTGAGAATTAGCCAAGAAAGTTTCATAGCAAGAGCATCTGTTTTATTTTTCTGTATATAACTCAAACAGGTAAGGAACGGTCATACAACTCCAGTAAACAACATACATATGATTGATAATTATAATCTACTCTGTGCAAGAAGGTGAATTGCTGAATCATATACTGGGAGTCGTAGAGAGTATTTCACATTAATATGTGAGGGACAAGGGTCTAAAAGTTATGAGATTTGAGTTCTGTTTCCAGTTCTGCAGTTAATTAATTGTAGTAATATTTTACATTTTTTAAATTGCCTCATAATCAGTAGCGCCTTTTCATGATCTCATTTGATCTTTCCACCAACCCTAATAGGCAAGCAATTATAATCCTTGTTCTGTAGAGGAGAAAACTAAGGCTTAAGGAAGTTTGATCATTTGTTCTTTATGAGAGCTTACTAGATGAGATCCAAAATCATTCCTAGATTGTCTCACCCTAAGTTCACTGTTCTTTCCAGCCCACCACAATGCCTCACATGAGTTGATTGTACTTCACAGAATGAGTCATTTAACCTTTTCTCTTTTAGTTTCTTCATCTGTAAAATGAAGAAGTAAGAATACTTGACCATTAAGGTCTCTTACACATTCAAAACTTTCTGAAAGTATTTTCTTATAATACTTCTTATTGTACATTTTTATTAGACTTATTTATATACTTGCCTTATTTCTCCATGTTCTTTGAGATAAGGATCTGTGTCTGATTGAAATTTCCATCCCTCCAAGCTCCTGGCTTATTAAGTGATACCACATGTCACAAAATAGTATTAGAAAGACTTTGAGGTGACACACAAAGGAGAAATACATTAGGGATAAGACTCGTATAGGATTATCTAGAAATAGGAGAGAAATGTGAGTCTACAAATTCAGCATGAAGTTTAAGGAATACACCTGTAAAGAGGCTCATGACCCAGGCTGCTCTAGAGATTTGGTTTCCTTAAGCAGCAAAAGGCATCTTAACACCGAAGTTTTCTGTCCCACATCATATAAGCAATGGTGTAAAGAGATCTGAACGCCTCAGTTTAGATTATCTATTCTTTTCAATGCAATCCTTTAAGTGTTGTTTTATTTGTTATACAGGAACTTCATAGGAGATAGGCATAGAGAATCATCAGGTTTGTGTTTTATAATACTTTCAAACTTTGGGTTATGTATCCTTTGATGTTTCTTATCCATCCTTCCCAGAAGCTTAAGCATGGAGAGAAGGGATAACAGGGGGACAGGACCACTTTCAGTTTTTGTTGATGGGATGGAAAGGTTTGTCTCCCATCACTCATGACTGAAACTTGTTCCTGACCCCTGCTTGCCTCTAAATAAGATCATTTCTGGCCATCCATATGAGAGGAACATTTCTTCTTCTTCTTCTTTTTTTTTTTTTTTTGGCTGCATTGGGTCTTCGTTGCTGCGCATGGGCTTTCTCTAGTTGCAGTGAGCGGGGGCTACTCTTCATTGTGGTAGGTAGCCTTCTCATTGTGGTGGCTTCTCTTGTTGTGGAGCATGGGCTCTAGGTGCATGGGCTTCAGTAGTTGTGGCACATGCGCTCAGTAGTTGTGGCTCGCGGGCTCTAGAGCGCAGGCTCAGTAGTTGTGGTGCACGGGCTTAGTTGCTCTGCGGCACGTGGGATCTTCCCGGACCAGGGCTTGAACCCGTGTCCGCTGCATTGGCAGGCAGATTCTTTACCACTGCGCCACCAGGGAAGCCCTGCAACTTACATTTTTGGTCAATACTTTATTTGTGCAATTCAGATGTATGTAACTCCAATTCAGGCAATTTCCCTATATCAAATCAATGAATGTCATGCCGACTTTTCAGTTGCTCATGTGTATTTTGTCAAGTCTCTAATTAAGACTACGGGGTTTGTTCATTCACTTGTTCAACAAATATTTATTGAGTGCTTATTGTGGGCCAAACATTGTTCTAGGTAATGGAGATACTACAGTGAACAAAGTAACATCATAGACCTTACATTTTAGCCCAAGAAGGTAGACATTAACAAATAACATGTAATGGGTCAGTTAATGATAGGTGCTAAGAAGAAAAACAAAACAAGGTAAATAGGATAGGGCATAAAGGGGACAGGTGGATGATGCTATCTCATGTGGGTGGTTAGGAAGACCTTTCTGCTAAAGGGCCATTTGTGTAGGCATCTGAAGGGAATGGTAAGGACAAAAACCCAGAGTGAGAATGTGCAAGGTGGGATCCTGCTTTCACAGAAAGGAGACCAGCATGGCTGGTGAAGAGGGGTGGGGTGGGGCATGAGCCATGGAAGATGAAGTCAGATCAGCGGTGGAGAAAGAATGGAGATCTTGTAAGGCCTTTTAGGCGATGGTAAGGACTTTGGATTTCACTCTGGGTGAGATGAGAAGCCAAAGTAGGGTTTTGAGGAACAGAGCAACGTGATCTAATTTACTTGTAAGACCTGTTGTGTTGAGAATAGACTTTAGGAGGGGAAAGGGAAAGAAAAGAGATAAGTTAGGAGGCTATTGCAAAAACCCAGGTGAACAAGATTACGGGTTGGAACATAGTAATAGGGGGTGGAAGTAAGAAGCATTGGGATATTTTAAAGATAGAACTAAGCGGGATTTACTTACAGATTGGGTGTTGGATATGAGACAAAGGAGTCAAGAATGACTCCAAGTTTTGGGGGCTGAGTATCCAGAAGAAAGGAGTTGTTATTTACTGAGATGTAGCAGCCTGGAGATAAGATATTTTTCGGGGGGAGTCAAGAGATTCATTTGGACATGTTATGTTTGGGATTTCCAAGTAAAAGAGTCTGATAAACAGATGTATTATATGAGTCTGGGCTAAAGTTATAAATATGAGTATCAGCAGCATATGGATGGAATTTAAAGCCATGGAAAATAACTAGATAGAAAAGAGAAAATGTAAGGGAACTGAGCCCTGAAGTACTGCAACATTTAGGGGATGAGAAGATAACACGAAACCTGCAGAGGAGACTAAAAGCAAGCTGGTGGTGTGTGAGATAGAGAAAAACTAAGAAAGTGATGTCTTTGAAGGTGCTAAGCCAAATTTCCGAAGATTCTCCTCATCTACTCTCCCTGTGGATAATGGACTCTTCCCATGAAGTCCTACAGTTGATTATTGCCCCAAAGTTAAGGAACTCAAATATAAACCTGAGTAAATTTATAACTAATTAAACTAAATTAAATAAAACTAAATTAAAAACTAATAAATGTTTATAAAGTTTCATACAGTAGTGGGATTATGAATAATATAATATGAATTTTGCTTTAATCGTTTTAAATGTTTAATCACGTTTTTAATAAAAATTAGCTTTGTAAAAGAATCTGAGGTAATGTCCCAACTCATCTTTCTCTTCTTTGTTCATATTAACTTATGTTCCCTTCTTAGCATTTTGACATTTTTGTGTAAAAGTCCAAGTGGTGCATTTTTTCTAAAGGAAAGAAGAAGTAATTGATGGCTAATGTCTGAATCATTTAAACTTCTTATAAAAAGATTAACTATTTTTATTTAAACAAGATGCATTATTGTTATTAAAGTCTTTAGTACCCATGGGTTTTGGGTGGGGTCTGAGCTACAAAACTTATATTCAGTAAGTGGAAAATTCTTTCTAGTTTAGCCCAAGTGGTTTTTTAATTACTTACCTAAACTTCTTGGTTTCAGTTTGGTGTTTTAGGACTCTTTTAAAAGGCTTTAGCTCTTATAGGCCCTGCACCTCTGCTCCTATTTGAAATGCAGCATGAGTATCTTAGTCATTATAAAAGCCACCAGACATGTACCTTAATGAAGACAAATGTGCAAGTAAGATTTGTGTTATTCTTGAGTGTGGGCCAGCATGACAGCTTTTCAAAAATTCAAAAGCTGAGAGGGATCTTAGAAAGTATGTAGGCAAATCCTATTGTTTTTAGGTTAAAAAAATAAAGCATAGCAGGTTATATTGTTTGTCCAAGGTGCCTCAACTAGTTAGTGAGAAAATGAAGGTTAGAACGCAGGCATCCTAACTTCAGACCAGCTCTCTATACTATAGAGCTATATTTTAAGGGGAAAAAAAAGTAACAGGATAAGAGAAGAAGCTTAGGAGTTCCCTGGTGGTGCAGTGGTTAAGAATCCACCTGCCAGTGCAGGGGACACGGGTTCGAGCCCTAGTCCAGGAAGATCCCACATGCCGCGGAGTAATTAAGCCTGTGCGCCACAACTACTGAGCCTGTGCTCTAGAGCCCGCAAGCCACAACTACTGAGCCCATGTGCCACAACTACTGAAACCCGCGTGCCTAGCGCCCATGCTCCGCAGGAAGAGAAGCCACCGCAATGAGAAGCCCACACACCTCAACAAAGAGTAGCTCCTGCTCACAGCAACTAGAGAAAGCCCGTTCACAGCAACAAAGACCCAACGCAGCCAAAAATAAGATATAAATAAATAAATAAATTTATATTAAATAAGAAAGAGAAGATGCTTGTCTGATTGTAACTTGGTTAAGGGTCTCTGGCCATTTTTCTTATTTTATATCAATACTCCTTTGTCACTGCCATGATCTCACTGAACAACCCTATTGAATGGCAGAAGCAAGTTATGATTCTCAGTTTATATAGGTGATGAAGTTGAGGCATAGAGTTTCATTCACTTCTCCAAGATCACAAAGCTAGTAGATGTGATAGTACCTAGGTCTTCTGAATTCTATTTAATTTTTCTTTCTATAATTAATCATATCAGGAGAAATATTTAAGTATCTAGCAAAATAGTCTCAGCAAAAAAACAAAACAAAACAACAACAACACTTTCAAGGTGCATACCAGTTGGAAGACAAGGGGGACAGGCTGATGATGGAAAATGTAATGGCTGAAAAAATAGTAACAACTAACAGTGTTGCCATAGTAGCAAAACTGAGCAATTAGAAGCATCGATGCAAATGTCTTTGAACAAAAAGAATCAAATTCTATGAAAGAAGTAATTTTTGGTCAGTCCTTACATTGTTTCAAGATACCAACTGCACAAGTGCAAAGATGAGTAGATTTGAATTAACATCAATTTCTGGGTGAAGACATGGGAATTTTCGTTCATTAAAAACAGAATGGATCCAATGTTATGACACGGCTGCCAAAAAAGCTATTGTAATCCTACGTGACAGTGATAAAAGGATGTATGGAGTAAAATTCGCTGATTATACTAAAATTGTATAACCATGTTAATCTTGGTGCTACATTTTAAGAAGGACACTAAAAACCTAAAGTTCATATAAGAGGCTGACCAGAATGGAAGTCTGGAAGCCATTTGAGCCATTGAGGAACTTTTTAGGAACTAGGGCATTAATTTGAAAATAAGGAGAATTAAGGGTTCTCTAAATTTATTCATTCACTCAACTAAAATTTATTGAGTGCTTACTACATGTCAGATTAGGTAGGGCCTTTTAGGTGACTGCAAAGACTTTGTCCAGTTTCTGCGTGAGCTGGGGAGCCATGTGGAGGATTTTAGATAGAGGAGTGACTGTATCTCACGTGTTTTTGAGGCATCATTCTGGGAGTTATGTTGCAAAATAGGCTGTTGGGGGTGGGGCTAGGGTGGAAGCATGGAGACAAATCAGGTTACTGAAATAATCAGGCAAGAGCTGATGTTGTTTGGACCAGAGTGGTGGCAGTGGAGGAAAAGAGAAGTGATTGGATTTAGGATATATTTTGAATTTGGGATATATTTCATATATGTGAAGGTTTTTTTTAGGTTAAACTTAATTTAAATCTCTGTGTCTCCAGAAGATAGCACCAGGATCCGTGGATGGTGTTGGGAGGGGAAATGGGAGCAGGAGGAGGGGATTTGCCAATTGACAGACTTTTCAGTGCCAGAGAGAAGAAGTGGGGGGTGGGGGGGTGGGCAGAGCTGGAACATGAGTCTCTCCCTCTAATGTCAGCATTTTTACTCTGTCACAGAGGGAGACAACATTCAGAGCTGTGAGAAATATTATAGAATTTCAAAAAGTCCATGAAATTAGCAATATAAATTGCAAAGCATAAAACTGCTATTATATTTGTTCCACAATAGTGTAAAAACAATACATTTTTTACAAAATATAAAAGGAGAAGAAAGACTATGACCCACCACTTTCTTAAAGAGTCACTTGGAATTACTAATAGCAAGTTATCTGCATGACCATCACCACCTCACATGCCCATTCATCCCACAATCATTTTTTGCACTCTACAACTATGAAACATAAGAAGTAACTAATAGGGGAATTCCCTGGCTGTCCAATGGTTAAGACTCAGCGCTTTCACTGCTGTGGCCCGGGTTCAATCCCTGGTGGGGGAACTAAAATCCCGTAAGCCATGCAGGGCGTGGCCAAAAAAAAAGTAACTAATAGAAAAATGAACAGCAAGGCTAAATATAGACGAATATTTCTACCTCAAAATGGTCTGATGTAAAAGTAATTGAAATTGGACCCGTAGGACATGAACACCATACCTATGCCATTTGGGGAAGAAGAATTGAAATGTGGGCTGAAAGCAAGTCTAACATAAAAGCAAAGGAGAACTCTAACTAGTAAAGGTATCACAATAATGGGCTGATTTTTTTATTGAAGTGTAGTTGAGTTACAATGTTGTGTTAGTTTCTGGTGTACAGCAAAGTGATTGCTATATATATATATATTTTTTTTTTTTTTTTTCCCCTGTGCTATACAGTAGGACCTTGTTGTCTTGTTGTTTATCTATTTTATATACAGTAGTTTGTATCTGATAATCCCCTTTTGGCCATCTGCATGTCTTCTTTGGAGAAATGTCTAGGTCTTCTGCCCGTTTTTTTGACTGGGTTGTTTGCTTTTAGTGTACGAGCTGTTTGTATATTTTGGAAATTAACCCCTTGTCGGTCATATCGTTTGCAAATATTTTTCTCCCAGTCCATAGGTTGTCTTTTTGTTTTGCTTATGGTTTCCTTTGCTGTGCAAAAGCTTGTAAGTTTGATTAGGCCCCATTCATTTATTTTTGCTTTTATTTCTATTGCCTTGGGAGACTGACCTAAGAAAACATTGCTATGGTTTATGTCAGAGAATGTTTTGCATGTGTTCTCTTCTAGGAGTTTTATGGTGTCGTGTCTTATATTTAAGTCTTAAGCCACTTTGAGTTTATTTTTGTGTATGCTGTAAGGAAGTGTTCTAACTTCATTGATTTACATGCGGCTGTCCAGCTTTTCCAACACCATTGCTGAATAGACTGTCTTTCCTCCGTTGTATATTCTTGCCCCCTTTGTCAAAGATTAATTGACCATAGGTGTGTGGGTTTATTTCTGGGCTAAAAAATCTAAAAAACAGTGGATACATGTATACATATAACTGATTCACTTTGATGTACAGCAGAAACTAACACAACATTGTAAATCAACTATACTCCAATAAAAATTAATTTAAAAAAATAAGAGGGATTGCTTTTCTTACTGTCCCTTTCTGATATTTCATCATTAGTGTAAAGAAATGCAACCGATTTCTGTATGTTAAACTGGTATCCTGCTACATTGCTGAATTCGTTTATCAGTTCTAGCACTTTTTGTGTGGAGTCTTTAGGGTTTTCTATATATAGTATCATGTCACCTGCATATAATGCCAGTTTTACCTCTTCCCTTTCGATTTGGATATCTTTTATTTCTGTTTCTCCTCTGATTGCTGTGGCTAGGACTTCCAATACAATATTAAATAGAAGTGGTGAGAGTGGGTATTCTTGTCTTATTCTAGATTTTAGTGGGAAGGCTTTCAGCTTTTTACTGTTGAGTATTATATTGGCTGTGGATTTGTCACAAATGGCTTTTATTATGTTGAGATATGTTCCCTCTATATCCACTTTGGTAAGAGTTCTTTTTTGTTATTTTTTTTTTAACATCTTTATTGGAGTATAATTGCTTTACAATGGTGTGTTAGTTTCTGCTTTATAATAAAGTGATTCAGGTATACATATACATATATCCCCATAACTCCTCCCTCTTGCGTCTCCCTCCCTCCGACCCTCCCTATCCCACCCCTCTAGGGGGTCACAAAGCACCGAGCTCATCTCCCATTACTATGCGGCTGCTTCCCACTAGCTATCGGTTTTACATTTGGTAGTGTATACATGTCCATGCCACTCTCTCACTTTGTCCCAGCTTACCCTTCCCCCTCCCCGTATCCTCAAGTCCATTCTCTAGTAGGTCTGCGTCTTTATTCCCGTCCTGCCCCTAGGTTTTACATGACTTTTTTTTTTTTTTAGATTCCATATATATGTGTTAGCTTACGGTATTTGTTTTTTTCTTTCTGACTTACTTCACTCTGTGTGACAGACTCTAGGTCCATCCACCTCACTACAAATAACTCAATTTCATTTCTTTTTATGGCTGAGTAATATTCCATTGTATATATGTGCCACATCTTCTTTATCCATTTATCTGTCGATGGACACTTAGGTTGCTTCCATGTCCTGGATATTGGAAATAGAGCTGCAGTGAACATTGTGGTACATGACTCTTTTTGAATTATGGTTTTCTCAGGGTATATGCCCAGTAGTGGGATTGCTGGATCATATGGTAGTTCTATTTTTAGTTTTTTAAGGAACCTCCATACTGTTTTCCATAGTGGCTGTATCAATTTACATTCCCACCAACACTGCAAGAGGGTTCCCTTTTCTCCACACCCTCTCCAGCATTTATTGTTTGTAGATTTTTTGATGATGGCTATTCTGACTGGTGTGAGGTGATATCTCATTGTAGTTTTGATTTGCATTTCTCTAATGATTAATGATGTTGAGCATCCTTTCATGTGTTTGTTGGCAATCTGTATATCTTCTTTGGAGAAATGTCTATTTAGGTCTTCTGCCCATTTTTGGATTGGATTGTTTGTTTTTTTGTTATTGAGCTGCATGAGCTGCTTGTAAATTTTGGAGATTAATCCTTTGTCAGTTGCTTCATTTGCAAATATTTTCTCCCATTCTCAGTGTTGTCTTTTCATCTTGTTTATGGTTTCCTTTGCTGTGCAAAAGCTTTTGAGTTTCATTAGGTCCCATTTGTTTGTTTTTGTTTTTAGTTACATTTCTCTAGGAAGTGGGTCAAAAAGGATCTTGCTGTGATTTATGCCATAGAGTGTTCTGCCTATGTTTTCCTCTAAGAGTTTTAAACTGTCTGGCCTTACATGTAGGTCTTTAATCCATTTCGAGTTTATTTTCATGTATGGTGTTAGGGAGTGCTCTAATTTCATTCTTTTACATGTAGCTGTCCAGTTTTCCCAGCACCAATTATTGAAGAGGCTGTCTTTTCTTCATTGTATATTCTTGCCTCCTTTATCAAAAAAAAGGTGACCATATGTGTGTGGGTTTATCTCTGGGCTTTCTATCCTGTTCCATTGATCTATATTTCTGTTTTTGTGCCAGTACCATACTGTCTTGATTACTGTAGCTTTGTAGTATAGTCTGAAGTCAGGGAGCCTGATTCCTCCAGCTCCGTTTTTCTTTCTCAAGATTGCTTTGGCTATTCGGGGTCTTTTGTGTTTCCATACAAATTGTGAAATATTTTGTTCTAGTTCTGGGGAAAATGCCAGTGGTAGTTTGATAGGGATTGCATTGAATCTGTAGATTGCTTTGGGTAGTAGAGTCATTTTCACAATGTTGGTTCTTCCAATCCAAGAACATGGTATATCTCTCCATCTGTTTGTATCATCTTTAATTTCTTTCATCAGTGTCTTATAGTTTTCTGCACACAGGTCTTTTGTCTCCTTAGGTAGGTTCATTCCTAGGTATTTTATTCTTTTTGTTGCAATGGTAAATGGGAGTGTTTCCTTAATTTCTCTTTCAGATTTTTTATCATTAGTGTATAGGAATGCAAGAGATTTCTGTGCATTAATTTTGTATCATCATGCTACTTTACCAAATTCATTGATTAGCTCTAGTAGTTTTCTGGTAGCATCTTTAGGATTCTCTATGTATAGTATCATGTCATCTGCAAACAGTGACAGTTTTACTTCTTCTTTTCTGATTTGGATTCCTTTTATTTCTTTTTCATTTCTGATTGCTGTGGCTAAAACTTCCAAAACTATGTTGAGTAATAGTGATGAGAGTGGGAAACCTTGTCTTGTTCCTGATCTTAGTGGAAATGGCTTCAGTTTTTCACCATTGAGGACGATGTTGACTGTGGGTTTGTCACATATGGCCTTTATTATGTTGAGGTAAGTTCCCTCTATGCCTACTTTCTGGAGGGTTTTTATCATCAATGGGTGTTGAATTTTGTCAAAAGCTTTTTCTGCATCTATTGAGAGGATCATATGGGTTTTATTCTTCAATTTGTTAATATGGTGTATCACATTGATTGATTTGCATATGCTGAAGGAGAGACTGAAGATATGATCTATCTTGGAGAATGTTCCATGAACACTTGAGAAGAAAGTGTATTATGTTGTTTTTGGATGCAATGTCCTATAATTATCAATTAAGTCCATCTTGTTTAATGTATCATTTAAAGCTTGTGTTTCCTTATTTATTTCCATTTTGGATGGTCTTTCCATTGGTGAAAGTGGGGTGTTAAAGTCCCCTACTATGATTGTGTTACTGTCGATTTCCCCTTTTATGGCTGTTAGCATTTGCCTTATGTATTGAGGTGCTCCTATGTTGGGTGCATAAATATTTACAGTTGTTATATCTTCTTCTTGGATTGATCCCTTGATCATTATGTAGTGTCCTTCTTTGTCTCTTGTAATAGTCTTTGTTTTAAAGTCTATTTTGTCTGATATGAGAATTGCTACTCCAGCTTTCTTTTGATTTCCATTTGCATGGAATATCTTTTTCCATCCCCTCACTTTCAGTCTGTATGTGTCCCTAGGTCTGAAGTGGGTCTCTTGTAGACAGCATATATACGGGTCTTGTTTTTGTATCCATTCAGCCAGTCTATGTCTTTTAGTTGGAGCATTTAATCCATTTACATTTAAGGTAATTATCGATATGTATGTTCCTATTACCATTTTCTTAATTGTTTTGGGTTTGTTATTGTAGGTCTTTTCCTTCTCTTGTGTTTCCTGCCTCGAGAAGTTCCCTTAGCATTTTTGTAAAGCTGGTTTGGTGGTGCTGAATTCTCTTAGCTTTTGCTTGTCTTTAAAGGTTTTAATTTCTCCATCGAATCTAAATGAGATCCTTGCTGGGTAGAGTAATCTTAGTCGTAGGTTTTTCCCTTTCATCACTTTAAATATATCCTGCCACTCCCTTTTGGCTTGCAGAGTTTCTGCTGAAAGATCAACTGTTAAACTTATGGGGATTCCCTTGTGTGTTATTTGTTATTTTTCCCTTGCTGCTTTTAATATTTTTTCTTTGTATTTAATTTTTGATAGTTTGATTAATATGTGTCTTGGCATGTTTCTCCTTGGATTTTTCCTGTATGGGACTCTCTGTGCTTCCTGGACTTGATTAACTATTTCCTTACCCATATTAGGGAAGTTTTCAAGTATAATCTCTTCAAATATATTCTCAGTCCCTTTCTTTTTCTCTTCTTCTTCTGGGACCCCTATAATTTGAATGTTGGTGCATTTAATGTTGTCCCAGAGGTCTCTGAGACTGCCCTCAATTCTTTTCATTCTTTTTTCTTTATTCTGCTCTGCAGTGGTTATTTCCACTATTTTATCTTCCAGGTCACTTATCCATTCTTCTGCCTCAGTTATTCTGCTATTGATTCCTTCTAGAGAATTTTAATTTCATTTATTGTTCATCATTGTTTGTTTGCTTGTTTGCTCTTTAGTTCTTCTAGGTCCTTGTTAAACATTTCTTGTATTTTCTCCATTCTATTTCCAAGATTTTGGCTCATCTTTACTATCATTATTCTGAATTCTTTTTCAGGTAGACTGCCTATTTCCTCTTCATTTGTTTGGTCTGGTGGGTTTTTACCTTGCTCCTTCATCTGCTGTGTGTTTCTCTGTCTTCTCATTTTGCTTAACTTACTGTGTTTGGGGTCTCCTTTTCACAGGTTGCAGGTTTGTAGTTTCCGTTGTTTTTGGTGTCTGCCCCCAGTGGCTAAGATTGGTTCAGTGGGTTGTGTAGGCTTCCTGGTGGAGGGGACTAGTGCCTATGTTCTGGTGGATGAGGCTGGATCTTGTCTTTCTAGTGGGCAGGTCTGCGTCCAGTGGTGTGTTTTGGGGTGTCTGTGACCTTATTATGATTTTAGGCAGCCTTTCTGCTAGTCGGTGGGGTTGTGTTCCTGTCTTGCTTGTTGTTTGGCCTCGGGTGTCCAGCACTGTAGCTTGCTGGTCGTTAAGTGGAGCTGGGTCTTGTTGTTGAGATGGAGATCTCTGGGAGATTTTCACCATTTGATATTACATGGAGCTGGGAGGTCTCTGGTGGGCCAATGTCCTGAACTCGGCTCTCCCACCTCAGAGGCACAGGCCTGACACCTGGCCGGAGCACCAAGACCCTGTTATCCACACAGCTCAGAATAAAAGGGAGAAAAAAAGAAAGAAAAAATAAATAAATAAAATAAAATTAAAAAGTTATTAAAATAAAAAATAAAAAATAATTATTAAAAATAAAAAAGTAAGAAAAAGAAAGAAGAGAGCAACCAAACCAAAAAACAAGTCCACCAATGATAACAAGCACTAAAAACTATACTAAAAAAAAAACAAACGGACAGACAGAACCCTAGGACAAATGGTAAAAACAATGCTATACAGACAAAATCACACACAGAAGCATACACAAACACACTCACAAAAAGAGAAAAAGAAAAAAATATATATATATTGTTGCTCCCACAGTCCACTGCTTGAATTTGGGATGATTCATTGTCTATTCAGGTATTCCACAGATGCAGGTACATCAAGTTGATTGTGGAGATTTAATCCGCTGCTCCTGAGGCTGCTGGGAGAGATTTCCGTTTGTCTTCTTTGTCCGCATGGCTCCTGGGGTTCAGCTTTGGATTTGGACCTGCCTCTGCGTGTAGATCACCTGAGGGCATTTGTTCTTCGCTCAGACAGGACGGGGTTAAAGGAGCAGCTGATTCGGGGGCTCTGGCTCACTCAGGCCGGGGGGAGGGAGGGGTACGGATGCAAGGCGAGCCTGCAGCGGCAGAGGCCGGCGTGACGTTGCACCAGCCTGATGCGCGCCCTGCGTTCTCCCGGGGAAGTTGTCCCTGGATCACAGGACCCTGGCAGTGGCGGGCTGCACAGGCTCCCGGGAGGGGAGGTGTGGATAGTGACCTGTGCTTGCACACAGGCTTCTTGGTGGCGGCAGCAGCAGCCTTAGCATCTCATGCTCGTCTCTGGGGTCCGTGCTGATAGCCCTCAGCTCGCGCCCGTCTCTGGAGCTCGTTTAAGCGGCGCTCTGAATCCCCTCTCCTTGCGCACCAGGAAACAAAGAGGCAAGAAAAAGTCTCTTGCCTCTTCGGCAGCTCCAGACCTTTTCCCAGATTCCCTCCCGGCCAGCTGTGGTGCACTAGCCCCCTTAGGCTGTGTTCACTCAGCCAACCCCAGTCCTCTCCCTGCGATCCGACTGAAGCCCCAGCCTCAGCTCCCAGTCCCCGCCCGCCCCGGCGGGTGAGCAGACAAGCCTCTCGGGCTGGTGAGTGCTGCTCGGCGCCGAGCCTCCATGCGGGAATCTCTCCACTTTGCCCTCCGCACCCCTGTGGCTGCGCTCTCCTCCATGGCTCCGAAACTTCCCCCGCCACCCGCCTGTCTCCGCCCGCGAAGGGGCTTCCTAGTGTATGGAAACCTTTCCTCCTTCACGGCTCCCTCCCACTGGTGCAGGTCCCGTCCCTATTCTTTGTCTCTGTTTTTTCTTTTGTCCTTTGCCCTACCCAGGTACATGAGGAGGTTCTTGCCTTTTGGGAGGTCTGAGGTCTTCTGCCAGTGTTCAGTAGGTGTTCTGTAGGAGTTGTTCCACACGTAGATGTATTTCTGATGTATTTGTGGAGAGGAAGGTGACCTCCACGCCTTACTCTTCCGCCATCTTGAAGGTCCCCAGGTAAGAGTTTTTTTATCACGAATGAATATTGAATTTTATCAAATGCTTTTTCTGCATCTATTGAGATGATCATGTGGTTTTTATCTTTTCTTTTGTTGATGTGGTGTATAACATTGATTGATTTACATACGTTGGACCATTCTTGTGATGCTGGGATGAATCCTAATTGATCATGGTGTATGACCTTATTTATGTGTTGTTGGATTTGGTTTGCTAATATTTTGTTGAGAATTTTTGCATCTACATTCATCAAAGATATTGGCCTGTAATTTTCTTTTTGGTAGTGTCTTTGTGTAGTTTGGTATCAGGGTCATGGCATCTTCATAGAATGACTTTGGGAGTGTTCCCTCCTCTCAAGTCTTTTGGAAGAGTTTGAGAAGGTTTGGTATAAGTTCTTCTTTGTATGTTTGGTAGAATTCCCCAGTAAAGCCATCTGGTCCTGAACTTTTGTTTGCAGGGAGTTTTTGTTTTGTTTTGTTTTTTTAATAATTGGCTGATTTTTGGCACCTTACAAGTATTCTTAGTAATTGATAGAAATATTTTGGTATTGTAATATAATCAAGAGTTTATGATTCAATCAGTAATTTTAAGTTAAGCCTTATCACTGTTATTATACATTTGTATATAATCAGAATTATGTTGTAGATGTAAGAGATGGTTTTTTGAAACTGTATGTGTCTTTTATGTGCCAGGCAATGTGTAAGGGATTTAGTCCTGAACAGGACACACTAACTGTGCCACGTCCTCAAGTAATTTATATTCTGGCTTAGTGGTTCTTAAACATTAATGTACTTGAAAATCACCTAGAGAATTTGTTTAAAATGCATATGGCCAGCTCCTCCCACTCCTACCCCTGCAGAAATGCTGATTTGGTAGATCTAGAGAGAATCCCAAGAATCTATCTCCATTTTAAACAAACTTCCCAGTAGATTCTAATGCAGGCGGTCCATGGACATCACTCTGAGAAATCCTGGAATATGACAGAGAATGAGGAGAAACGATGGGTCTCTGTCAGCCTCTCGGGGGCAACAACTGGTGACTAGAATCAGTATGACTACTTACAAACAAACAAGCAGGTATCCTTTGGTGGAAAGATTATTCTTAGTGAGTAGGAAATCTTGGATGATTCTTAGAAAAGGATAACTTCCAATTCCCAGGCTACAGTTTTTCAAAATATCTGACCTTGTGGGGAGCATTTATCCATCAAACACACACCGGACCGGTCAGTCCGTTTACCAGGTACTCCCAACAGTACCTTCTACCTTGACCTGCCACATCCACTGCCTCTAGAGGGATATACAGTTAACCTGCCCCTACCTCTTCCCTAGCTGATTTGACTAAAGGTGAGTAACTCAAAGCCAGCCAATCTACTGGCAGCCAGAGAGCACATTTTTCTCCCTTGGATAATCTGAACTAAGAGACATAGAGTTGTAATCACTGATTGTATGTTAAGCTAAAAGATCATGGACAGTCGATATGAGATGATTAAACAGGAACCCAGCAAGAATAGAGACAAGAATACATGTGTAGAAAATAGCAGTGAAGCCACAAGAGAGACACAAATATGAAGGAGAACGCTTGACTCCTGAGAGATGGAAAGAATAACCACAGTTCCTGACTTCCCATTTCCCTGCTTCAGTTCCCTTGGACACAGCTCTAATTCCTGTCCTTAGTGCCTTGAGGCTTCTTTGTGCTCTTTCAATAAAACTCATTTTTTGAGTTAGTTGGAGTGGGTTCTGTCTATTGCAACCAAATTGTCCCTAACTAAGTTAAGCAGCAACTAGACACTTCAGGGAAAAAAAGCTACCCACTCATTCATGTATAGTGTTTTGGTTAGAGATTTGAATTGCAAGCAACAGAAACTCTAAAAGATAATTTAACCATTGGGAGGCTATTGGCAGTGCTTAGACTTGAGATTAGAGAGCCAGATTCTGAGATGAACAATAACCAAGGTAACACAACTTTATCTGAAAGCTGAAAGTGCAGCCACTGTCTCATAACTGCACATGTAGTTGGCATACTACCTCTGTGCTGAATGATGTCTAACTTTTTTTTAAATTCATGCCACATTCTCTTAAAATTAAAAAACTGAAGAGAAAGTTGACCAAACCTAGGACACATACTTTTGCTGGTTTTATGAGGGCGAGGAAAGGAAAGATTTGCCCTTTGTTTCCAAAGTGGGAGGCAGGCACACAGGTTTTTTTCTTCCGAAAACCATACATCACGGAAGAGATATGATTTCCTAAAAGGAAATTGAGGCCTTTTGTGAGTGGGAATGGATATCTCTGGAGAGATATACAGAGATACTTTGAAACAGAGATAAGTAGCAAAAGACCATGTGCTTACCCTGAGACAGAAAAAATTACAGAGAAATGATTTGGTATTCAACATTAAAAACAAAGTTCTGATGATTAGAAAAATGGAATAGCCAGGTTTGTGAAATAGTGAACTCTCTATCACTCTAACTATTCAAGCAAGAGCTGGATAACCATTAGTCAGTAACATGGAGGGGATTTCTAAATTAGATGACAAATGGGCTCAATGACTTGTCTGACTACTTACAATTCTTAACGGTATATGAGGAAAAATGCATATAAATATATATATCTATTTCACATCTTGGGGGTAATGAGTACCATACATATACTAAGTACTTTATGAAGTACCTTTGCCTTTTATTCACCTTGAAATTATTCTTTTAAGCTTTAAACTGCTCTGCTTATTGCCCTGTCCCTGCATCTCTCTAATTGTTATCGCTGAGATAGCTTCACATTGAGCTAAAGGTATAATCTTGCCCAGCAATTTGGGATCCAACTTGTTCCTAGTCGTAGGGAATGGCAGGAGCCATAAGAGCCCCAGGACAGAGGTTTACCAACTCAACACACAGGCTGCATTGCAGCACAGCCTGTCCTGAAGTTGATTCTGGTTCCCTGATAACTAGGGTTGTGCATTGTTTTCTTTGATAGAGACTGTGTCTGGCACACCTGTCTCTCCAGGGTCTTAATTTCTGTCCCTGAACTGGCTGGTTATTTCCACATCTGCCGATTACTGTTTGTCTAAACCTTTGCTGAATGTCTCTCCTGACTGTGTGTATCACAGTGCTGGAAAGAGATGCCACCTGAAGTATTTTAAACAGAAAGGGATTTATTACAAAGAATTAGATCATTTTAAAAAATCACTGGAAGCGCTGGAAGACTGAGTTATAAGCTGAGATCCAGAAATGACTCCTTAAACATCACAAAACTGATCTCCCAGTGGCGTTACCTCCTCTGCCATAAGCAGGAAGGTGGGGAATCAGGAGTTTGCCACTAGGACTACTAAAGTTAAAAACAAAATAAAACCAACCAACCAACCAACAAAACACTGTAGCTGCAATCCAGAGGTCAGGAAGCTGATTCTCCCGCCTCTTGAGAGCCATGAAACTGGAGACTGGACACTGCCGAAAACCCCACAGTTCCATGACCGTGTTTGTCATCAGTAAACAGCCAAAAGCGGCAGTAAGAGGACCTCCACTTTAGCTTCACATTTTCTCATGTGTGTAGGTGTATCTAATTGGTGGAATCTAGCCAACTGTAGAACTCTGATGCCAAGGGAGTCTGGGAAACTTAGTATTTAGCTTTCCATCTACTCAGCACAGAAGGTCACACTAGAAGGAAGTGGGAAGAAATGCCAGGTGCTGTATCCACCACATCATGCCCACGTTGTACTGGAAGTCCTAGCCAGTGCATTAAAGCAAGAAAAATAAATGAAGAGCACACAGTCAGAAAGAAGGGAGTAAAACTAGTCTTATTCACAGGTGACATGTTTTAGTACAAGGAAAATCATCAAGAACCTACCAAAAAAAAAAAAAAAAACCTACTAGAAGTATTATTAAGTGTATATATCAAGATCCAGAATATATGGTCAGTATTTTAAAAATTCAATTTTTTTTCGCCATGTAAGCAGTTAACAACTGGAAATTTAAAAATTTTAAATAACAATAAATAATAAAAATAATAAATTTATAGAAGCATTATAAAACCTGAAATACTCAAAGATATGTGTAACATTTGTACATTGAAAACTATAAAATATTGCTGAGTGAATCGAAAAAAGACCTAATTAAATGGAGAGTTGTATTATGTTCACAAATTGGAAGACTTAATATTAAGATGTACACACTCCTCAAATTTACCTTTAAATTCAATGCAAGTTCAACCAAAATCTCAGCAGGTTTTTTAAAAAATTTATTTTATTGAAGTAAAGTTGATTTACAATGTTGTGTTAATTTCTGCTGTACAGCAAAGTGATTCAGTTATATATTTATTTACATTCTTTTTCATATTCTTTTCCATTATGATTTATCACAGGATATTGAATATAGTTGCCTGTGCTATACAGTAGGACCTTGCTGTTTATCCATTGTATATATAATAGTTTGCATCTGCTAATCCCAGACTCCCAATCCTTCCCTCCCCCAACCCCTTTGGCAACCACAAGTCTGTTTTCTATGTCTCTGAGTCTGTTTCTGTTTTGTAGATAGGTTCATTTGTGTCATATTTTAGATTCCACATATAAGTAATATCATATGGTATTTGTCTTTCTCTTTTTGACTTACTTCACTTAGTATGATAATCTCTAGGTTCATCCATGTTGCTGCAAATGGCGTTATTTCATTCTTTTTTATGGCTGAGTAGTATTTCATTGTATATATGTACCATTCATCTCTTGATGGACATTTAGGTTGCTTCTGTGTATTTTTTTTATAAAAGCTTTATTGAGATAAAATTAACGTACCTAAAATTCCCCCTTTTAAAGTGTACAATTCTGTGTTTTTTAGTATATTCACAAGGGTGTGCAGCCATCACCACTATCTAATTCCAGAACATCTTCAGTACCCTAAAAAAGACTCCATACCTAGTGGCAATCAATCCCAATTTCCCTCTCTCCCTAGCCCCTGGAAACCACCAATCTATTGATACTTTCTGTCTGTAAAGATTTGCCTGTTCTGAACATTTCATATAAATGGAATCATATAATATGTGGTCTTTTGTGACTGACTTCTTTCACTTAGCCTAATGTTTTCAAGGTTCATCCATGTTGTATCACTACTGAATTTCCTTTTTATAACCAAATAATAGTTAATTGTATGGATATATGACATTTTGTTTACCCATTTGTCAGTTGACAGAAATTTGGGTTGTTTCCACTTTTTTTTTTTTAACATCTTTATTGGAGTACAATTGCTTTACAATGTTGTGTTAGTTTCTGCTGTATAACAAAGTGAATCAGCTATATGAATACATATATCCCCATATCCCCTCCCTCTTGCGTCTCCCTCCCACCCTCCTTATCCCACCCCACTAGGTGGTCACAAAGCACTGAGCTGATCTCCCTGTGCTATGCAGCTGCTTCCTGCTAGCTATCTATTTTACATTTGGTAGTAGTGTACATATGTCAGTGCTACTCTCTCACTTCGTCCCAGCTTACCCTCCCCCTCTCTGTGTCCTCAAGTCCATTCTCTATGTCTGCATCTTTATTCCTGTCCTGCCCCTAGGTTCATCAGAACCTTTTTTTTTTTTTAGATTCCATATATATGAGTTAGCATACGGCATTTGTTTTTCTCTTTCTGACTTACTTCACTCTATATGACAGACTCTAGGTCCATCCACCTCACTACAAATAACTCAATTTCGTTTCTTTTTTTTTTTTTTTTTTAATTATTATTTATTTATTTATTCATTCTTGGCTGTGTTGGGTCTTCGTTTCTGTGCGAGGGCTTTCTCCAGTTGTGGCAAGCGGGGCCACTCTTCATCGCGGTGCGTGGGCCTCTCACTGTCGTGGCCTCTCTTGTTGCGGAGCACAGGCTCCAGACGCACAGGCTCAGTAGCTGTGGCTCACGGGCCTAGTTGCTCCGTGGCATGTGGGATCCTCCCAGACCAGGGCTCGAACCCGCATCCCCTGCATTGGCAGGCAGATTCTCAACCACTGCGCCACCAGGGAAGCCCAATTTCGTTTCTTTTTATGGCTGAGTAATATTCCATTGTATATATGTGCCACATCTTCTTTATCCATTCATCTGTCAATGGACATTTAGGTTGCTTCCATGTCTTAGCTATTGGAAATAGTGCTGCTATGAACATAGGGGTGCATGTATCTCTTTGAATTATAGTTTTGTCTGGATATATGCCCAGGAGTGGGATTGCTGGATGATACAGCAACTCTACTTTTAGTTTTTTGAGGAACCTCCATACTGTTTTCCATAGTGGTTGCACCAATGTACATTCCCACCAACAGTGTAGGAGGGCTCCTTTTTATCCACACCCTCTCCAACATTTGTTATTTGTAGTCTTTTTAATGATGGCCATTCTGACTGGTGTGAGGTGGTACCTCATTGTACTTTTGATTTACATTTCTCTAATAATTAGCGATGGTGAGCATCTTTTCATGTGCCTGTTGGCCATCTGTATGTCTTCTTTGGTGAAATGTCTATTTAGGTCTTCTGCCCATTTTTCAGTTGGGTTGTTTGTTTTTTTTGTTATTGAGTTTTATGAGCTGTTTGTATATTTTGGAAATTAAGCCCTTATTGGTCATATCATTTGCAAACATTTTCTCCCAGTCCATAGGTTGTCTTTTCGTTTTGTTTATGGTTTCCTTTGCTGTACAAAAGCTTGTAATATGATTAGGTCCCATTTATTTATTTTTGCTTTTATTTCTATTGCCTTGGGAGACTGACCTAAGAAAACATTGCTACAATTTATGTCAGAGAATATTTTGCCTATGCTCTCTTCCAGGAGTTTTATGGTGTCATATCTTATATTTAAGTTTTTAAGCCATTTTGAGTTTATTTTTGTGTATGGTGTGAGGGTATGTTCTAACTTCATTGACTTATATGGGACTGCCCAACTTTGCCAACACCACTTGAAAATCTCAGCAGGTTTTTAAAATAGACATTAATAAACTGATTCTAAAATCTATACAGAAATACAAAGGACCTAGAATAGCCAAAACAATGTTGACAAAAACCCCACAAAGGTGGATATCTTACATTACCTGACTTCAAGATTCTTTTGGGTTCCTTGACCCAGTTCCAATGTATGACGTATGTGTGCATGCTCACTGGATAGGAGGAATTTCCCACACAGTACCAAACAGTTCTCTGGCATCAACAAGGTGTCCATGAATTCAACTCAATTCTGACACTACTTACCCAGAGATAGCATCAGATTCCACAGGTAAAGGGCTCAGTCACAGATGACTAACACCCCCCAGGACCCCTCATCCCCTGCAATTCAGATGCCCCTTGCAAGCCCAGATTGTCACTTGTGCTTCTGACCAACTGGCTATAGATTGGGGGTTCCAATGACTCCCCCCGACCTTGGACTTTAGACACCAGTCACAAGTTCAGGTTGCTACCTATACTTCTGACCAACTGGCTATAGATCAGAGGTTTCTAGGCCCCCTTCCCCATGTTTGATTAATTTACCAGAGCAGCTCATGGAACTCAAAGAAACATTTTACTTACCAGATTGCTGGTTTATTATAGTAAGATATAACTCGGGAACATCCAGAGGGAAGAGATGCATTGGGCAAGGTATGGGGAAAGGGCATGTAGCTTCCATGCTCTCTCCAGGTGCACGATTCTCCCAGCACCTCCATGTGTTCACCAACCCAGAATCTCCCAAACCATGTCCTTTTGGGTTTTTATGGGGACTTCATTACATAGGCATGATTGATTAAATCATTGATGATTGATTCAACCTCCAGTCCCTCTCTCCTCCCTGAGGTCAGACTGAAAGTTCCAACCCTGTATTCACATCATTGGTTGGTTCCTCTGGTGACCAGCCCCCACCTTTATGTAATTTAGGGATATTCCAAAGATCACCTCATCAACGTAACAAAAGACACCTTCGTCACTCTCAACACTTAAGTAATTCCAAGGGTTTTAGGAGCTCTGTGCCAGAAATATATATTTCTTATTATAAATCGCAATATCACAAAGATATGTTATCAAGTTATAGTAATCAATACAATGTAGTATCCATATAAGAGTAGAGATACAGATCAATGGAACAGAACAATGGTTCCAGAAATAGACCCACACAGACTGTCAAGTGATTCTCCAGAAAGGTGTCAAGGTAATTCAGTGGGAGAAAAGATAGTCTTTTCAACAAATGATGACAGAGCAACTAGATATCCATCGGGGGAAATGAATTTCAATCCTTCCTCACACCATATACAAAAATGAACCCAAATGGATCACAAACACAAAAATAAAAACTAAAATGTAATACTTCTAGAAGAAAACATAGGAAAATATTTTCATGACTTTTACATATACAAAGATTTCCTAGACAGGATACTGCATAGTATTTAAGATTCAAAGGGATTTGGAGTCAGGTAGACTCTAGTTCTGCTACTGATAATATTTAAGCATTTAGTCTACTTATTTTATTACTCAAAATCCAAGTTTCCTCTTCACTAAGGCTTTTTGTAAGGATTAAATGAAACATTATATGTGAAGTATTTAGTACACTGCTTATTGAATATCATACACCCACAAAATGATACATATTAATAGAAACAAAAGTGTTTATAATATAAACAAAAGTCATATTCATGGACTTTTGTAAGATTTACCTAGATTCTAACCTAATTCTGCAATTTTCAAGCATCCCAGGTGAATAACAGAAAGGTAGCAAATTGAAGCTGAGGCTTACATTTTCTTAAGCTGGAGTTCCTAAAGTTCTAGTCGTATTTTTAAAGAGCGATAAATTAGATGTCATTAAAACTAAAAACTTCTGCTCTTTGAAGACCACATTTAGTAAAATCAAAAAGCAAACCACAGACTGGGAGAAAATATTCACAAATACATATATCTGATAAAGAACTCGTATCTCAAATACTTATAATTCAATAAGAAGACAAACAACCCAATTTAAACATGGGCAAAGTATTTGAGCAGACATTTCTCAGAAGATATATGAGTGGCCAATAAACACATGGCAGTATGCACAACATCACTAGTTATTAGAGTAATGCAAATTAAAACACAGTGAAATACAATCACACACCTACTAGAATGGCTAAAATTCAAAGGAGTGATAGCATCAAGTGTTGACAAGGATGTGGAGCAGCCAGTGCTTTCACACATTGCTGGTGGGAATGTAAAATGGTACACCCACTTTGGATAACAACTTGGCAGTTTCTCATAAGGTTAAATATATACTCACCATATAATCTAGCAATTCCACTTCTATATATGTGCCCAATAAAAATGAAACATATCCACACAAAAATTTAAATATGAATGTTAATGACCTAAAGGGACAGGAGAATTCCCCACGTGATTAGGTAGGACGTGAGGGGGAAGGAGGGGAAGAGGAAAAGTGGAGGTGGGATGGGACCGGCACCCCTGAGGGGTGGCTGGGGAAGGGGAGGGGTTCCCACTATCAGAGGGGCCCACCCACAGTGCAGGGATCAGTGGGGACAGGGAGGGACCTTCAGGGGATTGGGGAATTGGAGGGGAACTCAGCCAGTATTTCCCCCGCCCACTTGGGCCCTGGAGAGTCTGCTGGGGTCCCGGGCCTGAACCTCCACCTTCCAGAGCCCCCTCCATCGGCACTGAGCCTAAGCCCTGCCCCTGCACTCCCTCCAGGGCCCTTTCCAGCCACATAGGTCCTGAGCCTAGGCCCTGCCTCCACGAAAGTCTGCGCCCCCCCGCCCCCACTGCGCCAAGGGCTTTTCCGGCCTTTCTTTTTTTTTTTATTCTTTGTTATTGTTCTGCTCTTTTTTTTTCTTTTTTCTTTTTTTTTTTTTTTTTGCCACGCTGCACAGCTTGCGAGATCCTGGTTCACAGGCCAGGAGTTGGGCCTGAGCTCCTGTGGTGGGAATGCCGAGTCCAAACCGCTGGACTAACAGAGAACTTCAGACCCCAGGGAATATTAATCGGTGTGAGGTCTCCCAGAAGTCTTCATCTCGGCACCAAGACCCAGCCCTACCCAGCTGCCTGCAGACTCCACTGCTGGACGCCTCAGGCCAAACAACCAGTAAGACAGGAACACAGCCCCACTCATCAAAAAAATGAGATGACAAAAAAATATGTTACAGACGAAGAAGCAAGGTAAAAGCCTACAAGACCAAATAAATGAAGAGGAAATAGGCAACCCACCTGAAAAAGAATTCAGAGTAATGATAGTAAAGACGATCCAAAATCTCAGAAATAGAATGGAGGCACGGATCGAGAAGAAATGTTTAACAAGGACCTAGACGAACTAAAGAACAAAGGAATAGTGATGAACAGCACAATAACTGAAATGAAAAATACACTAGAAGGAATCAATAGCAGAATAACTGAAGCAGAAGAATGAATAAGTGAGCTGGAAGATAGAATGGTGGAAATAACAGCCAAGGAGCAAAATAAAGAAAAAAGAATGAAAAGAATTGAACCTAGAAGAAATGGACAAATTCTTAGAGAGGTACAACTTTCCACGACTGAATCAGGAAGAATTAGAAAATATAAACAGACCAATCACAAGTAATGAAATTGAAACTGTAATTAAAAATCTTCCAGCAAATAAAAGTCCAGGACCAGACGGCTTCACAGGCTAATTCTATCAAACATTTAGAGAAGAGATAACACCTATCCTTCTCAAACTCTTTCAAAAAATTGCAGAGAGAGGAACACTCCCAAACTCGTTCTACAAGGCCACCACCACCCTGATACCAAAACTGTATAAAGATATCACGAAAAAAGAAAATTACAGACCAATATCACTGATGAACGTAGACGCAAAAATCCTCAACAAAATTCTAGCAAACAGACTCCAACAACACATTAAAAGGATCATACACCATGATCAAGTGAGATTTATCCCAGGCATGCAAGGATTCTTCAATATAAACAAATCAATCAGTATGATACACCATATTAACAAACTGAAGGATAAAAACCATATGATCATCTCAATGGATGTAGAAAAAGCTTTTGACAAAATTCAACACCCATTTATGATAAAAACTCTCCAGAAAGTGGGCATAGAGGGAACCTACCTCAACATAATATAAAGGCCATATATGACAAACCCACAGCAAACATCATTCCCAATGGTGAAAAACTGAAAACATCTCCTCTAAGATCAGGAACAAGACAAGAATGTCCACTCTCACCACTATTATTCAACAAAGTTTTGGAAGTCCTACTAGTAGGACTAGTCCTACTACCTCTAGTCCTACTAGAGGTAATCAATGAATTTGGTAGTGTTGCAGGATACAAAATTAATGCACAGAAATCTCTTGCATTCCTATACACTAACAATGAAAGATCAAAAAGAGAAATTAAGGAAACAATCCCATTCACCGTTGCAACAAAAAGAATAAAAAACCTAGGAATAAACCTACCTAAGGAGGTAAAAGATCTGTATTCAGAAAACTATAAGATACTGATCTTTTTTGACCCACCTCCTAGAGTAATGAAAATAAAAACAAAGATAAACAAATGAGACCTAATGAAACAAAAGCTTTTGCACAGCAAAGGAACCCCTAAACAAGACGAAAAGACAACCCTCAGAATGGGAAAAAATATTTGCAAATGAAGCAACTCACAAAAGATTAATCTCCAAAGTATACAAAGCAGCTCAATATGAAGAAAACAAACAACTCAATCAAAAAATGGGCAGAAGACCTAAATAGACATTTCTCCAAAGAAGACATACAGATGGCCAAGAGGCACATGAAAAGCTGCACAACATCACTAAGCATTAGAGAAATGCAAATCAAAACTACAATGAGGTATCACCTCAAACCGGTTAGAATGGGCATCATCAGAAAATCTACAAACAATAAATGCTGGAGAGGGTGTGAAGAAAAGGGAACCCTCTTGCACTGTTGGTGGGAATGCAAATTGATACAGCCACTATGGAGAACAGTATGGAGGTTCCTTAAAAAACTAAAAATAGAACTACCATATGACCCAGCAATCCACTACTGGGCATATACCCTGAGAAAACCATAATTCAACAAGACATACGGGGGCTTCCCTGGTGGCGCAGTGGTTAAGTATCCGCCTGCCAGTGCAGGTGACACGGGTTCAAGCCCTGGTCCAGGAAGAACGCACATGACGTGGAGCAGCTAAGCCCATGCCCTACAACTACTGAGCCTGCGCCCTAGAGCCTGTGAGCCACAACTACTGAGCCCGCGTGCCACAACTATTGAAGCCCGCATGCCTAGAGCCTGTGCTCCACAAGAGAAGCCACCGCAATGAGAAGCCTGTGCACCGCAACAAAGAGTAGCCCCTGCTCGCCTCAACTAGAGAAATCTGGCGCAGCAACGAAAACCCAACACAGCCAAAAATAAATAAATTAATTTAAAAAAAAAAGATGTGTACCCCGGTGTTCATTGCAGTACTATTTACAATAGCGAGGACATGGAAACAAGTTCAATGTCCATCGACAAATGAATGGATAAAGAAGATGTGTTACCTGTATACAATGAAATATTACTCAGTCATAAAAGGGAACGAAATTGGGTCATTTGTAGAGATGTGGATGGACCTAGAGTCTGTCATATAGAGTGAAGCAAGTCAGAAAGACTAAAAACAAATATTGTATATTAACGCATATATGTGGAATCTAGAAAAATGATACAGATGAATCTATTTGCAGGGCAGGAAAAGAAACACAGTTGTAGAGAATGGACATGTGGACAGAGTGGGGGAAGGGGAGGGTGGGACGAATTGGGAGATTATGATTGACATATATACACTACCAGGTGTAAAATAGATAGCTAGTGGGAACCTGCTGCACAGCACAGGGAGCTCAGCTCCGTGCTGTGTGATGACCTAGATGGGTGGGATGGGGGGGGTGGGAGGGAGGTACAAGAGGGAGGGATTATATATATAAACATAGCTTATTCACTTCATTGAAACTAACACAACCTTGTAAAGCAACTATGTTCCAGTAAAAAAAAAGTTAATAGAAAAAATGAATGTTAATAACAATTTTATTCACAATGAGCAAAAACTGGAAACAGAATCTATCAACAGGTGACTATATAAACAAATTTTAGTGGAACTAATGAAATTGGAACTGTATTGGAACTACTCAGTAATTATAAGGAATGAACTATTAATGTACATCAATCTGGAGACATTTGAAAACTTTTCTTTAGTTACAAATGACACAAAAATTACATACCATATGATTCCATTTATTTGAAATTTTGAAACAGGAAAAATAATCCATGGTGGCAGAAAGCAGAATCATGTTTATGTTTCGCGGGGGGGTGGGGGCGGTTAGAGAGAAAATGACAGCAAAGGGATATGAGTGAACTTGGGGGATAATACAGTTTTTTTTAAGGAATCTAGATGAGCTTACTGTCCTTCAAATATTTTATAGAAAAAGGAATGTAGCAATCCGGTTAGGGTAGCATAAAAAAAAAAAAATGCAGGTTTGTACGCGGTGCTGTTTACATCTGGGAGCGGGATCTGCCTGGCATCAGGGGCAGTGGTTGCACTTGTCCAGTGCTGCTGTGCAGACACAGCCATGGGTACGCTTGGCACAGCCCATGGGGCAGCAGGAGTGGCAGCCCTTCTTGCAGGAGGGGAGTTTGCAGGAGTTAGCACAGGTGCAGGATCCACCAGTGGAACAGGAGCAGCTGGGGTCCATTTCAAGCCAAGGTGATGCCAGAGGTCCAAAACAGTGGCAGAGAGGCATTTGGGCTGGTGCAAGGTTTGTACAAAGTTTCCTTTATTTTAATTGGAGTAGTAGTTACGTGGGTACGCTTTCATCAAAACGTACCAAACAATACACTTACATGAATGTATTTTATCATAAGTAAATATCAATAAAGTTGATTTAAACTGTAAAACCCCGAAGTATATAGTATATGTACCTCTAAATATAAAATCTAATTCCCAATTTATACTCCCCTTCCTCAGGAGCACATAACCATATCTTTTTTTTTTTTTTTAACATATCTTTTATCTACACTGATAACAATACTGCAGGTGATAAACCCTTTAAAATTTTATTCCATTTGCTACCCAGAAAGAGGTATCTAACTGGCTTGCATTGCCCAGATATTAGTGATTTGTCTGAAATGCTAACTTTTAAAGGACAAACAAAGGAAGAGAAACCAACATATAAGACTAAGAAGGAACAATGAGGGAAGTAAGAAGAAAACCTGTTTTCACAGGAGTAAAGGAAATAAAATTAACATTTTTAGGGCATTTGACCTTTTTCTACTCTAAGTAGACCAGCTAGGTCCTTACCTCTAGGCTCTCTTTCCAATCCAAACTACCCTCTGCTCTGCAGTTAATTTTCCTGAAGCACATTTCTATGATGGTGCTCACAGGATCAAGCACAAACAATAAGAAACAACAACAAAAAATTTCAATGAGTTGCTTACTAAATAAAATCCCGATACCGGCATTCCAGGTCCTCCAGAATTCGGCTGCAATCTGCATTCCTAGCCCTGTATTCCATTATTTTCTCAGCTCTACTCAGGCTGTACAGTGGTAGTGTTTGAAAGCTGTTGTTCTCTCTGTATTAACAAAAGTAACATGGAGAGCCAAATATTTCTAAATAAGCTGTGTGCAAAGAGCAACCTCTGGCACTTCATCAAATATTCAGAAAGACCTTTATTCATATGCCACAGGTGTTTCTGTGGCCTGGTTTTTCTACAAAGTACATGTTTCTTTCAGGTCTACTGCCATAAAAATTGTGTGTGCCTTGTCTTGTGTTGTTCAGAGACATATTTAGCTAGTTCATTCTCTAAGCAAAGATTTACATATAGTAAATAGCCTTTTGTACTTGAACAAGCCTTTATTTCCTCTTTGATTTCTTCAGTGATCTCTTGGTTATTTAGTAACGTATTGTTTAGCCTCCATGTGTTTGTGTTTTTTACGTTTTTTTCCCTGTAATACATTTCTAATCTCATAGCGTTGTGGTCAGAAAAGATGCTTGATATGATTTCAATTTTCTTAAATTTACTGAGGCTTGATTTGTGACCCAAGATGTGATCTATTCTGGAGAATGTTCCATGCGCACTTGAGAAAAAAGTGTAATCTGCTGTTTTTGGATGGAATGTCCTATAAAGATCAATTAAATCTATCTGGTCTATTGTGTCATTTAAAGCTTCTGTTTCCTTATTCATTTTCATTTTGGATGATCTGTCCATTGGTGTAAGTGAGGTGTTAAAGTCCCCCACTATTATTGTGTTACTGTTGATTTCCTCTTTTATAGCTGTTAGCAGTTGCCTTATGTATTGAGGTGCTCGTATGTTGGGTGCATATATATTTATAATTGTTATATCTTCTTCTTGGATTGCTCCCTTGATCATTATGTAGTGTCCTTCCTTGTCTCTTGTAACAGTCTTTATTTTAAAGTCTATTTTATCTGATATGAGTATAGCTACTCCAGCTTTCTTTTGATTTCCATTTGCATGGAATATCTTTTTCCATCCCCTCACTTTCAGTCTGTATGTGTCCCTAGGTCTGAAGTGGGTCTCTTGTAGACAGCATATATATGGGTCTTGTTTTTGTATCCATTCAGCAAGCCTGTGTCTTTTGGTTGGAGCATTTAATCCATTCACGTTTAAGGTAATTATCGATATGTATGTTCCTATGACCATTTTCTCAATTGTTTTGGGTTTGTTTTTGTAGATCCTTTTCTTCTCTTGTGTTTCCCACTTAGAGAAGTTCCTTTAGCATTTGTTGTAGAGCTGGTTTGGTGGTGCTGAATTCTCTTAGCTTTTGCTTGTCTGTAAAGCTTTTGATTTCTCCATCAAATCTAAATGAGATCCTTGCCGGGTAGAGTAATCTTGGTTGTAGGTTCTTCCCTTTCATCACTTTAAGTGTATCATGCCACTCCCTTCTGACTTGTAGAGTTTCTGCTGAGAAATCAGCTGTTAACCTTATGGGAGTTCCCTTGTATTTTATTTGTCATTTTTCCCTTGCTGCTTTCAATAATTTTTCTTTGTCTTTAATTTTTGCCAATTTGATTACTATGTGTCTCGGCGTGTTTCTCCTTGGGTTTATCCTGTATGGGACTCTCTGCGCTTCCTGGGCTTGGGTGGCTATTTCCTTTCCCACGTTAGGGAAGTTTTCGACTATAATCTCTTCAAATATTTTCTCTGGTCCTTTCTCTCTCTCTTCTCCTTCTGGGACCCCTATAATGCGAATGTTATTGCATTTAATGTTGTCCCAGAGGTCTCTTAGGCTGTCTTCATTTCTTTTCATTCTTTTTTCTTTATTCTGTTCCACAGCAGTGAATTCCACCATTCTGTCTTCCAGGTCACTGATCCGTTCTTCTGCCTCAGTTATTCTGCTATTGATTCCTTCTAGTGTAGTTTTCATTTCAGTTATTGTATTGTTCATCTCTGTTTGTTTGTTCTTTAATTCTTCTAGGTCTTTGTTAAACATTTCTTGCATCTTCTCGATCTTTGCCTCCATTCTTATTCCGAGGTCCTGGATCATCTTCACTATCATTATTCTGAATTCTTTTTCTGGAATGTTGCCTATCTCCACTTCATTTAGTTGTTTTTCTGGGGTTTTATCTTGTTCCTTCATCTGGTATATAGCCCTCTGCCTTTTCATCTTGTCTATCTTTCTGTGAATGTGGTTTTTGTTCCACAGGCTGCAGGATTATAGTTTTTCTTGCTTCTGCTGTCTGCCCTCTGGTGGTTGAGGCTATCTAAGAGGCTTGATGGGAGGCTCTGGTGGTGGGTAGAGCTGACTGTTCACAAGCCTTTATTTTACATAGTCTGCTTAAGAAACCTTGGTCATGCTTTCAGAATAATTTTTTCTGTCTTAAATTATACAATCTTTATTAAATTTAACAAATATTTATTGAATACCAACTCTGTGAAATATGCTATACAAACAAGGGCCTACAGAAAATTAAAAGATAAGTGGGACAAAACCCTTTAAACAATTTACGATCTGGTAAAAGATCAAGATAACAGATCCTGAAAATCTTTAATTTAAAGAAAAATATTTTCATCACTATTAGAGGCATACAGAATGCTACAGTGGCTTGAAGAACAAGCCATAGCTGGTGCATGAATCAAGGCTTTTTGACAAAGGTGGTTTCTGACAATGTCCTGGAAGGTTAGATAGGATTTGACAGACAGAGATGGTTCAAGAACACTTTCCAGGCAGAAGAAATATGAAGGATAAAACCAGAGAGTTCAGAAAATGTTTGGGGTTATCAGGGAGGGGTCAGTGTGCCCGGGCAACTGAGCCATAGTGTCCATAAAGGCGGCAGTTGGTGATGTAGGTTAGACCCATGTTAGTAGAAAGCCTGGCATGATGGGCTGACGGGTTTAGACTTATGTTCAAAACAAGCAACCTGTTAGTTAACATATAACAAATGCATGATTGGCACGATGTTTGAGGAGGATTAATCTGTAAGGATAGCAGAAGGGAGAAGAAATTGGAAAATAATGAGGAAAACTGGGAGTCTAACTCAATACTAGTGAAAAGTAATACATTGGAAGGGGGGAGTCATAAAGAGGAAGGTAAACACAGCGGCATTTTTAAAAGTTTTTTTTACAGGGCTTAACGATGTATTAAAGTTAAAGGAGGATAGGGAAGTAGACCGGCATGGACTGTGCAGCTACATGACCCAGGCACTGGGCTCAACTACCTTGCTGAGGGATGCGGGCAAGGTAAGAGGAGCAGCAAAGGTTTCCAGATTAGGGAATGGGGAGAATGCTTGTTCCATTAACAGGAATTAGGAAGTTAGGAGATAGTTTAATTTGGATGCATTGAGCTTGATGTGCTGGTGGAATATTTAAGTGGTGATTTGTATGAGAAATTGAAAGTAAAACAAGGAAACCCAGGAGTGGTGTCCAAGTAGGTGACATAGGTTTAGAAATCATCCAGGTAGTTGTGATAGTGAAAGCTGAGGATAAGATCACGAAAAGAGAGCTTGCAGAGAGAGAAGAGCTCTGTGTGGAGTGATAATAATATTGATAATCCTCCTCATCATTGCAAACACTGTTGAAGGATTAGTATGTGCCAAGCATCATGCCAAATACTTTTCATGCATTAGCTCATTTAATTATCACAGTAAAGGAATCTGTAAATGTTATCACTATGACTAATTTATTATTAATACACAATGTAAAAGTTAATTGTCCAGAAGTAGAATTCCAGATGATTTCAAGATGTTAAGTAGTGAGGAGGGGGCCATAGAACTGGATTTATTTTCCATTGGAATTTGAGTCTTTGACTTTTTACTAAAAATATTAAGCTCATTTACATTTATAATCATAAATCTTACATGCATGTATTTGGTTTTAACATGTAGAAATTCATCTTGAATTAACTTAGGCAAAATGGAAATTCATTGGCTCCTGTAACCAGAAAGGGCAAGAGTGCAGCTAGAGACCCCCTGAGCCAGAGACTTGAGGCTACTACGATCTTCTAGCTTCACCTCCCTTCTTTGCTTCTCTCTGACTACTCTTTTTTTTTTTTTGGCGGTGCCGACCAGGAATCGAACCCGCGCCCCCTGTCGTAGAAGCGCAGCGTCTTAACCACTGGACCGCCAGGGAAGTCCCTCTCTGACTACTCCTTGTCCACACATACTTCTCCACTCATCTTCCCAGCTTTATCATCAAAGTTAAAAAAACCCATTTGCACAAGTCCTGTTGAACAAACCCTGGAGAAGTAATATGATGTTCACAGTTTGTGCCAAATGTCTATTTGCCTATGAACCCAACCAGTATACAGAACTGTGTGGTGAGTGGGTGGGGATGATGAGGCTCTAGGATTGACCCAGCTTAAGTCAGATACTCACTTCTGCATAGTCTAGACCAGGTACATAAGATCATGTAAAACGACGTTATCTCCATTTGGAGTCTATGGTTAGAGTGGGGATGGGGGCATGGGGTTCTTTTCTCAGAAACATGCAGAGGTACTGGGCAGAAAAAGAGGTTAATGACCATTTTAATTGTTACAAAAATTAAAAGATCTTATTTTATACTTCCTGGGTTTTAATCCCTTTCCTCTTTTAGACATGGATTGTTAGTTTGTTCTTATTCTCTGCAATAATTAAGAAGGAAAGCATCCTGTTTCAGTTAAACCATTCTTAGACTTTTGCCATCTAATTATTAAAATCAAGGGCAACATAAGAACTTTACTCCCCATTATGAAGGATGTGAAACCCAGGGCTTTGGTTTCCTTTGGTGAAGCTTCTCCTTTCTCTCCAGTGTTTTTTTTTTTGGTGGTGGGGGGAGGGGGTGGTTTCATTTAGACTGTAGTCATAAACTGCATCACTGTCTTCGTGTTAAATAGTATAAATCATCTGTTTCAAGTAACTTTATTTCAAATTTATACACTATTTGTAAAAATTCAACTTCTCTCTAGGTAGTTAACTTACCTTATTGATTACCCCAATTCCTTTAGCCACCGCTTTTGTTTTCTTGAATCTAAATTTTTATTAATATGTTGGGGTTCTGAAGCAGGCCTTCAGGGCATTTATTTGGGAAGACAATCCGGCTTCTGTGTTCTTGGATACCTAAAAATGTCATTCTATGGCTTTCTCACCTGATAATAAATGGCCTAGGTAGCTCAGAATGAATGGAACGTCAGTTCCTTTAGTTACTGAGTCATGGTCACTGTGGCAACAAGTAATGAGCAAGAACAAGGTTCTTATATTTCAATCCTACTTCACAGAAAGTTAGATGGGATTATTTTGTCTCTTAACAGAATCTGACTATATCTTTTATTTTACCATGTTCATAGACGAGTTTTCTCATTTAAGATACTCTCCTGGTTAATCAGGAGGGAATTTGGAAGAGATTCTTCATTCTGTCCTTTATCACCATTGTAGGCAGAAGGCGAGATTAGTTCTGTGATTCTACAGCTGGGTTTGGCAGCTTCGGAGTATGAGCAAAGAAAACAGACATTAGAGATTCCTAAGCTCGAGGTCTGGCCAAACAGACTATGGCACAAGTATATGTATCGGTGAGAGAGTCCAGTCTAGTGATCAAACGAGCACCACTGACATAGCGTCACACTGGGTAGGGAGATAAATGAAGCTGCAGCCTGTAGATATGCTGAAAGAACAGGCAAATGTAAAACCTGCATTTATTATTTGGACAAATAGGACGTTCAGTAGGAGTGAAAGAATGGGATGATTAGGATGCTGTGATCAGAGAAGGAAATGTCAGAATTGGAAATCTGATCGCACCTTAGTTGCTCATATCCCTTTTAATTCAGCATTTCAGGTTTATCCTACATTCATATTTTATTTGAATCCCTCAGTCATTATCAGTTTGATGCCATTAGTCCATTATTGGGTTGTCTTTCTTCCCATTGTATAATTAAAAAATAATTTTATCTCTGGCTCATACAAATGTGGGATTGCTTATTTTCTATAAGCTAGATTCCTAGACAGCCTTTCCAGTTTTCTTTATGGAAATATACTGTAATTAAGAGTCAGGGATAAGATACTCATTTTCCTGTCTAAGAATAATGCCACCTCTGTTTTAACCATCAGCTCTGGCTTTTGAATGTTCATTCTCACTGTAACTAATATGCCAAAACTTTCATAATTATGCATATGCAGGGAGAACAATGTGCACGTCTCTTCTGAAGTAGAGAAGGATTAGAAGGATAGACTAATGTTAACTCCAGCTTAGTAAACACGTACTTGCTATGCATGTCACAGAGCATTCAGACTCTGATGAAGAAGCTTTTCGTGATTCCCTGATTACATAATTGAGCTTTATAATTTATGTTCTACTATATATTTTGCAGCAGATTTCATGGACTGCTTGATTGTGGTTGTGACAAAGCCTAAAATCAAATTCTAGTGTTTTAATCCCAAGTTGTGTTCTTTCCACTATCCCACATTGGTCTTTGTGTCTTTTTAAAAAAACTTTATTGAAGTATAGTTGATTTACAGTGTTAATTTCTGTTGTACAGCGAAGTGATTCAGTTATATATATATATTCTTTTTCATATTTTTCATATTCTTTCCCATTATGGTTTATCCCAGGACACTGAATATATCCTATGCTATACAGTAGGCCCTTGTTGTTTATCCATTCTACATAATAGTTTGCATCTGCTAACCCCAAACTCCCAATCCTTCCCTCCTCCACCCCCTTGGCAACCACAAGTCTGTTCTCTACGTCTGTGAGTCTGTTTCTGTTTTGTAGATATGTTCATTTGTGTCATATTTTAGATTCCACATATAAGTGATATCACATGGTATTTGTCTTTCTCTTTTTGACTTACTTCACTTAGTATGATAATCTCTAGGTTCATCCATGTTGCCGCAAATGGCATTATTTCATTCTTTTTTATGGCTGAGTAGTATTCCATTGTATATATATACCACATCTTCTTTATCCATTCATCTGTCGATGGACATTTACGTTGTTTCCGTGTCTTGGCTATTGTGAATAGTGCTGCTGTAAACACAGGGGTGCATGTATCTTTCTGAATTACAGTTTTGTCTGGATATGCTCAGGAGTCGGATTGCTGGATCATATGGCAAGTCTATTTTTAGTTTTTTAAGGAACCTCCATACTGTTTTTCATAGTGGCTGTACCAATTTACATTCCCACCAACTGTGTAGAAGGGCTCCCTTTCCTCCACACCCTTTCCAGCATTTATTATTTGTAGACTTTTTGACGATGGCCATTCTGACCAGTGTGAGGTGGTATGTCATTGTAGTTTTGATTTGCATTTCTCTGATTATTAGAGATATAGAACATCTTTTCATGTGCCTGTTGGCCATCTGTGTGTCTTTTTTGGAGAAATGTCTATTTAGGTCTTCTGCCCATTTTAAAAAATATATTTATTTATTTATTTGGTTGTGCTTGGTCTTAATTGCAGCAGGCGGGCTCCTTAGTTGTGGCATGCGAACTCTTAGTTGTGGCATGCGTGTGGGATCTAGCTCCCTGACCAGGGATCAAACCTGGGCCCCCTATTAATTGGATTTACACCTGTGGTTCAAAACATTCAATCAGAAAAATACAAATATACTGGCAAATCAAATCCTCATTCAATAAACTACTCTCTCCAATTTCATCTCAATTCAAACCTTATACAAGCACATCCACACAAAATTATAAAAATTGTGGACATTCACTAAGTATGGTTTTATATCTCATTCTCACTTAAACGTTGTTTTATGAGCATTCCTTAGGTTAGTCAATACAATTATGCAGTTAGCCATTCATAGCTGCCTCATATTCCATCTTTTCCCTTGTGTTGGCCATGCACCTTGTTTCTAATGTTTTTGCTGTTGTAAATTATGCTGCAAACAACATTCTTGCCCCTAAGTCTGTGTCTGCACCTTTGATTATTTCTCAAGGATAAATACCTATATCAGCCAGGGTTTTAGCAGGGAACTGATGGCATATTCCAAATGTTTAATTCAAGAGACTTTCATGAAGGGACTGATGACAAGAGGTGTGGGCAGGGTTAAAGAATCAACAAGGAATGGTGAAGCACTCAGGGACTGGCAAACACACCCTTCCCATGCCTAACCAGAGAGAGAAAAGGGCTACAGTGTCACTGCCTCACAAAGAAAGTCTCAGCTGAGCAACTAGGGCTACCCCACAAGGAACCGTGGCCTTAAAGCTGTACTTCTCAAAGTGTGGTCCCCGGACCAGTAGCATCAGCAACACCAGGAAACCTATCAGAAATGCAAATTCTCAGGCCTTACCCTGTCCTACCAATTTGGAAACGAGGCTCCCAGATGATTCTGATGTGTTGAAGTTTGAGAACCACTGGCTTTAAGGAACAAAGTTGCTCACAAAACCATGGCAGCAGTGAGGAATCAGGTGGTGGGAAGTAGATGTCCCCAGATCTCCCATTTTCTGTCCTCTCTTCTCCTTTCAGTGCTTTCACTGGCTAAACCCAACTAGAAGCTAGAAAGCAAGGGAGCTCAGGGATCTTTCCCTAGACAACATAGAGTAGGACCAAAAAGGGGGGAGTGGTGACATGGAGGGACAGAAGGAGAAAAACCAGCCAATCCCTGTATGTAGAACCACTGGAGCAAAAAGGCAAACATTTTTATACCTTTTAATACATATTAGCAATTTTTTTCATAAAGTACTCATAAATAAACATTTTTACCAGCAGTGGCTATGACTGCCAGTCTGGTGGAATTCTTGCTAACTCTGAATATGAGTTTAAAAAAAAGTCTGTTCCAGTTTTGTCAATTTAAAATGGTATCTTGGTTGTGTTTTAATTTGCATTTCTTCATTTAAGATGAGATAATTTTTTAAAAACATATGCTTGTTGCCATTTGCATTCTTCCTAGTTATTATCTATTTATGTCCTTTGTCCACTTTTCCATTAGGAAATTTTCTAATTCGATAGAGCTCTTTTTCGATACTAAGATGATTTCTTCTATGTCTGTCATATTTGTCACAGGTATCTTTCTCAGTTTGTCATTTGTTTTTTATTTTGGATGTATGGAAATTTTACATCATCAAATTTATTAACCTTATAACTTGGTTTCTTGGCTTGGCTTGGATTCTCTATCAGTTTCCTGTCACTGCTGTAAAAAACTGTCTCATAATTAATGGCTTAAAACAATACAAATTTATTATCTTATAGTTCTGGGGGTTAGAAATCCAAAATGGGTCTAATTGGATTAAAAGCAAGGTATAGACAGGGCTGTGTTGCACCTAGAGGCTCTAGAGGAAAAACCACTCTGTTTTCTCGTCTAGCTCCTAGAGGCTGCCTGCATTCCTTGGCCTGTGGTCCTCTCCTCTCTCTTCAAAGCACATCACGGCAATCCGTGCTTCTGTTACCACGTCTCTTTCTCTAAGTCTGACTCTCCTGCCTCCCTCTTTCACTTACAAGGACCCTTTGATCACATTGGGCCCACCTGGATAATCCAAGGTGATCTCACCACCTCAAGATCTTTAACTTAATCACACCTGTAAAGTCCTTTTGCATGTAAGGTAACATATCCAGAGGTTCTGGGGATTAGGACATGGACATCTTTGGGGGCCATTATTCTGCTGACCACAGTTCCTACCACCACATTCTAGCTCCTTCCCAGCATGGTCCAGTGTAGAAACCCACCTAGGTACATTGCCCTTATTCTCCTTCAAAGAATATTTTCCAGGCACTCTTTCCAGGTTGAAATAACCTTTTGTTCAAAGACCGTTTTATTATCCCCTTTCTTTTGTAAATCACCCACAGAATCTTAAAGTATCTGTTGACTATGACAGTTTTCTCCATAACCCAAAGAGCAGTTTCTATAACCAAATTCCCCATATTCATAGCCTGTTTTACTTCAGACTTACCATTTGGCTGAATCCCATGAACTATACTGAATAACTAAAGCTAATTCATTTGTGAAGCTAAACATCTGCCAAATATTATACTATCTCTTATACTTATGGTCACTTCCAATTTGCATCACACTTAAAGCATTAAAAAGTCATTTTTAGAGGAGTCCATCATATTCCAATATTCATAATTTAAAAAGTAAATCCCTATTCATTGGAATGAACATTTCTTTTTCACTCACTTACACTGTGCTTAGTGTTAGGGATACAGACAAAAATAGGACATCAGGACTTCTCTGGAGGTCCAGTGGTTAAGACTCTGCGCTTCCACTGCAGGGAGTTTGGGTTCGATCCCTGGTCAGGGAAGATCCCACATGCCGCGCTGTGTGACCAAAAAAAAAAAAAGCATATTATTTTAAAAAAATAGGACATCATCTTTGCCCTCAAGGTCAAGGGGAAAACATGGTTCCAATCATACTTTTTAAATCAAAAATAAAATCAGAAGTTCATATGTTTGTCTTTTTTCTTAACATGTAAACTCATTGAGAACTTCGATTCCATGTGGTGTGTATGTATTTGTATAAGTATATTCATATATGTACTATATATTCTGAAAAGAGAATATGGTATAGTAAATAAGATATGGGTTCAAATCTTGGCCCTACCCTTTATTTGCTCCATGATATTATATGAATAATTTAACTATGAACCTTAGTTTCCATATTTGTAAAATGTGGGTAAGAGTACCCACCTCACTGGACTTTGTAAGGATTAAGTGAGAACTTGAACATATATAAAGCATGTAGAATAACATGTGTGGGTGGAGTCAGAATGTAGGGATGGTTTCCTTATACTGCAGAGAGATTAAGAGCAAACACTCTGGAGCCTGGCTATTTGGTTTAAAATCCCAGCTCTATCACTAACTAGCTGTGTGACCTTGACTGTCAAGTGGGGATAATCATCATTATCATTAGAGTCATCACAAAGATTATATGAGTTATATACGCTAACACATGTAGAATGCTTAGAAGAGTGCTTAGTACCTGGTAAATACCATATAATTGTTGGCTATAATTATATATCTCCCTAAACTTTTAGTTCCTCAAAATAGAATGTTACAGATATATTAGTTACATTAACTAATACAGTTCTATTAATTATATTAACCAAACTTATGGTTTCTCAACATAAGGTATTAGAGCTATTATTACAGTGTAATGAAAAGACAAGTATAATGGGTTGACCCACATTTATAAACAAGGCTGAATGAACAAGGTAGTCCTGCTGTGAGATGGTATCTTCCTCTGTGAAATGGTTACACTAATCTTTGCCTAACACAGGATTCTTTTGTCATCAACACTAAGAAATACAGGTATCACAGATGATCTAGGTTTGAGTCCTGATTACTGGATATTTTACCTTGGATGAGTCCTTAACCTCTTTCTTTCCCTTCATTATATATAAACATGTTTAATGGAGAGAAATGATTTCTACAGCCCTCACCATAGTTCTTCCCAAGGTGGGAGAGAGCTGTTTTCATTTAGGAAAATACATTAACAGTAATTGGGAAGTGCAAGTGGGATCTCAGAGCATGTACTGAAAGGGGAAGTTTTACCTAAACTGTGCTTAATGGAGAGGTAATCAGATTAGAGATGAGGGAGAACATGAGGGAGGGAAGAGAAGAAAAAAGGTGAGAGAACAAGGCTGGTGCCTGGGGAGAAAGCTAGCCAGTGGGAACTGTAGGGTGAAACAAAAGGAACTTTAAGGAAAAGAGATGTCTAGTATTTAAGTCTATGTTTGCATTTCTTTGATGTAAACACCCTCTCCTTCCCCAAGAATTCACTGAAGTCTGACCTGTCTGTTCTTACATGTAAGTGAGTGAGTGAGGAAGAAAAAGCCAGCATAGGAAGTGCAGCCTACCCCATAGTCACTTCTTCCTGATACTTGTGTGGAGCTTAAGAGCATCATGTGACAATGACAATAAATTTGGAGTTTTGGGTGGCAACAAGGAGCAAAATACATGGTAGTCCAGAGAAGTATCTCTTCTATACCATATTCTAGGGATGTGACCTTAGAAGGAGGGAAGCTGTGAACAAATTACCAATATCTATTTTCTAGTGTTGTGGTAATGGTTAACTGTAAAATATGTCACACACAGGGTTCCTATATAGAGCTTTTTATTTTCTCTCTGTCTTAATTGATTCAACAAATACGCATAGAGTGCCAAATAAGTGCCAGGCATGATCCTAGGTCCTGGGAATATAGCAGTGAACAGAATAGACAAAATCCCTGCTCACAGAACTTAGTTTTGGGGAGTGTGGAGATAGGGAGAAGAGAGAGTGTATTAAGTGCATAAGCTATGTCAGATGGCGATAAAGGCTACTGATCAAAATGAAGCAGGGAGGGGAGACAGGGAGTGTCAGAGCAGGGTGGAGGAGGATATGGCTTTACATAGGGGGGACAGGAGACTTCAATGCAAAGAAAAATTTGAGCAAAGGCCTGAAGGAGGGGAGGGAGCAAGCCGGTGGCTGTGTAGGAGAAGAACATTTCAGGCAGAGAGAATAGTAGATATACAGACCTTGAGCGGGGAGTGTGATGGATGGGTTGGAAGATCAGTGTGGCTGACTGAAATGAGCTAGGGAAGAGTTGTAGAAGTCAGAGAGGTAGAGAGTGTACGTGTTGGGTACAAGCAAAGGTTCTGAACACTGATTGCACGTTAGAATCACCTGAAAAACCCCAGCTTGTTGCTGCCAGCCCTGATGGTATTGGGTTGGGATAGGACCTTAGCATGGGTAGGTTTCAAAAGAGCCCCATGAGATTCTGTTATGCAGCCAGGATTGAGAACCACTAATGTGAACAATGTAAGCAACTGAAAACTTCTTCCTGTGACAGAAGGGAGGCTTCTGCAAGGTTTTGAGCTGCAGAGTGAATTACATGTTCTTTTTTAATTTTTATCCTTTTTATTTTTTTTACAGCAGGTTCTTATTAGTTATCTATTTTATACATGTTAGTGTATATATGTCAATCCCAATCTCCCAATTCATCCCACCACCACCACCTCTACCCCCCGCTTCCCCCCCTGGTATCCATACATTTGTCATCTATATCTGTGTCTCTATTTCTGCCTTGCAAACCAGTTCATCTGTACCATTTTTTTAGATTCCACATATATGCGTTAATATACGATATTTGTTTTGCTCTTTCTGACTTACTTCACTTGGTGTGACACTTTCTAGGTCCATCCATGTCTCTACAAATGACCTAATTTCGTTCCTTTTTATGGCTGAGTAATATTCCATTATTACTTATTATATTGGGGCACATGTGTCTTTTTGAATTATGGTTTTCTCTGGGTATATGCCCAGTAGTGGGATTGCTGGGTCATATGGTAATTCTATTTTTAGTTTTTTAAGGAACCTCCATACTGTTCTCCATAGTGGCTGTATCAATTTACATTCCCACCAACAGTGCAAGAGGGTTCCCTTTTCTCCACACCCTCTCCAGCATTTGTTGTTTGTAGATTTTCTGATGATGCCCATTCTAACTGGTGTGAGGTGATACCTCATTGTAGTTTTGATTTGCATTTCTCTAATAATTAGTGATGTTGAGCAGCTTTTTATGTGCCTCTTGACCATCTATATATCTTCTTTGGAGAAATGTCTATTTAGGTCTTCTGCCCATTTTTTGATTGGGTTGTTTGTTTTTTTGATATTGAGCTGCATGAGCTGCTTGTATATTTCAGAGATGAATCCTTTGTCAGTTGCTTCATTTACAAATATTTTCTCCCATCCTGAGGGTTGTCTTTTCATCTTGTTTATGGTTTCCTTTGCTGTGCAAAAGCTTTTAAGCTTCATTAGGTCCCCTCTGTTTATTTTTGTTTTTATTTCCATTACTCTAGGAGTTGGGTCAAAAAAGATCTTGCTGTGATTTATGTCAAAGAGTGTTCTTCCTACGTTTTCCTCCAAGAGTTTTATAGTGTCTGGTCTTACATTTAGGTCTTTAATCTGTTTTGAGTTTATTTTCGTGTATGGTGTTAGGTAGTGTTCTAATTTCATTCTTTTACATGTAGCTGTCCAGTTTCCCCAGCACCACTTATTGAAGAGATTGTCTTTCCTCCATTGTATATCCTTGCCTCCTTTGTTATAGATTAGTTGACTATATGTGCGTGGGTTTATCTCTGGGCTTTCTATCCTGTACCATTGATCTATATTTCTGGTTTTGTGCCAGTACCATTTTGTCTTGATTACTGTAGCTTTGTGGTATAGTGTGAAGTCAGGGAGTCTGATTCCTCCAGCTCTGTTTTTTCCCCTCAAGATTGCTTTGGGTATTCGGGGTCTTTTGTGTCTCTAATCACAAGTAGTGAAATTGAAACTGTGAGTAAAAATCTTCCAACAAACGAAAGTCCAGGACCAGATGCCTTCACAGGTGAATTCTATCAAACATTTAGAGAAGAGCTAACACCCAACCTTCTCAAACTCTTCCAAAAAATTGCAGAGGAAGGAATACTCCCAAACTCATTCTACAAGGCCACCATCACCCTGATACCAAAACCAGACAAAGATACTACAAAAAAAGAAAAGTACAGGCCAATATCACTGATGAATATAGACGCAAAAATCCTTAACAAAATACTAGTAAACAGAATCCAACAACACATTAAAAGGATCATACACCATGATCAAGTGGGACTTATCCCAGGGATGCAAGGATTCTTCAATATACACAAATTAATCAATGTGATACACCATATTAACAAACTGAAGAATAAAAACCATATGATCATCTCAGTAGATGCAGAAAAAGCTTCTGAGAAAATTCAAAACCCATTTATGATAAAAACTCTCCAGAAAGTGGGCATAGAGGGAACCTACCTCAACATAATAAAGGCCATATATGGCAAACCCACAGCAAACATCATTCTCAATGGTGAAAAACTGAAAGCATTTCCTCTAAGATCAGGAACAAGACAAGAATGTCCACTCTCACCACTATTATTCAACAAAGTTTTGGAAGTCCTAGCCACAGCAATCAGAGAAGAAAAGGAAATAAAAGGAATACAAATTGGAAAAGAAGAAGTAGAACTGTCACTGTTTGCAGATGACATGATACTATACATAGATAATCCTAAAGATGCCACCAGAAAACTACTAGAGCTAATCAATGAATGTGGTAAAGTTTCAGGATGCAAAATTAATGCACAGATATCTCTTGCATTCCTATACACTAACAACGAAAGATCAGAAAGAGAAATTAAAGAAACAATCCCATTCACTGTTGCAACAAAAAGAATAAAATACCTAGGAATAAACCTACCTAAGGAGGTGAAAGACCTGTACTCAGAAAACTATAAGACACTGATGAAAGAAATCAAAGATGACACAAACAGATGGAGAGATATACCATGTTCTTGGATTGGAAGAATCAATATTGTGAAAATGACTATACTACCCAAAGCAATCTACAGATTCAATGCAATGCAATCCCTATCAAATTACCAATGGCATTTTTTTACAGAACCAGAACAAAAAATCTTAAAAGTTGTATGGAGACACAAATTATATGTTCTGATTTAGACTTTAAAGAATCTCTGGCTTGAATATGTATGTCATCCAGTTATATTCAATGTATCTTTTTTTAACATCTTTATTTGAGTATAATTGCTTTACAGTGTTGTGTTAGCTTCTGCTGTATAACAAAGTGAATCAGCTATATGCATACGTATATCCCCATATCCCCTCCCTCTTGCATCTCCTTCCCACCCTCCTAATCCCACCCCTCTAGGGAGTCACAAAGCACCAAGCTGATCTCCCTGTGCCATGCAGCTTCTTCCCACTAGCTATCTATTTTACATTTGGTAGTGTATATATGTCAATGCTACTCTGTTACTTCATCCCAGGTTTCCCTTCCTCCTCCCCATGTCCTCAAGTCTATTCTCTACGTCTGTGTCTTTATTCCTGTCCTGCCCCTATCTTCATCAGAACCATTTTTTTTTTTTTAGATTCCATATATATGTGTTAGCATACGGTATTTGTTTCTCTCTTTCTGACTCACTTCACTCTGTATGACAGTCCAGAGTGTAGTGAGGTCCATCCACCTCACTACAAATAACTCAATTTTGTTTCTTTTTATGGCTAATATTCCATTGTATATATGTGCCACATCCTCTTTATCCATTCATCATCAGTCGATGGACATTTAGGTTGCTTCCATGTCCTGGCTATTGTAAACAGAGCTGCAGTGAACATTGTGGTACATGACTCTTTTTGAATTATGGTTTTCTCAGGGTATATGCCCAGTAGTGGGATTGCTGGATCATATGGTAGTTCTATTTTTAGTTTTTTAAGAAACCTCCATACTGTTCTCCATAGTGGCTGTATCAATTTACATTCCCACCAACAGTGTAAAAGGGTTCCCTTTTCTCCACACCCTCTCCAGCATTTATTGTTTGTAGATTTTTTGATGATGGCCATTCTGACCAGTGTGAGGTGATACCTCATTGTAGTTTTGATTTGCATTTCTCTAATGATTAATGATGTTGAACATCTTTCCATGTGTTTGTTGCCAATCTGTATATCTTCTTTGGAGAAACGTCTACTTAGGTCTTCTGCCCATTTTTTGATTGGGTTGTTTGTTTTTTTGATATTGAGCTGCATGAGCTGCCTGTATATTTCAGAGATTAATCCTTTGTCAGTTGCTTCATTTGCAAATATTTTCTCCTGTTCTGAGGGTTGTCTTTTCGTCTTGTTTATGGTTTCCTTCGCTGTGCAAAAGCTTTTAAGTTTCATTAGGTCCCATTTGTTTATTTTTGTTTTTATTTTCATTTCTCTAGGAGGTGGGTCAAAAAGAATCTTGCTGTGATTTATGTCATAGAGTGTTCTACCTACGTTTTCCTCTAAGAGTTTTATAGTGTCTGGCCTTACATTTAGGTCTTTAATCCATTTTGAGTTTATTTTTGTGTGTGGTGTTAGGGAGTGTTCTAATTTCATTCTTTTACATGTAGCTGTCCAGTTTTCCCAGCACCACTTATTGAAGAGGTTGTCTTTTCTCCACTGTATACTCTTGCCTCCTTTATCAGATAAGGTGACCATATGTGCCTGGGTTTATCTCTGGCCTTTCTATCCTGTTCCATTGATCTATATTTCTGTTTTTGTGTCAGTACCATAGTGTCTTGATTACTGTAGCTTTGTAGTATGCTAATCAGTGGATTTGGTAGAGTATCAGGATACAAAATTAATGCACAGAAATCTCTTGCATTCTTATACACTAATGATGAAAAATCTGAAAGAGAAATTAAGGAAACACTCCCATTTACCATTGCAACATGAAGAATAAAATACCTAGGAACAAACCTACCTAAGGAGACAAAATACCTGTATGCAGAAAACTATAAGACACTGATGAAAGAAAGTAAAGATGATACAAGCAGATGGAGATATATACTACGTCCTTGGATTGGAAGAATCAACATTGTGAAAATGACTATAGTACCCAAAGCAATCTACTGATTCGATGCAATCCCTATCAAACTACCAATGGTATTTTTCACAGAACTAGAACAAAAAATTTCACAATTTGTATGGAAACACAAAAGACCCTGAATAGCCAAAACAATCTTGACAGAGAAAAATGGAGCTGGAGGAATCAGGCTCCCGGACTTCAGACTATACTACAAAGCTTCAATGTATCTTTTAAACCACTTAAAAATCTCTCTTGAAACAGTCGGGTATAAATTAAAATGAATAAAACCATGTTTATATTCATGAAAGTATTTGACACAAGTAAGTGTTAATGTATTACCATGTATGAGTATTGTTTCATAAAAATATAAGATATAAACATTATAACAAAAAATGCTTCATGTTTAAGGTGGTATATGTGGGTAAAATTCTCTTAAGTATTATCCTTCAGTTTCTGTTGGAAATTTATTGAATGTTACCCAGTGAATTAGGGAAGAATATGCATAGACTTGTGAATATGAGAATAATAGCTTAATGCTTATCTACAAAATCCTGTCTGAGATTGGAAATTATGTCTACCTGTGATAAACTGTCTGAAACTCCTGTAAGGATGATAAATAATAATGGAGAAGATGGAAGTTAAATGACAAATCTTTTCTATACTGGGCTAAATGCCGTTTATAGCAATTCTCTGTGAAATGTTTTATTGTCATGTAAATTATATGCCATTTTCAATCTGGCAGTTTTCAAATTGCTTCTCTTTTTTGCAAAAAAAAAAAGAAAAAGAAAAATATTCTGTTAATAATGGAAGACATTCTTTTCTGTTCTGGAGGGTTTGAAGATAATAGCTCTAAAATGTGAATTGCAATACAGTGTTCCAAATATGTAGCAACTCTGGGAACTCTATAAAAGTGAAATCCACCCACAGCTTTCCAGAACCTAATATCCACATCCACCAGGGGAATTATTAACCTTCTCTAATATCCCTAAGTATCTTTATTTCAAAAATATGTATTATAATCATTTTAAGAGAAATTAAAGTAATTGAAAAAGGAAAAAGTATGTCTCTATAGTACTAAAGCTGGTAATGCAAACACACAGCATAAGCTATTTTTGTTTCAAAATGGGTAAGTGAAATAAGGGATGGGTATATTGTCTACACAGAAAAAAAAAACAACTTTGTTTTAACACATATTTCTCTTCTTTCAATTTTTAATGTTATATTTGAAAACTGTCAAGCATATTCAAAAGTAAATAGAATAGTATAACCAACTGGCATATAGCCATCACCCAGCTTCAACAATTATCACTAATATTCACTATCTTGAAGTCAATTTTCTCTGATACTAATAATGCCTCTATTTCTTATGAGTAGTTTTTCCTTGGTATACATTTTTTTTGATCCTTTTCTTTTAACTTACCTGAATCTTTGTATTTAAAATACTATTTTTGTAAGCAGCATTGTTGAGTCTTCCTTTTTAAAATCCAATCTGACAATCTCTGCTATTTAAATGGGGTATTTAGACATTATTCCATTAATGGAATTAAAGATACAGTTAGCTTTAAGTCTACAATTTTGCAATTTGTTTTCTACTTGTTATATTTGTTCTATATTATTTTCCCCCTTTTATTTATTTATTTATTTTAAAAATTTTATTTATTTATTTTTGGCTGTGTTGGGTCTTCGTTTCTGTGCAAGGGCTTTCTCTAGTTGTGGCAAGCGGGGGCCACTCTTCATCGCAGTGTGCGGGCCTCTCACTATCGCGGCCTCTCTTGTTGCGGAGCACAGGCTCCAGACGCAGAGGCTCAGTAGTTGTGGCTCACGGGCCTAGTTGCTCCGTGGCATGGGGGATCCTCTCAGACCAGGGCTCGAACCCGTGTCCCCTGCATTGGCAGATTCTCAACCACTGCGCCACCAAGGAAGCCCCCCCCCTTTTAGATTGAGTATTTTTAGTATTCTATTTTATCTCCAGTATTGTTTTGTTAACTATACCTCTTTGTTTTATTTTTTAGTGTTTTTTCTAGCATTTACAACATTCATCTATACCTAAGCACAGTCTACCTTCAAATAATATTGTACCACTTCATATATACTGAAGAACCTTATAAGACTATACCTCTGTTTCCTCCCTCTCATACTTTGTACTATTGCTGTCATATGTTTTACTTTTACGTATTATAAACTTCGCAATACTATTTTTGCTTCAAAGAGTTAATTGCTTTTAAGGAAAATTTTTTAAAAGAAAATATTATTTTATATTTATCCACATATTTAGCTTTTCTGAGTTCCATCTTGTATAATCTTCCTTTCTTATTTCTTGTAATGCAAATTTTCTAATGACAAATTTTTTTCAACTATTGTTTTAAAAGTTTTCATTTCATTTTTCATTTATTGAAGGACATTTAAATGGATATAGCTTTCTAGGTTGCTTTTTTTTCTTTCAGCATTGTAAAATCCATTTTTTTCTACCTTGAATTGTTTCTAAAGAGGTCTTAAGCTTATTCCTCTATAAGTAATGTGTCTTTTACTCTCTGCCTGCTTTAAAGATTCTTCTCTTTATCACTTGTTTTCAGCAATTTTATCTTTATAATAGCTGCCATCTCTCTCCTCATTATATTCATGTTTTTCTTTAAACTCTTGAGCATATTTAAAGTAGTGCTTGAAAGTACTTATCTGTGAATTCCATCATTTCTATCATTTCTTGATCATTTTCTGTTGATTCATTTGTCTTCTGGTTTATGTATTACCTTTTCCTGCTTCTTTACATGCCTAGTAATTTTTTATTGGATTCTGAACATTATGAATTTTAGGTTTCAAATGTCTGGATTTTAAAATTTTTCTTTAAAGAGTGTTGAGTCTCGTTCTGAAGGAAGTTAACTTACTTGCAGATTAGTTTGATCCTTTTGAATCTTGTTGTTAAGCTTCATTAGAGTCGATCTAGGGTAATTTTCATTCTAGAGCTAGTTTAACCCTACCGTTAAAGGATTATCCTTCTGGGATCTCCACCAAGTGCCTCAGTGTTCACCGAAGTCTCTACAGTTTGGTTGGTTGGAAATCAAATGTCTCCCTGCTTTGCATGAGCTCTGGGAACTTTTCAGCTTACTGCTTTTGAGTAGTTCCTTAACCAGCCTTGTGAAGTTTCCCCCTATGGATTTTCATCTTAGTATTCAGAAACAGACTCAAGGAGACTTCTATGAAGAATTCTTGAACTTTTTTTCCCCCATAATCTTTCTTCTAAGTTCTTTGCTTCACAAATTCCAGCTGCCTCGGCCTTCTCCATCTCTGTCTCCTCAGAGACTACCTTGCTCTGCTTGGATTCCCTCTCCCTACCCCATAGTCAGGAAAGTGCCTTCAGAAAAACAGCCAGAGTGATCATTGAGCTTAAATAATTTGTCTCCTTTCTTTTAGGATTTACAAACTTTAACACTTCCTATCATTCAATGTCTTCAAACAGATTTCTTATATTTTGTCCACTTTTCTAGTTGTTTGAAATAAGAGGACAAGTTCAGCACCACTTACTCCATCGTAGCATCAGGGGAAGTTTCAGTTCCAATAATTATCTACTCATGGCCAACCTTATTTTGTCTATACCTCCACCTCCACTCCCACCCCTCCAATTTTCAGTTGATGGTGGATGGGACAATTCCAACCACAATTATGAGTAACTAAAATAGGAGTACCACTTGAGGGTTGATGGTGTACCACAGATGCTAGAACGTACAGTGTGAGCATTGGAACCTTCATCTTGACTTCAAATCCATGGTTCAGCTTACAATCAGTAGAGGTATATTTTGGTTTTTGTTTTTAAGTCATTTGAATTCACAATTCCAAGTCAGTTATTGTGAAGCAAATTTATTAAAGTGGCATTTATTTAGTTCTCCTTTTAGAAAGCCAGCATACTGGATATGAATTACAGGTTCTTAGCACAAGTATCAATTAATGATTATCTAAATGTTATATTCTTGTTACTTATTCATATAGCTTAATTGGTTAAATAGTTGTTACGCAAGAAAATTTAAAAAGCTAGTAATTCATCATTTTGACATCTGTTCTTTGGATGTTATCCAAATTAAGGCATTTATTAGGTAATGTTCCTTCCTTAACCATTTTAATCACCTACAATAAGCGAACTAAACATTTCTACCTGTTAAAATTTCCCAAAGCAGTTTCAGAAGGCTGCAGAATACATACTGTTAAATGGTAAAAAGTCTTTAACACCCCAGCCAAAATGCTGACCAATTGTAAACACCTTATAAAAATACAAGAGACTTGTATTTTCTCTCAGTAGAAGTGACATTTTAGTACACTTTTCTTCTAGGAAACAAAAGCAATTTTTTTTTCTTTTTGCATTCTTTGTAAACTCAGGAGGTAGTATAATGTGAGTCCTGGTATTTTATTTTATTTTACTTTATTTTATTTTATTTTAGAGTTGTAATATAGCAATGAATGGAAAAGCTTAAGAATTCACAGCATTCTTCCATTTAAGCACAAAACTAGTGAGGCAGTATGGTGTAGTAAATATTCACTAGAATTAGTGGCTAGGTTTTAATCCTAACTGCCAATAACTTGCTGGCTTTGACTGAGCTATAGTTCATTTATTGTCATGAATCCTATTAAAAAAGAACTTATATCTCTCCACATATCTGACACTATTCACAGGAGAGTGATAAGAATGAGTAGTTCAGTCACTAGAGATGTGAACTGTGGGAGCATAAATATCATCAGAGTGTCTATGGCCTAGTTCAGTGGTTCTCAACACTAAGACCCAACACTACCATTTTGGTTGTTTTATTTTCTGTGTTTTGTTTGTGGGTTTTTTCCCCAAGTTTTTAAACATTTTAAAAATTATATACAGGGGCTTCCCTGGTGGCGCAGTGGTTGAGAATCTGTCTGCCAATGCAGGGGACACAGGTTCGAACCCTGGTCTGGGAAGATCCCACATGCCGCGGAGCAACTAGGCCCGTGAGCCGCAACTACTGAGCCTTCATGTCTGGAGCCTGTGCTCTGCAACAAGAGATGCCGCGATAGTGAGAGGCCCGCACACTGCGATGAAGAGTGGCCCCCGCTTGCCACAACTAGAGAAAGCCCTCGCACAGAAACGAAGACCCAACACAGCCAAAAATAAATAAATAAATAAATTAATTAATTAATTAAAAAAAAAGAGAGAGAGAAGGCTGTCTTTAAAAAAAAAATTATATACAGTAAAATTCAATTTTTTTGGTATACATGTCTATAACGTTTGACAAATTCATGCAGTCATATAGTAATCACTACCATAGTCAAGATTCAGAATAGCTAACATTGTCCCCCAAGAAATTCCCTCATGATGCCTTGTTGTAATTAAACCATCCTGGAAACCCATGGCCTTTGGTAATCATTGATGTATTCCCTGATTCTCTAGAATGTCACATAAATGGAATCACATAGTATATAGACTTTACAGACTGACCCAAAGCTGCCTTCTGTTATTCCCCCTTTATGATCCTTAAATAGAATCCAAATGGATGCTTGCATCTACTTTAATGAAAAGTTTGGTTTCAAGGGAAGTAAGAAGATCAGAAGCTATTATATATAAAAGTACAGGAAAATGAGAAAAGCAGAGGTATGATGTGATTTTTCCAAAACGTGGATAATTCTTGGTAAAGATCCAAGCAAAACCAAGTACTATCTTACTTTTCACAGAATCTCACTATTCCCAGTAGTTGCATTTCTGGAAAATTCAGTGTATATTAAAAACTGTATGTTTATATGTAAAATGGAGCTAGGTTTCTAGGTTCAGATAATTATAAACAGGTTTTCATCTACATGAATCTCCAATGGGGTCATCAAAAGATGTGTAGACTGTGGGACAATTCATGTGTGGTCCTGTCTCGTGCATAGCAGGACATCTACTATCCCTGCCCACACCCTGTAAGAGCCCAAAGTGCCCCCTAGTCGTTGTAACAACCAAAAATATCCCCCACAAGGCATTTCTAAAATGCTTCCTAGTGGGTGGCAGTTGAGACTCACTGGCCAAGATGAAGTAACTCTCATACCATCCAATACTGTCAGCTGGGATCAATGTTCACCAATCTTGTGATTACCAAGTGAATTCTGCAGATATCTTCATACTAGGAAAGGGAAGTCTTGGAATGCTGACTTTTGTATTCTAGTTTCCAAAAATAGATTCCCCCTGTTAGAGATGAACAAATTATCATTTTGGTTTATCCCACTTCTGTTTTGAGTTTGTTTATCCTGAAACAGTCTCTGAGGACATGATCAACTTGAAAGTGACAAAATTGAGATTTGTCTGCCCCAAATTAATTTCCTATTTTGTGTTAACTCTGCCAAGGAATTTTTCCCTCATTAGGTGTTACTTTCACAATTAGCTGATCTCCCTTGAAATTTTGAATGTGTCCTTTCGAAAATTCACAAGTGCATATTTTTAAAGGTTACTATGGGCCAAATGCTATTCAGTATTTTACCTAAATGAAGCCAGTCACATAAACTGGCATTGTTTGGCATTGTTTGATTGTGATTATTTCCATGAATGGAAAGAATATGTATCATGTTCAGATGGTCCAGAGAAAAATGCCTGAGGAAACTTGAGTATTCTCAAGAATGAGTGCAAGATAGTAGAATTCAACCCTCATTGTGATTATCAGTTATTAATAAGGCAACTTCCACAATATATTTTATAAAAAGCCTTGGGAAAAGTTTTTTCATTATAAAGATAATTTTTTCATATGTGAGAAGAGTTTTTAGAGTCACAGTGTTTTCTAAGATGCTAGTTGATGCTGCTAGGGTTGCACAGATGATGAAGCTAGACCTATGCCCCCCATTGTCTATTAATGGTAAAGTTTTTATTGCCATAACCAAAGGGCAGAGCAAAATTTCCTCTTGGGCACAAGTTATGTGGCTTCATGTAAATTAGTGATAAATATTCAAGGCATTTGTGCCATTAGAATAACCTCTGTTAAGAGTAAATTTTTGCAGACAGCCTGTAGTAACTTGGAAGAAGCTAGTAATTTACAAGAGGGAACCAACCATAGCCATGTGGATCCAAATGTTGCATTAAGTCTTTCAGTGTATATTTTGCAGACGTTCATGAAGTACCTATTATATTTCAGACACGTTAAAGTGCCAGAAGCATTCCTTAAACTAAATCTGAGTTGAAGTAGCTAATCAAACAAAGTGTCCTCAAATATTCATTGGTGGGGTGTGGAGAAGTGAAGAGGCTGTCTTGTTTCCACAATCCATATTTCTTCCATAACTCTACATTGCCTCCCAAGTGGCACTAAAGGCCCAAAGAAAAGGTGAAATTTTGTGGGAACTATAAATATATTGTAAACAAGGCTCCAAACAGCCTGTAATCCCTTGGTATTCTTGCATAAATGAGAGCAGTCTTTGTAAAACCTGACTTTAATCAAGATTGTTGATAGCTAACCTCACATAATGCTATGGCAGACTCCAAAACAGTCATCATTCATGGAGGTACATGACATTTTGATTCAATCTCTTTGCTTGAAAAAAAAAGCCATTAAATATTTTTCAAACACAGTGAACTAGCTTTACTACTTTTTCTTATTAATACAGCTTTATTTTAAAAGATTTAGATAATACAACTAAACAAGATAAAGTGAAAATCTGTAGTAACGTAATCATTTAGTTAATCACTGTTAACATAAGTAGTGTCCAGATGTACACAAATATGTTAACATGCATAGACATATTTTAAACCATTCTGTAATTATACTATTGATTATACCACAATCATTCATGCTTTTTTCATTTAAAATAATGAGTATTTCTTTTAATGTCAACAAATTCCATTAGAACCCATTTTGACTTGCATCGTGGCATTCTACTGTGTGCTTGTTTGTTCAGTTTTGATGGGAATTATTTCTAATTCTTTAATATAGTAAAGTTTGTCAAGAACATTCTTGTTCATATACATTTTATGCATATCTAATTATTTCATAAATTCTCAGAAGTAAAAATTTTTGTTAAAGAGTATGCCCATTGGGACTTCCCTAGTGGTGCAGTGGTTAAGAATCCGCCTGCCAATGCAGGGGACACGGGTACGAGCCCTGGTTCAGGAAGATCCCACATGCCACGGAGCAACTAAGCCCCTGTGCATCACAACTACTGAGCCTGCGCTCTAGAGCCCATGAGCCACAACTACTGAAGCCCGTGCGCCTAGAGCCCATGCTCCACAACAGAAGCCACCGCAATGAGAAACCTGTGCACCGCAACGAAGAGTAAGTAGCCCCCACTCGCCACAACTAGAGAAAGCCCATGCACAGCAACAAAGACCCAATGCAGCCGAAAATAAATTAATTAATTAATTACTTTAACAAAACCTGCTTTAAACAAAAACGAGTATGCCTATCTAAAACATCGATATGAGATTACATATTGCTCTCTGGAAAGATTGCACCAATTCCTACTCTCAACAACAGCGAATGCTATCAATCATTTTCCTCTAATGAAAGGTAAAGGGAAATATCTCATTGTTTTTATTTGTATTTCTGCAATTACTAGTGAAGTTGGATATCTTAAAATGTTAAACGACCATAGTTTTAAAAAAAATTTTATTGAAGTATAGTTTATTTACAATGTTGTGTTAATCTCTGCTGTACAGCAAAGTGATTCGGTTATACATATATGTATTCTTTTTCATATTCTTTTCCATTATGGTTTATCACAGGATATTGAATATAGTTGCCTGTGCTATATAGTAGGACCTAGTTGTTTATCCATTCTATAGATAATAGTTTGCATCTGCTAATCCCAAACTCCCAATCTTTCCCTTCCCCACTCCCTTCCCCTTGGCAACCACAAGTCTGTTCTCTATGTCTGTGAGTCTGTTTCTGTTTCGTAGATAGGTTCATTTGTGTCGTATTTTAGATTCCACATGTAAGTGATATCATATGGTATTTGTTTTTCTCTTTCTGACTTACTTCGCTTAGTATGATAATCTCTAGGTCCATCCATGTTGCTGCAAATGGCATTATTTCATTCTTTTTTGTGGCTGAGTAGTATTCCATTGTATATATATACACCACATCTTCTTTATCTGTTCATCTGTCGATGGACATTTAGGTTGTTTCCATGTCTTTAAATGGCCATAGTTTTTAATTTATTTGTATGTGTATGTCAATTATGTGGAGCTTTGCCCATATTTGCCATTTTTCTATTGGGATAGTCGTCTCTTTTAAAATTTTGGCATGAATTGTCTTATATTAAGGATTTTAACCCAACATTTTCCCCCCAGGATATCATTTATCTTTTTTTGTTTTTTTTTTTAAAGCAGATTAATTTCCACCTGCCTTTTTTTTTTTTAATTATTATCTCAAAGCTCTTAATTTTTATTTTATTTATATATATTTTTATTTTTGGCTGTGTTGGGTCTTCGTTTCTGTGCGAGGGCCTTCTCCAGTTGCGGCAAGCGGGGGCCACTCCTCATCGCGGTGCGCGGGCCTCTCACTGTTGCAGCCTCTCTTTTGTTGCGGAGCACAAGCTCCAGACACGCAGGCTCAGCAGTTGAGGCTCACGGGCCCAGCTGCTCCGCGGCATGCGGGATCTTCCCAGACCAGGGCTCGAACCCATGTCCCCTGCATTGGCAGGCAGATTCTCAACCGCTGCGCCACCAGAGAAGCCCTCATTTATCTTTTAATGTTAAATATTTTTTATATCCCTGAGATATAGATTTAGATATGGCTGTAGATATATAGATACATATATAGAAAGATATGTATCTATATGCATACAGAAACCATGTAAAGATGAAGATACATATGTACGTATATCTTTTACATGTGTCTTTGGTACATATATATGATATATATCCTTGTATATCTTTGGTGTGTTTGTTTAGAAGGATTGCCAAACGCACACCTAAATTTTTTTCTAAAATGTTTAGAAACTATCACACACAAGATTTCCTTTTCCCAAGTGGTATACAAACTAGATGTCTTCCCCCCACCCACCAGCTCTTTGCCATCCCTCAACCTCACCAGACAGAGAAGGACTCAGGGAAGGAAGGAGTGAGGGTTACCTTGTGGTGGTAGCAGCCCCATTCTTACTGGCCCCGAAACAACCCTGTCAAAAGGATGAAGGAGAATGGTGTGTCTGCACCTGCTCTAGGCAAAATGGCCATCATCAAAGCTCTATGTCAAAACTGTCCTGCTGCTTTTTTGAGGCTCATTCTGAATGAAGCTCCTTCACATAGTACTTCTGTTACCCATGGAATTTTCCGTTGCTTTAGGAGTCTGTGTTCTAGGATGTCTGTGTCTGTGATGACTTTCTGGATGTAGGAATGCGTCAAGGACTAGAACTCAGATTAGCAAATAAGCTGGAGAGAAGAATCAAGGGAGGAAGGTTCATAGTGTTCTGGAGACTTCAGAGATCAGTGATCACAACAAGAAAAGCCTCCCACTCCTCTGTCCTGAGGATGGCCTCAGATATACAGGTGAGCGAGCAGCTCCACACCCAGGCCTTGAGTCTTGGCTATTCAGACCACTGCTGCTGGAACTCATAAAATACCTGCTACGAGTGGGGCTTTGCAGGTTACAAAGTGCTTTCATGTGAACTATCCAGTTATTGTTGAAACAACACATTTGTATTCTGAGTTCCTTTTCAGCAATTCTGTCTCTTGCCTGAGAAAATTACATTCCTGGATGGGTCCAACCTTTCTGTCCATCTCTCAGTCAACTCCCAGCTCCTACTTCATATCTCAATGCCTTCGTTCCTGACACAATTTCTCATACAGGGAATGTTTTCCTAGACTGTCTGGGAGGAATTTTAATTAGGGATTTCACTGGGACCTGACTCTTTAATAATTTAAAAGGCCACAGTCATAAGCTGTGTGTGACATTGACACAGACTTGGAGTTAAACTTGCCTGAGGTATTTCCTTAGCTCTGTGGAGTTTTAGCTGTGTGACTTTATACACAGTACCTAACCTCATTGAGCCTCTTATATGAATATGCATAGTGACCCCCTGACAGAACTTTTGTGAGGAGTAAATTAATAAAACCAATGCCTCTTACATAGAAGTGACTAATGTGACTGTTAGTGTCCTTCATTCCTTTCATAAGAATCCATAACTACTATTTTAGCAATAATTTTCGATATATAAGTAACTTTTTTGTTATAGAAATGTTAGAAAATAATGACCAGCAAATAAAATTAAAACAAACAAAAAGAAGGTAAAAGTAAGAGGAGAAAATAAAAACTTGAGATAGCTACTATTAACATTTTAAGGTTACATTAAATATTGAAATATGCACATTGTTATGCAACCATCACTATCTGCATCCAGAACTTTTCATCACCCCAAACTGAAACTCTGTACCCATTAAACAATAATCCCTCATTCTCCCTCCCCTCCTGGTATCCACTGTTCTACTTTCTGCCTCTATGGATTTGCCTACTCCAGGTATATCATATTAGTGGAATCATACAATATTTGTCCTTTTGTGTCCGTCTTATTTCACTAAACATAATGTCTTCATGTTTCATCTATGTTGTAACATGCATCAGAATTTAATTCCTTTTAAGAAATTTGTTAATATTCCATTGTATGTTAATACCACTTTGTTTATCCATCGAAGGACATTTGGGATATTTCTACCATTTGGCTATTGTGAATAATGCTATAAACACTGGTGTTACTGTTAACATTTTGAAGTATTATCCCTGCAGTCATGTATTTTCACACACACACACACACACGTTTTAAGTAGGTTCCCACAGTACGTAATATTTTTAATGGGATCTTTTTTCATTCAACAATATATCATAGATGTTGTTAAATGTGATTATGTAACTTTCCAATACTCCTAACTGTGCATAGTTTTTTTAAAATTTGTATTTAAACTAAAACTGATGATTGGACATTTAGGTGGTTTCTAGTTTTTTACTACTATATGTAAAATAGCAGTGAACATTGTAGTTAAGTTTAAACATTTTTCTTTATGCTTTCTGCCTTAAATTCCTCCTTTTCTCAGGTAAACACTAACTCATATTTTTTTATAGTATTTTGTTTCCTGTTTTATATTTAAATATATATAAATATTTACATTTATACATAAATATACTTATATGTATAACCTATCTGACACCTATTTTGGAATATGGTATGAAATAGAGATCTTTTATTTCCCAGCAGAAACCAGTTACCTCAATATCATTTATTCAATATTCCATGGTTTTCCTGCTGATATTCTGAGTGTCTGTATCTAGTCTGCCTCTCCCTACTATATAGGTACAGGATTGTTCTGGTTATTCCATTGGGGCAAGTTTCTCATTTCTCATTAACATTTCAGAGCATTTTTATATTATTTTTGTGTGTTTATGTTACACATTATATATTACACAGAAACATTCTTTTCTTGGGGTTATTTTTCTCATTCAAAATTATATTATGAGCTATCAGAAAGTATTTGGAAATGTCATTTAAAAAAACATTTCTTAGACTTTTATTTTTGAAAACAGAAAAGCAAAGAGAAGAAAATTTAAATGGCTCATAGCATGTTACTTAAGTAATTTCTATTAATATTTCAAAAAGTAGAAATCAACTATATGTCTAAAAAATTTCAAATAATAGAGAAAAATAGAATTAAAAAATCCTCTCTCCCCAAACTCTTCCTAAACCATAGTTCCTTTCACCAAAGGAAACTAGCATCAAGTTTCCTATGTATTTTTCCTGCAGATAAATTTATGTGTGTGTGTGGCTGGCTATGTGTGCACGTGGTGATGATGTCTGTGTTTTTGTATGTACATGTACATCTGTGTTTAAGTGTTTGTGTGTGTATTAATTTTTTATGTACACTAAGGAACACATACTACAAACACTGCTTTGCATCTTACTTGCATCTTCTTCACTTCATAATGAATCTTGGAGAACTTTCATAATCAGCACAGAGTTTCTTTTTTCTGGATAATGGCTGCCTGATATTCCACTGAATACTGTACCATACTTTGACTACTTTCCTATTAATGGATCTTTAGATAGTCTCAAGTTTTTTGTTTCTTTGTCTTTTACCATTACAAAGAGAATTATCTTTGTAAATGTATTTTGGTGGTGTTTTTCCATGTATATTCATGGAATACCTAACAGTGGAATTACTGAGTCAGAGAATATATGCATTTTGAATTTTTGATGGATATTGGAAAATTAGAAATTATTCTCCGAAATGTATAAGTTGATTAACACGTTCATTAATAATATATGAGAGTATCTGTTTGCTTACTTTCTTGACAATACTTTATATTCAGTTATTTTAAAATTTATCTAATTTTTAATTTATCTAATTTTATATTTGTCAATTTTTATATTTTGGACATCAGTAAAATAAAACAATATCTCATTGTTTTGGTTTGCACCTCTTCCATTATGAATGAAGTTAAGCACCTTTTAGCCTTTTGTATTTCTATTTCTGTGAAACAGAAATCTATATTGTTGTCCATTTTTCTACTAGCTGACATGGTAAGCATAAGCATTATTGGTAAGGATAAGCATTTTGGAAATTTGAAGATTATCCCTCTGTCATATGTTTGCATATATTTTCCCCAGTAATCTGTTTATGGTGTAGCTATTTTTATATTAATTGCTACATAGCTATTTAAAACATTTTTTCCGGCCAAATTTATTTATCTTTTCTTTTATGGCTTTCAAGTGTCTTGCTTAGAAAGGTCGTTCCCATTCTAAGCTTATACATACATTCACCTATGTGTTCTATCTTTTATAATTTTGTTTTTTATATGATATAATAATTTTTAGTAAATGTTTTATTGAAATATACACATAGAAAAGTGCACAAATCATAAATTCGTTCAATGTAACGAATTATCACAAACATTCCCATGTAGCAAACATCCAGATCAAGAAACAAAACATTACCAGCACCCTGAGGCACCTTTTACATCCCCTTCCAGTCATTACTCCCCTCCAAAGGTAATCCCTTCATTATCTTGACTTCTAATATTAGTTTTTCCTGTTTTGGGAATTTTAGTAAATGGAATCATGCAGTATGTGCCCTTTCGGTTTATTTAGCTCAACCTGATGTCTGTGAGAGTCATCTGTGTTGTGTGTAATTGTAGTTTGCATATTCTCATTGCCGTGTAGTATTCCATCGTACCAATAATAATAATTTATTAATTCATTCCACTGTTGATATTTGAGTTGTCTCCATTTGGGGGCCAAGATAAATAGTGCATGTCTTTGGATGGATAGGTGCACATTTTTTTTTCTTGGGCTTATCCATAGGAGTGCAATCACTGAGCTTTACTAGCTATTTCCAAACAGTTTTCCAAAATGATTGTACTAATTTACACTTTCATCAGCAGTATAGGTTTCACTTCTTCACCAACTTCATATAGTCTTTCTTTTTTAATGTTAAGCATTCTGATGGCAGTGAACTGGTTTCACTGTAGTTTTAACTCTGATTGCTAATGAAGTTCAGCAGCTTTTCATGTGTTAATTGGCCATTTAGATATGCTCTTTTGTGAAGTGCTTATTCAAGCCTTCTGCCCATTTTTCTACCGGATTGTTTGACCTTTTTCTTATGAATTTGTAGAAATTCTTTATATATTCTGGATAAGAGTCCTATATGCCCAAGTATCTTCTCCTACTTTATAGCTTGTCTTTTCATTCTCAGTGCTATCTATTGATAAAAAAAAAGTCTTAATTTTAATATCACCTAATTTACCAATTTTTTCTTTTATGGTTAGTGTTTTTTGTGTCCTGATGAAACATGAATATTTTTTATTTCTTAAAAATTTTTTAAACAGATTTAATTAAATGCAGTTGCCATATAATAAACTGCACATATTTAAAGTATATGATTTGTTCAACTTTTGGGAGTGATGGATAATGGATTTTATCTTGACTGTGATGATAGTTTCATGGTTGAATACATAGGTCAGAACATTAATTTTAATAGTTCAATAATAATTCATCTTATGAAAGTATTCTAATTTGTTTTCCATTTTTCTAATAGTGGGCAGTACAATTGTTTTCCTTTTATTCCCAATTATAAAAAAAATAGTGCTGTTAAATGTCATAGGGATGAAACAGCATGGATGAACAGAAAATAATGGGTATGGTTTGTGGAAGACAAGATATGCTAGGTTGCTTGGCAATGCCATCACGTGAGGAAAGAAGAGCAGGAGTGTTACATGCGCTGATGAGGAATCCTCTAGCTGTGCTGTGCTTCAGTAATGAGCTGTCATGGGTTGTGATGTACAGTTCTTAAGTGATAAAGTATGCAAGCAGCATAGCAAGAAGTGCTGGCCTAGGGTGGTGACAGCTGCCTACTTTGAGAGAAACTGACTGAGCAGGAGAGAAACAACCTTTCTTCTTCAAAGTGGCTTTTAATTACAAGAGCATCTGCCCATTAAAAAAAATATCAGAAAATATTTGTGCATAAAGTGAAAAATCATTCCCTCATCCCAGTCTCACTCCTCATAGGTTACCCTTGGAAATATTTTGGTATGCAACCTTTTAGACATTTTCTCTGCATGGTTTTATATACATATTAACTAGATAGATAGATAGGCAGATAGATATTGTGTTTGGTTTTTAAAAACAGGGCTGCATTAAAACAAGGCTTGGCAACTTGCTCTCTTTACTTGCTATCTTGTGTCTTGTGGCTCCCTTTCCATACCAGTGTGCTACAGGGGTGCCTGCTCCCCTCTTTCTCCAAACGCAGCTCAGGGTGCAGCTGATATGCCCTAGTCTCGGTCCCAACACCTGTCGTCACCAAAATAGCTCTGGCGGAGACCACAAGGCAGAGTGGCCAGCAGGATGGCAGTTTGCTGGGGTGAACGGGTGGCTGGGCAGTGGCAAGATCCTCCTCTACAGCAGGCTTTGTCCTTGTTCCCACACAACTGCACTTCCAGGCTGAGGGATGGCTCAGCCCCCTCAGGCACCTTCCCACTCCCTGTCCCATGGCCTCTCCTGCAGGCCATGAGTAGCAAGTAGCAAACTTCTGGGCCTCCAGAAGCCCAGCAAGTCAAGTAAATGAGTGGAGCAGGCTGGAAAGAAGAATATTGTAACTGTACTTACACCACTACTCACACACATCCCCTTGGAAGGGAATATTGCCAGATGTCTCAGTTTTACTTGAGAAAGCCATGAGAAGCCAAAAAAAAGCCTCGAGAACCTAAAAATCCAAATTTTTATGAGAAATCCTTTGATTTTCAAATGTCAGCACTTTAGTATTTTTGTTATTGGAATATAGTTGATATTTACAATGTTGTGTTAGTTTCAGGTGTACAGCAAAGTGAATCAGTTATACATGTACATATATCCACTTTTTTTTAGGATTCTTTTCCCATGTAAGTCATTACAGGGTATTGAGTAGAGTTCCCTGTGCTATACAGTGGGTCCTTATTAGTTATCTATTTTCTATATAGTAGTGTATATATGTCAATCCCAGTCTCCCAATTTATCCCCCTTTGCACCCCGGGAACCATAAGTTTGTTTTCTACATCTGTGACTCTATTTCTGTTTTGTAAGTAAGTTCATTTGTGCCATTGTTTTTAGATTCCACATATAAGCGATATCATATGATATTTGTCTTTCTCTGTGTGACTTACTTCACTCAGTATGACAATCTCTAGGTCCATCCATGTTGCTGCAAATGGCATTATTTCATTCTTTTTTACAGCTAAGTAGTATTCCATTGTATATTTATACCACATCTTCTTTATCCACTCCTCTGTCAGTGGACATTTAGGTTGCTTCCATGTCTTGGCTATTGTAAATAACGCTGCAGTGAACATTGGGGTGCATGTATCTTTTTGAAATATGTTTTTTTCCAGATATATGCCCAGGAGAAGGATTGCTGGATCACATGGTAGTTCTATATTTAGTTTTGTAAGGAACCTCCGTACTGTTCTCCATAATGGCTGTACCAATTTACAGTCCCACTAGCAGCGTAGGAGGGTTCCCTTTTCTCCATGCTCTCTACAGCATTTATTGTTTGTAGATTTTTTGATGATAGACATTCTGACCAGTGTGAGGTGATACCTCATTGTAGTTTTGATTTGCATTTCTCTAATAATGAGTGATGTTGAGCATCTTTTCGTAGTATTTTAGTATTTTTGAATGTATCTAGGTCTACCATTCATTTTTAAAATAAACTTTACTTTTTAATTTTTTTTTTTTTTAATTCACGTTCTTTTATTTATTTATTTATTTTATGACTGTGTTGAGTCTTCGTTTCTGTGCGAGGGCTTTCTCTAGTTGCGGCAAGTGGGGACCACTCTTCATCGCGGTGCGCGGGCCTCTCACCATCGCGGCCTCTCTTGTTGCAGAGCGCTCAGTAATTGTGGCTCACGGGCCCAGTTGCTCCGTGGCATGTGGGATCTTCCCAGACCAGGGCTCGAACCCGTGTTCCCTGCATTGGCAGGCAGATTCTCAACCACTGCGCCACCAGGGAAGCCCTAATTTTTTTAAATAAACTTTATTTTTTAGAACAGTTTTACATTTACAGAAAAATAGCAACGGTAGCACAGAGAGTTCCATAAATCCCACACCCAGTTTTCCTTCAATTAACATTTTACATTAATATGGTATATTTGTCACAATTAATGAGCCAATATTGATACATTATTATTAATAGGTTATTCAGATTTCCTTAGTTTTTATCTGATGTCCTTTTTCTGTTCCAGAATCCCACCCAGGATACCTCATTGCATTTACTTGTCGTGTGTCCTTGGGCTCCTCCTGGCTGTGACCATTTCTCAGACTTTCCTTGTTTGTGATGACCTTGACAGTTTTAAGGATTACTGGTTAGGTATTTTGTAGAATGTCCTTCAATTGGGTTTTTCTGATATTCTTCTCATGATTAGACAGAAGTTACGGGTTTTTAAGAGAAGACCACAGAGGTGAAGTACCATTCTCATCACATCATATCCAGGGTACATACTATCAGCATGACTTATCACTGTTGATATTGACCTTGATCACCTGGACAAGATCACCCATGTCTGTTAGGTCTCTCCGCTGTAAAGTTACTCTTTTTACCTCTTTCCATATGGAACTCTATGAAAGGAAGTCACTATGCGTAGCCTACACTTAAGAGTGGGGGGTTACGCTCCACCTCCTTGAGGACAGTGTCCCTCCATAAATTACTGAGAATTCTTCTCAGCACCGTTTCCATAACCAACTTCTACTTCCCTTTTTGGCTTCATCCATCCCGCTCTCCCCCACTCCAGCCTCATCACACTGCAGATCAGTACATGCAGGTCCTGGATGGTACCATTCCTTCTCTCATCTCTGTTCTCACTATTGCTGGACATCCCTTGTCTCTCTCCCTTGCATGTTCAATCCCCCTTTAACCTTCAGAACTGCTTGCTCAAGTACCCTGGCCCCTAGGAAGTCTTACCAGAACCCAGTCTGCATTAGGGGACTTCTCTCCCAGTCCCAAAATACCCTGTGCACATCCCCATCTTGGCATTCATTCTTCTTTATTGTTCATTCTTAACAATCTCCCCTGTTAGACTGAGCGTTCAAGAGCAGGGGCTGTCTTTTTACTTGCCTTCCTATCCCCTGTACCTGTGCAGTGCATACATCAGACACACAGTCAGTGTTTTTTTTTAATGAATGAATGAACTAAAAAACTTTCAGAATCCCAGATATGAGATTTCTCCTTTGAATTTCCAGTCCTTTTGTCTTGTCAACAATCATTGTATTCTGCCTTGAATTATGGTTATTTGGGTACTTATCTTATTCATTTTAATAGCTCCAGTGGTCTTCAAGGGCTGGGATCGTGTTTTGTTTCTCATGTAGTTTTGTGATATTTTTCACCGGCTTTGTCTTTCCTGTTGTTTCTAGGACAGTGTCTTGCACAAAATGGGTGTTTAATAAATATTTGTTGAATGAGTGAATGAGTTAATGAACAAATACATGAAGTTGCCTGCAAATGTAATTCACAAGAATGAATTACACAAGGAAAGGAAGGATAATGGACTGGAAAAATAAATGGTAGGATTTTCAAACTAAATGAAGTTAACTCGCAATACCTCCTAGCATATTATTTCCAACATTTTATCATGTGCAAATAAATATTGTTGCATTTTTATTTGAGCAGAGAAATTTTAAAACATGACTTTTTTCTGAATGAAAAAGCCTCTTTGCTCTTTAACAATAGAAGGGAGAGTCCAGGACCTTCCCCCAAAAGATACACCATATTACTCTTGAAAATAGCTGACTGGTTCCTTCCTTCCCTTTAAAAACCAAAAGAGCCCGAATCCAATATTTTTAAATAACACTTTTCTCTATCATAAAATGTAATTTTTCTAAGTGTCCACTGCTGGGGAGAAGCGAACAGAGACCCGTTGTTCTGGAAAGAAAAATTCCTTACAGCACGATATACTACCAGCATCACCAACACCAAATTCAACTGTTGCAGAAGGACCTCACTCAGAGGAAGGTGAATTAGGAGAGAATTTAGTCCCTCTTTTTCTCTACATAAAAAGTAAATTTTATGAAGGCTATTTCTCAGTTAGTATTTGATTATAACAACCTGTAGAGGGAGTCCTTGCATCAAGAGTCGTAGGGGTTTGAACACTACTGAGGGGAAAAAATATTTTCAATTAAAACGACAACTTTCTGGAGTAAAGGAAAATGTCCATTGTGTTGCAAAATTATTATCTTCAACTGGGGGACAACTGGCATTACAATGCTAAAGTGCTTTAAGGGTTGCCGAATGTATATGAATACATTACATAAATGAATATTCACTGAAATAAAAACTCATGAAATCTTTGAAAAGAGGTAAATATTATTGTAAAGAAGAATGGCTGTGAAGCTTTGGATGCAAACAGACTTAATTATGATTTACTTATCAGTGGAGGTATAGTGGTTAAGAGAATAGGCTTTGAATGGAAATTTGAACCCTGACTCTGCCTCTGACCCGGTAAGTAACCATAGTTACCACTGGGTAACCACAGTCAACTAACTTACTGGACCTTTTTGAGCCTTGTTTCCCCATCAATAAAATAGGAAAATAATAGTACCTATTTAAAAGAGTTGTGAGGATTAAGTAAGCACTTTAAAGTACTTTTACAATTAAAACACAAAGTTCAAATCCATTGTAGATTTCGTCTAGTTCTTTTCAAAGATCAACAGTTGCACAGTTGAAAATATTTCATAATTGGAAATACATATTCTGTTCTTTTTAGTAACTTCTCATGACCCAACGCTTAGCTGAACTCATGCACGTGTTCAGCTTCTCTTCCGTTGTTGCCGGTTTGCTCTCCCCTCTTGAGGTATCCACTATTCTGCAAGGGACTGAGTGAAACAACACGCCCAGCCCCAGATGCTCAATCCTTGGGACATTTGTCCAGCATTCGGATGCCAAAAAATGCAGAAGTAAACAACTCTTTTCTGAGTCTGAAATCTAAGTTAAAAAAATTTAAAAAAAAACCTTTGCTTCCGTTTTCATTGCTCATCCAAGGGATTAGGCAAGGGGTAAAACAAATCCTCTCTGCTGGGGTCGAGTCGGTGTGGTTGGGCTGGAGCCCACTGCCAGCCGACTACTCTTCCCACAGGCAAGGCCAGATCCTTGGTGTTGCTCTAAAGCGCCTGCGATTTCAGTACCAGCGCGGCACGCCTCCAAATTTCTTAAAATACCGGCAACTATGAAGATATTCACAACTTTTGGAAGCCCTATGCCAGCAGGTCAGGTAAGCCTGTCATCCAGAGCTCAGGGAACTCTTCCAAGTGCTTCCGGTGAGCAGGGAGAAGAGCCTCCACAGCTGTTAAAAAGCATCCTCCACGGTGTCAGGCAAGTGAGTAATGAAACCCCACGGCCCCGCCATCCTGAACGCCAGCCATCAGGGCACCACTGGACGGTCGCGTCTCGGGTTTTAAATGGATGGGAATGCGCCGTGTCAGCCTAGCGCGGATGGGTGAGGATAGGGTTTGCAGAGGTAGGAATGACAGTAGCGGAAAGGGAGAAGTGGAGGAATATGCGCCTTCATTTAGCCCCGGGGTACAAATGAGAGTTATCATCGTTATCATCTGCGCTCAGTCAAGCCCTGTGAAGTCCGTTCACCCCACTTCCCTCCATTCTTGCCTCGTCTGGCCAGAGGCAGAAGCGAGGGACGTCCCAGAGGCGCCTATAAGCGCCCTTCTCCGCATCTCCGTCCACCACGTGCGCCTTTCGTGCGTGCTCCCACGCGGCGCACAGCGGCGTGGACGCGGCCTCCGGGGTCCCGCGCCGCCCCACCCCCGCGCGTCTCCCCAGCGCCGCCCAGTGGCGGCCGAGTGGGCCGAGCGCCTCCTCGTTCGCAGCGCACTTGCGCCGGCCCTTCCCGCTCTTCCTCTCCCGCTGTATTTAACCCTCTGACTGTTGGCCTCGCTCGGCGGGCTGGCATCTCCTACTTTGCCAGTCTTGCGTCTCTGCTCTCCCCTCTTCCTCTTGCTCTCCACCCCACCCCCCTTGCCCTGCTCTCGCCGGTTCTTCCACTCCCTCCTCCTCTTCCTCCTCACGCTCACTCGCATCAGAGCCGGGAGGCTACACGCCCAGCTGTCTACGCGGGAACGGCTCCGGTTGAGAGACAACTTAACGGCTGCAGGTTGGGTAGGTGCGGCAGGAGTTTCAGCTGCGAGAGCCACCAGCCAGGAGGTCCGGAGTAGTATGGCCCGGAGAAGCGCCTTCCCTGCCGCCGCGCTCCGAGTCTGGAGCATCCTCCCGTGCCTGCTCGTGCTGCAGGCGGAGGTCGGGCAGCCGCGGGAGGAAAGCCTGTACCTGTGGATCGATGCTCACCAGGCGAGAGTGCTCATAGGTAAGGTTTCGCGCCTAACACGGGAGCTTCTGCCTCTTCCCCTGCCTGGGTCTTCGCTCTCTGTCCAGCTTTTCCATTAAAGGAGGAGAGATGCATACATTTAGTATGTTTTCAAAGCTTAATTTCCAAGGAAGATTGGTCTCCCCCTTTTAATTAGCTATTTTCCATCTAAAAGCGGTAGAAACTTCTCTCTCAAGAGACTTAAGCTGATCTAGTGTTCTGATCATGCTGTTACTAGTTTCTACAATCCTACGTTTTTAGGTGGACCCAGCATTTGCTAGCACCAGTTAACTCCACGTCCAGTCCTTTTCCCTGAAAGCATGCGTCTTTGGCATCATTTTTATCACCCACAGGAATATCAATTGGTACGAAGGCAGGTGCCTTGTGAAAAGAAATGACCCATTACTAATTCTTTGGTGTTCTTTTTGCGTGCAAGTTCTTATTTGGATGCTTTTAAGTCCAGCTAGTTTGATAGTTTTATTTGTTTTTTTAAAACCAGGATTTGAAGAAGATATCTTGATTGTTTCAGAGGGGAAAATGGCCCCTTTTACACATGATTTCAGAAGAGCACAACAGAGAATGCCAGCCATTCCTGTCAATATCCATTCCATGAATTTCACTTGGCAAGCTGAAGGGCAGGTGAGTTATGTTAACCAGAAAGGTTGAGGAAAATTACCCTTTAATATTTACAGCACCTGATGGCAGGTAGAAATAATACTATATAGTGTGTAGTCGGCTACATGTTTTTTACAGTTTTTAAGAGTGATTTCTCATCTGATCTCCAAAGCATATAAAGAGTTAACTCTCATTTAAACATGTCACATAAATTAAAGATTCCCAAAAGAAAGGGGTAGACAAAGTGCCTAAGGTCACTATTTTGATAAGTCTCAATGTCTTCAGGCTGCTGGAAATATAATGACATCAAATACCAACATTACTTTTTTTTCTGTGTTCACTGACATTGAAATTTAACATAATATTTAAGACTTTTTTCTGTAGTATATACCAACCACCTGTGACATTGTTTACACTTCACAACAAATTTTAAAGTCGATAAGTATTTTTGACATTGTGCCTTTGAAAAAAATTGGTACGTTGAGTGTTATTCACTGGAATGATGTGAACACTATATATTTCTGGCAAGAATTCACAGACTCAAAAAGTGTCATATAAGAATGTTTGTAACATATTGCAAGCTACTGTTTTTTTAAATACTTTCATATGGAAAAAAAAACTATATTTTTATGAAGTGTTCCTTTTATTTCTTAGCACATTAGCATCTTTTGTATGTTACCTTTTGTAGAGGTTCAGTATTACATAAATGACCTCTAATTTGGGAAAGAAAGGGAGAATAAACATTATGTGAGTTTAGTTTCTTTTGTGCAGTTGGAGAATTTACTGTAGAGGCCAAATGATAAGTAAGAAATTCTTTTGCTCGTTAGTTGGTAAAATGTGTCTACTTATGAAAATCATTGTAATTATAATTAAAGTCACATTTTCAGGTCTTTTTATTCTAAAACTGTTTAAATGGATATCTTCATAAAGAATGTGGTCCAGAAAACACTTTATAAAAATTAGCTATTTTGAATTGAGACACCACTAGCGTTCCCTCTAATTACCTGTTGTAGTATGGGCGTGGCCATTTTAGCTGCCTTTTTTCCTTCAGGTCTGTTCTCTCATTTTTCCTTTCTAAAACAGATCAAATCTAGACCCTTCAACACTTCCATTGTCATAAAGGAATAGATGTTTTGGATCCACCAAAGTTCCTAACAGGAAGGTCATCTATTCTAATACCCCCATTCTGCAGATAAGTTCACTGAGGCTCCTATTGCTCTATAGGGAGAGTATTCCTCTTTTTTTTTTTTTTTCCTACAGTTTCCTCTTCATAGATACTTTATGGACAACTAATTTGGAAATATTATGAAATCAGTAATAAATCAGTGAATGACCTTTTATTATCTCCTTTTCTTTTTCACCTGAATCTATTGTGTTTGACTGCTTGTCAGCTGGGATCAATATTTTTAAAAAGAACATTTTCTTTACTTAATAAAGAAAATGGATTTGTAAGAACCATTAGAAGGTAGTTTGACTTGCACCCCTCCCTAGCTGAAAGGGTTCAGTAACTGCACTTGAAGTAGAAAATGTCAATAGCTCTGATTGATTGATTGATTGATCAATTTATTTTTCCTATGAGTTTGTCTTCTGAAGAATGGAATTTGAAGCAAAGGCTTAAGTTCCATGCTGTCTGCCCTTTGCAAACGTTGGCATATTGTTGAGTACAAAATGGATTGCATATCAAACAATCTCAGGACTATTTCTTGTAGGGGATTAGAGAAGATGGTAGAACTGGCATGGAGATGAAGCTTCTAGAATCTTTCCCTCTCTTGTTTAGGTGTTGATTACCCATGTGGATTATGCAGGCCAATATTAGCACCTCAGTTATCGTACTCTCTATGTCCAGTCTGCTCCAGATAGGTTACCACAGGTAACTGTGTGAAATCTGGTATGTTTTTTTTTGGAGCAGTGTGGGGTACTGGGAAGGGGGAAAGGATCTACACAATGCCAAACAGCAAGATGTTTTAAAATATTATTTAAATTTGACTAATGCCAATAAAGTTCTGTGATTCCAGCACCATAATTTTTGAAATGCATGGAAATTTTGAATATGGGAAAAATGACTTCAATACCAATTAAGTATTTTGAAAGGCATCTTTGGCTAAAGCCAAACCACATCAAAATATCTACATGGAAAATGAAAAGTTCAGTCCATTATCTAGTTATTTCATTCAAAAGAATATCAAACATTTAGGAATTTCAACACAAGCAAAATACATAGCTGATTAATGAAATTTTAAACTTAATATTTAAGTGTTTTGGAAACATGTGGAAAAAGTTAAAATAACTTTAGGATTGAAGATCTAGCAGAGGCAGTAGGTGTTATCTACTTCCAATAAAGTATTATCCAGTAACCAAAGGGGTTCTTGGAGCCATTTAAAATAACTTTCATGTTCTACTTCAAACAAATGCAAATAAAAAGTACAGTGAGAATCATTTCCTCACATCACATTGGTCAAGTTTTTTAAAAGTGTTTTTAGTATGTGGAGAATTATGCATACTTATTTGTAGCTGATGCGTATGTTAGCCTTTCTGCAGGGCAGTTTGACTTTGATGGCAAAAGGCTTGACATAGATCCTTTGACTAGGAAATTTTACTTCCAGAGATTCCTCCTAAGGAAATAATCATGGATATGAATAAAGTTTTTGGTGCAAGTCTGTTCCTGGTCATGCTATTTATAAAAGTGAAAAACGGCAGAACCTAGAGGTCCGTGATAGTGGCAAGAAGCATTAATAAGAATATTCTAGACATCTACTCAATGCTATGGAAGGATGTTCATGACAAATTAAGTCAATCATCTTTAACAGTATATTCTGTTTGGTTCCATTACAGAATATGTGGGGAGGCATAGGAAAACATGTCTGATAAAGGTCTAATCCTCCAAGGTGTTCACATTAGTTATATCTACATGTATTATGTTTTGGTTTTTCCACAGTGAATGTGTATTGATTTGTAATTTTAAAAATTATTTTACATTAAACATGTGTAAAGAGTTGTACTTTAGAGTTTAAAATTGTACGATGTTCTGTATTGTAAGTAGTTTATTTCATTTATTATCCAGTATCATTTATCCACTACATATCACTCACAAAATGGTAAAAGAATTTGATTTCATGGCCAATTGTAACCTATGTAGCACAAATTTGCTAATGTTTACCTTATTCTTACCTACCAGTTTCTTGTGAAATCTTCAAAAATCTGCTTTGCAAAGCTTTCCTGCCTGAAATCCAATTCCCTGGCCTCTTCCTCTCCCTGTAATCCTCATTTTCCATGGAAAACCCTGTCTCCACTTTATCTGCAATTTAAAATATTCATTTTCTGACACGCTCCTTCTCAAGGCTTTTTTTTTTTTTTTTTGGCTGCACTGGGTCTTCGATGTGGCCGGTGGATTCTTCTTTGTTGTGGCGTGTGGGCTTCTCTAGGTGTGGCACATCACAAGCCTTTTAGATTAGAGAAGAATTTCTACTACAGAGGCTTAGGCTTAAAGGATTTTTGGTAATTAAAGTGAAAATACTCTTTATTACTGTACATAACTTATAATAGTTGATATTTTTCAATGAGGCATTCCTTATTCTAGTTTTTCCCTAAATTTGAGACAAACAACAAGGACCTACTGTATAGCACAGGGAACTGTATTCAATATCTTGTAATAACCTATAATGGAAAAGAATCTGAAAAAGAATCTATATATCTGAACCACTTTGCTGTACACCTAAAACTAACACTATATTTTTTTTTCTAAGTGTGCACTACAGTATTTTTTTTTAACAGCTTTATTGGAGTATAATTGCTTTACAATGGTGTGTTAGTTTCTGCTTTATAACAAAGTAAATCAGCTATACATATACATATATCCCCATATATCCCCGTATCTCCTCCCTCTTGCATCTCCCTCCCATTCTCCCTATCCCACCCCTCTAGGTGGTCACAAAGCACTGAGCTGATTTCCCTGTGCTATGCAGCTGCTTCCCACTAGCTATCTGTTTTACATTTGGTAGTGTATATATGTCCATGCCACTCTCTCACTTCATCCCAGCTTACCCTTCCCCCTGCCCGTGTCCTCAAGTCCATTCTCTATGTCTGCGTCTTCATTCCTGTCCTGCCCCAGGTTCCTCAGAACCATTTTTTTTTTTTTTTTAGATTCCATATATATGTGTTAGCATATGGTATTTGTTTTTCTCTTTCTGACTAACTTCACTCTGTATGACAGACCCTAGGTCCATCCACCGCACTACAAATAACTCAGTTTCGTTTCTTTTTATAGCTGAGTAATATTCCATTGTATATATGTGCCACATCTTCTTTATCCATTCCTCTGTCGATGGACACTTAGGTTGCTTCCATGTGCTGGCTATTGTAAATAGAGCTGCAGTGAACATTGTGGTACATGACTCTTTTTGAATTATGGTTTTCTCAGGCTAAATGCCCAGTAGTGAGATTGCTGGGTCGTATGGTAGTTCTATTTTTAGTTTTTTTAAGGAATCTCCATAATGTTCTCCATAGTGGCTGTATCAATTTACATTCCCACCAACAGTGCAGAAGGGTTCCCTTTTCTCCACACCCAATCCAGCATTTGTTGTTTGTAGATTTTTTGATGATGGCCATTCTGACTGGTGTGAGGTGATACCTCACTGTAGTTTTGATTTCCATTTCTCTAATGATTAGTGATGTTGAGCATCCTTTCATGTGTTTGTTGGCAATCTGTATGTCTTCTTTCGAGAAATGTCTGTTTAGGTCTTCTGCCCATTTTTGATGGGGTTGTTGGTATTTTTGATATTGAGCTGCATGAGCTGCTTGTAAATTTTGGAGATTAATCCTTTGTCAGTTGCTTCATTTGCAAATAGTTTCGCCCATTCTGAAGGTTGTCTTTTCGTCTCGTTTATGGTTTCCTTTGCTGTGCAAAAGCTTTTAAGTTACATTAGGTCCCATTTGTTTATTTTTGTTTTTATTTCCATTGCTCTAGGAGGTGGGTCAAAAAGGATCTTGCTGTGGTTTATGTCACAGTGTTCTGCCTATGTTTTCCTCTAAGAGTTTTAAAGTGTCTGGCCTTATATTTAGGCCTTTAATGCATTTTGAGTTTATTTTTGTGTATGGTGTTAGGGAGTGTTCTAATTTCATTCTTTTATAAGTAGCTGTCCAGTTTTCCCAGCACCACTTATTGAAGAAGGCTGTCTTTTCTCCATTGTATATTCTTGCTTCCTCCCATATGTGCATGGGTTTATCTCTGGCCTTTCTATCCTGTTCCATTGACCTATATTTCTGTTATTGTGCCAGTACCATACTGTCTTGATTACTGTAGCTTTGTAGTATACTATGAAGTCTGGGAGCCTGATTCCTCCAGCTCTGATTTTCTTTCTCAAGGTTGCTTTGGCTATTCAGGGTCTTTTGTGTTTCCATACAAATTGTGAAATTTTTTGTTCTAGTTCTGTGAAAAATGCCATTGGCAGTTTGATAGGAATTGCATTGAATCTGTAGATTGCTTTGGGTACTATAGTCATTTTCACAATGTTGATTTTTCCAATCCAAGAACATGGTATATCTCTTCATCTGTTTGTATTATCTTTAATTTCTTTCATCAGTGTCTTATAGTTTTCTGTGTACAGGTCTTTTGTCTCCTTAGGTAGGTTTATTCCTAGGTATTTTATTCTTTTGGTTGCAATGGTAAATGGGAATGTTTCCTTAATTTCTCTTTCAGAGTTTTCATCATTAGTGTATAGGAATGCAAGAGACTTCTGTGCATTAATTTTGTATCCTGCTACTTTACCAAATTCATTGATTAGCTCTAGTAGTTTTCTGGTAGCATCTTTAGGATTCTCTATGTATAGTATCATGTCATCTGCAAACAGTGACAGCTTTACTTCTTCTTTTCCAATTTGGATTCCTTTTATTTCTTTTTCTTCTCCGACTGCTGTGACTAAAACTTCCAAAACTTTGTTAAATACTAGAGGTGAGAGTGGGCAACCTTGTCTTGTTCCTGATCTTAGTGGAAATGGTTTCATTTTTTCACCATTAAGAACAATGTTGGCTGTGGGTTTGTCACATATGGCCTTTATTATGTTGAGGTAAGTTCCCTCTATGCCTACTTTCTGGAGGGTTTTTATCATAAATGGGTATTAAATTTTGTCAAAAGCTTTTTCTGCATCTATTGAGATGATCATATTGTTTTTATCCATGTTTGTTAATATGGTGTATCACATTGATTTGCGTATATTGAAGAATCCTTGCATTCCTGGGATAAACCCCACTTGATCATTGTGTATGATCCTTTTAATGTGCTGTTGGATTCTGTTTGCTAGTATTTTGTGGAGGATTTTTGCATCTATGTTCATCAGTGATATTGGCCTGTAGTTTTCTTTCTTTGTGACAGTGTTGTCTGGTTTTGGTATCAGAGTGATGGTGGCCTCGTAGAATGAGTTTGGGAGTGTTCCTCCCTCTGCTATATTCTGGAAGAGTTTGAGAAGGATAGGTGTTAGCTCTTCTCTAAGTGTTTGATACAATTCGCCTGTGAAGCCATCTGGTCCTGGACTTTTGTTTGTTGGAAGATTTTTAATCACAGTCTCAATTTCAGTGCTTGTGATTGGTCTGTTTATATTTTCTATTTCTCTCTGGTTCAGTCTCAGAAGATTGTGCTTTTCTAAGAATTTGTCCATTTCTTCCAGGTTGTCCATTTTATTGGCATAGAGTTGCTTGTAGTAATCTCTCATGATCCTTTGTTTTTCTGCAGTGTCAGTTGTTACCTCTCCTTTTTCATTTCTAATTGTATTGATTTGAGTCTTCTCCCTTCTTTTCGTGATGAGTGTGGCTAATGGTTTATCAATTTTGTTTATCTTCTCAAAGAACCAGCTTATAGTGTTATTGACCTTTGCTATTGTTTCCTTCATTTCTTTTTCATTTATTTCTGATCTGATCTTTATGATTTCTTTCCTTCTGCTAACTTTGGGGTTTTTTTGGTTCTTCTTTCTGTAATTGTTTTAGGTGTAAGGTTAGGTTGTTTATTTGAGATGTTTCTTGTTTCTTGAAGTAGGATTGTATTGCTATAAACTTCCTTCTTACAACTGCTTTTGCTGCTTCCCGTAGGTTTTGGGTCATCGTGTTTTCATTGTCATTTGTTTCTAGGTATTTTTTGATTTCCTCTTTGATTTCTTCAGTGATCTCTTGGTTATTTAGTAGTGTATTGTTTAGCCTCCATGTGTTTGAATTTTTTACAGATTTTTTTCCTGTAATTGATATCTAGTCTCATAGCGTTGTGGTCGGAAAAGATACTTGATAAGATTTCAATATTCTTACATATACCAAGGCTTGATTTGTGACCCAAGATGTTATCTATCTTAGAGAATGTTGCATGAGCGCTTGAGAAGAAAGTGTATTCTGTTGTTTTTCGATGGAATGTCCTATAAATGTCAGTTAAGTCCATCTTGTTTAATGTATCATTTAAAGCTTGTGTTTCCTTATTTATTTTCATTTTGGATGATCTGTCCATTGGTGAACGTGGGGCGTTAAAGTCCCCTACTATGATTGTGTTACCGTTGATTACCCCTTTTATGGCTGTTAGCATTTGCCTTATGTATTGAGGTGCTCCTATGTTGGGTGCATAAATATTTACAGTTGTTATATCTTCTTCTTGGATTGATCCCTTGATCATTATGTAGCGTCCTTCTTTGTCTCTTGTAATAGTCTTTATTTTAAAGTCTATTTTGTCTGATATGGGAATTGTTATTCCAGCATTCTTTTGATTTCCATTTGCATGCAATATCTTTTTCCATCCCCTCACTTTCAGTCTGTATGTGTCCCTAGGTCTGAAGTGGGTCTCTTGTAGACATCATATATACAGGTCTTGTTTTTGTATCCATTCAGCCAGACTGTGTCTTTTGGTTGGAGCATTTAATCCATTTACATTTAAGGTAATTATTGATATGGGTGTTCCTATTACCATTTTCTTAATTGTTTTGGGTTTGTTATTGTAGGTCTTTTCCTTCTCTTATGTTTCCTGCCTCGAGAAGTTCCTTTAGCATTTTTGAAAGCTGGTTTGGTGGTGCTAAATTCTCTTAGCTTTTGCTTGTCTGTAAAGGTTTTAATTTCTCCATCAAATCTGAATGAGACCCTTGCTGGGTAGAGTAATCTTGGTTGTAGGTTTTTCCCTTTCATCACTTTAAATATGTCCTGCCACTCCCTCCTGGCTTGCAGAGTTTCTGCTGAAAGATCAGCTGTTAACCTTATGGGGGATTCCCTTGTATGTTATTTGTTGTTTATCCCTTGCTGCTTTTAATATTTTTTCTTTGTATTTAATTTTTGATAGTTTGATTAATATGTGTCTTGGTGTGGTTCTCCTCGGATTTATCCTGTATGGGACTCTCTGCGCTTCCTGGACTTGATTAACTATTTCCTTTCCCATATTAGGAAAGATTTCAACTATAAGCTCTTCAAATATTTCCTCAGTCCCTTTCTTTTTCTCTTCTTCTTCTGGGACCCCTATAATTTGAATGTTGGTGCATTTAATGTTGTCCCAGAGGTCTCTTAGACTGTCCTCAATTCTTTTCATTCTTTTTTCTTTATTCTGCTCTGTGGTAGTTATTTCCACTATTTTGTCTTCCAGGTCACTTATCCGTTCTTCTGCCTCAGTTATTCTGCTATTGATCCCTTCTAGAGAATTCCTAATTTCATTTATTGTGCTGTTCATCACTGTTTGTTTGCTCTTTAGTTCTTCTAGGTCCTTGTTACATGTTTCTTGTATTTTCTCCATTCTATTTCCAAGATTTTGGCTCATCTTTACTATCATTACTCTGAATTCTTTTTCAGGTAGACTGCCTATTTCCTCTTCATTTGTTTGGTCTGGTGGGTTTTTGCCTTGCTCCTTCATCTGCTGTGTGTTTCTCTGTCTTCTCATTTTGCTTAACTTACTGTGTTTGGGGTCTCCTTTTCGCAGGCTGCAGGTTCGTAGTTCCCATTTTTTTTGGTGTCTGCCTCCAGTGGCTAAGGTTGGTTCAGTGGGTTGTGTAGGCTTCCTGGTGGAGGGGACTGGTGCCTGTGTTCTGGTGGATGAGGCTGGATCTTGTCTTTCTGGTGGGCAGGACCGCATCTGGTGGTGTGTTTTGGGGTGTCTGTGACCTTATTATGATTTTAGGCAACCTCTCTGCTAATGGGTAGGGTTGTGTTCCTGTCTTGCTATTTGTTTGGCATAGGGTGTCCAGTACTGTAGCTTGCTGGTTGTTGAGTGGAGCTGGTTCTTAACGTTGAGATGGAGATATCTGGGAGAGCTTTCGCCATTTGATATGTGGAGCCGGGAGGTCTCTGGTGGACCAGTGTCCTGAACTTGGCTCTCCCACCTCAGAGGCACAGGCGTGACACCCGGCCAGAGCACCAAGACCCTGTTAGCCACATGGCTCAGAAGAAAAGGGAGATAAAAAGAAAGAAAGAAAGAAAGAAAGAAAGAAAGAAAGAAAAGAAAAGAAAAGAAAGTTATTAAAATTAAAAATTAAAAATTATTAAAAATTTTTAAAAAAGTAATAAAAAAAAGAAAGAAGAGAGCAACCAAACCAACAAAAAATCCACCAGTGATAACAAGTGCTAAAAACTATACTAAAAAAAAAAAACGACAGACAGAACCCTAGGACAAATGGTAAAATCAAAGCTATACAGACAAAATCACACAAAGGAGCATACACAAAAGTATGCTCTTTTGTGAGCATACTCACAAAAAGAGAAAAGGAAAAAAATATATATATCTATATGTAAAAAAAAAAAAAATAGGAGAGCAACCAAATCAATAAACTAATCTATCAATGATAATAAACTCAAATACTAAAGTAAGATAAACATAAAACCAGAAACAAACTAGATGCAGAAAGCAAACCCCAAGTCTACAGTTGCTCCCAAAGTCTACCGCCTCAATTTTGGGATGATTCGTTGTCTATTTAGGTATTCCAGAGATGCAGGGTACATCAGTTTGATTGTGGAGAATTAATCTGCTGCTCCTGAGGCTGCTGGGAGAGATTTCCCTTTTTCTTCTTTGTTCACACAGCTCCTGGGGTTCAGCTTTGGATTTGGCCTTGCCTCTGCGTGTAGGTCACCTGAGGGTGTCTGTTCCTCACTCAGGCAGGATGGGGTTAAAGGACCAGCTGATTAGGGGGCTCTGGCTCACTCAGGCTGGAGGGAGGGAGGGGAACGGATGCAGGGCGAGCCTGCAGTGGCAGAGGCCAGTGTGACGTTGCACCAGCCTGAGGCGCGCCATGCGTTCTCCCGGGGAAGTTGTCCCTGGATCACGGGACCCTGGCAGTGGTGGGCTGCACAGGCTCCCAGGAGGGGCGGTGTGGAGAGTGACCTGTGCTCGCACACAGGCTTCGTGGTGGTGGCAGCAGCAGCCTTAGCGTCTCATGCCCGTCTCTGGGGTCCGCGCTGATAGCCACGGCTGGTGCCCGTCTCTGGAGCTCGTTTAGGCGGTGTTCTGAATCCTCTCTCCTCGCACACCCTGAAACAATGGTCTCTTGCCTCTTAGGCAGGTCCAGCGCTTTTCCTGGACTCCCTCCCGGCTAGCTGTTGCGCACTAGCCCCCTTAGGCTGTGTTCACTCAGCCAACCCCAGTCCTCTCCCTGCTATCCAACTGAATCCCAAGCCTCAGCTCCCAGCCCCCACCCGCCCCGGCGGGTGAGCAGACAAGCCTCTCGGGCTGGTGAGTGCTGCTCGGCGCCGATCCTCTGTGCGGGAATCTCTCCGCTTTGCCCTCCACACCCCTGTGGCTGCGCTCTCCTCCGTGGCTCCGAAGCTTCCCCCCTCCGCCACCCACAGTCTCCGCCCGCGAAGGCCTTCCTAGTGTGTGGAAACCTTTCCTCCTTCACAGCTCCCTCCCACTGGTGCAGGTCCCGTCCCTATTCTTTGTCTCTGTTTTTCCTTTTTTCTTTTGCCCTACCCAGGTACGTGGGGAGTTTCTTGCCTTTTGGGAGGTCTGAGGTCTTCTGCCAGCTTTCAGTAGGTGTTCTGTAGGAGTTGTTCCACATGTAGAGGTATTTCTGATGTATCTGTGGGGAGGAAGGTGATCTCCACATCCTACTCCTCCACCATGTTGAAGGTCTCCCCACAATATTGTAAATAAACTACACTTCAGATTTTTTAAAAAGCTGAATTTGGGTGCTACTGACCGGAGTCATTCACAAAGAAACAACTATCCAGGCAAAGTTCTCAGACTTTCCTTATACTTGATTTTGTATTATTATTGTTGTTCTTTCTTTTTTTTTCATCTGTATTGGAGTATAATTGCTTTACAATGGTTATTCTTGTTATTTCTGGCAGTTTTCAATAATTCAAGAAGTTTTCTTTAATTGATAGGTAGCTAGTAAAGTTTATGAACACATTTAAATTAACCTTACATGTTGGAAAATATTTCACTTTCTACACTGTATCTTGAGTATGTCTAATATTTTCTATTTTCAGTGATCACACATTGAACAAAGGAGCATGTTTCTGCAGTTTAACCCAATAAAGTCAATTGTCCACAGTATACATGTGTGTATCTGTATCCAAATTCAGCTTTAAAATGAGGAAAGTACCACTGGAAAAAAAAAGTTAGAAACAGGCCATTTTGCTGACAACTGACTCACAGTTTTGCTAATTTTTAAAAAAATAGAATCATTCTACTGACATGTATGTGTAAGATCAACTGGATAATCTAGTTTCGTCATTCAAATACCCCTAAAGCTCCAGATAGCTTGTTTTTGCAACGTTGTGTTTGATATGATGTAACACTGGCCCCCTTAAACTAGCTGCAGTTCGAGGTCTCAAATTTCCCCTTGGACTGGTTGAGTTAAGGAGACCTGTATTGAAATGGTTTTTTCCTTCCTTTCTCCCCTTGACAAAAATCAAAGAAAAACAATTGAGAGTGAATTTTCATTCAAGTACTTCCTCTCCCTCTTCAAAAGAACAGCCAAATGCCCTTAAACATCTCCTCCCAACTCTGAAGTTATGGTAACACTTATTATTATTATTTAAATCCCTTAATGTGTACTGTCCACATTTTTTCCTAATGGAGTTATGATTGTGTTGGTAGTTACAGCCGAGTAGTTGCATACGTTTGTACTCCTGGGGTTTGCCGTCATACCTTTGCGGTGGTTTTATGTCATGAAATGGAGGAAATGCCTCGTTTTTTGACCCCTGTTCCATGGTTTCAAAGTGGGAATGTGAATATGTTTACATACTGTGAGCATGATTTTTTTAAAAGAAGGTACTTATATCAAAAGCACAGCTTTAACAAACCCCCCTTTTTTTTTAATATTTGATGCATTTTATTCCACTCGAATAAATCCATTTTCTACAAAAAAAAAAAACCAAAACAACAACACAGCTTTAAACCTTTAGTGTTTAAATTCTGCTATGCTGTAGTATTTTGCATTGTGGTGTTGTGGACATGCCACAAGGGAATCAAAGAGTAATTCTGCAGAGGGCCCATTTCATTTAGCAAAGCAGGCATGTGCCAGCCATCTGTCGTATCTGCTGATAGAAAACAGCAGTAAGTTTCTCAAACTTTTGCAAGAAAAAAAAAAAAAAAAAGGCTTTATAGCTTAGAGGAGATGAGTTACAAGGTACCTTGTAAGCCACATCTGGTTCTAGAGCGATTTACATGGTATAAATGTAAACTGTGCTTTGTCTTCCTTACACAGTGGTGTAAGGCACGTAAACAAACCCTTTGCCGTTATCCTCTATCTTTATTCCTGACTTTTAAATGCTTGCACCAGTAGAAATCTTTTAAATCATTGTGGTGAAGTGGAAAGGAATGATGTTCAATAAAGCATTTTGTTTTGGATTAAGCTCATTTAACTTAAATGTCCCTAATGAATAGGATGGGTGTCGTGAGGAAAAAACTTTGGGGATTGAGAGTATAGTGAAAATGCTTTTCATCCTTCAGCCAGATCTCTGGAAGAGGTATTGTCAGATCAGGGCTTCTTTTGCTGCAGTTTTTTAGCCAGCTTTCTCCATTTGCCAACCTGGGATGAACTTGGTTACATTCCCCTGAACCTTAGTGGACGGGGAGTTGTTCTCCCATTCAGGAGAACATGTTCTCTGCCTTCAGCACACAGTCAGTCAACAAACACAGACACTCAGTCAGTCACAGGAGCATACAAGGAGGAGTAAACATGGTCCCTGCTCTCAGGTAGCTCATAGTCTAGGAAACAGATAGCCATCACACTCAGGCAAATGAGGTTAGAAAGTCTAGGACTGACAGAGAACACAAAGAAGGCCACACTTTTCCCTGTCTGGAGGAGGAAGGGAGCCAGGAGCCGAGCATGTGATGTCCGAATTCATTCCTGCAGAATGAGTAAGGTTTCATCAGACCAGCAAGAGAGGAAAATGCCTTCCAAGTGAAGAGTTCAGCATGTTCAAGTGCATGGAGGTCTTAAAGGGAAGGCATGTTCTAGGTGATCACGATGGACCTTGTATCTCATCTGCGAGGTAAGGGAAATTCAGTGAAGGGGATGTCAAAGTCAAACAATGGAGAAGGGTTTTGGGGGAGGAGAAGAAGGTAGAAACAATTCAGAGAGGTTTCTGTCTTCTCTGCTGTGAAGAGAATGGACTCAACATTTTGCAGCTTTGTCCCAGGGAAGTATTAAGTAAATCTTTGGTTTCTCTGTTGGGTAGACAGTGGCTTTTCTTTTCTTTTTAAAAAATTTATTCAAGTATAGTTGATCTACAATGTTGTGTTAATTTCTGCTGTACAGCAAAGTGATTCAGTTATACATACATATATATGTATATACATTCTTTTTCATGTTCTTTTCCATTATGGTTTATCACAGGATCTTGAATGTAGTTCCCTGTGCTATACAGTAGGACCTTGTTGTTTATCCATTCTATATATAATAGTTTGCATCTGCTAATCCCAAACTCCCAAAACATCCCTCCCCCAACCCCCCTCCCCCTTGGCAACCACAAGTCTGTTCTCTATGTCTGTGAGTCTGTCTCATAGATAAGTTCATTTGTATCCTATTTTAGATTCCATGACAGTGGCTTTTCTACAACTACCATTTAGCTCTTCTTTCTTACTAAACTTTTGGAAGAGTTTGCAATGATTAGTCTCAGCTCCACGTTAAATTTTTTTAGGTGATTAGGGCACAGAACTATAAAAAATCACTTATGTGAGTGCATAGGAAAAATTTTTTCTAATGGAATCTAGAACTTTGAACTTACTGTAAAAGGATGCTTGAGTAAAGAAAATAATGTTAATTTGAAGAAGAATTGACTTAGCATCTATTCTCAACTCCCATACTACCTTTCTGATTATCAAGAAAACTTTTCTAAGTATCAAGAAAAGTATAATAAAGATATAGAAATTACACTTGGCAGGTGATCTTTCAGTTAAAATAATGAGAGGTCGAACACTGGAAATGGGTTAATTCAAACTAAGCCTGCTTCTTCAAGTACTTGATTTTCTTTCAAAACCTAATAGTTAAAACTCTAAAGTCATAGGACAAATTCTCTCTTCCCTGTTTTCCTCAGGTAGAGATATGGCTGTCTGTGCCTCTGAGCTGTACATTTTGTCTTCTTTTTGGATTTTATGGATGAATCTGATTAAAGAATCTTGGAAAATATCAGGCATCTTTTGAAACCCATTCACCTGAACAGAATCTCACAGGGCAGCAGTGTGTTGTGGGCCTGGGACAACGGGACAGATTTGGGGAGTGAGTTCTTACCTGGCAGTGATGAGAGAAAGGACGTGAACCCAGTCCTTGCATAGCTGCTCTTGGCCAGAACTCGGATCATGCACTGCGTGCAAAACATGATTAAGAACCAAGTCCGTGCCCTTGAGAAAATTAGAAGCTAACTGGAGAGGCAGCTATATATAAACACATCATCTTAATAATTCCTGGTAAGTGGTATTGTAGAAGTACTGAGGCATTCCCAGGTTGGAATGAGAGTACACAGGAGAAGTAACTCCGGCACTGGGTCTGACTATAGAGTTGGACAAGCACAAACATGGAGGAGGGGATGATTTTTAGCGAAAGGAGACAACGTCAGACAAGGCAGAGAGACCAGAGATACGTTATCTGGGGAACTAGTACTTTGGTGTGGCTGGAGTGTATATGCAAGGTAGGAAGTGGAGAGGAAGGCAGGGGGTAGGTCTAGATGACTTTGTCCTTCATGTTAAGGCATCTGAGACTTACTCTATAGGCCGTGTTGAGTCAGTCTGTGAAAAAGTATAAAGCAGAGGACAACAGAGTCAGAGTTACAGTCTTTAGGTCATCCTGTCAGCAGAATGGAGGAGAGCTTTGAGGGGAGTTGACAGCAAGGAGAGAAATCAGAGATAATGAGATACAAGATCAAGGATGAAAAGAAGGGAAATGGATTGGGGAAACATTTAAGAGATAAAAATCTGAAAGTCTTGGTGCTAAGAATAAGGAGTGCCTCATTTCCTCCACTTTCTGCTTCACTAACTTGGCAGTAGCCCTGTTAGCCTTTCTGTCCCTTACCCCCAAGCTTACCCTTCCTGCCTCAGGGCCTTTGCACATGAAGTTTCCTCTGCCTAGGTGCACTCCTGCCAGATTTCTGTGTGGCTTGTTCCCTCGTCTCCCCGATGTCTGATCAAATGTCACCTCCTCTAAGAAACTTTTCCTGACTGCCCCCTCTAAAGCAAGAGCTACCCAATGCCCAGCACTCTGAGTCTTCTGCTCTGCTGCATATTTTTCCATGGCACCTAAAATAATGATAATACTTGATTATATTGGATTTTAATTGTTTGACTCTCCCAATAAATGTAAGTCCATGAGAGCAAGGACTTTGTGTCCTATTCACCGTATAACTCCAGGTCCTGGAACATCTCCTGATACACAATAGGTAGTCAATAACTATTTGTTGAATGAATGAATATACTATTGTTCCCATTTGATAGATAAAGCAACTGAGACACAGAGGAGCAAAGGAAACACAGGTAGCAAGGGACAGAGCTGGGATTTAATCCTAGGCAGGTGAGATCCAGAGCCCTTGCTCTGATAAGTGCTAAATAGAGGTATGAACACAGAGCGAGCTCTGGGAACACAGAGGAGGAAGCAGCTAATTTTGGCTGAAGAAGTAGGGGAAGGCTTCACTAGAGAAGATACAGTAATTGAACTGGGACTTGAAGAATGTGCATGAGGTGGTTTAATCAGCTGAGATGGGAGCAAGGCACAGGAAGGAGGGCTATCACAGGCAGAGGCAAAAGAGTTGTGAAAGTGCATTCTGGGAGAGGCTGATGGTGCCCGAGACTGAGGGTTGATGAGTGGAAGGGAGAATACTGGGGGCTAGGGATGGGGGGAGATGAGGTGATAAGGCTGGATATTTGGTAAGGGCCAGATGAAGAAACACTAGAACCCACAGAAAGGTCACTTGACCCAATTCTTAAATCTATAAGAAAAGCAGTTTAGATGACCTCTAAACACCTTCTGAATTCTGAAATGTTATGATTCTATGTCTTAAGTAGAACATCTTCAATCATTTAATATTAATGGTAATATCTTTATACAAACTGTAACGTCTGTCTCTAGATTTTTTTAAATCAAGGCAGAAAGATTCTTCCTCCAAAATGGTCTTGTTGTCAAATTTAAAGAGATTCATCTGAGAATCCTTTCTTTATCCTATGTTAATAATAACAGCCAATACTTACATAAAGCATACTCTGAACTGGGCACTCTTCTAAGCACTCTACAGATATTATCTCATCAGATCCTCACAACAGTCCTGAGGTAGATACTATTATTATCCCCAATTCATAGATGAGGAAACTAGGGCATAAGGAAGTCAAATTACTTGCCCAAGACTATACAGCTAAGAACACTTATGTACACATTTATATACTTCAGAGATCTTTCTTTGATTATTTTTTTTATTAATTAATTTATTTATCTTTGGCTGTGTTGGGTCTCCGCCTCTGTGCGAGAGCCCCCTCCAGCCGCGGCAAGCGGGGGCCACTCCCCATCGCGGTGCGCGGGTCTCTCTTGTTGCGGAGCACAGGCTCCAGACGTGCAGGCTCAGTAGTTGTGGCTCACGGGCCTAGTTGCTCCTCGGCATGTGGGATCCTCCCAGACCAGGGCCCGAACCCGCGTCCCCCGCACCGGCAGGCAGACTCTCAACCACTGCGCCACCAGGGAAGCCCGATGATTTTTGTAATATCTTCTCATTCCAAAAAATAGCAATTCAAAGAACACTTATCAATGTTTACATGTCATAGGTTCTGAGAGTACAAATTTTGATTGATCTAACTGCCTTCTAGGAATTCACCAGCTGGTGGTGAAGACTGTGACATCAAAAAGGCAATCATAATCATTGTGATAAGTTCTCAGGGCCACCATGTACAGCTGAACAAGGTTTTTCATTGCATGAGGGAACCTGACCAAAGAGGCAGGTTCAACCTGACCAAGCTGAAATCCAGCCCCTGTTTCACTTGTCAAGTCTTATAGCCTGACACAGAGCTGCCTCTGCCTGGGGTGGGGTGGGGGGGGTCACTTATACCTAATTTGCACAGAGCCTTCATATGGGCTAGCTGTAGCCCCCATTAAGTGCCCTAAGAAAAGTGCTACTGGAGCATAAAGCCAGAGGATTTTGCCATTGATCAGGTAAATTTGCAGTTGCTTATATTCTGGAATAGACATCACAGAGGAGGTAACATCTAAACTGGGTCACAAAAAATGTTCAGTAGGCAGAGAGTGGCCAAGGCAGGTAGGGATTGGATGGGCATTCTAGGTCTACTGAATGACCTGTGGGGAGGCACACAGGACTGAGAATCATTGGTGTGGTTGGAGAATGACAATTAGTTCAGAATGGTTAGGGTTTATGGAACAGACCTGAAGAATATAGATCTAAAAAAGTAAGTTTAGGAAGATTATGATGACTTCTGTATGCCATAGTTGACTTGTCTTGTAAAAAGTGGGGAGCCATTGAAAGTTTAAAAGTAGATGATAATGTCGTATCTGTGTAGAGGATAACTTCCGTGGCAGATGGAGGACAGATGATGAAGTACCTGGCTGAGGACAGGAGCCAGTTAGGAAGTTACTTAAGACACCACAAGAGGTGATGAGGATATGAACTAAGGCAGGTAATTGGGGGAGAGAGGGAGGAGAGAGGAAGATACCACTGAGAGGTCTCTCTCAGTGTAATTGACAGGACTTATTGAATGTGGGTATTACGGAGATGGGGGAATAGAGGATGACTCAGATGGTTGGGCAGATAATTATGTCTTAACTGAGAAATTAATTACAGGAGCAAAAGCAGAACAGTTTGAGGTACAAAGACAGTAGGGTCCATTTGGAAATTGCTGAACATGAAATTTGTGCTGAACCTTTCAGATGGCAAAGTCTGGTGTGCATTTGAAAACTGAAGTCTAGAGCTAAGACTTGAGGAATAGAATAGAAATACTGATTTTGGAGACTTTGGAACCTTCTTTTCTTCCTCCCTTTCTTCCTTCTTTTGACCTCAACTCAATAAATATTTATTGGGGGCCTACCTAATGCCAAAGCATGTGTTGAATGCTAAAAAAAAAAAATGTGAATTGTATATGATGCTTGCCTTCAAGGCAACTACAATCTGGTACAGAAACAGATATGAACCAAAATAACAATAATAAAATATCAACCATGTAATAATGCAATATGAACAAGATTCTATGAAAGTACTGGAGAGGGGTCATTACCTCTGTTGGGAGAGGAGTGAATTAGCAGCATAGGGTCCCCAGTGTTCTTCAGGGCATAGCCTGAGACCTGTGAAACTAAGATATGCACATTTGGAACATCTTCTCTGCTTAACTTCATGGCTTTTATGTACTTGAGATAATTTGGCCTAATGTATTCTGCCTTCCACTTGCCATATTTTTTTTTTTTTTTGAAATGACTACAACAAATGTCGCTATACTGCTAGGTGATAGCGTAAGTCAGCTCTCCCAAATTAAACATTTAAAACTACTTTTAGGAAACTTTCTGTGGGAGCTGAAGATACACCTGAATAAACCTCCAATGTAGGACTTGTTAGGATGCCTCATTTCAAGGGGTTATTTCAGTACTGGTCATGGATGCACCACTGGGAGGATTCACAAGTCCAAGTAGGACATCGCCTAATCAAGGCAATAACCAGATGGGTCTCCAATAGACTTGTAAAAGTACTCTGGTATTTATTTGGGTTTTGAGTACTTAGTGAAGTCATCTGATTTCTATAATTTGTAAATTCAATATTCCTATTTCCAGTTGGAATCTGATTAGGATTTGAGAGTATATTATGTTGCTGTCACTTACAGCAGTAGCCAGTAGCCAGCAGATGGCAATGTAAAGGTTACTCCTTTGTGGAATTTTTCACCCCAATACTTTTAAAGGCTGTAGGGGTGCTCTCTGTATAACAGAGACCCATTTTGGACAACTATGATCTTTATGTAACTCATTTCAGTAGATCTTTAATATATTCAGCAAGTGAGAAAACAACTTGCTCAAATTCAGTGCCCCTGAAAACATTAAAACTCATCCTATGTTTGAGAACTCATCCTAAATAACTAAAAATGTGAATGATTTCATTATACACTGATTACCCATTTCTTCCTTTTAAACAGTTGCTCAATTTCAGGCAGGAGTCAAGCTTTGAGTTACATGTCTGTGTTCATCCAATTTTTTCTTTGCTTTCTCTGGCTGTATCTTTAGATGTCACAGAATAGAGCTGGAAGAGATCTCAGAACTCATCCATCCCATGAATCCCATCCTTTCTTTGAAGCATCCAGGGATCGTGGTCGCTCAACCTCTAGTTGAACATGCTCAGTGGCAAGGAACTTAGTAAGGCAGATTTTATTTAGTAATTTTGATTGTGTTAATTATAGAAAGTTGTTCTTCGTAATAGGCCAAAACCTGTCTTCCTGTTGTAACTTGAATATACCAAGACTCTACCAGTCTATAGACTCACATTTGGTGAGTCCTACTTTGCATTTATACCCTAAAATTTACTGACTTGTCCCCTCCGTTGCTGATGTAAGGCCTCTGGTTCATTTACTCCTACTTCTTCCCTAGCAAAGACCAACTATTTCTGTGAGTTCTTGGAAAGGCTCTACCCATGCCATCCTGGAGGGGAATGTCTTGACCTCTGCTGCTGCAGTGCGGCACTGAGAGAAGTCTGCTTCTCAGGTCCAGGTTCAGCCTCTCCCTGCTCCCCAAGCTATACAGACTCAAGGGGTCAAGCTGGGCTATATTCTCCACAAGGCTTACAGCCTCAGAGAAGCTTGGTGTTCTGTGCAAAAATGAGGAATCTACCCCTGTCCACAGTATGGCATTGAACTTTGTCACTTGCTACTTAATGCAGCACAACTTAAGACCCTGACATCAACTGAAGCCACCAATATTGAGTTCCCGCAGCCCATGTCATTTAGAGAGTCCTACTTTACAAGGCAAATAACAAATCATCTAAGTCAAGATCTAGTTCAGATGCCAAATAGCACTTGACCCCAGACTGGCTGAATGTCTTTGGTTCCCAAAGTTTGATCATTAAACTTATCTGATTTCTTGGATATCTGCAGCCTTGAGTTTGGAGAGTTATCATTGCATGTCCTGTGTTGTCCAGGGTTTGAGGAAACATTACTTGTTAACTGAGGGAGAGTGTATGAACTGATACAGCTCTCCTGAATTGAGGTAAGAGGTTGTTCTATCATTCTGCTAATAGTAGTGACACTTTTCTATATTGCACTTAATAGTTTAAAACATGTTTTCATTTATATGATCTCATTAGGTTCATTCAGTCCTCCCAATAACTGTGAAAAAATCATGCATCAGTGAAATTGCAGATAACCAAAAGTGAGGAATAACTATGATAATTTGCAATGAGTGGCCTTTAGCCAAAAGTAAAATAATTCAAACCTAATCTTTAATAGCTATGCATTTTTCTATAATGCACAGAAGATTTGTGTGTTTGTGATTTTGTAGAAAGGCTTCTGCCTTTCAATAAAAATAAATGAGGCCCCATGCAGTAAATACTATTTAAATTATAAGGAAACATTTTCAGTGGAAAATATAAGTGAGTTATCATTCCATTCCATAGTAAGTGTAGAAATAATTACCCTTCTTCTGTTTCCTTATTTGGTATTTCAGATATTTTTTGCTATCAATTCCTTGAGAAACTCTGCATACCCAAGACTTTTCTAGAATGGTATTTACGTGATTGTAGAAAGTTGTTCCCCGGTATAAAACACTTCAGTTTAAAAAAGGTAATCAAATCTGCCCTGTTGAGTGGAACATGGGGCCAGGACCAGGGCTAGAGAAGTAAGGCACCCAGGGTGCTTGTTGAACCTGGCAGTGAGTGCCTCCATAAATTTGTGCTCTGGGTGTCTTGCTTACCTCCCCCTAGTCCAGGTCCTCAACATACTGAAGAATACGATGCATGATGGTTACTTTGATGTGTCAACTTGACTGGGCCACAGGGTGCCCAGACATTTGGTCAAACATTATTCTTGATAGATCTGTGAGGGCGTTTTGGATGAGATTGACATTTGAATCAGTAGACTGAGAGTGTGTGGCCCACATACATTGGGCCATTGTGTGTGGGCCCCATCCAGTCAGTTGAAGGCCTGAATAGAACAAAAAGGTTGACCCTTGTGAAGGAGTAAGGGGTAGGGGGAACACCTCCTACCTGCAGCCTTCAAATGGAAAGATTGACTCTTCTTGGGTCTTGAGCCCACCTTCTTTCAGACTGGAAACACTGGCTGTCCTCATTCTCAGGCCTTGGACTCTGGCTGGAAGAACACCACTGTCTCTCCTCGGTCTCCAGCTTGCTAACTGTCAGCCTCCAAAATCATATGTACCATCTATCTAACTATTTATCCTTTTGGTTCCTTTTCTCTGGAGAACTCTTAACACATCAGTTTTCTGTGTTAGCTGCCTAACAGTGGGAGAAGTTACCATCAAAGAGAGGCAAATGGCAGCCCGGGCCAAATCTTGATCACTTAAACTCCTGGGGCCTTGGTTTCTTCAAGTACTAAAAGAAAAGAATTAATTTACTTCGTACAGTGGCAGCAAAATGCAGTTGCATAATGTGTACAAAGCACTTGACACATAGCAGACACTGAAAAAGTAAGGTCTTTTCTTTCCTTTGTATTAATGAGCTGTTAGTGCTAAATGGGGGCCATGAGGCCAAAGGAAGGTAGTGGGTCAGATCCCAGGCAAGGGAGTGTACTGGCAGGATGCCCAAATGCCACTCCAAGTGATGGCGTCCAGCTCTCTGAACGCAGTGTCACACTGCGCTGGCCTCGGGAGGCCTGGCTTCCTGCCTGCCTGGCTCCTACACCATTTCTCTGGGACCTCAGACAAGTATTTCATTTCCTTTCTCATCTGTAAAATAGGAGGGTTCCTTTCAGTTCTGAAATGTCTGTGATTTATTATTTGTCATTACCATTTCCGCATTGTTCTTGGTTTTGTGTCTGAATTCAAACCCCAGGAAGAAAAACAGTTTCGACAGTACGGTTTATTGTATCAAAAAAATAAACTTTGAGCAGAATTAACTTTTCAAAATCCTGTTTGCCTTCATAAGGCTGATCAAATCTCCTAAGATCGACTTTAGACAATTTTTCCCTGGTTTGCTTATTAGCTTGGTGTCAGTCCATTCAGTTTGACCGACTTTTGGAGTTAAAACTCTGAGGCAGGTAAGGCAGGACAGCTATGTTACTAATAGTTATCCTTTAAGACCTCCGAATTGTAGCTCCTTTCTGGGTATTCATAATATTTATTCCTGCCTTGGCTCTTTACAAAGAAGCAAGGAATCAGCTCTGAGATCTTGTCTCTCTGTTACAAATTGAGATTTTTTTAAATTGCGAGCTGTCTTTGTAGTGATTATGACTTGCGAAACCCATTACTCACTCAGGAGCATAAACTGAACTTCATTAGAGTTTGTAGTACTTAATTTCCTGGGTATAACTGTTTCATTTTATGAATCCTTACAGAGTTTTATTTTAAGTTCATTACTTTTTTCCATCATAAACTAGTATACCCTCTAAAAAATTTTGGAAAATACAGAAAAAGAGAAAGAAGAATGGGGAAGTCATGTATAGTTAAGAAATGTTAATATTTTGGTGTTTTTTCATCTAGTTGTTTGCACTGAAGTAATGATTTGTGTCCTTTTTTGTTTGTTGTTTGCTTAAGGACAGTGGGGCAGTTTCTCATGTTATTACGTTTATTCTCTGGTTTATTTAAACATTCTCCTATTTTGATTATGTCTTTAGATAATTTTTCACCATATAAATAATACTGTGAAGAGCAACTTGATGACTAAAAGTTTTTCCATTATTATGATTAATAATATTAATAATAGTTCCTTAGGACTGAGTTCCACAAGTGGAATTTCTGAGTCAAAGTACCTGGGATCATCGTACAGGCTCTTGGCACATACACTATTGCTGAATGGCTTGCACTGGCTACTCCATACTTCCAACAGAATTATGCAAGGGTGTCCTTTTCGGTATTCTTTTGTGGCTTATTTCTAAACCTCCAAATGAAGCTTTCCAAACGGTACTGATGGTTGTTGATTTGTGCCTGCATTTTGCTAAGTTCTGACTAGTTCATCTAGTGGGAATTTCATACTGTAGGGGGCAGTGGGGGATCAGTAAGTGGCTCTCGCTTCCCATACAGGGATGTTAAGTCCGCCAAGGTAACTCTGCCTAGGGATGATTATTAATTGTGAAAATAGGACTCTTCAGATATATATTAATTATAAATTATACTTCTAGTCTACAAATACAACTGGTGGGCGATTTCTAAAGAATAAAACAGGTAATTCCTTTTTAACATAGCAACAAAATATATTTTCTACTAATTTTAAGTGAATGTGGATATTTATGTTTCTCTTTGTGTTTCATATACACATTTAGACATATTTATCCAGAAGTATTTTTGAAATAACAGTGATTGGAACATTTATTTTTGCATGTATACTCTTTAAAAATTTTTTTAATATATTATGTAATTTATTCTCCCAACACTCAGCGGTATAATTTTCTCACTTTTGACAGGAACAAGGCAGAGAGGGATTAGCAAGTAGATCAACTTCAAAGCCTAGAGAGTTATTGTCATCAGTGGCTAGAAGATAGCACTTCTAAGTGCTATCTTTCTCAGAGGAAGAATGTTGTATTTTGCTACATTTATCAAAATAAGGGAATTCTTATGGGTGTTCTGTAAAAGGGAGGACGTATTACTTTGTAATCAGAGCTGAACATCCAAGGGGGTAGAAGGCGAAAGAGTAGAAGGGGAGTATTTAAGAGAAAGTCCTCAAGCAGCTAAAGAGATGGTTTCACTTGATCCAGCAGTCTTGATATCTGAGTAAATACTCTGCATTTTAGCCTTTGAAGTGTCTGTTAACTTCTGCTGAATTTGCTCTCTGTGGAATAAAATATTCAGGGGGGAAATAAAGCCTGGTAGGTAGACTCCAATTATTGTTTATAAACTGCTGGCTTCTCTGCTGCTGAGTGTCTTCTGCAGCCACTTCAAAGGCAGGGCCCTCACACGCTTCTTTGAGTGACATCTTCTGCCATGAACACGTGGTGAACAGAAGGGAAATGGGCAGGTCTGATGGAGGTAAATCATTCTCAACCATCCCATTGGCTTGCCCTCAGTAATCTCATCAATTGCTTCTCAAAATGTATCTCTGCACTTTGAAAACATCAGATATTGATAAAGACAAAAGTGTCATCCAAGGATGTCTGTTGCTGCGAATGTCCAGGTTTTCATATGCTTCTGAGGTTACTCTAATGAGTAATGAGTCTTAGATCACTAAGAGCACAGATCTAATATGCCAAGACTTTAACATTGAGAACCAACTCTTTATTGAGCCCAATTCTCCACCTGGCTATCTATGCAGAATGAACTATATTCTTCCCAAATGCTCGGACTCTATGTTAAACCTTAGAAGAATTTGTCAAGGGCTGCCTCCACTTAGAATTATAAACTCTTAAAAGGGAGGGAGTCTTAAAGATTCCTTCAGACACCTTCCTTTTCAGATCAGAAAACCAGAGATGATGACTGACTTTCTGAGGATCACAGAGAAGGCTGGCCACAGAACTGGCAAAAGAGCACGTATCTTCTGACAGCCGGAGCAGAGCTTTCCATTTTGTTTTAGTCTGAATGTTTAAGCTGTGAGAAGGTGTAGCATCACCACATCACAATTCAACGGTCCCATAAAATGTGGAAGGAAAGAATTGCCTACAATTTTTCTCCTGGAATGGAGCTGAGGAAGTCAGTTGATCTGTTCTTGTGTTTTCCAGTCCTGTAAGCGCGTGCGCATACACACACACACACACACACACACACACACACACACTTTAATGTTCAATCTGGGGGCAATAGCTGGATGGGATACTTATAGGCACCACTCAGTTCTGGCCATGGTATTTTTTACCCAGCACAGTGCCTAGGACATGGTAGATATTTAACAATGGTAGTCCCCCAAATCTCAGGCTAATGTCAGTGTGGGGTTTTCCCCTTTAATTTCAACATTAGCATACTGGAAATGGTTGGTAGGGAGGCAATGTGGTATTGTGGAAAGCATGCTGGGCCAGACCTGCCTGGATGGGCCTTGGAACTATAACTTAACCTCCATGGCCTTCAGTTTCCCCATATGATCTCCTAGAATTTTCCAGCTCTAAAATGTCACCTTCTACCATTTTACCTTAGAGGAGCTTTGTGAAGCCTGATCTGTTTACAAAGCTCTCTGAGATCCCGAATTGTGGAAATCCCAACAGCATCAAAAGGAACTACAGATACAGATTTTTCAATGAGAGTTGAAAAGTGTTTAATAGCCGGATAATATATATCTTTAAAAATAGCACTGTTTTTACATGACTTTGAAAATTTGGCCTGGGTTCATAGATTGGCTTTGTCTTTTGTCCACTACCTAAGAAGGAAGAAAGACATTATGTTAGCACAACTTGTACTGACCCTTATGTTCTGTTGTCCTCTCAATTCATTTTAGTATGCTGGCTCTTTTTTGGGTTTAGTTCTTTCCCCTAGAATCCACTGATCTTAGAATTACAGCTTCTCTCCCTTTCCTTCCCTCTTCCATTTAATAAACATGATTTTTCCCCATGGTATTAGAACTTCTATTACTTTAATTTCCTCTAATAGTATGAACCAAAGTGATATGGCACAACCAGAGAAAATTGAGGGAAAACAATAGAGATAGAAATACATAAGAGATAATGCCAAGGTGATTCTTAAAAAAAAAAAAAATGCTGATGGAAAGAGTTCTGTGGGAGGGAGATAACTCAGAAATAAATGTTATGGAAGGTTTGATTTTTTTTTTAGAGCAAAGCAATTTTGGAGGAATTAGAAAGAGTGATACAGAGTAGCATGAACAAATGATAAAGTTTGGGAGTGGAAAAAGTCGAAACAAGAAGTAGGCAAAGCACCAGTCCAGAACATGAAGAGTGGGGAGGAAATGTTGACAGGGAGGCTGCTTGTGAATGAAGAGACGTTCAAGGTCAACTATAGATTAGTAGAGCTGGAAGGAATCTCAGCCTGTCATAGGAAGCATGCAGGGCAGATCTTTAAGTGCCTTGTGTAAGAACTCACCTGTCATTTTAGCTATCCAGACTTTCATCATGTTGATGGCCCTCACTTTCTATCCATCCAGAATCTTACTTGCTACAGTGAAATCTCATTTCTTTTTGTTGTTCCTTTAAGGACTTGAGAACAGCCATGTAGCAAAACTTCACTGAAATCAGAGACTGGTTTTCCAGACTGATATGTAAAACAAAAACAAAGAACAAAAACAAACAAACAACAACAACAACAAAAACCTACCAAGAATTAAAGACAAAAACGAAATTTGAAAACTAATCAATCTGGATACTTAATTTTCAAAAACAGTCCTTCATAAGCCGTTTTAAATGGTTTTAATAAGCTTTTGGTATGCTTCTCTGAATCCTTGGGATTCATTCATATCATTTAAAATAAATACTAGTATTATATCTAATGCATGGCATGAAGGAAGGATTTTACACACCATAAGTTTCATAATCAAGTTGACTTTTTTCAGATAGCGTAAAATTGCTTACTCAAATCCAGGTTATGATAAACTATAGTTTTCTAGATTGATCTGCCTAGTTTCAGTTGCCCCAGTATGCTTCAGTGGTTGGAATATTTTTTTTTAGTTTTAATAGTGTTGTATTTTAATTGGTTAAGATTTGGATATTTCTGTCTTCTAGAGTATTAAAATCTACTTAATTTAAGCAAGTCTACAGCTTTTGTGAGCAACTTCACATTTTGTTTATAAAAGTCACTAATAAGAATATCTAATAGATTGGTTTTCCAAGACCATTCTGAATGAAACACCATCCAGTATGCAGACCAGGCTGACATAGGTTTATGCTTTGGGTGTGGCTCTTAATTTGATTATTTTGTCATCCCACAGAATGGTAGAAAGGCTGGACGTCCCAGTTGTGGGAAGGACTCAATAGTAATTTTGAAATAGAGGTGGACTCTCTCCGTTGCTTCTTGTCCTCTCTTTTGAGGAAGGACATCAGTTTAGTCAGGCACTGTTTGTGTCATGTGACTCTGTGTTGATGTTATTCTTTTAGGTATTAAAAGAGATATTGATGCTGACCAGTCTATAATTTCCAGAGCCATCCTTTTTTTCCCTCCTGAATACAGGAGACCCATTTCTCAGTGCTTTTCAATTTCCACATATTCACACAAATCGTGATTCAGATCATATCGGCTGTGCTCATTTGCATCCATACAGTTTTCCCATTGGCCTATTTGCCTCTTTATGTAACGTATTATCCTCTGTCACAACTAGGGACCAAAACTAGCTCACTGATATTTTCTTAAAAAACAGTCAAGCTGAAGATGTTAAAAACAAAAAAGCCTGATCCTTCTTCCCTTTGATGTTACTGGTCTTCTTTGGTCATCCCTTTGTGTGTGTGTGTGTGTGTGTGCATGCACACAGATATTTGAATTTACTTTTATAAAATGACGTTGGACCATTGAAAAGAGATTGGTAAATAGTTATGGTCTCAGCCTCTAGGAATTATAAGCAAATAGATATGAAGCCAAATATCACATTTCTCTGTAGATGGGTACAATGAATGCATTGTGAGTCAGTAATTTAAATTTTAATTTGAAAGCTGGTAACATATTTGCAAGTGGAGAAGTTCTATATAGTAACAGTAGAGTTACAAAGATTGAGCAGTGCTATTTTGAACTAAGGACTCTAAAGGCATATACATTTGCTGGACATTAGGTTTCCAACCTTCAAATATGTTCCAAAAGAAAAAATTTGTGATAACAGGTAACAAAACTGAATAGGTGACACTGGGGCAGGGGTAGTAATAGTTGTGAGGGAGGGGGTCAAGATGCCAAAATAATTCCTTTGATGTGTCCTCTATTTACTTTATATACTTATCTCTCTTTAAAGGTCTGGTGTTTAGTACAAAAAGATGGGGCTAATCTTTCTTTGGATATCTTTTATTCTGTCATTAAGTGTTCCTTCAATTTAGACTTCTTCTTTGTCCCTTACATAGATCAGAAAACTCTGTTTTGGGGGTTTTTGGTTTGTTTTTGTTTGTTTGTCTGTTTGTTTTTAGCTGCCATGGCCCTGGATTAGGTACTTTTCTTCCCAAATCTTCTCTTCTCTTGCATGCTTACTGCCCTTCCTCCCAAAGTGAAGCTAATTAAGCTACACTAAACACCCACATTTTAAATTCAGTAAAAATGTAATTTAGTTCAACGAGAGAGAGAGATAGAAGTAAATATAAATCTTAGATAATGTAGATAATGACATAATGGCTTCCTAGCCAGGTCCCAGTCATTTGAGAACTTCACATGAGAGCATGCCTTTTGCTAAATGAATATATTTTCCGTTTATATTTTAACAGTGATTTGTTGGAAAAGTCTTTTATTCCCCTGATATATTTTTTTAAAGCACACAAGTCATGCAATTAAGTAAAAAGTTACTGGCTCTGATTAAATTGCTTTGCACAGATGAGTGTCTGTTGGATTTGGGGGAAGTATCCTTTTAAGCTTTCCAAAAAATCCTGCCCGTTAGGTACCCACATACTAGCTTAAGGGCCTGAAGAGTTCAAGGCTGAACTCTTTTCAGTAGCTGTGAAAAGTTTCATGGCCTTTTAAGGAAGTTCAATGGCTATGTTTGGGGAAGAGATATATGTATTATGCAAGACTGATAGCTAATGCAGAGATTGTAACATATGGAATTCATAAAGGTCCAGTTACAGGACCATCACTGTTTGCCATGGTTTTAACTTATGTAAGTTATTGATTATACTTTCATGAGATCATAATCAAAAGGTTATTCTTTGGTAATGGTGTGTTAGAAGAGCTTTATCCTGAACTTCAAAGCCGTCCTCTGAGCCCCAAGAACAAAGGCTTAGAAGTTTGAACCAGGCCCAGAATCAGTCTGTATGAGTTAACGATGTCCCAGACCATCCGGGAGCCAAATCGACCCATCCACGTGCGTGAACTTTCTCTCATCACATCAGATCAACAGTCATCACTAAAAGATGACAGTTGATTCAGCTTTAATGTGCCTTTTTTTTTTTTTTTTTAAATGAATCAGCTTGACTAACCGTGGTGTCTGCTCGCATCTGCCTCAAACTGCTTAACTGTAAAGCGCTGTCATTCACTGTGCTTTTGGAAAAGAGTGATTATCATTAACTAGGTTTACCTCTAGGAAGAGGAACTGCAAGTACTAAATAAATAATCTACAGGAAATAATTTTTAGAAATGAGAAAGCGAATATGTAACATGGCAATTAAAAAGTAACAAGGGAAGGTTCAGATTGGCCCTAATATTCTGACATGTTTTAAGTGGGCAAAATAGAGAGGCCGTGAGGTTGGCTAATATTCAGATGGAAAATATGCTGCCCTGTCTTTGGCTCTTAAAAATCCTCCTGTAAGAATCTAAGGGCTTAAAACTATTACACTAAATAAGCAAAACACCACAGAACTATCTTTTTCACAACAGCACCTCCAAACTTACTATGTAGGCTTCTTTCTCCTGAGCCTTTGGATGAATCCTCAGGCAGATCCTGGAATTTCGCTAGTCAGCCAGAGATATAAAATGTCCTCTGAGTACTTTAGTGCTAAGACTATTCTCATTTCCATAATTAAAATATCCATTTCTGTATAGTAGTAAAAATTCTGATCTTTATTCATAGTTAAAACTCCTCTCCTCCCTTAGCTGTGACCTGGAAGGCACCATGGCTGACTCTTCTCACTAGACCACTTCCCACTCCTCCAAGGCTAGATTGGGGCAAGGGGGTACAGGCGGGGGTGGGGGGAGCACGAAGAAGTGAGAGGAGACAAGAGGCAGGGTGTTGATGTCACCCACAGTGTTTAACTCTGGCCCCAGAGGATGTTTACAGCTGATCTTGTTCTTATGAGCAGCTTTCCTGGGTTCCTCCACTGGGAGGATCTGACCCCTTTGCCTGTGACAGGGCAATGCTTCCCCTACAACCAGGGGGGCAGTTTATGAGCACATAATCACAGTGCCGCATCCACTCTGGTCCTGCCACACTGGCCTCCGAGCTGCTTCCTGATTGTCCCAGGTACCATCCCACCTGAGGGACTTGGCACTAACTATTCCTTCTGCTGGCTTGCTCTTCCCCCAGATATTTGTTCAATTATTTACAAGTTCTCCTCACACTCATATTCACCTACTTGTATTGATATAGAACCTTTTCTGACAAAAACAACAGATAAATTTTTTTTTTAAAGTACTGGTTTAAGTCAGTAGTATTTATTGCCTACATTGTCTACTGTATAGTACAGTGTTAAACAAGGCAAGAGCTACAGAAGTCTTAATTTTTGTCTTAGAGAAACTCTGATAGTAATACTATTTGCCTGAACTTACTTAAGAATATAAGAGTACCGTCATCCCTCGGCATCCACAGGGTATGGGTTCCAAGAGCCCACACAAATACCCAAATCCGAGGATGCTCCATCCCTTAGTATATAAAGTGGCTCAGTGCAGTGAATACAGTTGACCCTCTGTATCTGCGGTTTCGCATCGGCAGTTTCATCCAATTTGAATCCATGGTTGGTTGACCGGCTGTATTGTCTTCTGCTTAAATTAAATTCAGTGTTTTATCCCATACAACCAATTTCCTATATTACCATTTGAATGGAAAGAAATCAGACAATAGGTAAAATGTTACTGTGGTTAAATTATACTGTGCTTATATTTCCAAAAATATGTTTGATTTTCCTATATCTTGCCTTGTATCCTAGGGATCAATTTCAGCCAACAGCTCTGATGATGGCAGAGGTTTTAAAGTAAATTAATTCCAATTAATTAATAAAAACGTTTCCAAATTGAAACATGAACAGAAGAATAGGTCATTGTATTTAGCGGAGCTTTCTTTAGTTATTCCTCCTTTCATTTATCCTATGAATATTGATTGAGCACTTTCCATGTGGCAGGCACTGCTCTAGGTGCCAGGGATGCAGCAGTGAACAAAAGAGGTGAAGTGCTGGCCCTCATAGAGCTTACTTGCCATGTGGTGAATAGGAGACATAACTTTTAAAAGTTTAAATGGACATATATCAAGTGATGATAAGTGCTATGTGGAAAATTAAAGCAGAAAATAAGAATATGCATGGTGGGTATTGCTATTTCAGAGACGATGAACGAGCCAGGCTGCTTGGATGACATTTTACTTGAAACCGGAATAAAATTCAGGGAGCAAGCTGTGCAGATATCTGGGGCAAGAGCATCACAGCAGAAAGAATAGTTAGTGCCAAGCTCCTCAGGTGGGAATATACCTGGCATGTTAAGGCAACAGCAGGAAGCTAGTGTGTCTGGAGCAGGTGGGGAGCCTTAGTTACAAGCATCCGGCCAGAGGGGAAGCATTGCCGTATCGCTTGGGATGTGTTATTCTCTGTGAATTGAAGCTTACTCAGTCAACATAGATGCCAGTATGAGACTTCATTTTCTTTTTTAAAAAGCTTTTATTATGGAAAATGTAAAAAAAAATACAAATATAGACAGAATAGAAAAATGAACACCCATGTATCTGTCACCCAAATTCAAGAATTATTAACTCATGGCCGGTCTTGTTTCATCTGTACTCCCCACCTACTTCCCCTTCCCATAGTATTTTGAAACAATTTCAGGTATCGTATCATTTCACCCACAAATATATTTAGTATGTATCTATAAAGATAACTTTAAAAACCCCACACTATTAAATTATTAAAAATAATTCTCTAATACAAACAAATATCCAGTTAGTGTTTAAATTTCCAACTATCTCTCATAAACATCATACATTTTTAAAGGTTTGTTTATTTGAATGAGGATCCAAAAATAAGGTCCACATATTGTGATTGGTTGATAAGTCTTTTAGGTCTCTTTTAATCTATGTTTTCCCTCCATTGCTCTCATTTTTAAATTTCTTCAAATTTTTGTTGAGGAGACTAGGTTTCTGGCATATAGAGTTTCCCATAGCCTAGATTTTTCTGATTACATCTGGGTGGTGTAGTCCTACTTATTCTTCTGTTCTCTAAATTAATAGTTTGAAAAGACATTTCTAACTTGTTTTAAAGCTAAAGAAATAAGGTAATTGCAATTTTGGCTACATAGGATAACCTGAACTGTAAACCCATGTCTGCAATAAGCATAAAAGGAAACGTTTTTTAGACAATTTTCACAGCCACTGCTCTCCTTTCGAACTCTTCTCCCTATAACCACAGCACATGGCTGACATCCTTCAGGACTGTGAGAACCCTCTAGATCACACTACTCCAGCCCCAAACACCCAGAAATCCTCAGGCTGTTTCTTTCTACCTATGGGTTCTCCCACTGTCTAGAAACTGCTGCCACACCCCATCAATAAGGGACTTGCGTATTAATCCTACTATTTGTTGAATGCTTACTATGTGCCAACATTGGCTGTGTACTTTACACACATTATTTATTTTAATCCTTGCAACAGTGCTATAAAGCAGGTTCTGGCCTCCCTTCAGTTCCTCCTGCTTGCCAAAGTCCCGTCAGAGCTCACACACCTGATCTTTCCTCGGCCGAAAACGGTGCTCCCTCTTTCACCTGTTTAACTTCTGTGCATTCAGCAGACCTCAGGCGAGCCTTTCTTGACCCCAAGCTAAGTCAAATTACGTATTCTCAAAGCTCTACATACTTCTCCTCTGAAGTATGTTATCACAGTCTTAATTATTTGATTAATGATCAGCCCCCTTCCAGCCTGCAAACTCCATAAGGACAAAAACTAGATCTGTTTTTACTCATCCTTGGCATTGTAGGCATACACAAAGGCTAGTGCCTGGCACACTCAATACATATGTGTTGAAATGAATAAGAAGCTAAGATTTTGCCCAAGGCAAGCTAGTAAGTAGTGGAATTAGAATTCGAGCCAGGTTGGGCTGACTGTAGCCCAAGTCTCACCCAAATTCACCCCAGCGTCTGGATGGTGTTATTTGGACTGCTAGCTGTCTCAGTGGAGAGCCAGCTCAGGAGCAGCTTGGTTTTCTTGTGTGTGGCCTCATTGTCACCCGTTTCCTGCTGACTTGTGATTGGAATTCCAGTCTACCTCTCTCAATCAAAGTTTCACAAGTATACTGGGGCTTCTGTTTCATTTAAAGTCAGAAATTACGTGACTTGGATTAGACATGGTAAGACATGATTTACCTGTTATTTTTAAGGAGATGACTAATTGGACTTAAAGCTTGTATCTGTTTTTTTATAATCATTTTTGAGCCACAAAAAATATATTAGTCACCGGGGATTCAAATAAGAACAGACAAGATCCTCTGCCTAGAGGAGAGTGGGAAGACAAGTAAATAGATTGTTAGCATAAATACAATAGTAAAGATAAGGAAGAGTACAGGAAAGAAGCATCTGAAGTGGAAAAGTTTTACCAAAGAGGTGACATTTCACCTGAGTCTGGAGAGGTAAGTCAAGGTGGACTTTGCTTGGTGGACAAGGGCAGGGGTAGACATTCCAAGTGTAGAGGAGGGAGCCGGGTTCATGAGAGAGCATGGCAGCTTAGTGGATTCAAAGCTTGCTGTGGCCGGATCAATGCCTTGTGAGGAAAGACATGAGAGAAGAGGCTGGTGGGCAGAGCCCAATACAAAGCTGTAGCTAAACTCCTCCTTGTGGTTAGAAATTATTAAGGGTTTTAAGTAGGAGTGGTGATGTGGTCCAGCTGGCATTCAGGAGGAAAAACTGGATGATAATGTGGATTGGAGGGGATACATCTGGAGGTCATTAATTAATAGGAAGATTTGTTGAGGGACAATTACAGGGGCATGAGTGAGAAATGTCTGAATTTTGGTCGTAACAATGGGAAGGAAAGAAGGAAATCGATTTGAGAAATCAGTGAAAGTTTGTGGAGGTGGGTGTTGAAAGAATAGTCTAAAAAGACTGCCATGTTTATAGCTTGGGCCATTGGTTATAGAGTGCTTGCTGTCTAAAGACATATAAGTGAACAGGTTCATTGGGAAGATAATGAGTTTGGTTCAAGCATGTTAAGTCCAAGGGTAGATGTCTGGTAGACAGCTGTAGATATGAATCTAGAGCTCAGAAGAAGAGTGAAAACTGGAGATAAAAATTTGGAGATCATGGAAATGTAGGTGTAAATCGAAGACATAGAAACAATTAAGATACCCCAAGAAGAGAGCAGAAGCAAGAAGAGCAGACCAGAAGTTGTATCCTGGAAACATCAACCTTGAAGGCAGTTGTTCTTAACTTTTTTTTTTGAGTCATGGACTCCTTTAAGAATGTGATAAAAGCTAGGGTCTACTCTCCCCCCAGAATAGTCATATACATATAAACACAAAAGCTATGGATTCTCTAATGGTGTATGGGCCCACATTCCAAACTCGTTGTAAGGTGCAGTTATAAAAAGAGAAGCATGTGAAGGTCATAGAGAAAGACTGATCAGAGAAGGAGACAGAAAATCCAGATTGTTGCTATGTATAGGTCAAAGAGAGAGAGAAGTTGATTGTGTTAAAAAATTTAAGAGAATACAGGAGAGATTAAGGCAGAAAAGTGCTTAATGGATTTAACAACTTGGAAGTCATCAGTGACCTTTTAGGAAAACATTTTAATAGTAATGAGAGAAAAAGCCATACTCTAGTGAGCTGAAGACCGATGGGCAAGAAAACCAAAGCCACAAGTATAGCCTCCTCTGGAAGCATCATAATAATGGGAAGGAAGAAAGATAGCCTGGTAGGCACAGGGTTGGGTTTTTAACCTTTTCATCACATTATTATAGATGAGAGAAGATGACATTATTGATGGAGCCAGTCTCAGAGGATGTGGGAAGGAAGCAGGATGGAATGTGGATGTGGCCTATCTGTAGGTAGACGGAAGAAAGTTGAGAGAATTCCTATCTAGCAGTCTCTGTTTTCATTGTGGATAAGATATTGTCGTCAGTTGAGTGAAGACAGCAGGAATGGGGCAGAGGACTGGGGGAATCTATGGAATTGTGTGTAGGAGAAGGGAGAAACTAGGGATGTTTAAAAGAATTGCGCAGGGGTCCTCGGAGACGACTGGAGTTGGCCACATAGATTTAGCCAGTCCTCAGATTATGGGTTTTCAGCACCAGTAGTCTCCAGGAAATTGCTTCAGTTCTGTTTCTCTTTTTCTTAAAGAGGGATGATTGGTGCATGGATGACTAACAATTTTATAACAGCAAATATCCAGAGGAGCTTAGAAGATTTAAAAGGCTAATTGTGCTGTATGTTCGAGGCAATGGCTTTTTCTGAAGTATAAAAAAATTTATAGTGGTGACTATTATTTGAATCTTTTGCTAGTAAGACTAGTTCTCTAAATTTTGGACTTTGAAAATCTAATTATAAGGTTACAGATTTTTTTTTCTCTTTGGCTCTTAGGTAGGAACAGAACAACTGGCCATTGGAGGATATCTTGTCACATAGTATTCTGATATATGAAATTGAAATGATATGAACAAAGAAGTCAAATTAAGGCATATCTCATAACCATTAACAAGTTAGTTTAATGCATTTTTTTAAAACATAAAGTTAAGGGAGAAACTCTGTTTTTTCTGGGTTTTATCAAAGAAGTTAATACTGTCCATGTGGATTCAATTTAAAAAAAAATTAAAGAATTGCAGAAGCAATTCTTTACCTGAAGCTTAAACTAAGAAAAATATGACCTAATATTAAATATTTTAAAAGCCATCACTGAGAGTATCTCCTGACATTTCTAAGTCCATTAAAAATTTCAGACACTTTTTATCAATAGAATGTAATAAATATATACCTCTAGAGATAAATTATAAAGAACCCTGAAAGAAATGGAATATTAACTTTGCCTCTTTTGAGCTACTTATATGTACTACCCAAATTTATTGGTACACTTTATAAGTGTCATTCTGCCCCCCAAAAATGTGATACGCTGAAATATACCACCAAGTGAATTATGTGAAAGAGAATAAGGGGATGAGATACTGATGAAGAATAAACGAGGTATAAGGGTACTTGCACAGTTTCTAAATTATTATTAGAAAAATAGCTCTTAGCACATTCTCTCCCACCCACCGCCTCCGTGAATACCCGATGACTGCTTCTGAAGCTTTAAGAAAAGAAATATTCAAATATAAATCTTGAGATGTGAAGGAAAAAATAGAAAAAGTATTCCTTTTCCTTTGTCAGAACTGAACTCTCCCTCTCCCATCTCCTCTAGAACACTTGCATTCATACTGCTGCTTTATTAGCCCTTCCATGGTCTCCAATAATTATTCTTAGTGTCCAGGAGACATTGTAGCTGTGCTCCTGAGTTCCTCCACACTGTTTTTTTCCCCCATACCTCCTGTATAGACTGTCCCTAGCCCTCAAAGTGCCAGCTGCACCACTTGTAATGATGTTTTCTTTCCTCAGTCCCTTACCTTACCCCACGCAATATTGCCCAATACGGTCCTTCTTCCTACTGCCCAGTTTTTAGGTTGGCACTGACCCATAACTTTGCAAATGCTTGAATTAGGGCAGGCTTATTCTGAGAAGGAGGTACTCGTCCCAGAAGGCTTGAGGAATAAAAAGAAATGAAGCTTTCAGAAACCCCACTGCTGTCGATGATCTCAGAGAGGCAGCAGTGAGCGGTCCTGAAGAGAGATCTTAGTTCCGTGCCCAGGAATTGAACCCGGGTAGCCTGGATGTAAAAAAACCAGGAATCCTAGCCGCTGGACCACCAGGGGCTAGAGGCTAAAGACAAAATTTCCCTGGCTCTTATCCCCATTTGAAAGCAAGAATGTTTCAAGGAGGTAAAAAACAGGTACAAAGTTTATTATCAGAGACACAGCGTAACATGTAGGAGAGCACACAGATAAGGAGTTTGTTTATGTAAGACAGAAGCAAGGCAGAAATACACACCCAGAGAGAAAGGGTATGGGCATCCTTCCTAATGCGGAGGAGCGCAGTAAGTCAGAAGCTAGGCAGACATCCATACCCAGAGAGAAAGGGTACGGGCGTCCTCTCTAATGAGGACGAGTGCAGTAAAGAGGTGATTTAAATCACTTATATAGAACAGTCCTTCCGGGTCTTTGTTTACCTTTGGACAATTATCTTGTTCTATTTTCCACACTTGACTGGTCCTAGGATCCTCCCCAACATGTGTGCGCAAATTTTTGCTAATATGGATCCCACCGCAGAGGCCTGTGGAGCGTATGTCCACACTTATTATGAGGGTGGCGCCCCCTCCCTTTTTCACCCCCAAGGAGCTTTGCTGTGCATGTGCAGACGGGGAAGTTTTCCTTGACCTCGGCAGTGGTCATCTTATCTCTTTACTTCAGCAGAGCTCAGCTTCTGGAGTCTGGTGAGAACAAAGCTTCAATTTTACTCCACCTGACAAACACCAGCCATCCAGCCCAGGGGCCCATCTATCTCCTACCCTACCAACATTGCTCTTTCCAAGGAAAATTTTGGCAGTCTGGTGAATGTGTGCTGAACGGGGCTGTATTTTGTTTAGAGCCTACATGGTCTTTATACTGATACCCTTTTTTTCAGTCTTCAAAAAAACTTTAAAAAAACCTTTTCCATTCTCTAATGCTTTGCTTTTCTGCTGCCTTGTTATACCCCTCCCTCAAAAAAATTAAAAAGAAGACAAAACCTAACTTTTCATTTTATCTAATACAAAATAGCAATATAGCTAGCTCTCTTGCATTGCTTTCCTGTCTTTAGGAATCTTAAAAGAGAGTGACTAGCCAGGGATTTGTCAGATAACCGGGTCTGTTTCTGGTTTGCATGAGCGATGATGGTTCCAAACCCTAGGAGGAAAAAATGGAAAATGTCTTAGATATTTCAGATTCATGTGAAGCCAAACCGTGTGATCTCCTGCCAGTTTTAGTTTACAAAACTCTTGTGGTCCCGGGTGTGTTTACTTGGACTTTAAGTTTTACTATTACCATTATATTCCAATAACTTCACTCCCTCAACCAGCCCACTGACTGTGGTCTATTCTAGTGTGTATAAAAACGATTACTAAAACAGAAGAACTAGGCTGATTGAAATTCTCTCCTTAAAAATGTTAATTTCAATGTCAATTTAATCCAAGCCAGCGACATAATTAAATAACTACTCTGCATGAGAAGGTGCTTTTTCTTTTTGTTGTTGAAACAAGTTCCTCTTAGGGCCAGTTTCAAAAGAAAGCAGGAAAAAAGTCATTGTTGATATTTCAGTGACATTGGCAATTGCATATTGTAACTTACAGAATGCAAAATTTATGTAAATTTATACAATTTTACAAAATTTATAAACTTTTTAAATTATATAAATTGCATGTCGTTATAATTATATATATGTAACTTATAGGAGAGATGCAAGTGGGAAATATGAACCAGAAGAGCATTGGACAGTCATGTTTCAGAACTGGACCTTGTTTACACGACTTGCTTATATTCCTTCTGGGAGCCTGATTGCCAAGGTTTTGTCCCCAAACAAGCATAAAACGGTTACAAAGTATGCCCAGATTGGCTGGATATCAAATGTCAATGTTTGTTTGATTGCTCCTTTCTTCTAAAATGTTCTCTATTCTCTATGTATGCTGCGGTGACTGCCATACAGCAAAGTAAAAGAGAATCTTTTGACCCATAAAAGTAATTTAGCAATTGCCAAAACAGAGAAGCTGCTGCCTATCAGTAGAATCAGAGGCTAATGCCACTTCACCACAACAATGTGTTCTGGAACGCAGTGGGCTTACACATCTGGATGTTTCTTGGTAGGTCATTCATTCATTCAGCAAATATTTATTAAATACCTTGTGCTGTGCACAAGGCTGAGTGAATCTCCAACAGAGTTTTGGAAAAAAAAATATAATCCCATCCTCAACACAAATAATCCAAAATGTCTATGAGAATACATGATATACACATGTGAAAAGTTTCATAATAATACATGGCGGTACATGTTTAAGGGCCAGGCTGGTTTAAGTCCTATCACAGGTCAGTATAGGCCAAAACACTGGAATACAGGTGTGGCTCTGGTATGTACAGAGCAGGCCAGTTGAGCTCCATCAGTGTATCCCTGTTGGGGAGTAGTAAGAAATAAAGGAAATGTGGAGCCAAATTGTGGAGGACATTCAAACAAGCTAAAGGCCTTATCCTGGAGATAAAGAGAGACAGGAAAGGATTGTGATGTGGCAAAAGTGATACTAATTCAAAAAGATACATGAGCCCCTATGTTCATAGCAGCACTGTTTACAATAGCCAAGACATGGAAACAACCCAAGTGCCCAACAGATGATTGGATTAAGAAGATGTGGTTTATACATACAATGGAATATTACTCCATCGTAAAAAAGAATGAAATACTGCCATCTGCAGCCGTGTGGATGAACCTAGAGAATATTATGCTTAGTGAAATAAGTCAGACAAAGAAAAATACTTTGTATCACTTATATGTGGAATCTAGAAAATAATACAGGGACTTCCCTGGCGGTCCAGTGGTTGCGATTTCGCCTTCCAGTGCAGAGGGGGATGTGGGTTCAATCCCTGGTTGCGGAGCTGGGATCTCACATGACTCGCGGCCAAGAAGCCAAAACGTAAAACAGAAGCAATATTGTAACAAATTCAATAAAGACTTTAAAAATGGTCCACATCAAAAGATAATAATAATAATAATACAAATAAATGTATATACAAAACAGAAACAGACTCACAGATATAGAATACAAACTTGTGGTTACCAAAGGGGCGAGGGAAGGGGGGAGAGGCAAATTAGGAGGATAGGATTAAGAAATACAAACTACTATATATAAAATAGATAAGCAACAAGCATATACTGTGTAGCACCAGGAATTATACCCATTATCTTGTAATAACCTATCACGGAATATAATCTGCAAAAATACTGAATCACTATGTGGTACACCTGAAACTAACACAATATTGTAAATCAACTATACTTCAATAAGAAAGTGATGTTTTCATTAGATATATTGGCTTATGTTATGGCAGATATTTTAAAGAGGCGCAGGATATTTCAGAAATGTTACAGTAATGCCACCTTGAAGAAATAAAGGTTGGGTGAGGGTGAGCAGTGGGAATGAAAGGAAGAGACAGAATCAAAAGAGGTTACGAAAAGAGAAAGGAGAAGATTTTGGTGTCTGGCTATCGGGAGAGGCAAGAAACAACCCTAAGGTTTGGTGCCTTTATTATGGAAAAATGATAATACTGTGGACAGATGCAAAGAAAGCAGGTGGGGATGGTGCTTTGTGAATGAGGCTCCGTGCTGACACAGCACGCCATGACGTGGTGTGAATGGTTCGCGCTGAGCATCATTGCTCAGAAGGAACTATTCAGTACTTCAGTCTGTGAAAGTGCAGGAGTTTTATGGCAGAATGTGAAGAGTGAAGAGCCGAGGCTTGAGTCCGAATGATTTTCTGAGACTGTGAGCTGAGAGGAGACTTAATAAGGACATGCAGGAAAGTCAAGATGTGGGAGAAGAATCAGCGGACTGTCCCAGAATCCAAGGATAAGGAGTTGTGAGTTTGAAGGATGAAATTTTGCAGAGAGGTAACAAGAAGAATGCCGAGGAAGAACGTGAGATCTGGCATTTTTGGTCTAGACGTTCAGGTGTCAGATTATTTTAAGCATTGGGCATGCTTATTCGTTTTGTTTGGGACTTCAGCATTGAACTATTTTCCTTTCTTGCTTATTTTAGATTTCTTCTTGCATTTCACATACCGTGTAGGAGCTATTTTATATCCCTTTAGTAATTCTCATGCTCAGGGCCTGGCTAATCTGAACATACTTGTATGCTGTAATAGTAGGTTGTTGTGACAATTAAATGAACAGTGACTAGAGTATAATGAACACTCAGCAAAAATTATTTGTAAAATTTCAAACTCTATGGCAGTATGTTCTGTATTTTTTAAATATATTTATTTATTTATATTTTTTATTTTTGGCTGCGTTGGGTCTTCGTTGCTGTGCGCGGGCTTTCTCTAACTGTGGTGCGTGGGGGCTGCTCTTCATTGCGGTGCGCAGGCTTCTCATTGCGGTGGCTTCTCTTGTTGCGGAGCACGGGCTCTAGGTGTGTGGGTTTCAGTAGTTGCAGCACACGGGCTCCAGAGTGCAGGCTCAGTAGTTGTGGCGCACGGGCTTAGTTGCTCTGCGGCATGTGGGATCTTCCCAGACCAGGGCTCAAACCCATGTCCCCTGCATTGGCAGGAGGATTCTTACCCACTGCGCCACCAGGGAAGTCCTGTTCTGTATTTTTAAATCACCTGAAATTTCTGGAGGGACAAATACGATACCTTTATTGTTTAAGTTTTCCCATGAACACAGGCCAACATCGTAATACATGAAGTTAAAAGAGGTTTGAGAGCCATGGTTTTATGAAGAACCTTTGATTCTTAACTCAGAGGTTCCTGCAATTATTGTGCTTATTAGATTAAGTGTACACCATAAACTCAGAACTTCAAAGGTGGAAAAGAAATACTGGATTCTCTCCATTCCTTCCAATGGTTAATGCAATTCTCTGCTTCCTTTCTCCATGTCTACCCAAAAATGAGTGCCAGAGCAAAGGCCTTATGAGTTATCCCATTTTGCTGTTTAAATGATGTCTTCATCTCTTCTGGAAGGAACAACTCTAATATTCAGCCAAGTTGCTTGGAAGCAAGTTAAATGGCTTCCAGCCCTCCTTTCTTGATAATATTTGGGTGTCTTTTATACCTCTCTATGAAAAGAAAATTTACTGCGTGGCAAACCAGGCCAGCAAGATTTCTCAGCAACTTAATTTAGAAGTGAATTATTCTTCTGAATAGACCCATTCTTTGTTTGAATACAAGGCAATCCTTTCATGTGTTTCCCAAATAAGCATCCTAGTTACCGCTACCTGAGTTTCCACTAGTGTCATTTAATGTAACAGAATGTACTTTTTCCTAATAGAGGTTTTATGCTCTCCAACATGCCACCTCCTTATTGCAGTTCATGCTCTGAGTTACTTTTATCTCAATAATAAATCTGCAATTTGTGAAACTTGTTCCCAAACTTTAAAGCTAGCTCTCTGTTCTCTTTGGCATAGAATTTAGGTTTTATTTGCCCCAAAATAAGTCTTTCCAGGAGAGAGGTTTGGGACTAAGAATGTTTATTATAAATAAAGTAAAAACAGAAAGTCCTGTCTAGGAGTTATAATATGACATTAATAAATCTATCACCTCTTTCATCAGCCATTTTCTGTGATTTTGAGGGAAATATTTAAGCCCTTAAGCTAAATGAGGAATATATTTCATCTCTACCTCATGGTGATGATAATTTATTTGTAAAAATATTTATATGGTATTGGCGGTTTTGATAGATTGCTTTATAATGAAAAGGTGAAACTTTGAAAGAAGTCAGTGTTGAGACCAGACAAAGGGTTGGTCAATTTCTAAGTGGTTTTCAAGTTGGAGTTTTTAAGAAGGCAGTGGACATGAACATGGACAAAGTCCTTTTGAAAAATATATATCAGGTATGAAGAAAATTATATACTTTAGAGATTATAGCATCATCATCTCTAAAAAGAAAGCCAAATAAGTAAGAAGGTTTTCTCTGGCAGCTGCCTTTTGCTGATAAGATCCGAAGAAGAAACTGTTTTGACCAGTTCCTTGTGATAGTCTTAGAACTGTAGTAGAAAAGCCATGATGTTTACTGATTCTCAAAGAAATCAAAGGGACACCCTAAAACCTGTAGTGTAAAATTTGTGATTGATAAGATCAGAGTATTGGCTTGCCAGAGAAGTTCATTAAACCTAGCTGCAACCTGTGGCGAGGCCATGCCAATGCTAATTATAAACTCTCTGGAACTGAATATAGCGCATTCGTGCTTCCCAACCTACTTTACGTGACCACACTCAAAAGCAACAACAGGAGACCCAAAGGTTCTATGAAGTTATATTTCTGGACTGAGTGAAATTCTTTCAGTCCCACTTTCTGTGAACATCATCAAAAGCTTTTGAAAGAGACATTCAGGATCTGCTTAAATACCGAGTGTTGTTTTCTGGAAGCACACTTTCAGGGAGACTGCAAGAGATTTAAATACATTGTTACGTGAGCGTGGCCCCACTAAACAGAAGCCCAAGAAGAATATTTCAACTATGATCAGAGATTTATACAAATACAGCCAATGATTATCATCAGCCACACAGAACTGAAAGCAGGGTATGTGATTAATGTCTGTTGTTAAATAAGTGTATTTATTTCACTATAAAAGGCATGGAACCACATATAGAAAATTTGGAAAAGAGAGAAAAAGGAAGAAAATCAGTTACTATCAATCCTACACAGTCATGCAGGGCAGGAAAAGAGACGCAGACGTAGAGAACGGATTTGTGGACACAGGGTGGGAAGGGGACGGTGGGACGAAGTGAAGAGAGTAGCACTGACATACATAACACTACCATGTGTAAAATAGACAGCTAGTGGGAAGCAGCCACATAGCACAGGGAGCTCAGCTCAGTGCTCTGTTATGACCTAGAGGGGTGGGATTGGGGGGTGGGAGGGAGGCTCCAGAGGGAGGGGATACATGTCTACATACAGCTGATTCACATTGTTGTACAACAGAAACTAACACAACATTGTAAAGCAATTATACTCCAATTTAAAAAAAAAATCCTACAGTCATTTTTTTAATCTTGGTGTCTAGTCTTTCATCCTCTTTCTTATTAATGCAAAAAAATGATTTTAAAAACTTACTGAAATTATAGTAGTTTTTATAAATGCAATTTTAAAATACATCATCCAGGGGCTTCCCTGGTGGCGCAGTGGTTAGGAATCCGCCTGCCAATGCAGGGGACACGGGTTCGTGCCCCGGTCCGGGAAGATCCCACATGCCACGGAGCGACTAGGCCCGTGAGCCACAACTACTGAGCCTGCGCGTCTGGAGCCTGTGCTCCGCAACAAGAGAGGCCGCGATAGTGAGAGGCCCGCGCACCGCGATGAAGAGTGCCCCCACTCGCCGCAACTAGAGAAAGCCCTCGCACAGAAACGAAGACCCAACACAACCAAAAATAAATTAAAAAATAAATAAATAAAAAAATAAAAAAATAAAAAAAAAATAAAATACATCATCCATGTAAACATAGATTTAATTTATAACGTGAAAGGTATAATTATGGAGCAGCAAATGATAACATTATGTGTTATTTGAAGCAATATAGCTACTGAAATGTTTTATTTTCAACATATTTGCACTGTCCATTCAGCTCTTTTCCATTGTTAAATGTACTATAAATACAAATATTTCGAATATTTTGGCATGTGGAATTTCACAAGTGGTTGTTGTGTTATTGTTGCTAGCTGATATTACTGTACTTGGTAATATAAATAACCAAAAGTTATTAATTACAAGGGCATACGGTGCTAAATCCCTTCATAATACCAACCATGATATGCTTTAGAACAAAAAGGGGAATGACAAATATTACCTAGTAAAGTATAGAGGGAAGCACAGCTGGTGGAAGTCATTTACAACACCTAGATTCACGAAACGCCATCTAAGGAGTAGCCCACTTTTAATAGTCGTTGATTTTCCTGAAGGGACATAAATAATGTTTTCTTTTTCAAAGGAATTCATTCCAATTGAATGACCTTTCCTGATGACACTCCTTTCATCAGAATTCTTGCAATCCTTCCCTTAGACAGGGTAGAAATTAACTGTCTTATGACCCTTTATCCTCAGGGCCCTCCTAGTGAATGAATTTAGTAAAATTAATTCACACAACTCTTTTTACCCACCCAGGGAACCTTTCACAGTGGTCTTCTGGAACCACTGACACAATTCAAAGAAGCGGTTGCAGAGGGAATTTGGTCAGTGAAGGTGCCCCTTTTGACCTAGTGAGACCTGCAAGTGCTTTTCAACTCACTCCAGGCATGGACAGTGTCCCTATAGCTGCTGAGATTACCCTCTTGCATTAGCACCCTCATGGTAAAGTCCTTAATGCCTAATACATTTTTATTGTGACTTAAGGCAGAAAGTTGTGTCAATGTCTACCATATATCTCTTATATCTTGCACATTGGAAAATAAATTTTATACTGCATATAAATTTTTATACTGCATATAAGAAAGGCTGTATTCTTTTTTAAACCTCTTCCTAGCCCATGTTTATGTAATCAACTTAATTAACCCATCCAAATTCTGGATATCTCTACAGGTAACTGCAGAACCACTTAATCTGCCTATCTTTCATTTCAGAATCTGTGCTATTTATTGATTGTTCTTTATTCCTAAGCAAGAACACACTGTTTCCATCACAAACCGTTTTAATAATCCAGCTGAGAATCAGTTAAGCATCAAAGCTCTACAGTGAGATTATACATCACTACTTTCAATATTTCATGGCCATTCAAGTAGCAAGAATCATTTTCTCAACTAGACTCAGTGGGAAAATGAAAATGTTTACAATGTAAAGCTTTACGGCTTGTTGTCATATTCAAGAGGTGGTTTTTACATTTTTAGACTTTTCTCTCCATAATTAAATTGAAATGTTAAATATAAACCTTCCAAAGGGAATGATACTGAAAAATAAACATTAACACCAAGATAATTAAATTTTGGACTTTCATGTCTTCTTTTGCCAATAGGTTGCTGCTTTCATTATCACTTATTTATTACATCTTTCCAAATTCTGGTCAAAGACTCACATCAGATTTGAAAAGAATTAAAGAATGACCCAAGAAGCTGAGATGGATTTTCTAAGGGCTAGTTGAAGATTGTTTTGACATCACCTGTTTCCTTAAGAGAAGTTTTCTCAATCCTTTTAAGCTAAAAGGCTACCTTGTGAATATCTTGGATATGTGTTATTAATATTTTTAAAGAATCACTTCTCTCCAAGCAGAGTCTAATTCTAGAGTTCTAAAACCCAGAAGAGAGAGTTATGCCTACACAATATTTTAAGTGTCGTGTGCTCCAGAATTCCTGTAGTGAAAAATGTCAGTCTTCCATCAGAGGGATGATGAATTGAGAAGTGCCTTCCCACTCTCTGTGGTTTCCATGGTGCTGACTGTCAATGCCTTTTGTTGTAGGCAGAATACTTCTATGAATTCCTGTCCTTGCGCTCCCTGGATAAAGGCATCATGGCAGACCCAACCGTCAATGTCCCTCTGCTGGGAACAGTGCCTCACAAGGCATCAGGTGGGTGGTCTTTGCCTCAGAGAAAGGTTTACACTTAAAATATAATAGCGATGGGAATAATATTTTAGCTCCATATGTCACCCATCAGAGAGATTACAGAATGTTTTCCTGAAGAGATCTATTGATTTTAGGGCAAATCAGTTGTTATGTCCCTATTTCCTTTGGGCAAAAGATTAGGATAGGCGTGAAGAAATGGAAGTTTTACAATTTCCTAAAAACTCAGTTCATAAATGATTCCAGATTAAAAAAAGAAAAGTCACTATGTGAGATATACTTGGCCAACAAGTGTGAATTAATGTAGTACATATAAATGTGGCAAAGATGCAAAGTAAGTGATCGAGAGAGAATGGGACAAGTCAAGAAAAACATCCCCTAAATGAGCATTGTATTGAATAGGAATTTGAAGTAGAGAGGAGACATAGAAAAGTCAGAGAAAGGGGTTCAGTCTTTCAGATCTAATCATCCTTCTCTACTAAGAAAATCCAGTATGCAGTTATTTGTTTAGAACTTTTCAACTTACAAAACACCAGTTCATGCATTATCTAATTTGTGTTCTGGGAGGGAGTCAAGGCCTGAATTACAGCTCCATTTTACAAGTTAGAAAATTGAGGCTTGTGAGGTTTAACTGACTTTTCCAAAGTCATGTATTAGTAATAAACAGTGGAGCTGAGACTAGAGCCCAGGCTTTATGACTTGTAGAAAAATACAGAGATCACTTATGTAACTTATGTTACATTGAGTATATATATTTTTTACATAATTGTAGTAATATTATATATTTGGTCTTGCATAATGATTTTTTGGCTTTTAACATTTTAACATAAGCATTTTCCCATGTCATTACAGATTTTTCCAAAAGTTATTTTTAATGCCCTTATAATATTCTGTTTTATGAACATACCGTAATTTATTTACTCATTCCCTTATTGTGTTACTTAGATTGTTTTTAGGGTTGGCATACTAGAAATATCACAGTAAACGTCATTTTTAAAGTAACAGATGGTCAGTAGCCCTGTTTGTCTTATTCACCATGACTGCCAACACAGGGCCCAGCATAGAACAGGCTCTCAGAAAATACTTGTTGGATTCATGTGTGTAGCAAAATCTTAAAGTTCATCTCATTATTTTGTTAAGAATAGATTCTTAGATGTAAAATTATTGTGTCAAAGGATATGAACTATGAACTTTTTAAAAGGCTCTTAAATTGCCAAAATGCCAAATTACTTTCCACAAAGGTTGTGCCTATTTGCACCCTGGCTAGCAGTGTTGGAGAGTGCCTGGCTTACTAACTTCATCAACATGTGTTATTAATCATGTTAGCTGTTTTGCTGACTTAAAAAGTGAAAAGTGGTTTCTCAGTGTTCTTTCAATTTGATTTTTAAATTCCTATGAGGTAGGAAGTTATTTTCTTGTATCTGTTAGGCAGTGTAAATGTCTGTGTGCCGTGCTCATTTTTATATTGAAATACTGTGGTTCTTCTTATTAACTTGCAAAGCTCACTATAAAGTACTGACTGTTGATTGCAATTTTTTCAATTTATGTTTTATTTTATTTTTTTGCGGAGGGATATGCAGAGGCTTTAAAATCCTGTGTGGTCAAAACTATCTTTTCCTTTGTGATGTTTTTCCTATTACTTTTATGCTTGGAAATTAATTCCTATTCCAGAGAACCGTTAGGTGATAATTTACACATGCTTTTAATATTTTATAAAAATTTATTTTGGCAGTAGTATGAGGTGGGCTCAACCTGAATTATTTTTCTGAATTGTCAACTTTTCCAGTGTAAGAGGTTGGACTGACTCAAGATATGCTCTTTATTTTACAATAAGTTTTTTATAGATAAGAGTTGGTTTTAGAGACTACTGTTTGTTCTAATATTATAATATTTATAGTTTTATAATATATTAAAATAATTGATAGCACAATCCTTTCTCTTAAAAAAGAAGATTAGTCTTATTCTTTTAGAGGAACATTAGAATAATTTGTCAGACATCAAATGAAGATCTCGTTAGGAGCTAATTTTTTTCTTTTCCATTAGGGTTTATTATAGGATATTGAATATAGTTCCCTGAGCTATACAATAGGACCTTGTTGTTTATCTAGTCTATATATAACAGTTTGCATCTGCTAGTCCCAAACTCCCCATCCATCACTCCCCCACACCCCTCCCCCCTTGGCAGCCACAAGTCCATTCTCTATGTGAGTCTGTTTCGTGTATAAGTTCATTTGTGTCATATTTTAGGTTACACAGATAAGTGATATCATACGGTATTTGTCTTTCTCTTTCTGACTTACTTCACTTAGTATGATCATCTCTAGGTCCATCCATGTAGCTGTAAATGGCATTATTCCACTCTTTTTTATGGCTGAGTAATATTCCACTGTATATATATACCATATCTTCTTTATCCATTCATTTGTTGATGGACATTTAGGTTGTTTCCATAACTTGGCTTTTCTAAATAGTGCTGCTATGAACAAAGGGGTGCTTGTATCTTTTCAAATTAGAATTTTCTCTGGATATATGCCCAGAAGTAGAATTGCTGAATCATATGGTAGATCTATTTTTAGTTTTCTGAGGAACCTCCATACTGTTTTCCATAGTGGCCGCACCAACTTACACTCCCACCAACAGTGTAGGAAGGCTTCCCTTTTCTGCACACCCTCCCCAGCATTTATTTGTAGACGTTTTAATGATGGCCATTCTGACTGGTGTGAGGTGGTACGTCATTTTAATTTTGATTTGCATTTCTCTAATAATTAGTGATGTTGAGCATCTTTTCATGTGCCTGTTGGCCATCTGTATGCCTTATTTGGAGAAATGTCTATTTAGATCTTCTGCCCAGTTTTTGATTGGGTTTTTTTTTTTTTATATTGAGCTGTATGAGATGTTAGTATATTTTGAAAATTAACCCCTTGTCGGTTGCATCATTTGCAAATATTTTCTCCCAGTCTGTAGGTTGTCTTTTCATTTTGTTTATGGTTTCCTTTGCTGAGGAGCTAATTTAAATTGATGAAATAATCAGGAAATCAGGCACGCTTACAGAGTCCGTTTTCAGGTTGTAGTTATCTACTACTTCCAATGTATCTGTATTGCCACATCCCAGCACTGTAAGAGCTGGGGACTAAATAAGCACAGAGTTTCTCTAACTTCCTGGCATAGGTGCCCATGTGGGTATAGACAGGAAGAGTGTGAATCTGAGTTTCTCTTGGGTCATCCCAGTGCTGCCGATATGACTCACAGCCCTCCCAGAGGATTTACTTCCAATCCAGATGGGTTTAAGTTCTAGGAAGCTCCTCTGAAGGAAAAAGGCCTTGGGTTCTGGAGGTACACTCACCTAAGATTTGTAGCCTCAAGGATATGAATATCCCATTCCAGATACATGGGCACCCCAATTCCACTCAGATGATAATGCTAGTACTATTGCGTACTGCTACATCATGGAGACAAGAAAGTTCTTAGAATATGACCACCAAATTCTTGGAATAGGGCATTACTCAGTCTCATGCCATGTCACTTGGTGTTCCTTTTTAGTCGAAGATAATTTTCTATAAAATTTTTCTTGATCATATTTGTTCTTTTTCTTAAGTGGTCAGGGGTAAGATAAATACATAGCATGTCTCTCAATTTCCATTTCATATTTTTGAATTTTTCTTTTGTCTTTTTCTGATTATTAAAGAAGTACAAACTCATTTAGCCCATTAAAAGGTATTAATTAATTGCACAGTTATACCTGCTCAACTTAAAATAAATCTTGAATTTTTGGATTTCTAATCAAATGCTTATATCCAAAATCTTCCCATTTTTATCAATTTTTTGTGTCTAGTAAAAAAAAGCTTACTGAAATTCTACTTCTTAGGATATTGAAGCAGTAAGGTTTTGAATATATGATATGAGAATATTTTAATAGGTCATGTTTAGAGAAAACATCATTTGCTAATAATTTAGAATCTTTCATAAAATGTAGAGGAAAAAGTGGATGATACTTTGGGCAAGGTGAGACTAAAAAGAACAAGCCTGGGATGAGGTGACTCATGCACATGTGTGTGCGTTTATACACACACACACACACACACACACACACACATTTACATGGACAACCCCCCCTCCCCCCACAGAGATCTTTTTGGAGGCAGATGTAGGATTTGTTTGCAGAAATGCAGGTGCAAGAAGTTTATGGGAATTTTAGTTCATTTCAGGGCAGTTATTCATTAGCCTCATTAAGCTCAGTCCCCCCAGCGTGAGCAGTGAGGGTAACTTGAATTATTAAAAAGTAACCAAATCAGTGTGTCTTGCTCCTAAGCATCCAGGTACCGTTCATTACTCTGCTGGTCTATTTAATACCCTCAAGCTGCTAAGGTGTTCTTTCATCCTACAGAATCCTATATGCCTAAGCGTTGCATGAAAAAGAAAACTCTTGATCTTTAACAGTTATGAAGTGCCTGCTTTCTGGCATCTGAAGAGAACAAAAACAGGAAATACAAACTGCAGGGTGGTTCAGCAAAATTCCTGAGTTGGATAACGAAAAACAGTTTCCATCAAGCCAAGGCTTTACCTGTTGGCACACTCTTTCTCTGTCATCCCATGAAACCAACAGAGCAGGGGTGTTTCTCAACCAAGACCATCAGGAATCCAATGTGTAGAAATTGTCAAATAGGTGTTAATTCTGGGAGGACCATCTTCTTCCTGATGACCCCCATCCTTAGCAGAAAGTAAAGCCCAGAGAAGGTACTCAGTAAGTATTTGCTGAGAGAATGAATGGATGACTATTTGTGTTGGATGATTTATATTCATGGAACAGCTTATAATCATGTGGTGTCAAGGATGAGCTCTCGCCCACCTTATTCATCTCTTCCCTTGTTGTGAGGCAGTGGTTTGCATGACCGAGGCTGAGGCTGTATGAGCACCATGCTGGTCTCAGTGTGGAAGAGGTTTTTTTTTTTTTAAACATCTTTATTGGAGTATAATTGCTTTATAATGAATGGTGTGTTAGTTTCTGCTGTATAACAAAGTGAATCAGCTATAAATATACAATTATCCCCATTTCCCCTCCCTCTTGCGTCTCCCTCCCTCCTACCCTCCCTATCCCACCCCTCTAGGTGGACACAAAGCACCAAGCTGATCTCCCTGTGCTATGTGGCTGCTTCCCACTAGCTATCTATTTAACATTTGGTAGTGTATATATGTCCATGCCACTCTCTCACTTCATCCCAGCTTACCTTTCCCCCTCCCTGTGACCTCAAGTCCATTCTGTACGTCTGCGTCTTTATTCCTGTCCTGCCCCTAGGTGCTTCAGAACCTTTTTTTTTTTTTAGACTCCATATATATGTGTTAGCATACGGTCTTTGTTTTTCTCTTTCTGAGTTACTTCACTCTGTATGACAGTCTCTAGGTCCATCCACCTCACTGCAAATAACTCAATTTCGATTCTTTTTATGGCTGAGTAATACTCCATTGTATACATGTGTTACATCTTCTTTATCCATTCATCTGTCAATGGACACTTAGGTTGCTTCCATGTCCTGGCTACTGTAAATACTGCTGCAATGAACATTGTGGTATATGACTCTTTTTGAATTATGGTTTTCTCAGGGTATATGCCCAGTAGTGGGATTGCTGGGTCATATGGTAGTTCTATTTTTAGTTTTATAAGGAACCTCCATACTGTTCTCCATAGTGACTGTATCAATTTACATTCCCACCAAGAGTGCAAGAGGGTTCCCTTTTCTCCACACCCTCTCCAGCATTTATTGTTTGTAGATTTTTGTTTGATTATGGCCATTCTGACTGGTGTGAGGTGATACCTCATTGTAGTTTTGATTTGCATTTCTCTAATAATTAGTGATGTTGAGCATCCTTTCATGTGTTTGTTGGCAACCTGTATATCTTCTTTGGAGAAATGTCTATTTAGGTCTTCTGCCCATTTTTGGATTGCGTTGCTTGTTTTTTTAATATTGAGCTGCTTGTAAATTTTGAAGATTAATCCTTTGTCAGTGGCTTCATTTGCAACTATTTTCTCCCATTCTGAGGGTTGTCTTTTCGTCTTGTTTATGGTTTCCTTTGCTGTGCAAAAGCTTTTAAGTTTCATTAGGTCCAATTTGTTTATTTTTGTTTTTACTTCCATTTCTCTAGGAGGTGGGTCAAAAAGGATCTTGCTGTGATTTATGTCATAGTGTTCTGCCTATGTTTTCCTCTGAGAGTTTTATAGTGTCTGGCCTTACATTTAGGTCTTTAATCAATTTTGAGTTTATTTTTGTTTATGGTGCTAGGGAGTACTCTAATTTCATTCTTTTACATGTAGCTGTCCAGTTTCCCCAGCACCACTTATTGAAGAGGCTGTCTTTTTTCCAGGCTGTCTTATTGAAGAGGCTGCCTCCTTTATCAAAGATAAGGTGACCATATGTGTGTGGGTTTATCTCTGGGCTTTCTATCCCGTTCCATTGACCTATATTTCCATTTTTGTGCCAGTACCATACTTTCTTGATTACTGTAACTTTGTAGTATAGTCTAAAGTCAGGGAGCCTGATTCCTCCACCTCCGTTTTTCTTTCTCAAGGTTGCTTTGGCTATTCAGGGTCTTTTGTGTTTCCATACAAATTTTGCAATGTTTTATTCTAGTTCTGTGAAAACTGCCATTGGTAGTTTGATAGGGATTGCACTAAATCTGTAGATTGCTTTGGGTAGTATACTCATTTTCACAATGTTGATTCTTCCAATCCAAGAACATGGTATATCTCTCCACCTGTTTGTATCATCTTTAATTTCTTTCATCAGTGTCTTATAGTTTTCTGTGTACAGGTCTTTTGTCTCCTTAGGTAGGTTTATTCCTAGGTATTTTATTCTTTTTGTTGCAATGGTAAATGGGAGTGTTTCCTTAATTTCTCTTTCAGAATTTTCATCATTAGTGTATAGGAATGCAAGAGATTTCTGCACATTAATTTTGTATCCTGCTACTTTACCAAATTCATTGATTAGCTCTAGTAGTTTTCTGGTAGCTTCTTTAGGATTCTCTATGTATAGTATCATGTCATCTATAAACAGTGACAGTTTTACTTCTATCTTTTCCGACTGGATTCCTTTTATTTCTTTTTCTTCTCTGATTGCTGTGACTAGAACTTCCAAAACTATGTTGAATAGTAGTGGTGAGAGTGGGCAACCTTGTCTTGTTCCTGATCTTAGTGGAAATGTTTTCAGTTTTTCACCATTGAGAACGATGCTGGCTGTGGGTTTGTCATATATGGTCTTTATTATGTTGAGGTAAGTTCCCTCTATGCCTACTTTCTGGAGGGTTTTTATCATAAATGGCTGTTGAATTTTGTCGAAAGCTTTTTCTGCATCTATTGAGATGATCATATGGTTTTTATCCTTCAAGTTGTTAATATGGTGTATCTCATTGATTGATTTATGTATATTGAAGAATCCTTGCATTCCTGGGATAAACCCAACTTGATCATGGTGTATGATCCCTTTAATGTGCTGTTGGATTCTGTTTGCTAGTATTTTGTTGAGAATTTTTGCATCTATGTTCATCAGTAATACTGGCCTATAGTTTTCTTTTTTTGTGATATCTTTGTCTAGTTTTGGTATCAGGGTGATGGTGGCCTCGCTGAATGAGTTTGGAAGTGTTCCTCCCTCTGCTCCATTTTGGAAGAGTTTGAGAAGGATAGGTGTTAGCTCTTTTCTAAATGTTTGATAGAATTCACCTGTGAACCCATCTGGTCCTGGGCTTTTGTTTGTTGGAAGATTTTTAATCACAGTTTCAATTTCAGTGCTTGTGATTGGTCTGTTCATATTTTCTATTTCTTCCTGGTTCAGTCTCGGAAGGTTGTGCACTTCTAAGAATGTGTCCATTTCTTCCAGGTTGTCCATTTTATTGGCATAGAGTTGCTTGTAGTAATCTCTCATGATCCTATGTATTTCTGCAGAGTCAGTTGTTACTTCTCCTTTTTCATTTCTAATTGTATTGATTTGAGTCTTCTCCCTTTTTTTCTTGATGAGTCTGGCTAATGGTTTATCAATTTTGTTTATCTTCTCAAAGAACCAGCTTTTAGTTTTATTGATTTTGCTATCATTTCCTTCATTTCTTTTTCATTTGTTTCTGATCTGATCTTTATGATTTCTCTCCTTCTGCTAACTTTGGAGTTTTTTTGTTCTTCTTTCTCTAATTGCTTTAGGTGTAAGGTTAGGTTGTTTATTTGAGATGTTTCTTGTTTCTTAAGGTAGGATTGTATTGCTATAAACTTCCCTCTTAGAACTGCTTTTGCTGCATCCCATAGGTTTTGGGTCATCGTGTTTTCATTGTCATTTGTTTCTAGGTATTTTTTGATTTCCTCTTTGATTTCTTCAGTGATCTCTTGGTTATTAAATAGTGTATTGTTTACCCTCCCTGTGTTTGTATTTTTTATAGATTTTTTTCCTGTAATTGATATCTAGTTTCATAGCGTTGTGGTCGGAAAAGATACTTGATACGATTTCAATTTTCTTAAATTTACCAAGGCTTGATTTGTGACCCAAGATATGATCTATCCTGGAGAATGTTCCATGAGCACTTGAGAACAATGTGTATTCTGTTGTTTTTGGATGGAATGTCCTATAAATATCAATTAAGTCCATCTTGTTTAATGTATCATTTAAAGCTTGTGTTTCCTTATTTATTTTCATTTTGGATGATCTGTCCATTGGTGAAAGTGGGGTGTTAAAGTCTCCTACTATGATTGTGTTACTGTCGATTTCCCCTTTTATGGCTGTTAGTATTTGTCTTATGTATTGAGGTGCTCCTATGTTGGGTGCATAAATATTTACAGTTGTTATATCTTCTTCTTGGATTGATCCCTTGATCATTATGTAGTGTCCTTTGTCTCTTCTAATAGTCTCTGTTTTAAAGTCTATTTTGTCTGACATGAGAATTGCTACTCGAGCTTTCTTTTGATTTCCATTTGCATGCAATATCTTTTTCCATCCCCTCACTTTCAGTCTGTATGTGTCCCTAGGTCTGAAGTGGGTCTCTTGTAGACAGCATATATATGGGTCTTGTTTTTGTATCCATTCAGCCAGTCTGTGTCTTTTGGTTGGAGCATTTAATCCATTTACATTTAAGGTAATTATCGATCTGTATGTTCCTATTACCATTTTCTTAATTGTTTTGGGTTTGTTATTGCAGGTCTTTTCCTTCTCTTGTGTTTCCTGCCTAGAGAAGTTCCTTTAGCATTTGTTGTAAAGCTGGTTTGGTGGTGCTGAATTCTCTTAGCTTTTGCTTGTCTGTAAAGCTTTTAATTTCTCTGTCAAATCTGAATGAGATCCTTGCTACGTAGAGTAATCTTGGTTGTAGGTTTTTCTCCTTCATCACTTTAAATATGTCCTGCCACTCCCTTCTGGCTTGCAAGTTTCTGCTGAAAGATCAGCTGTTAACTTTATGGGGATTCCCTTGTGTGTTATTTGTTGTTTTTCCCTTGCTGCTTTTAATATTTTTTCTTTGTATTTTATTTTTGATAGTTTGATTAATATGTGTCTTGGCGTGGTTCTCCTTGGATTTATCCTGTATGGGACTCTCTGTGCTTCCTGGACTTAACTATTTCCTTTCCCATATTAGGGAAGTTTTCAACTATAAGCTCTTCAAATATTTTCTCAGTCCCTTTCTTTTTCTCTTCTTCTTCTGGGACTCCTATAATTCGAATGTTGGTGTGTTTAATGTTGTCCCAGAGGTCTCCGAGACTGTCCTCAATTCTTTTCATTCTTTTTTCTTTATTCTGCTCTGCAGTGGTTATTTCCACTATTTTATCTTCCAGGTCACTTATCCGTTTTTCTGCCTCAGTTATTCTGCTATTGATCCGTTCTAGAGAATTTTTAATTTCATTTATTGTGCTGTTCATCACTGTTTGTTTGCTCTTTAGTTCTTCTAGGTCCTTGTTAAACGTTTCTTGTATTTTCTCCATTCTATTTCCAAGATTTCCTCTTTACTATCATTATTCTGAATCCTTTTTCAGGTAGACTGCCTATTTCCTCTTCATTTGTTAGGTGTGGTGGGTTTTGCCTTGCTCCTTCATCTGCTGTGTGTTTCTCTGTCTTCTCATTTTGCTTAACTTATTGTGTTTGGGGTCTCCTTTTCGCAGCCTGCAGGTTTGTAGTTCCTGTTGTTTTTGGTGTCTGTCCCCAGTGGCTAAGGTTGGTTCAGTGGGTTGTGTAGGCTTCCTGGTGGAGGGGACTAGTGCCTGTGTTCTGGTGGAAGAGGCTGGATCTTGTCTTTGTGGTGGGCAGGACCACATCTGGTGGTGTATTTTGGGGTGTCTGTGGCCTTATTATGATTTTAGGCAGCCTCTCTGCTAATGGATGGGGTTGTGTTCCTGTCTTGCTAGTTGTTTGGCATAGGGTGTCCAGCACTGTAGCTTGCTGGTCGTTGAGTGGAGCTGGGTCTTGGTGTTGAGATGGAGATCTCTGGGAGATTTTCGCTGTTCGATATTACGTGGAGCTGGGAGGTCTCTTGTGGACCAGTGTCCTGAACTTGGCTCTCCCACCTCAGAGGCACAGCCCTGACGCCTGGCTGGAGCACCAAGAGCCTGTCATCCACACGGCCACAAGAGTCTTCCAAATTATTCTCCTTTGGATATCAGTCAGTAAGGTAACTGCTGGTCATCACAATGCGTATTCAGAAAAATCCACGTTTTACTCCTGTGCTCTTTTTCTTGTTTTTGCTAGCAATTAATATCATGAACAGGATACCCATTCACAAATGACAAGTTCACCATAAAAGCAGATAATTCCATACAGCTCTTCCCTACAAGACTGCCTCCAGTTAGTTCTCAAAGTGCCCAATTGTTCGGTGAAGATACAATCCAGGTGCAGAGCAGGGGAAAAAAAAGAAAACTGGGAGAAAAAAGAAGAGGCAGATAGAAAAGGAGAGACTGATAGAGGAGAGGGCAGAAAAAAAGGGAAGACATTTTGTAAAAACAAGGAAAGAAAAGGCCAGTAAGTGAGGAAGTCTGTGAGCTCTACGACAAGAATCGGAGTCTTGCTTTTTGCATATCTTCTGTATCCATGTAGCCTTTCAGATCCCCTTGGTCCCCAAGTAAAATTTCCAGATCCGGGATGCAGCCATAAGAAAGAATCCTATATATATTTCACAAGTATCCTGCAATAACAAATCCAACGGGGTTTTCCTTGTACAGTCCTTTGCTTCCTTTTGAAATGGAAATCCCTACTATGAATTTTTGTATTTTGTAAATTTGCATTTTCATATATACGATTTCATTAAACCAAGGTTTTCAGTGGGGACAATTATACTTCGGGACTTCAGAAACAAGTTTGTTTTTTTTCTTTTTATCTCTGTTAAAATATCTGGGTTTTTTCATCATTTAATTATTTATAATGCTCAGATCTCAAGATTCAGGAGAACTGGAAACCCATGTTATTTGGAGAAGAGCACAGTAATGAACACTGACAATGCCAAAGCCTTGAGAGTGGTTTCTGGTTGCCAAGCACGTTAAAAAGATTGTATGACCAACTGGTGTGCAGTGCATTATGGAAAAGAGCACACTGATTTCTAGCTCATTTCTTCTTGTAAAACTAGGGGAAAGGTTTATGAAAACTCCGAAGGGAAAGGATTTTTCTTGGCATGGTACGATTTTCCCAAGCTTGGCAGTAACCATAACCTGACATATAGAAACAATATGAAACAGAATTTCATATGTATACCTCTTAGCAATATTTGTTCTATTCATAAGGAAGAACTGGAGTCTAGTGGATCAGCTAGATCAGTCTTCTCCAGTGGATACGTTAGGATTATCCAGTGGATTTCAGAAATTTATGAAGTCAGCCTCTCAGCCAATGACTTGAGACAATTTCCACCCAATGATTTGTGGGTATTTCACAGCTGAAGTTGTGGACAACTCCTCACCGCCTCTGTACAGCAACACTATTAGTTCCCACTGTCTGCTTAGTCTACACCTACATACCCCAAGTGATCATCAGTTTCACTAAAAAGAAGTGGCTCCTCTTTAGGAACCTAAACCATTAGATATGTCTATTGTGAGATTACTTCATCACAGCAAACTCTTCTAGATCCCCAAGATATGGACACTTCTCAATATTAACAAATAGCCTGAGAAAATATTAAATTTATTAACTCAGTCCAATGACTGGGGTCTAGTCTGAGTTGTAGAATTTTTCCAAAGAACATATTTTGTCACTTTCAAGCACACAGAGTAAAAATAAACCAGTGGGGTGTTGCTTATAGGGCTTTATTTAATAGATTCTGCAGTGTTAACTTTTAGCTCTTTTTGAATTATATGGAGGCTGGTGAAGGTGTTCACAAAGTTTCTTCCCCTAATTAATCTATGCTACCTTTACTTTTTAGAGAACATTTTACCATCTTTTTTTTCAAGATGGTACAAGTTCAGACTATGAACAAAATATCCCCAATTTCATATTAGTAGGGTACAAATTAATGAGGGTCATTAATTCTCCACTCAGCATGATGTACACATTCTGTGGAGAATGCCCAGATAATCAAAATACAGTCCCTACTCTAGTGGAGATACAAGCATATCTGATGACAAAATGTGAACATTTTTGCTTTGTTCTTTGTCTCTCTTACCAAGATTTCTGTAAAACTGGGATCAACTAGATAAACTGTTTCTCCATACCTTCTTTTTCTTTAGTTGTTCAAGTTGGTTTTCCATGTCTCGGCAAACAAGATGGAGTGGCAGCGTTTGAAGTGAATGTGATTGTAATGAATTCTGAAGGCAACACCATCCTGCAGACTCCTCAAAATGCCATCTTCTTTAAAACATGTCAACAAGGTAATCAGTGATGGTGATTCCAAAGAAGGCTCATAAGGCTTCCAGGTGTGATTTGGGCCAAAAATTGTAGCTAGATAGATAGATAATTATTTTGTATAATTAAAACCACACCAGTGGGAGGAGGGGTAAACGTAGGGTCCAGTAATAGTACTAAGACAGACTTTCTCTGCTTTGACTGCACTCACAATTTTAGGAACTCCAGTACCCTTCAAAATGCCCTGTCTTCCACCTCTCTTCTTTCCCTCCTCCAACACAATCTTTGGGAGTCCCCAACCTCATAGCAAGGGTGTCAGTCATCACCAGCAACTACTATGACCCATACCCCCTGCCAAAAGCTTGGTGCTTTTGACTTCCAAAGATCACGCCAGTGATCTGCAAAGGTACCTCTCCACCACAGCCCTGATACCCAGTTAAGCATGAAGGCTTTCCCATGCTGTCTCCTTTCCCATCCTGATATAAGCTCTTCCAGCACAGAATTTAAGCTCTGGAGGCTTTCAGTGCCCTAAAGATGCACCAAAAGGTCATTCCCCCCTCTGAAAATGAATACTGAGGGCAATATCCATCATTCTGTTTCAGTGTGAATTTAAGGAGGTGCAGTAGATTGATGGGTGGGAGGAAGGCAGAACATAAAGCTTGCTTTGCCTTCTTCCACAAGCTCCCTACTGTTGGAAGTAGGATTGAGAGGCAGTATCTTACTTTCATGAAGACTTAGTGAAGTACAGGCAGTGTAGAGAGAATGAAGTGGAAGTACTGGTATTCAATAAATTATGATAATTGGTGTGCTGGGGAAAAAGTGACCGTTAGCCTCTTCATGCTCCCTGTAATTCACTCAACATGATTTGAAAGCTTTCTAAATAAACCTTGTTTCTCTTTGGTGAAGCTGAGTGCCCAGGAGGGTGCCGAAATGGAGGCTTTTGTAATGAAAGACGGGTCTGCCAGTGTCCTGATGGATTCTACGGACCTCACTGTGAGAAAGGTAAGAACAGAGACAGCCAGCTTCCCTGCTTGCTTCCTAATGAAATGGGTGTTACTCAGGAGCCCCACATGTATTTTTAACACATCACCTGAAATTATTTTTCTGGTCACATTGTAAGAATTTGTGCAGTCTTAAAAAGCCACAGAAAAGCTATTGGAAAGTATTCTTCTAGGAGTGGTTTTCTGTTAAATCCAATATGTGGTGACAGGAGCAGAAAACTGGCACAGTGTCTACATTCTTTGTGGCCCCTTTCACTCTCCTCCACCCCCCTCCGCAATTCACTATTATATATACTGTGCTTTAGCATAATCTTATGAAAGTTTTGAGGTTTTTTCCCTCCACTAAAGTCGGTATTAAAAAGCTAGTATTATGAGTGATTTGAAAGTATCTACTCCAATTAAAAGTAGCTTGTTTCACAATTAAGTCTACACCTGAGTTATGAAGGTGCTCTAGGCAAAGAAAAAAAAAAAAAAAGGATGAGATCATTTGTGTAGTAAATATATATATTTTGGTGAAATTACTACTAAGAAAGCTATATGAAAAAAAGAGATGAACATGAAAATGTTTATTAACCACAAAGGTGTGTAAACCACAAGCTCACATATACTGAGCTTATTTGACCAGAGTAAGCAAAATATTTTTCATCTTCAAAAAATAGATTTTTTACTTGATTGCATTGATTTTTTTCTTTATTTTATTTTCTTAATTGAAATATAGCTGGTTTACAGCGTTGTTAGTTTCAGGTGTACAACAAAGTGATTCAGTTATATATATATATATATTTTTTCAGATTCTTTTCCCATATAGGTTATTACAAAATATTGAGTATAGTTCCCTGTGCTATGCAGTAGGTCCTTGGGTATCTAGTAGTGTGTGTATCTGTTAATCCCAACCTCCTAATTTATCCCTCCCCCACCTTCCCTTTCTCCTTTGGTAACCATAAGTTTGCTTTCTATGCCTATGGGTCTGTTTCTGTTTTGTATATAAGTTCACTTGTATCTTTTTTTTTAGATTCCAAATATAAGTGGTACCATATGATATTTGTCTTTGTCTAGCTCACTTCATTTAGTATGATTATCCCTAGGTCCATCCACGCTGCTGCAAACGGCATAATTTTATTCTTTTTATGGCTGTAATATTCCATTGTATGTGTGTGTGTGTGTGTGTGTGTGTATGTGTGTATATATATATATATATATATATATATATATATATATATATATCTCTCACATCTTCTTTATCCATTCATGTGTCGATGCACATTTAAGTTACTTCCATGTCTTGGCTATTGTAAATAGTGCTGCAATGAACACTGGGTGCAATTTACATTCCCACCAACAGTGTAGGAGGGTTCCTTTTTCTCCACACCCTCTCCGGCATTTATTATTTGTAGAATTTTTTTTTAGAAATTCACGTTCTTTTATTTATTTATTTATGACTGTGTTGAGTCTTCGTTTCTGTGTGAGGGCTTTCTCTAGTTGCGGCAAGTGGGGACCACTCTTCATCGTGGTGCGCGGGCCTCTCACCATCACGGCCTCTCTTGTTGCGGAGCACAGGCTCCAGACGCGCAGGCTCAGTAATTGTGGCTCACGGGCCCAGTTGCTCCGTGGCATGTGGGATCTTCCCAGACCAGGGCTCGAACCCGTGTCCCCTGCATTGGCAGGCAGATTCTCAACCACTGCACCACCAGGGAAGCCCATATTTGTAGAATTTTTGATGATGGCCATTCTGACCAGTGTGAGGTGGTACCTCACTGTAGTTCTGATTTGCATTTCTCTAATTAGTGATGTTGAGCAGCTTTTCATGTGCCTCTTGACCATCTGTATGTCTTCTTTGGAGAAATGTCTATTTAGGTCTTCTGCCCATTTTTTGATTGGGTTGTTTGGTTTTTTGATATTGAGCTGCATGAGCTGCTTGTATATTTTGGAGATTAATCCTTTGTCAGTTGCTTTGTTTGCAAATATTTTCTCCCATTCTGAGGGTTGTCTTTTCTTCTTGTTTATGGGTTCCTTTGCTGTGCAAAAGCTTTTAAGTTTAATTAGGTCCCATTTGTTTATTTTTTTATTTCCATTACTCTAGGGGATGGATCCAAACAGATATTGCTGCAATTTATCTCAAAGAGTGTCCTGCCTATGTCTTCCTCTATGAGTATTACAGTATCTGGTCTTACATTTAGGTCTTTAATCCATTTTGAGTTTTTTTGGTGTATGGTGTTAGAGAATGTCCTAATTTCATTCTTTTACATGTAGCTGTCCAGTTTTCCCAGCACCAATTATTGAAGAGACAGTCTTTTCTCCATTATATAGTATTTCCTCCTTTGTCATAGATGAATTGACCATAGGTACATGGATTTATTTCTGGGCTTTCCATCCTGTTCCATTGATCTATGTGTCTGTTTTTGTGCCAGTACCATACTGTTTTGATTACTGTAGGTTTGTAGTATAGTCTGAAGTCAGGGAACCTGATTCCTCCAGCTCCATTTTTCTTTCTCAAGATTGCTTTGGCTATTCGGGGTCTTTTGTGTTTCCATACATATTTTAAAATTTTTGCTCTAGTTCTGTGAAAAATGCCGTTCGTGATTTAATAGGGATTACATTGAATTTGTAGATTGCCTTGGGTAGTATGGTCATTTTAGCAATATTGATTCTTCCAACCCAAGAACACAGTACATCTTTCCATCTGTTTGGGTCATCTTCAGTTTCTTTCATCAGCATCTTATAGTTTTCAGAGTACAGGTCTTCTGCCTCCTTAGATAGGTTTATTACTAGGTATTTCATTCCTTTTGATGCGATGGTAAGTAGGATTGTTTCCTTAATTTCTCTTTCTGATCTTTCATTGTTAGTGTATAGAAATGCAATGGATTTCTGTGTATTAATTTTGTATCCTGTAAATTTACTGAATTCATTGATGAGCTGAGTAGTTTTCTGATAGTGTCTTGAGGATTTTCTATATATAGCATCATGTCATCTGCAAACACTGACAGTTTTACTACTTCTTTTCCAATTTGGATCCCTTTTATTTCTTTTTCTTCTCTGATTGCTGTGGTTAGGACTTCCAAAACTATGTTGAATAAAAGTGGCAAGAATAGACATCCTTGTCTTGTTCCTGATCTTAGAGAAAATGCTTTCAGCTTTGCACTGTTGAGTACGAAGTTGTGCATTTGTCATATATGGCTTGTATTATGTTGAGGTATGTTCCTTCTATGCCCACTTTCTGGAGAGTTTTTATCATAAATGGATGTTGAATTTTATCAAAAGCTTTTTCTGCATCTACTGAGATGATCATAGGATTGTTATTCTTCAATTTGTTAATGTGGTGTATCACACAGATTAATTTGCGGATATTGAAAAATCCTTGCATGACTGGGATAAATCCCACTTGATCACCGGGTATGATCCTTTTAATGTATCATTGGATTCAGTTTGCTAGTATTTTGTTGAGGATTTTAGCGTCTATGTTCATCAGTGATATTGGCCTGTAATTTTTTTTGTGTGTGTGGTATCTTTGTCTGGTTTTGGTATCAGGGTGATGGTGGGCTCATAGAATGAGTTTGGGAGTGATCCTTCCTCTGTAATTTTTTGGAATAGCTTCAGAAGGATAGGTGTTAACTCTTCTCTAAATGTTTGTTAGAATTCACCTGTGAAGCCGTCTGGTCCTGGACTTTTGTTTGTTGGAGTTTTTGCATCACAGATTCAATTTCAGTACTGGTAATTGGTCTGTTCATATTTTCTATTTCTTCTTGGTTCAATCTTGGGAGATTGTACCTTTCTAAGAATTTGTCCATGTCTTCTAGGTTGTCCATTTTATTGGCATATAGTTGCTTAGTCTCTTATGGTCCTTTGTATTTGTGGTGTCAGTTGTAACTTCTCCTTTTTCATTTCTAATTTTATTGATTTGGGCCCTCTCCCTTTTTTTCTTGATGAGTCTGGCTAAAGGCTTATCAATTATATTCATCTTTTCAAAGAACCAGCTTTTAGTTTTATTGATCTTTTTTATTGTTTTCTTTGTCTCTGTTTCATTATTTCTGCTCTGATCTTTATGATTTCTTTCCTTCTACTAACTTCGGGTTTTATTTGTTCTTCTTTCTCTAGTTGCTTTAGGTGTAATGTTAGGTTGTTTATTTGAGATTTTTGTTGTTTCCCGAGGTAAGCTTGTATCATTATAAACTTCACTCTTAGAGCTGCTTTTGCTGCATCCCATAGCATTTGGATCATCGTGTTTCCATTTTCATTTGTCTCTAGGTATTTTTTGATTTCCTCTTTGATTTTTTCAGTGATCTATTGGTTATTTAATAGCATGTGTTTTTTGCAGTTTTCTTCTTTTAGTTGATTTCTAATCTCATGCGTTGTGGTCAGAAAAGATGCTTGATATGATTCCAATTTTCTTATATTTACTGAGGCTTGATTTGTGACCCAATATGTGATCTATCCTGGAGAACGTTCATGTGTATTTGAAAAGAATGTGTATTCTGAGGCTTTCAGATGGAATGCTTTATAAATATCAGTTAAGTCCATCTGGTCTAATGTGTCATTTGAGACCTGTGTTTCCTTATTGATTTTCTGTCTGGATGATCTGTCCATTGATGTAAGCAGGGTGTTAAAATCCCCCACTTTTACTGTGTTACTATCAATTTCTCCATTTATGTCTGTTAACGTTTGCCATATTATTGAGGTGCTCCTATGTTGGGTGCATATATATTTACAATTGTTATTATCTTCTTCTTGGATTGATCCCTTGCTCATTATGTAGTGTCCTTCTTTATCTCTTGCAACAGTCTTTATTTTAAACTCTATTTTGTCTAATATGAGTATTGCTACTCCAGCTTTCTTTTGATTTCCATTTGCATGCAATACCTTTTTCCATCTCCTCACTTTCAGTCTGTATATGTTTCTAGATCTGAAGTGGGTCTTTTATAGACAGCATATATACAGGTCTTGTATTTTTATCCATTTAGCCAGTCTGTGTCTTTTGGTTGGTGCATTTAAGCTATTTACACTTAAAGTAATTATCAATATGTATGTTCCTATTGCCATTTTTTTAACTGTTTTGGATTTGTTTTTGTAAGTCTTTTTTCTTCCTTTTCTCTTTTGTTCTCTTGTGATTTGATGACTATCTTCAGTGTTGTGTTTGGATTCCTTTTTCTTTTTTGTGTGTGTATATATTATAGATTTTTGGTTTGCAGTTACCATGAGGTTTTGATATATCAGTCTATACACATACACAATTGTTTTAAGTTACTGATCTCTTAATTTCAAATGCATTTGCAGTATCCTGCATTTGTACTCTCCTGTTCTCATGATTGCTGGTTTTGATATTGTATTTGTGTGCAGATGATTTCCTACCTTTACTGTATGTTTGCCTTTACTGGTGACCTTTCCCATTTCATAATTTTCTTATTTCTAGTTGTGGCCTTTTCTTTTCCACCTAGAGAAGTTCCTTTAGCATTTGTTGTAAAGCTAATTTGGTGGTGCTGAATTCTTTTAGGTTTTGCTTGTCTGTAAAGCTTTTAATTTCTCCATCAAATCTGAATGAGAGCCTTGCTAGGTAGAGTATTCTTGGTTGTAGGTTTTTCCCTTTCATCACTTTAAATATACCATGCTACCTTCTTCTGGCCTGCAGAATGTCTGCTGAAAAATCAGTTGATAACCTTATGGGGATTCCCTTCTTTGTTATTTGTCACTTTTCCCTTGTTGCTTTTAATATTTTATCTTTATCTTTAATTTTTGTCAATTTGATTAGTAGATGTCTTGGTGTGTTCCTCCTTGGTTTAATCCTGTATGGATCTCTCTGCACTTTCTGGAGTTTCCTCCAGAAACTGTTTCCTTTCCCATGTTAGGGAATTTTTCAGCTATTATCTCTTCAAATATTTCCTCAGGCCTTTTCTCTCTATTTTCTCCTTCTGGGACCCATATAATGCAAATACTGGTGCATTTGATATTGTCCCAGAGGTCTCTTAAACTGTCCTCATTTCTTTTCATTCTTTTTTCTTTATTCTGTTCCACGGCAGTGATTTCCACCACTCTGTCTTCCAGCTTACTTGTACGTTCTTCTGCCTCATTCATTCTGCTGTTGATTCCTTCTAGTGTATTTTTTCATTTCAATTATTGTATTCTTCAACTGGTTGTTTTTTATATTTTCGAACTCTTTGTTAAAAACACTTGTAACTTCTCGTTCTGTGCATCTATTGTTTTCCTGAGTTCTTGGATCATCTTTACCATCATTACTCTGAACTCTTTCTTGGGTAGATTGCCTGTCTCCACTTAGTTGGTCTTCTGGGGTTTTATCTTGTTCTTTTGTCTGGAATATATTCTTCTGCCATCTCATTTTGTCTAAACTTCTATTTGAATTTTTATATATGTGGTAGGTTAGTTATGTTTCTTGACCTTGGAGAAATGGCCCTCTGTAGGGGATTTCCTGTGTGTCTCAGAAGTACACTCCCCTCTCATTGCCCAGGGGCCAGGGACCAGCTGGTAGATTCTGACCTGTGTTTGTGGACTTAGTTCTGCAGCCTGCTGGGTCATAGTATTCTTGCTTGTGGTGTCTGCCCCCTGGTGGGTGAGGCTGGTCTAGAGCCTTGTGCAGGCTTCCTGGTGGGAGGGGCCAGTGCCTGCTCACTGGTGAGTGCAGCTGGGTCTTGGCCCTCTGTTGGGGAGGGCCATGTTAAGGGGTATGTCTGGAGGCGGCTGTGGGCTCAGGAAGTCTTTAGGCAGCCTGTCTGCTGATGGGTGGGGCTGTGTTCCTACCCTGTTTGTTGTTTGGCCTGAGGTGTCCCAGCACTGGAGGCTACAGGCTGTTGGGTGGGGCCAGGTCTTGGTGGCAAAGCCTCCAGGAGAGCTCATATCAATGAATACTCCCTGATACCTCTGCCACCAGTGTCCTTGTCCCCAGAGTGAGCCACAGCTGCCCCCACCCCTGGAGACCCTTCAAAACTAGATTAGTCTGGCCCAGGCTCCTATGAAGTCATTACTTTTGCCCTGGGTCCCAGTTACACAAGAACTGGTGTGCACCCTCCAAGAGTGGAGTCTCTGTTTCCCCCAGTCCTGTGGAGCTCCTGCATTCAAGCCCTGCTGGCCTTCAAAACCAACTGCTCTGGGGGTTCCTCTTCCCAATGTCAGACCTCCAGGCTGGGGAGCCTGATGTGGGACTCAGAACTCTCACTCCTGTGGGAGAACTTCTGCAATATAACTATTCTCCAGTTTATGGGTCACGCACCCGAGGGGTATGGGATTTGATTATATCATGAGTGTGCTCTTCCTACTGTCTCGTTGTGGTTTCTTCTTTATGTCTCTGGATGTAGAATATCTTTTTTGGTAGGTTCCAGTCTTTTTATCGATGATTGTTTAGCATTTAGTTGTGATTTTGGTGTGCTCGTGAGAGGAGGTGAGGTCAAGGTCCTACTCTGCCATCTTGTCCTGACCTTCATCTGCACTGATTTTGAAATTGGAAGATTGAGGAAATAAGGCAAGAAAAAATATTTACAGTCTTAAGAAGACCACATCTTAGTTAAAATAATGATTCTGGGCAAATTTTAGTTCTCTTCTATGAAATTGGTTGAAAATAGCCTATTTACTGCATAAAAATAATTTTTAATATAGCAAACTTGTATCTCTAAAGAGTGACTACTTTAGTGTCAACTACAAAGCTTGAAAACACAGACCTATTGTATTATTGACATTTCCAAAATGGTCCTGCTCGCAAAACCCTATTTGATCTTAATCAGAATTCTCTCTCCCCATTAGCCCTTTGCACACCACGATGCATGAACGGCGGGCTTTGTGTTACTCCCGGTTTCTGCATCTGTCCACCTGGATTCTATGGAGTCAATTGTGATAAAGGTAACTTTCTAAGAACAAGGTTCTTTTTACTTTTTAAATGTTTGATTAAAAGACGTATATTTACTATATCATCACTCTTCATAACAGCTCTCTAGATAGGATGTATCACTTCACTGGCTGCTATAACTTTTTTGTTGTTGTTATTTTTTATATAAATTTATTTATTTATTTATGGCTGCGTTGGGTCTTCGTTGCTGTGCACAGGCTTTCTCTAGTTGCGGCAAGCGGGGGCCCTCTTCATTGCTGTGTGCAGGCTTCTCATTGCAGTGGCTTCTCTTGTTGCGGAGCATGGGCTCTAGGCACGTGCGGGCTTCAGTAGTTGTGCCACGTGGGCTCAGTTGGCTGCTATAACTTTAACCCCAAATTTTAGTGTAGCTTAACACAGTACAAGTTTACATTTGCTCACAGAATGCTCCAGTGCAGGAATACTTGGTCAGTGGGCAGGGCGGTTCTTCTCCATGCAGTGATTTATGGTCCCAGGTGCCTTCCATCAGTGGTCCTGCCTAGAACTTTGGAGCTCTCCAGATGCAGCCAATAAGCAGAGGAAGAAAGACTGGAGTAGGTACTGCTTAAAAAACAAACAAAAAAACAAAACAAAGAAAAGCCCAGAAGTGACCTACAAAACTTCAACACCTATTCCATGGATAGGAATTAGCTCCATGATCCTACCTGGATGCAGCCAGGAGAAATGTCATCCCTGGTTGGACAACCATCTCCCAACGACAACTTTATGGGAGGGGAGCATGGATTTTTGCGAACAATTAACTGCTCCTTCCCCATTGGGGTTTCGGTATGTCCCAAATTAGTTTTATGGGTGAGCTTCAAAGACTGAAATGAAACAATCTCTTCCAAATTGCCTGACCTAGAAGTTCACTGATCCCGAATTTAATTCTCTGCTCACAGATCACGTCCCTGAGAGATCAGGATCCTCCTTCCTGTGATGCTGCATCATAGCCAGATTTTACTCTCAGAAAGTGGATTCAAATGTGGCTCTAAAATAGTACTAAATGATTCATACTCTTTACAGGACACCTATCTATTTTGCACAGTTCACATCTTTTATGGAAAAAAATTAAATTATATCCTTAAAGTGTATGTATGTATCCTTGTGTCCAAAATGCTAATTGCATGAGTAGGGCATGGTTTTTTTTAAATAACTACTTGCCTCAAAATAAAATGATGTGTTATTTTAGAGAAGTGTCTCTTTAGTGATAATGCAGATAGCACCAGTTAAGATTGAAATGAGCAGCTTTTTAAAAAAGAAGGAAAAGCTAAAGGAAAGAACCCTTAATATGAGTCAGAATAATCATTTATGGTAGTCTGTTATTTTATGATATACAAAGTACCTTCATACAATTACCTAACTTTACTCTCAACCATCTTTTGAGATATGTAAAGCATCATCCATCTCAATCTCAGCTAAGCAAAATGAGGTTTATAGAGCTTGAGTAGCTTGGCCCAAATTCACACCCTCCACTGTACCATGTTGCCACTCAGGCTACCTGTTTCACATCCTAGATCCTCTACCAGTGACTGCTTCTGGGCAGAGAACCTCATCTCTGTGGGCCATGCTTTTCCCAACTCTAAACTGGAAATTAAGCCATTGACGCCTGGTTCCCCCACCTCTATGCTAAATGAGATCATGTGTGAGAGCATCTCTACCTTTTAGTTGTAAGTGATCTTCTAAAACTACAGCATTGGAGTGAAAATAATTTTAAAATTTTATGTTCATAAAGATTAAGCACTAATGACACTGATAATAATAGCCAGTGAATAAAATTCTTTCTTGTGAAGCTTCTTTGCATTTGTCTAAATGTAGCCTTCAGCATCTCTGCTACTTCACAACTGAGCAGAAGTTGATTCTTGAAGCAGAATTAAACTCATATTATCTCAAACCTATTAGGAAATAGAGCAAATCCTTCAGAGACTTGGATGAAGAATGAATGTATTATCAGGTTTAGGAAGACCATTTGTGAGGCCTGCTTATGTAGATGAGGCTGTTACTGGTGTATCTGCACCGTGGACTGTCAGTTGTAATGTTTTTCTTACGCTATGGTGTCACAAACGCTGCATGGTCTCTGTTGAAGGAAAAGATCTATGTGTATTCCCGTTTCTTTTACGTTTGTAATATTTTACCTTTCAGATGAAAGATTTTCTTACTTGTTAGACTCCAGTAACTTTTTTTATTCTTTTGGAAAGTCTGTTGAAATTCCACTTGGTTTCCCCAGAGATCTGGGAACATTAAAAAATAATGTTTTTTACTCCCTCAACAAAAAGATGCATTTATTAACCAGGAGGGAGTGTAGAGCTTCTGAAAAATGGTTTAATTACTGGCATGGAGCTAGACCTTAGCCCTACATATTTGAAGAAACACTAAAGATTAACTTTTATTGGCTCTTGGGACATCTGTTGCAAACTTTAACAGTTGAGTAGTTAAACACTGGCCTAGCAAACCCTTAGCCCCAGTGAAAGTTACTTGGTGTCTCTGGCTCATTTTCTGAGTCAAGAATCATTGCACGTGGGACTTCCCTGGTGGCACAGTGGTTAAGAATCCGCCTGCCAATGCAGGGGACACGGGTTCAATCCCTGATCCGGGAAGATTCCACATGCCGTGGAGCAACTAAGCCTGTGTGCCACAACTACTGAGCCTGAGCGACTACAGCCCGTGCTCCACAACGAGAAGCCACCGCCACAAGAAACCCGCGCCCCGCAACGAAGAGTAACCTGTGCTTGCCACAACTAGAGAAAGCCTGCACACAGCAACGAAGACCCAGTGCAGCCAAAAATAAATTAATTAACTAATTAATTTTAAAAAAAAAGAATCATTGCACAACAGAAATGTAGAGAAGCTTGGTCCAGATGGTAAAGTATTATGCAAATACTAAGGGTGTGGCCAAATTCAATAATCAGCTTTGTCATATTCTGTAACTTTTGATTACACTCCCAGGTTCATTGCATTCTACACATTAGTAAGGGATAGTGCCCAGAGGGCTCCAGCCAAGTGGACACAGGTCCTGATGTTTTCTCATCTCTTCTTATTATCCCCAGGAGAAACAGGGACAAGTGGGGAGACAGGACACGCTCACAAAAACAACTGTCTTGTGCTCACTTCAGCAGCACATGTACTAAAATTGGAATGATACAGAGAAGATTAGCATGGCCCCTGCATAAGGATGACATGCAAATTCGTGAAACATTCCATAATTTTAAAAACAAACTGTCCAGCCCTAACAATACTAGCAGCAAGTAGTAAAGAGGAAGTCCAAGAGCTGATTTTCCTAAATCCTAAATTCTATACCCCAATGCTGCCGCTCCCCTCTACATCAGGAGGCTTGATTTTGCCAAAGCAGGTACAGCATGGCCTTAAGCTGAGAGGTCCTTATGATTTTTAACAAAAAGCTTTATCATTTAAGAAGCATGACTTCATAGACTATTCCAGTTGGACTTCTTTTCCACAAAGAAAGCATACACTCAGAACTTTTGGATTTCCTTTCTAATTTTCTTACCGAAAGCTTATTCCAGCTTTCGTTCATCTATAGCCAACTTTGGCCTGTTTTATATAGGACAAGAACAAATAGGCCATAAAACTGGAATAGCTGAGAATCAAGTTCTTATTTTCATCTCCTTTATAGAATGAGCCAACTTGTCTATTTTTATATATTTGCTCTCCCCCGTCCCCATTTCTGTCCTCCCTCTATTTTAGGTGCCAGTGAGCCGTGAAATTTCAGAAGCTGACTCTAAGAGAGAGGGCTTAGTATGAATCACAAACAGTATGATTATTACCTGGAAAATCTAGTTAATTGGACTCCCACAATAATATACCCACATTCTTCATCCCTCCAGCTCATGCTGCCGCCACTTCCCTGACTGTGGGACCCGCAAGGGGCAACAGTCTGTCTTTTCCTAAATATAATTACTCCTTCCTGCAAATGTCAAAAAAGTCTATTTTTAAAAAATTCCTGTTATATAAGATGCATCTCTGTTCCTCTTATTCAGAAAAGAAGTTGCTTTCTCCTTTGTCTGATCCCAATATTTATGACTTCTCTCCCCTTTATCTATTCCAAAGCAAGTTTTCTCCTTTTACTCTTCCTTCATCTTAAAAAATATTTTCTTGGGTTCATAGAGTTCTTCTCCTTTAAGAGCATAGATATTTATAAGAAAATAAAAAAGATATATATATTTTTTTACACACGGTGCCTTTTTTCACTAAGAGGTAAACCCCTAGAGGTGGGTCCTGTGTAATGTGCGTGGTATCCTGTTATGTTGCTGGAATCTGCAAATGGTCAAGCAATTGCTTACAATTCCTGTATGTGTAAAGTGGCTTGTTTTATTAAATAAGTAAATGGGCAAGTAGCAGATGCCTAAGAAGAATCACTTAGCCTTAATGAAATGTTGTTGTTGTTGTTAGATTTAAGCTACTGTCTAATGCAATACTCTGTTTTCATTCTAACAGCAAACTGCTCAGCCACCTGCTTTAACGGAGGGACCTGTTTCTACCCTGGAAAGTGTATTTGCCCTCCAGCACTTGAGGGGGAACAGTGTGAAATAAGTGAGTATTGACCTGCATTGTCTTTGTTTTTTGGGGGGAAAACTTAGAAGCTCCATCTAACCCCTTCGTTTTATTGATGAGGAATCTGAAGCCCAGAGACAATGAATTGCTTGTCTAAGGTCTCAGGCCAGTGGTTTCTTTTTACTAGATTGAGCCGCCATCTGTTTTGGCTAAAGGTGGGCAAAGAGTGACATAGCTCAGCACAGATGACTCAGAGCAAATGCTCTCTGACTCAGTTATCTGGGTTTGGGTTATTCACCATGTTGCGTTGTTTCTTGTTAGTGATTTTTGCCCCTTCTCATTGTGCAGAGCCCATAGTTTCAGCCTGGAAATGTAGATCAGAGCTTTAGGACAGCTGGAATTTGATCACCTACCTGCAGGCATAGAGAGTTTTTTCTCTGGCACTCACTGCCACATTTCCTAACCAGACGGAGCCTATTAACTCATCTCAGAGAAAAGGATAGACTCAAGAAAAAAGAGGGGAAAAAAAGGTGCAGAGCAATAAAAACAAACAAACAAACAAAAACCTAATAGCACATGCAACAACATGAATGAATTGCACAGATGTTATGCTAAGTAAAAGGAGCTAGACGCAAGAAAGTGCATGCTGCATGATTCCATTTTTATGAAGTTCAAGAACAGGCAAAAGTAATGGATGATCATAGAAACAAGAATAGTGATTGGGGGCACAAAGGAACTTTATGGGGTGCCAGAAATGCACTATATCTTGATTGAGGAAGTGTCTCATGAGTGTTTATTTATGTAAAAAACAAAAAAGATAGTTGAGCCATAAACTTAAAATCAGTGCACATTATGCCTTCACTAGATGTTTGTCATGCTTTGATACAAAAAAAAAAAAAAAATATAAGGGTGGAATGTGGTAGGTAATCACTGTTTTGGGAATCAGGATACCAAACTGCTTGCCCTGGCCCTGTCACCTCCCAGTCACGTCACTGAAGCTCTCTGCTCAACTCAGAAATGAGCCAGCCCCACTCTCAATTGCTCTATGACCCAGAAGACAGATAACACCGAAGCCCCGCTCGGGAAGGAGCAAAAGGAATGTGAGTGAGCACGTCTGCTAAAGGTGCTGTGTCCCTGCCTTTCTGGAAGTTCTGGAATATGGCATTTTCACCTCCAGCTATATTGTATCCATAAAACACCACTGTGTTTGGTACAGCCATAGTTTTTGAAGTTGTACTGGGTTCAAAATTAAATAATACTGACTTCCTATTTTAACTTTCAACCTCTAATTTATTTGTGGGTTTTTGTAGTTTAATAAGTAGTAGCTGAAGTGACGGTTTTTTATAGAGTTCAAATGAAGTACCTCTGAAGTTTCCATAGGACATGTAATTAATTGTCAGGACGTGCTTTCTGCTCTTATTAATTACCCTGCCCTGATAAAGATATCTCTGAGCTCACTCCCCTCAGTTTTCTTCCCATACTTACTCTCAAACTTCGCATATTTAGTTGGTTCATGTTTATGAATCTTTGTTCATGGGTTCATCTCTCTTCATGTGGGTATCTGTTTCATGCCCTTAGGTTTATGACCTTTCCATTGGCAGAAACTGTTTTCTATTCTTTTTTTTTTTTTTTAACTGCACCAAAAATGTGGGCCTTTTGAAAGCTCCTGATTATCCCCATCACAAGTTATACTAAAATCCTTTTAGGAAATTTTTTGTTTCTATTACAGGAACCAAATTACCAGGAAAAAATTAAAATGGGTCTTGAGTTGAAAAGTGCCTCTCGTGTAATAGAGACAAAAAGTTGAATTACGTATCCTATTTTTAAATTGAGATACAACTCACATACTGTAAAATTCACCATTTTAAAGTATATAATTGAATATAGTCACAAAGTTGTGCAGCATCTCTTCTCTCTAATTCCAGAACATGTCATCATCCCCCAGAGAAACCCTGTACCGACCAGCAGTCACTCCTCACTGTCCACTCCCCAAGCCCCTGGAGTCCACTAATCCACTTCCTGTCTCTTTAGATTTGCCTATTCTAGACATTTCATATAAATAGAATCATCCAATATATGGCCTTTTATGTCTGACTTCTTTCACTTGGCATGTTTTTGAGGTTCACCTACATTGTAGCATATATCATTACTTCCTTTTACTTGCTAAAGAACATTCCATTGTGTGGATATACCAACCACATTTTGTTTATCCATTCATCAGTTGATGGGCATTTGGGCTGTTCCCACTTTAGGACTCTTACGAATAATAGTGCTGCTACGAACATTTGTGGACAAGTTTTTGTGTGAACATGTTTTCAGTTCTCTTGGGTATATACTTAGGAGTAAAATTGCCAGACCACATGTTAACTCTTTAATTTTTTGAGGAACTGCTGAACTGTTTTCCAAAGTGGCTGTACCATTTTACATTCCCACCAGCAATGTACAAGGGTTCCAATTTCTCCATATCCTTACCAACACTTGTTATTGCCTGTTTTTTTTAATGAAATATGTATTCTGATGCTATTTATATTTTCATTTCTTCTGGCCTCTATCAGAATTGATATCTTCTCAAACTGCATTCTGACTTGACTGTGAGATATACTTGCAGTTTAACAAATAAAACCATGGTTAGAAGTATCTAGATGTATGTACCTATGTTTATCTTGTTCTTTAAGGTTCACAGACTTTACAAGAATCTTTAATGAACCTTCAGTTAAAAAGACCAAATTATTTATACTGTACTATAAACGTTTTTTTAATACCTTAATGGGTTCTTCTTATTATAAAACTTATCTGTATAAAGTGTTCTCCATAAAAAATTAGAATATTGGATAAAACAAAAATCACTCATAATTCTAAGACCCAGAGATGACAGTTATTGGCGCTTATTGTAAACTATTTTTATCTTTTTTCTATGTGAAGGATAGTCACAAATTTAAGTTACCTCACAATCTGATGGGCAGAGGAAGTTTAATATCTTTATTTTGTCAATACCTTAATCTCACTGTTCTCACTGGTTAGAGTTAAAATTCAAATTGTTTAGAATTAGTCAAATCTGTTTGTCTTCAGGCAATATTTAGTCTCATTTGGGTAAAAATGTGTAATCGCTCAAGATGACTCAGTTTACCACTGTTCAATGGACAGATTGGTTGCAAAATATTTTCAGGAAAAGGAAGTCAATGTTACAGACACTTACAGAATTTGTAATTTTAAAACAATCATCTCTTCATGATGTTTTGGCTCCATGAAGTTTGATCTAGGAATGGCCTTCTAACCGTCACCAGCGATCATATTTCTGTGGTGAGATAACCAGGAGAGAACGTCCTCCTTCCTGGCTTCAGTGATCCTAACGGTCCTCACTTCCCTCTTGCCAAGAAAACAAAAAGATCCTTGGAGTCAATGAGAAGATTCTCTCCTGGGGCTTCCCTGGTGGCGCAGTGGTTGAGAATCAGCCTGCCAATGCAGGAGACACGGGTTCGAGCCCTGGTCCGGGAAGATACCACATGCCGCGGAGCAACTAAGCCTGTGCTCTAGAGCCCACGAGCCACAACTACTGAAGCCCGTGTACCTAGAGCCCGTGCTCCGCAACAAGAGAAGCCACCGCAATGAGAAGCCCGCACACCACAATGAAGAGCAGCCCCTGCTCACCACAGTTAGAGAAAGCCCGCGCGCAGAAACGAAGACCAAAAAAAAAGCAGCCAAAAAGAGAAAAAAACAAATACCGTATGCAGCCAAAAAAAAAAAAAAAAAAATTCTCTCCATCAATCATTCTCTGCATTATCCCTGGATACCAAGTTCACATCTCATAGAATATGGGGAAACTTGGGCTCTCCAAGTATTTCACAATAACTCCTCTATCTCTTCTGCCCTATAGCTATTGTCCCACATCTTGCTTACTTGAAAAAACCCAGTGCATTGCAAGTACTGTGGTATGATCCAATTTTGTGCATATGATGGGGACAGATGTTTCTCTGATGCAAATGGAAATTCAGAATTAGGTATTCCTTTCCTTAAATTAGAGTTGGGATCTTGACCAAATAGTAAATGCTATTATTTGTATCCAAACCTATCAAAAAGTACACTTTTGGATTTTTAACGGTCCATAAAAAGGTGGCATTCTAATATTAAGATTGTTTTAATACATGTTTCTAGAACATCCCTGCGTCAGAAGAACCTACAGGTCTAATGGCATTCCAGGTTCTTGAGAGACTCTAACATCTCAATATTATGTCTCTATTATCTCCACAATGACTAAATGCTGCTTTGGTTGATTTATATATGAAGAAAGTCATTTTTGGAGAAATAAAAAGAGAAGAAAGTGTTTTTAGCAAAATTATTTTCATATGGGATTCACTTCATGTTTGTCAAGCATAATGCTTGCCTGGAAAAAAACTTCAGCCTTAGGATGGCAAATTCTAGATTGCAGAGGGAGAATAAATAGCTTCAAAAGTAAGAAAGAAGAAAAATATTATATAATTTTTACATCTAAGGCCCTATTCCAGCTCTAAAATCCTGTGATTCAAAGATCTGTGAAAAGACTAGCAATACTCATTTGGCACAGAGATAAAAGAAAGAATGATGTATCATTAGGATCTAAGACATTCCAGAAAAATGCACAGGTGTGGAATCAGGCACCTTTTGTGCCCCACCTCATATCCTTCTCAGCTAGCCTTTCACTCCAGCCACTGCTATGACCTATTTTGCACAGACATAGCCTAATTGCACCTTAGCTGTGTCACACTTCTCTTGCTTTCCACCCAGAGACTCCTGAGTACTAAAAAAAAAAAAAAAATACAATCTGCACTCACACAGTCACAGAATGGAAACGCAAGAAAGTTATTCCATGGGGTGACCTTTGATCAGTGGGAGACAAGTACAGATGAATAAATGCTCCCCTCTTCCTTCCTTCAGTCAACTTGAAGGTGCAGTCAGTCTACCTGGCTCCTCAGAAAGACGCTGCAGGATAGAGCCCAGTTGCCCATAGTGATGACCAACCCACAAACATATTATACTTCTGTGTTGGCTTTCCCTCCTTCGCCGTTTTACTCTCCCCACCCCCCATTCCTGATCCCTAGGATCACTTCCCAAATAAACTCTGCACGCAGGCCCTGCTTTCTGGAGAATCCGAGGCTAAGACAGAAGTCATCATGTCCAGGTATAGGCCTGCTTTCAGAAAAAGTGACATACAAAAATCAGAACTCAGAAAAGATCAGTTAGGGCGTCATTCATTTCTTCATTTTTAGTATACCTTAAATTACAAGCGTTTATGAATCTGTTAAAACATTATTCTGCTTATTTAAAAAGTAATAGGAATACATTTGAACAACATATTCATTGTAGTAGATACATATCCAGAATCATAAGTAAAAATACTAGCCTGGTTGTTCCAAAAGCGAGACTCAAACAGTAACAAAGCCAGGGTAGATCAGAAATAAGTGGAAATAACTGCCACTTAAAAGGCTTGATCCTCTCAAAGCCGTGCAGTTCCTTTGAAAAAATGTAATTGCCTCTGAAAGAAGCACAGAGTTCCTTGCTTATTTGCATTCTTCTCTATCTCAGGCAAATGCCCACAGCCCTGTCGAAATGGAGGTAAATGCATTGGCAAAAGTAAATGCAAGTGCTCCAAAGGTTACCAAGGAGACCTCTGTTCAAAGCGTAAGTACCCCGTACACATAGTCGATCTTGTGTCACAGGATAATTAAACTAGTAGGAGTCTCTTCTCTCTTCATAACTTCTGTACCTACTGCATGTTGCTTGGGCATCACAATTAACCTTTCTTCACTGACATATGTTTCCTTGAAGTAGACCAAAGACGTTGTATGAAATCCATGCATGTAAAAAAAACTTAGACACATTCGCACACACAACCGAACTTTTTCACTCTTAGGAGTTTTCTTAAGGAAGATGAACTTCCATTGCCCAGCAGTTTCAAAGTCCTCCTGAGCGTCTTTTGTGAATGAGAAGCATCAAGTCTAGTTTAAGATTACTCTCAGGACTGTTTCAAAAGTCCAAAACTGACTTCTAGCTGGAGATTGACTTAGAAAGAAAGAAAGAAAAAAAAAAAAATTAAGGGATGAAGCCAAAACTAACACATTCTAAAGAACTGCAGGAAAAGCAGCTGCGTAATTCTGTTGACAAATGAAAGCTCAGGAAACATTCTCTCTATCTCCTTTGACTCTAGCTGTCTGCGAGCCTGGCTGCGGTACACACGGAACCTGCCACGAACCCAACAAATGCCAATGTCAGGAAGGCTGGCATGGAAGACACTGCAATAAAAGTGAGTGCGAGCCGTGTGGCGAGCCAGCCTTTTGCATGTCTGTTTCCTGGCTCCAAAGGCGGATGGACAAGCCTAACTCAGCCCCGCTTTCCTTTTCATAAAAGCAGCTTCTCCTCCGCTGCCTGTTCTCCCCCGTGCTTCTCTGCATGCCACACCCCGCCCCACCCTGTACTCTCTAAACGTTAGAGCCTAAGCTTTAGAGTATAAAGAGGAAAGAAAGCATCACTGTAAAATAGCACCACAAATATCTCCCAGGTTAAATTAGTACTACGTGGTGATTTGGTAATACGGTATGTTAACTGTGATAGAAATAAGTAAGATTTTAAATCAGATGTAGATCGGTATCTACATGGTTCTGATTTTATCATTCACAATTGATCAGTCAGCATATAGAACATGAAGAGTTCTGTAAAATCTTTAAACTGTATTGGTTATGGTATGCTTTAAATGGGTTCTTTTGTGGGAGAGTAAAGGTCTGTGAAGTACAGGAGAGATGTTATCATGGAGTTGTGTTTTTTCAAATTCATTGAGTACCAAAAGTGAACTAGCTATAGGCTAATAAACCACTGACCTATTTTATACACAAAATGAAAGTTGCTAAATTCAATCATTCCGTTCTGATTGATATGCTAGGCATGAATCCAGGCACTGGAGACATACCAGTGAACAGACAGAAAAGGCCCTTCCTGGTAGCACCCAGGTTCAGGAGGGAGGGACAGTCAATCAGCAAGTGAAGGAAATAAACAATGCCGTTTCTGCAGGTTCATCCTGCAGCTTGAACTCAGTCTCCTGAGTATGGACCCACTGGCCATTTTCCTTTGAGGAAAGAAAGGCTTCATTCAGTCATACAACTCCCTTGATTAACAGACATCCAGATTGTGTCTACCAAATTGTGTCTCCAAAATAATGTACACAAATTGAACAGATCACTTTCACATCAGATGTTTTTCTAAATCAGTGGTCTCCAAAGGGTGATGCATGTAGCCCAGTGAGTGTGGAATGATCAGCTGGGTGCTGAGGGAAAATATAGTTTGAAAACATTTTTTATATTTTATATTCTTTTATTACGTTTATGTATAAATTTTATAAGTAATGTATATATAGTTATATATCTCAATCTCTAATTTCTAATTTTTGTGCATATTTTATAACTCACATTATATTATTCTGATATGTATATATACCATTTATGTGTAGGTATACATGTTTATTTGTTTATTTTAAAGTATACTGGTGTCTGGTCTAGGCTAAGCCATCGATTTGAGTCTTTTTCACCCACTGAATTGGCTGGATGGTAGATTGAATTGGCTTCAGGTGGGCATAGCTTAACAAGAAGTGGAGCTCCTCTAGAAAAGCGTTCCGTTACCGAGGTGGGAATGATTGAATCGTATTCCTGTTAGGACATACTTGGTGGGGGGACCTTCTTGGGAGTAAAAGACCTGTAGAAAACTAACCATTTCTGGAGCCATTTTGGAAAAGAGTTAAACCAAACCCTTTACGCCACCTTTAACTCAGGATACGAACTGTGCAGTTGGTCCCCAAATCAGAGTAAGTTTCCAGAAGTCCTTGGGCCTAGGGATGACCTGAAGTGAGACCATACGTCCCAGGACTCAATTACAAAGGTCTTCTGGGACTCACATTCGGGGCCTGGTGACCGCCAACGGTGATGGGAGGGGAGTACAAGAGGCGCTGTTCCTGCTGATACACCCGGTCGCTCTTCCAGGAAGAAGGCAAGTTAGGGGCCCTCATGCATGTAGTTTAGATGAGCAATTCTGACAGGTCTGCCAGCCACCAAATAGCACTCCCACTTGTAGACTTTGCTGCTGAAAGCTTCTGTCATCTGTTCCTCCTTCAGATCCAGGCATTGCATGTCAAGAAGATGCCTTGGTGTTTGATTCAAATGCAAACGTGTTTTCCGGGAGAGGCCCCCCCAGCCATTCTGTACATTGGCTGAGAGAATCAGGCTGAAAGAATGAGGTTTATTTTGTTTAAAGGGAGGGGACAAGGAAGCCCTGAGGCACAGAGTTCTGCTAAGAACAGACCCCCAGCAGGGTGACACGCTGAGAGGTCCCAGGCACCCAGACATCCTACTTGGGAGGAGGACACTGGAGACAGACTGCCCGGCTTAGGCTCCCCTCACCAGGGAGGCGTGGCCTTCATGGGTGGCAGGGCGAGCAGCAGGGTAGGGATTTACTCCAGCGAATTGTTGGCTCATTGTTCTGGCTGCGCCGTGAGCTACTAGCCTACATACTGACAATTCAGAGAGACACATTCAGGAACAAAGTATTCTGTTCTCAGTAGTTACTCAATGGCATGCTTGCATTTATTTATTTATTTATTTGGCTGCGCCAGGTCTTCGTTGTGGCATGCGGGATCTAGTTCCCTGACCAGGGATCGAACCCGGGCCCCTGCATTGGGAGTGCGGAGTCTTAGCCACTGGACCACCAGGGAAGTCCCCCCATGCTTGCATTTAAAAACCACAAGGAAGGGACGTCCCTGGTGGGGCAGTGGTTGAGAATCCGCCTGCTAGTACGGGGACACGGGTTCGAGCCCTGGTCCGGGAAGATCCCACATGCTGCAGAGCAACTAAGCCTGTGCGCCACAACTACTGAGCCTGTGCTCTAGAGCCCGCGAGCCACAACTACTGAGCCCACATGCCACAGATACTGAAGCCTGTGCTCTAGAGCCCACGAGCCACAACTACTGAGCCCATGTGCCACAACTACTGAAGCCCGCGCACCTAGAGCCCGTGCTCCGCAACAAGAGAAGCCACTGCAATGAGAAGCCTGTGTGCAATGAAGAGCAGCCCCTGCTCACCGCAACTAGAGAAAGCCCGCGCACAGCAACGAAGACCCAACACAGCCTAATTAATTAATTAATTAAAATAAATTTTAGAAAAAACCACAAGGAACAAATGAAATGCCAAACTTGACTCTAATGCACAGGAAGATGGAGGCAGATTTTTAAAGTGTGATTGCTGTTTTGGATCAGTTTTAGGAAATCAGTAGAAGTGAGTCAGTGCCCAGAAGCATCTCCAGAAGTTCACAAGTAATAAGAAAAGAGGCTTCAAGTTGTGTAACTCAGTGTTATACTCCACTTACAATGAGCTGGAAATGCTATTGATAGATGCCCACCTTCACCGAAACGCGCAAATCTCCATTGATAAGGAGTCAGTTCAAATCATAACCTTTCTCTAACATGTGTACTGGAGTCCTTAATTCTTATAAAATTCCTATTTTGTGTAAACGCAATAGCCACGCCTAATCATGTGACCTATATGAAGAATGGGGGTTGTTACATCGAACTAGATCAATATAATGGAGGCTGGTTTTACAAGGCAGTGAAAGGATCAATGACCAAGTCCTCTGCAAAAGCATCCCTGCTATTGAGACCTCAGTGCTAGATCCTTACCAACCCTTGGGTGGAGAACATCCTTCCATTCAATCACATTCATCCAAAGTTTGCATCAAGAGTATCTGCATGGCCAAAATACATAGTGAATCAGAGATTCAGTGGAAGCCAGATTTGATGGAGTTAGTAAAATGGGTTTCTTTTAACAGAGATCTTGAACCTGTAACATCTCTTCATTCAGGTAGCTTTTTGTGATTGCTGTGGTCTTTTACTCTGGGTTGAAAAGGGAAAATGGATTTCATTTGAATGATTAATAATGAATCTGAAGAGCCTGTTTTTGTAGTTTCTTTTCTTTTAAGCTGTGAATAATTTTGCAGGGTACGGAGCCAGCCTCACGCATGCCCTGAGGCCAGCAGGCGCCGGGCTCAGGCAGCACACGCCTTCACTTAAAAAGGCCGAGGAACGGCAGGACCCACCTGAATCCAATTACATCTGGTGAACTCCGACATCTGAAACGTTTTAAGTTACACCAAGTTCATAGCCTTTGTTAACCTTTCATGTGTTGAATGTTCAAATAATGTTCATTACAGTTAAGAATACTGGCCTGAATTTTATTAGCTTCATTATAAATCACCGAGCTGATATTTACTCTTCCTTTTAAGTTTTCTAAGTACATCTGTAGCGTGATGGTATAGATTTTCTTGTTTCAGTGCTTTGGGACCGATTTTATGTTATGTAAGTTGTTCAGGTTAAATTTTTGTCTTTTCAGTGTGTAGTTGGCAGATAATTTCCAAAAGTACAATGCATTCATGATGTCGAGGGGCTGGGCAACATTAGAGAAGATAAATGGAACAAAAATGCATAAATCACAAGGGTCTGGATGAAGCAGTTAAAGTGCTGAAGTTATAGCATTTCAAATTATATTGTCATGTATTTAGACATTTGTCACATTTTTTAAATTCCCCTTATTTCTAAACTCACAATACAATATATTTTGACCTTACCATAATTCCAGAGAATTCAGTATTGAAAAAAAAAAAAAAAAACAGAGAAAGAAATAACACTGTGGTAGTGGCATTTAACGATATAATATATTGTAAACACAATAAACTAGGGAATATAATGTATGAACTTTTGGCATTGGCTTGAAGCAATATAATATATTGTAAACAAACACAGCTCTTACGTAAACATTTTATACTGTTTGTATGTATAAAATAAAGGTGCTGCTTTAGTTTTCTGAGTGTTGTATGGAGTGGTCTTTGCATGTGTTATTTTATGAAAATAAAGTTGGTTGCAATTGAGTGGAAGTTAAAACTTTGCAGTATCACAAAAAAACAGAAGATATTCTTTCCCTGACTCTGTCCTAGCTCTCTAGCCTCATCTCTCCCTCCCAGTTCTGTCTCTACTCCAGCCATGTCACACAACGCTCTGTTGTCAGAGCCTGCAACACTCCTATTTATGTCAGCTCCCAGCTTAGTTATCATTTTCTTCAAAAAGTCTTTTCTATCTAGGATGTGTTAAATATCCCTTAGTGAAGACTTCCTAAAGGTGTGAAAATGTTGCAAATAAAAGTGCTACCAGTTGGGAATGTATTCAATATATTGGTGCAGCCACTATGGAAAACTGTATGGAGGGTCCTTAAAAAACTAAAAATGGAGTTACCATATGATCCAGCAATCCCACTCCTGGGCATATATCTGGAGAAAAACATAGTTCAAAAAGATACGTGCACATTCTTAACAGCACTATTTATCAATACAATAGCCAAGACATGGAAACAACCTAAATGTCCATCAACAGATGAATGGACAAAGAAGATGTGTGTGTGTACATGTACATACACACACACACACACACACACACACACACACACACACAGTGGAATATTACTCAGCCATAAAAAAGAATGAAATAATGCCATTTGCAGCTACATGGACCTAGATGGACCTAGAGGTGGTCATACTGAGTGAACTAAGTCAGACAAAGATATGATATCGCTTATATGTGGAATCTAAAAAAAATGATACAACTGAGCTTATTTACAAAACAGAAACAGACTCCCAGACTTAGAGAACAAACTTATGGTTACCAATGGGGGAAGGGTGGGGGGAGGGATAGACTGGGAGTTTGGGATTGACATGTACACACTGCTATATTTAAAACAGATAACCAACAGAGAAAGACAAATAGCATATGATATCGCTTATATGTGGAATCTAAAAAAATGGTACAAACGAACTTATTTACAAAACAGAAATAGAGTCACTGATGATATAGAAAATAAACTTATGGTTACCAAGGGGGTAAGGTGGGGGGATAAATTGGAAGATTGGGATTGACATATACACACTACTATATATAAAATAGATAACTAATAGGGACCTACTGTATAGCACAGGGAACTCTACATAATACTCTGTACTGACCTATATGGGAAAAGAATCGAAAAAAGAGTGGATGTATGTATGTGTACAGCTGGTTTGCTTTGCTGTGCAGCGGAAACTGGTACAACATTATAAATCAACTATACTCCAATACAAATTAATTTAAAAATAAAATAGATAACCAACAAGGACCTACTGTATAGCACAGGGAATGCTGCTCAATATTCTGTAATAACCTAAATGGGAAAAAAATTTGAAAAAGAATAGATACATGTATATGTATAACTGAATCACTTTGCTGTACACCTGCAACTAACACAACATTGTTAATCAAATATGCTCCAATGTAAAATAAAAATTTTAAAAAGATGTGATATATATATATATATACAATAGAATATTACTCAGCCATAAAAAAGAATGAAATAGTGCCATTTGCAGCAACATGGATGGACTTAGAGATTATCATACTAAGTCAGACAAAGACAAATATCATATGATATCACTTATATGTGGAATCTAAAATATGATGCAAATGAACTTATTTACAAAACAGAAACAGATTCACAGACATAAAAAACAAACTTACGGTTACCAAAGGGGAAAGGAGGGGGGGAGGGATAAATTAGGAGTTTGGGATTAGCAGATAAACACTACTATACATAAAACAGATAAACGACAAGGTCCTACTATATAGCACAGGGAACTATATTCAATATCCTGTAATAAACCATAAAGGAAAATAGTCTGAAAAAGAATATATATATATATATATATATATATATATATATATATATATATATATATATATCTGAACCACTTTGCTATACATCAGACACTAAGACACACTGTAAATCAACTATACTTCAATTTTTTAAAAAAGGGCTACCATTTATTAAGAACCTATTGGTTCCCAAGAAAAATATATGTTACCTTACAACCCTATGGGGCAAGTATCATTACACCCTTTTACATATAAGAAAACTGAGTCATGGAGATAGGAAGCAGTTTACCCACGATCACACATGATAGGGATGGTTTTGAATCCATGTCATCTGCCTCTGAAGCCTTCACACTATGCTGTTCTTCCTCCCTTCCTTTTCTCAGCAAATACAGCAGAACACAAAACTCTACAAATCCTAGGTAGCAACTTTCCAACATATTTTATTCTCATTCTCCCAAGGGAATGTGGACCTTATTTTATAGATAGTCTAAAGTCCACAAGTTCTCTTACACCAGGCAGGGGCATAATCAGATGTGTGATTTAGGGAAGTGACATGTGTCATGGGAAGAAATCAAGGGAGAGGCTGGAAGCAGAGTGACCGCATCTTGCTACGGTGCTAGACCACAGCGACCTTTCTCCTCTAACTAGCCAGAGCCCAGAGTGTCAGCCTGTGCTCACAAAGACTTGGCAAAGCAGGCCAGGAGCCAGGGAGCTAACCTTGAGAATTCTAATATGAGAACTGACTTATTTATTAAAGACTTTTAAATAAAAAGTCCAGATGCAAGATTATGAGGATCTAAAAGGTGGCAGAATGTTAAGTTTGGGGACAGGATAATAATAATAATAGTTGACACTTAGGTAGTGCTTAGTTTATTCTGAACACATTACTTGTATTAACTCATAATGAATAACAGAATAGTGGGGAAGTTAGATCAAAGGCATGGTGACAAACTGCAATAGTCTAGGTTGGTCATCTCCAAATGATTTTGATTGCACACTCCAGTAGAAATTTTTGAACACATAGTCCTATATATGACTATTATTTATTTACATATATAACTGTTCCAATATGTACATCATAAAAGCCAGAAATGTTAAAAGGAAGAGGTAAATTCTACACTGTTGGTGGGAATATAAGTTGGTGCAGCCACTGTACCAGTATGGAGGTTGCTCAGAAAACTAAAAATAGAGTTACCATATAATCCAACAATCCTACTCCTGGGCACATATCCAGACAAAACTATATTTCAAAAAGATACATGCACCCCTATGTTCATAGCAGCACTATTCACAATACCCAACACATGGAAACAACCTAAATGTCCATTGACAGATGAACGGATAAAGAAGATGTGGTACATATACACAATGGAATACTACTCAGCCATAAAAAAGAATGAAATAATGCCATTTGCAGCAACATGGCTGCAACTAGAGATTATCATACTAAATGAAGTCAGAAAGAGAAAGACAAATACCATATGATATCACTTATATGTGGAATCTAAAATATGACACAAATGAACCTAACTATGAAACAGAAACAGAATCACAGACATAGAGAACAGACTGGTGGTTGCCAAGGGAAAGGGGGTTGGGGGAGGGATGGATTGGGAGGCTGGGGTTAGCAGATGTAAGCTATTACGTATAGAATGGATAAACAACAAGGTCCTACTGTATAGCACAGAGAATTACATTCAATATCCTATGATAAATCATAATGGAAAAGAACATTAAAAAAAGACTATGTAGGGACTTCCCTGGTGGTCCAGTGGTTACGACTCCACACTGCCAATGCAGGGGGTGCGGGTTCAATCTCTGGTTGGGGAACTAAGATCCTGCATGCTGCACGGCGCGGCCAAAAAAAGAAAAAAAGAATGTGTGTGTATATATATACATATATATATATTAGTGAATCACTTTGCTGTACAGCAGTTATTAACACAACATTGTAAATCAAATACAGTTCAATAAAAAAATAAATTTTAAAAGGAAGAGGTAAAAATATATGTAACAGCTCTAATACTTTCTTCACTTACCCCAAAAGGTAGCTTTATGTACACCTGGAGTACACACACAGCCCCAGGAGACTTCAGGTAAAGGGGAGAGACAACAGGATCTGAAATGTCTTTAGTGTCAGAGAGGAGAGTTTGGACTCAAGAGAAATTTCAAATCTAAGCAGGGGACTGGATGGCTGATCAGATGTAAGGGTTAAGAAAAGAGAGGAATCTGAACAGTGACACTAATGAGTAAAGAGGAACAAGTGTGAGCAGGGGTGAGGGTTTCCAGACATACTGAGTTTGGTTTTGAAGATGCTGAGTTTAATGTGCCTTTAAGACATCTTGGTGGAAATATCTGCTACGGCATTTGGAAATACAGTTAGGAGGTTAAGCCAAAAATTTGTTGACTATTAGTCATATTATAAGTGAATAATACTAGTTATATATTGAATTACTTTTAATAAAAATATACATAATGGCTTTATTTGGTGAGGTGCAGTATGATTCACTTGTATTTTATTGTGTTTTTAGATTCTACATACAGTTAACATCCTTTGCTGCTTACCTATGTATATGTTTACTTATATAACAGTAAGGCTTTTACTATTTGGCAAATTGATTGAGCCCTTCCTTCATCCTTCCCTCCACCATATGTATTATGAATCTTCATCCTTTGGTCACTTTGTCAATTTATGTAGAATCACAACAATGGAGGCCAGCTCTTGAAACGAAGGCCAATAATACGGGGTATGAAATAATTGTTGTTACTCTTATGAAGTTACCACAGAAGAGGAGGAGAGGGAGGAAGAAGACAAAGAAGAAAGAGGAGAGAATATTAATATACCTAAAAAATCATTTAAAAGTTGAAGTAGGATGGAGTGAAGGCAGCCTGAGAAGATGTACACCATTTGGCAAGATAATATAAGTAGGAGAAATGAGGCAAGAGGAAATAAAAGTTAGACAGTAAAACGGATCCAGGAGTGAGCTTAGGACAAAGGCGTACAGGGACTTCTTCACACTTGGGAGAGATGGACTGCATACTTAGCTCTAAGCTCTGCTCCAGCACCTCAAAGAGGAAACCATGGCTGGTTATGAGTCCCAAAGACCATAAACACAGAAACTAAATAGTTGCTCAGGGGAAGTTAAATTATACAAGGAATTCACATTAGGACTTGATCAAGACATGTAGGTCTGTGGGAAAGCTACTTTTTGGCATACCTTCAAGCTGACAGTCTTTAAAATACCTCTTCCACATTTATTTACAGAGGAGCTGCACGAATAAAAGGTTTCTATATAAGGGTTGCCGACAGGGTTCAGCTTCTCATCCAGTATCCCAGGCAATTTTTCTCTGACTCCAGAATTCTATGCCCCAACCAGCAAACAAAAGCTCTCCAGTTAAATCCAGCCAAACTACTCAGAGGGAAGATTATTGGGCATACTGTTACTTGATCACACCCCTTGAAATTCTTAACACCTCTGCAAGTGGCTTCTCAAAGTATTCCCTTCAACCCTATACAGTACTCCTCCTAAAAGGAGTTTCTTTGTTTTTGTTTTTTGATGCTTTTTATTTTATTTGGCAGTGCCATGCGGGATCTTAGTTCCCCGACCAAGGATTGAACCCACACCCTCTGCAGTGGAAGTGCGGAGTCTTAACCACTGGACCGCCAGGGAAGTCCCAAAGAAGTTTTATTAACTAGATTTTTTTTTCTCATCTCATCCATGTCCAGTGAGCCTAATGACACAATCTGAGCTTGATATGCTAGGCATAGCCCCAGATGAGCCAGGCCTTATACCAACTCCAATTGACAGCAGAGAACAATGTCTCCTGTGGGTTCTCGTAATGAGGTCAGAGTGTCACGTAATACAAAATGCTCTCAGTAATACAGACAGAGTAACAACAGATAGGCCTGTTTCTTTCCACATTCTTCAAGAAGGCACAGATCATCACAATAAGGTACAGTTTAATGAAAACTTTTCTACCAAAGTAGGAGAGAGGAAGGGGCTATTGGAGGAGAGCAATTTTTAAATTGGGTAAATGAGAAACATGGCCCTTTCAAAGAATTTCCTGAGGCAATGAAAAAGAAAAACAGAAAAGGAAAGAAAACAAATGCCTATCCAAAGACAGGGGTTTCATCATCATAATTTTAGGCAGTTTATGCAAGTGGTGCAAATATACAAGTTTAATAAGCATATTGAATAAATGTCCTCCATATGGCTCAACATAAAGAAACAGAAACCATGTATAGGAAACTGACATCATAAAACAAAGTATTCAGGTGTTCAGCAAGATTTTTTTCTTTAATTCTAATGTAAACTCCAAATGTAAATTGATTTTGCACCTGTTTACTGGTTTATTATCAGTAAGAGTATAAAAATTACAGATGAAAAATGATTTGTATTAAGCATTGGCATTATGGGATTGTTCCTTGGTAACATATTTCCCTTCGTAACCAGGATTGGCTTGCACAACCGTTGAAATTACCTGGTACGTTTTGAAAATTCAAACGAAGAAGAGCTACTCTGAGATGACAAATAATGTAAAAACTCCACAGGAGAATCATTGAAAGTTGGTTCACTGCAGGGTGAATGCTTAGCTTCCTGCTCCAGTGGCCAGGACACTGGACAGTCCAGCCTTGAGCATGGTCTTCAGGCTGGATCTGGGGCCATGGGTGGGAGAAAAGAGCAAGAGGAGAGCAGAGAGCCTTAATCAACCGTAATCCAGGGGAAGGACCAGCTAGGAAATTTGAGGGGCTCAGAGCAAAGTGAAAATGTGGGGTCTCTTGTTCAAAAAGTATTAAGACTATCAAGATGGTGACAACAGGGCACTGAACCAAGCCTGGGATCCTTCTTTGTGCGGGGCCCCATGCAACTGCACAACTCACACATCCAGGAGCAAGGCCTTAGGTCCACGGACAAGGAGGTCTAGATAAAATGCAGGACATCAGCCCCTCCTTAGACACTGGCCAAATGAGCTCTTCCCTTTCCCTTACCCAAGCCTCAAGAACGAAGGACTCAGTAGCTATCAAACCAAAGTCAGTGACCATTTACTGAATTTCTCCTGCATTAATATCACAAACACAAAAACAGGAAAGAAATTAGAGGGCAAATTAAGGGACACATATTTATTGCTTTATGCTTCAGTCCAGTCAAGTTCTTTGAACTTCAGTTCCTGCTTGAGAAAGAGTTTGTAGCTTTAAGTTTACAGCTCACGAGGGAAAGATATATTTCAGAATTCTGTGAATAATCCATTTTAACCAAAAAGATAATCTTGGGTTTTTCCAACTTATAACTGGTGTTCTTTATTAGGAGACAGAAAGGCAGAAACCTGGCTGGAGTTGGGATCTTCAGCCTTGTGATAGAAATTAAGTCCATCTCTACCCATGGAAGCTTGATTCAATGAAGAGCCTTTATGACACTCTCCAGAAACTCCAAAGACAAATGTCCCCAAAGTCCAAATTGGTCTTGCCTCACTTCAGGGAAACACCCAATAACTAAAAAGCAAATCTGTCATTTTTTTTCCTACTTTGTAAAGATCAATATTTATTCAGAGTTTGCATTTGAGCCTAAAGCATAACACACTTTGGGAAGAAGCAAATGCTACCTCTGCAGAAGCAAGCCAGCCGCGGGCACCTAGTCCACTGGGCACCTCGTTGAATAATCAATCCTTGGCTAGTGTCACAAGAGCTAAACCCCCAGTATCTTACTGGAGTTTTAAAGCTGCTTTGCTTTTTAGTCATTTGGATCTTCTGCCCTGGCGTATTTGGATTACGTACTACCTTGTTTCTAAACCAAAACCAGACTGAGAAGGCAGCTTCAGAGTAACCAGCCGAGGTGAGCCTTAAGGCTGCAGCCATCCTGGCTCCACATTTAAGCCACCCTTGAAATGAGGATGTGAACACAGGTTATTCCATGACAACTTGTCTCGATATAGGTGGCTAAAAATGTACTAAAGGAAATTACTGCAGCGTTTGCGCCTTTAGAAGAAAAAAATGACCTTTAAAACAGACCATCAGGTTGAAATATAAGCAAGTCGTAGCTTCCTTGGCTTTGCCGAGTGTCCACACTTTTATGTGCATGCCAACCGGAGACGGACATTCCACGGAGGGGTATTACTGAGAGTCCTGGCAGAATGGGGTAATAGAAGAACTAACCAGGGTGGCTTTCTGGTAAATGAACATTAGCCCAAGACAGAAGTAGCATGCCAAAGTTTTTAGGGGACCTTTCCGTGGAAGTTTTGGTTCACAGCATCTCTGTGAGGGGTTTATTAGTTCAAAGGCGAAACTGAGGCTAGGGTTTGCTGAAGATCATAAAACAATTTAGAAGCAATAATAACAATCCTAGTTGTGGGGATTACAAAATCGTGTCCTGGAGGACACTGGTTGCTCGAGATGTTTGTAGGAGTTACATGAAAACAGGATTCTGGGGTCAAATAAGTCTAAGAGATGGGGAGTGATGCTAAATTAGGGAGTTGTCTCTACAATAGCCCTGCTCAGAGCTTGTACTGCTGAGCCTCGTACATCTCTGAGAGGGCATTTATATGCAGCATTCCCCAAGCTTATTTGATCAGAGACCTTTTTCCCCTAAAGCATTTCCCAGGAATAAAATTCCACACAGCACACTTTGGGGAGCAAAGCCATGAAGTTCCTGGAGGCAGGTCTTTACCACACCCTTTTTTTCTTCAGAATTTTTTATGTTATCCTATCTGTTTGAAGGTAATCCAAGGAAAACTGAAATTTGTAGCTCGCAATACAAAGAACTTTCAATTTAAACTGTGAATCAGTTGGTTTTAGGTAATTTGCTTATTTTCTCCCTATGTATTCCAGAATAAATTGATCTGTTATATTCTGGTTTTACTCATTCAAAGGAGTATTAGAAAACACTTTCATTACTATAAGTACTTTTAAACTTTTTTTTTTTATTGGAGTATAGTTGCTTTACAATACTGTGTTAGTTTCTACTGTACAGCAAAGTGAATCAGCTATACGTATACATATATCCCCTCTTTTTTGGATTTCCTTCTCTTTAGGTCACCACAGAGCACTGAATAGAGTCCTCTGTGCTATACAGTAGGTTCTCATTAGTTATCTATTTTATACATAGTATCAATAGTGTATATATGTCAATCCCAATCTCCCAATTCATCCCACCCCTCCCCTTTCCCCCTTGGTATCCATACGTTTGTTCTGTACGTCTGTGTCTCTATTTCTGTTTTGTAAATAAGATCGTCTATACCAATTTTTTCAGATTCCACATATATGTGTTAATATATGATATTTGTTTTTCTCTTTCTGACTTACTTCACTCTGTATGACAGTCTCTAGGTCCATCCATGTCTCTACAAATGACCCAATTTTGTTCCTTTTTATGGTTGAGTAATATTCCACTGTATATATGTACATATACATGTACATATGTACATATGTATATATAGATTTAAGTTTACAATTCATGGAACTAGTTTCATCAGCAAAAGGATAAATGGATACTTATCATGAATTACTTTTCTAAGAATTTAAGTAACATCCAACATTTAGGGAGCCCACGTGAGTTACCTAGCTAAAGCACTTTAAGTCAGCTGCCTTTGGACTGTGTTTATGGTGATTCATCAATTCTTGATCTACACATTGCTTTTTTTTTTTTTTAAATAGATCTTTACTGGAGTATAATTGCTTCACAATCCTGTGTTAGCATACATATATCCCCATATCCCCTCCCTCTAGAGCCTCCCTCCCACCCTCCCTATCCCACCTCTCTAGGTCATCACAAAGCACTGAGCTGATCTCCCTGTGCTATGCTGCTGCTTCCCACTGGCTAGCTATTTTACATTCGGTAATATATATATGTTGATGCTACTCTCACCTCGCCCCAGCTTCCCCCTCCCTGCACCGTGTCCGCAAGTCCATTCTCTACATCTGCGTCTTTATTGCTGCCCTGCCACTAGGTTCGCCAGAACCATTTTTTTTTTTTTTTAGATTCCATATATACGTGTTAGCATACGGTATTTGTTTTTCTCTTTCTGACTTACTTTACTCTGTACGACAGACTTTAGGTCCATCCACCTCACTACAAATAACTCAGTTTCATTTCCTTTTATGGCTGAGTAATCAAAACTACAATGAGGTATCACCTCACACCAGTCAGAATGGCCATCATCAAAAAATCTAGAAACAATAAATGCTGGAGAGGGTGTGGAGAAAAGGGAACCCTCTTGCACTGTTGGTGGGAGTGTAAATTGATACAACCACTATGGAGAACAGTATGGAGGTTCCTTACAAAACTAAAAATAGAACTACCATACAACCCAGCAGTCCCACTACTGGGCATATACCCTGAGAAAACAATAATTCAAAAGAGACATGCACCACAATGTTCATTGTAGCACATCGCTTCTTAAAAACTAGTCAACTTTAAATCAGAGATGGAGGTGGTGGGAAGAGAACAAAAGGTCGCCATCTAAAGACTAATAGAGAGACAGACTGGGAATAAAGAGCTCCAACTCTGCTACTCTCTAGCTAGGCTTCTTACCCAAGACCCCAACTATGGTACATCTTAAGCTAGATGTTGCCCTACGCATTCCCCTCTCTGGGCTCTTTCTTTATTCTTAAAGGGCCCTCAAGCCCAAAGTGGTCTGAATGCATCAAGCATTCTGATAAAGAGATCGAGAAGCTACCATTTCCTTCATTTTGCTACCAATTCAGTGCTGTTCTTGGGCGCTCATGTCCTTAAATTTAGGTCTCTCCTAACAGCGATTAATCATCTGTGGAGACAAGACAGGATCCTAGGCTAGTGCCAGGGCTTTTCCAGGATAATAAAGAAAAATACCTAACTTCAGCCTTTATAGTTCTTTACATACAGTAATTTAGGTGAGCTAGAGTCAGTTTATACCAGTTCCCGAGGGAGTGTCAATTATTAAATTTTTAAGAAATTTATGAGCCAGTTGTTAAACCCAGCCCATTATTAAAAATTAAATTATATAAATACAATTAAATAAATTATCAAAAAAACAAGGTTAAGAAATACTTAAAACTAATGTCTTCCTAATTATTTTACTGCATTTTACTATTATCTACATTCTTGGGTTTAAGTATCTATTGTATCTGTATTAGAGGAGATATTACATCATGGTGTGCTACTGTGCATCTCTTCCAACTTCTACCTTCAGTGATGCTACTTTGATAGCTTAAAATTGTTCACGAAGGGAGTACTTATACCACAGAAATTGGCAAATATTACAAATCGAGAGAGCTGGTTGTTAAACTGTTACTGTTTAATCCTCACACAAACCTTATGAGTTATGTACACTTATTATTCCAATTATACAGATGACATGCCTAGAGCCACATAGCTAGTTAGTGGCGGAGCCAGTATTCGAACACAGGTGGTCTGGTTCCAGAATCTTGCCCTCCCGATGGTTACAGGCAGTAACACTGATTTGGACACAACATAAAATAAAGTATATCAAGCAATGGCAGATATGTAATTTCATTCCAGAGGGAAAGGAAAACATATCCACTATAAAGGAAAGTCAGTCAAATAAAGCTACTAGAAATTCAATGGTTGAAAATTAATGACTAAATGAGTAAATGAATGCATTTCATTCATAATAAAGGCTTACTCCAAAGGAAATGGAAAACTCTTTGTCTCCTACATCCAAGACTATGTTTACGATCTCCAGATATGCTGTGTTTCAGCTTTTACTCCTGCTCCATTCAGCTACCATTTTTAGCAAATTGTATTAGTTTCCTGCAGCTGCTGTAACAGATTACCAAAGCAACAGAAATTTATTCTCACAGTTCTGGAGGCCAGAAGTCCAAAACCAGTTTCAGTGAGCTGAAATCGGATGTCATCAGAGCCTCACTCCTTCTGGAAGATCTAGGAGAGAAGTTGTTCTCTGCCTCTTCCAGCTTCTGGTAGCTGTCAGCATTCCTTGGCTTGTGGCCCCTTATCTCTCTGCTCTGTGTTCACGTGGCCTTCTCCTCTGTGTGTCTGTGTGCAATCTCCCTCTGCCTCTGTCCTCTTACAACAACACTTGTGATGGCATTTAGGATACACCCAGATATTCCAGGAGGAGCCCCTCCTTTCAAGACCGTTAACTTAATCACATCTTTTGTCATATAAGGTAATATTCACAGGTTCCAGGAATTACAATGTGGATATATCTTTGCAATCACCATTCAGCCCACTACAGCAATCATCGTTAATGACCACAGACCTACTCTATGCTGAGAGTTATGGTTACACAGAGCTACAGGCAGGAGTGCTGTCCCCTAGAAGACTATAGCCTGTAAAGGGAGACAGAACTCATATGAAAAAGTCAATTACAGGGAACATAAAATGGTGTAGCTGATGTGAAAACAGTTTGGTAGTTTCTTAAAAAGTTAGACATAGACTTAATCATATGATGCAGCAATTCCAATCCTATGTATATGCCCAAGAGAAATGGAAACATATGCTTATTCAAGGACTTACACATGAATGTTCATAGCAGCCTTATTCATGATAGCCCCAAAGTATAAACAGCCCAAATGTCCATCAACTGGAAAGTGACAAACACAATGTGGTGTGTCCAAACAACAGAACACCACTCAGCAATAAAAAGAAATGAAAAACTGATATATGCTACAACATGGATGAACATCATGCTAATTGAAAGAAGCCAAACACAAAAGACCAACTTTGCATGATTCCATTTATATGAAATATCCAGAAAAGGCAAACCTATAAGAGATGGAAAGCAGATGACTGGTTGGTCTGGGCCTGGAGGGTAGGAAACAGGGCTCAACTGCCAATGGACATGAAGGATCTTACTGGGGTAACAGAACTGTTGCAAAACTAGATTTTGGTGATGGTTGCCAAATTCAGTAAACTTACCAAAAACAAAACAACAACAACAAAACCATTGACTTGTACAGTTAAAATGGGTAACTTTCATGGTATGCAAATTATACTTCAATAAAATTATTTGTTTAAAGTGAATACAGCACAAGGCCACATACAGTAAAGGTAAAGTGAGTGATGGAAAGGTTGAAAAAAGGATATGAGTGTGGAATATGCGTGTGTGTATGTGCTGTATGTGTTATCTTGGGCTGGCAGACAAGCACAGATGGACCCAACCAGAGGTTCAACAGGAGAGATCAGGTTCAGGTCTGGCCCCATGGCCCACAGTGTCATTCTTTCCTCTGCCCACTTCTTGACCTCCTGCTTGCTCACCCTTGGCAGGCTGCCTGGAGACCCAGTGGTCTGTGGCCCAGTGGACTTCCTGAGCCTAGCTTGACTCAAAGGCAAGTGTCAGCAAAGCATGTCACCCCTCTCCACTCCCACATACCTAGCTCTCCATCAGGCTGGCTGGGGCCTCCTCCATCAGAGAGGGGACTCTGGGAGTGAAGACCTGCTTAGCCTGCAGTGGTCTAGCCCTAGCCTTCCAAAGCACAATGATAACACCTTTCCATGTCCCCTTGGATCCGTCCCACATTATTTCCTATGGGTTTTCTCACAGGGAGATTGACAGGAAGCTCTGGGCTGGTTGTTTACCTCTGATATACTATAAATATTGTTGAAAACATTTCTTAAAATGATGGCTTTCCATGTATTTAGGGATCAATCAGGCCCCCTAACCTAACCTTGGATTAACCCTCACACACCAGGGGTACACATAAATGACAGAAAATTAATAAAAATGAATGAATTCTATTTTTGAGAGTTTGAAACCTTCCAACTTAATAGGAAACAGAGTGGACATGGGAATGATATCCTCTTGTTCTTTCAAACATCTCTGTGTCTTAGGGTCTTATAGAAAGCAGATTCAAAATAGATGCTTATTGGATTGATTAGTTCAAAAGAAACAATAACAACATTCCCTTTTTCTAAAATTCCAGACTCGATTTTGGAACCAGCCAACTCCCCTTTGGAAATCCAACAGAAAAAAAAGTAATTCATTGAAAAAATAATAATAGGTTCCTTCAGGAGACAACTCCTCTGAGAGGAGGCATGTATCTTGCTCCAGCTGGTACTTTCACGTGTAAGGGATTTCTTAAATCATTCAAGACATAATGACAAAAATGTCATTGACCTTTTCCTTTCTGCTAAGGTAACAAGAAAATGGCCTTGGAGATAAACTCTAGAAATTTTTCTTTCATACGACTATTAGTGTTCTTTTTTAATCTCTGAAAGACCTAGGACAGACTTTAGAAGTTAGATACCTTCTGTCAAATTGCAGTCTAACAAGATTACAGGTTAGTCTTGGGTCTCAAGTCACATGTTATAAAGATGTGAAGGTCATCATTTGGAAGAAATACAGTTTGTAATATGTACTCTGATAGTAATCTCTCTGGGGCCCCAGAATATGATGGCAACTACTTCATAAGGTTGGTGAGTGGATGATGCAATGTGCAGGGATTGGCACACAATGTAGTACCCAGTCAATGACTGTGGTAACAGTGGTTACCACCCTTTAAATATAAATAAAAAGAAGAGGAAAGGTAAATCGCCAATAATCATTTGAAAGGTAAATGCAGATTTAAACCAAAATTAGATACCACTTTTCACCCACTCCAGCATAGTACTAAGAGTTAGAAAAATTGTGAAGCAACGGGAAAGCCCATCCACTGCTAGTAGGAATATAAATTAATACAACCAAATCGGAAAGGAGTTTCACATTATCTTGAAAAGTTGAACATACACATCCTCGATGACCCAGAAATTCCACTCCTAGGTACATACCCTGCAGAGATTTTTGTATAATGCCTCAGCAATCATGAGCAAGAATGTTTGTAGCAGCGTCATTTATCATACCAAAGAGTTAGAAACAATCCTACTGCCCACTGAGCTTGGATAAATAAACAGTGGTATATATACACAAGAGAATAGTACATAGCAGTAAAAACAAATGAACTGTAGTTGTTGAATTCAAACATTTAATTTTACTTAATTTTTTAAATTGTTTAAAGTTTTTAATTTCTAGTAGGAAAACATTATCTGAATGAATACCCTAATGGCAAACCACTGTAAAATATTTCAGCTGCATTTGGGGCAGAGGGGTAGGGATTATCCTCACAGCACCCCAGCTTTCTTCATGAGAAGGTCAGAGGTACACGGTTTGTATTACTGTGACATCCATTAGGTGATCTAAGTTGCTTTACCTTCAGCAGGGGCTTTATTTGTCAGAGGGCATTATGCTTGACCTCCAAATTTGGCCGACAATTTACTGATGAGATTCATAACCTTTGGGTTGCTCTGATATTTTGACATATTTGCTGGGTTCTGAGCCACATCCTGGAAGGCCACCATAACTTCTGGATCCTGCATGGCTGCAAGAACCTCTGGATCACTAAGAATTTCATTGAGCCCAGGCATTCCTGCCATTCCAGGCATGCCCCCTCCCATTCCAGGCATTCCTCCAGGAAAATTACCAGGATTCCACCAGGAAACCACCTGGAAAAGAGCCATACTGAGCTCCTGACTGTCATCTGGCTTCTTCCTCTCTCTGGCCTCTCTCACGTTCTTCCCGAGCCTTCTTGACCCTTTCTATTCTTCCTTTGATCTCTCGCCCTTCACGTTTTTGTTCATACTTTCTCCGACGTTCAGCAATTTTCTGGGCCCTTGGTTGAACTTCTTTCATAATTGCACTAGCATCTTCATCATGACACAGCTTACAGGCAAGGGCAAGATCATGGGCAGCTTCTTCCCAATGCCCAAAAGTCTGTGCACTTTCCCTCGCCACTTGTATGGCTGAGCTGAATCAGGATTTATCTCAATAGCTCTGTCACAGTCTCAGATGGCAGCATTTGGCTTCTGTAATTTGATGAAGACACTGGCTCTCTTGGCATACAGAATGGCCAAACGAGGATTTAGCTTGATGGCATCTGTGAACAAGTCATGGCTTTCTGGAGTTCACCATCATTTAGGGCATCAACGGCAGCCACTTTTTTATCTTTTGCCTAATCCATCATCCCCTCAGTTATCTCTACATTTTCATCTCCCATTTCTGGAGGGGCGTCAGTGTCTGGTTCATTCACACCTTCATTGTCAATTTCTAGATCACTTTCCTCACTTGATGGTTCATCTGTCTTTATGTTTTCCTCCACCTTCTTACTATCTGTTTTTTCTTCCTCGGTATTTTCTTCCAATTTTGTTTTATGAGTAGCAGGTGGTATTTTACCCCCCATGCTCTCCACCCACTCCCTCAGGAAGCACATTTCCTCGGTGTGCAGAATGCTCGGGTCCTGCTTGCACATTTTCACGAAGGCTCGAGGCTCGCTCACTTTGTGCGGGTCCACTGTCCGGAGGCGGCGGGCGCGGCGGACGCTGCGGCCAGATTCCAGCAATCAAACATTTTAGAAACACAACGTTGAACTGCAGTATGACTCCATTTTCAAAACAGACAAAACTAAACAATATGCCATTGGGGACACACAAAAAAGCAATGGTTTCTCTGTGAAGATGTTGAGGAATGCGACTGGTAGGCATTCACTGGCACATTAGGATTTCAAAAGAACTGACGATGTCCTATTTCTTAAACTGGGCGGTGGGTTCAAGAGTATTTTTTTTTTCTCTAAATATATTCTCTTGTGTGCACAAATTATTCCTAATAAACATGAAAATAAATCTTAATATTCACTACAAAAAATCAATAAGGAATGTGATCAGGTGATCCCCCAAAGAAATCAATAACTAATAAGCTGATTTTTAAATATCAAACTTACTAGTAGTCAAATAGTTGTAAAATTTTTTAACATAAAATTTTAAAATGAGTAGTGTTCTTCAGCACTCAGGTTAACGAAGATATTTTTAAAATAATGCCTAATGCCTGTGTTAATGCAATGAGATGGACATAGTTATACTCTGCTGGAAGCGTAAATCAGCACAAGTTTTCTAAAAAGCTGTTTGATGACATATATCAGAAAGTCTTAAAAGTTGTTCCTTTGATTCAGTAATTCCATGAAATCTCAGAAAATCACAAGAGATTGATACAGAGATTTAGACTCTATATAGCATTGTACACAAGTAGCCAAAAATGCAAAAACATTTATACATTCATGCAACAAATATTTATTGAGCACCTACTATGTGCCAAGTAGTGTTTGGGGCACCTGCAATACACTGGTGAACAAAATTGACAAAAATCTCTACCCTCATGGAATTTACATTACAGTGGGAGGAGTAGATAATAAATGGTAAACTTTGTAAATAAAGTATAATAGTACATGAGAAAATAATAGACGCTGTGAAAAAAAAAAAAAGACAAAGCAGAACAAGATAAGAGCAATCAGGAGTGGCTGGAGGCAAGACAAAAAGGAACAGTTTGCTTCAGTAAGAAGATGACGCCTAAGCACAAGATTCTAAGGAGGTGAGAAATCTGGGTAGTGGGTCCTTGGGAATTCCAGGCAGAGAGAACAGCTAGTGCAAAGACCCAGGGGCACAGCTTGTCTGGCAATCAGAAAAACAGTAGGGAGTCCAGTGGGGCTGGTGTGGCCTGGGCAGGGAGAGGAATAGGAGATGAAGCCAGAGAGGTAAGAGTTGGGGGCAACCTTGAAGGGCCTCAAAGGCCATCATAAGGATGTAAGCTTTTACTCTTAGCAAAATGGGGAGCCCTTGCAGTGTTTGGAGCAGAGAGCTATGATATGACTTATATTTTTAAAAGCTCAAACAATGTTCAAACAATAGAGCAATGACTAAATAAATTACAGTAAGTCTTTGCTTGTTCAGAGTAGGAGCTCAGAAAGTATTTGGAGAACAAATGTATATACTAAAATATTACACAACCATTCAAGACTGTAACTGCAATGAATATTCAGGGACATGGAAAAATTCTTATCATGCATATTAAACGAAAAAAATATGGTTAAAAAATTATGGTTCCAATTTTGGATAGGTAGGTATGTAGATAATTGATAGATAATGGAAAGAGAAATAGATTTTTAAAAAAAAACTATAGGGAGATACCATCTAATACAAGATGGTTTTAAGTAAGTGGTGAAATTACAGGCATTTTTATAGTATTTGTTGTATTTGGGGTATTTCTGGATTTTTTAAGAATAATAATGTATTACTTTTATAATCATAAAAAAATAAATTTATATTTTTAAAACCTACCATAAGCATATGGTATTCTTTGTAATTTCTATGCTGAATGTCAGGAAATATATCCATCGATCAAAATTATTAGATTTTTTTCTGGGTTCCTGGGAAAATGGAAGGTATTTGATATTCATTGGTTGAGTTTAACAGCAGGCAGCCTGCAGTTCATCAGTGAGGCTGTCACCAGTAGTTCAATAAATCCATTGGAATCACTACAGAAGAATTCTAATGGGATCATGGAAACAATTTGGCTGGTAGAAAACAAATGATTAAAAAGTCATTACATTATCTACACAGGCAGAAGAATTGCCTAATTTAACCACGAAAGTCACTACAAAAGACCAAAATAATTACACTGTAAATGGATACCCCAAATAAGGGAATCATTTGATTTTAATGATATCCAGAGAGAAAATTATAGGTGCGGGGTGAGTTTGCCAGAGCTGCGTAGAACAGCTCATTAGCGCCTTCACTGGATTCAATCGACTGCTCATTTGAATCTGAGGCGCCCAGTCTCCCTCATGGGAGCCCCTTCTTGTTAATTTCATTTTGGTGTCTGGGTCTGATGTCTTCAAATGCCTGAGTCTCACTGAAGGCATGCCAGAGGACAGATGAGAAGCATCTCCTTTTAAGTTCCTACCAGGCTCAGTTTGTAGCAGGATATCAGCCTCTGTGGCCAAGAACATGTTGAACCACCAGAAACATGTAGTAATTTGGTCCAAGAGGCATATGGAGTGATGAACCAAAAAAGAGTCCTTAAGAGAACCAAAAGTGGGATTCCCATGAAACATTTGCAAAGCTCCCAGAAACATGCTTTCTCTCCCTCAAGGGAAGGTTCCATGTCCACTATTTCCTGAGGAGCTGGAGGGTGCCCCGTGTTCAATAGAATCTTCAGATCCAAAGTGTCTTACCCAGCAAAGGTGGCTGCAGAAGTAAATTGTTGCTCATTTATTTAATCAGCTGACAGATATTCATTGAATTCCTACCATGTATCATTTAAGGATGAATAAGTCCCTGCATTAAAAAGCGAATCATTCAGGGACTTCCCTGGTAGTGCAGTGGTTAAGAATCCACCTGCCAATGGAGGGAACACGGGTTCGAGCCTTGGTCCAGGAAGATCCCACATGCCGCAGAGCTACTAAGTCCATGCACCACAACTACTGAGCCTGCACTCTAGAGCCCGCGAGCCACAACTACTGAGCCTGCGTGCCACAATGACTGAAGCCCGCACACCTAGAGCCCATGCTCCACAACACGAGAAGCCATCACAGTGAGAAGTCCACGCACCTCAACGAAGAGTAGCCCCAGCTTGCTGCAACTAGAGAAAGCCTGCATGCAGCAAGACCCAATGCAGCCAAAAATAAATAAATTAATTAATTAATTTATTTTTCTAAAAAATGTGAATCGTTTAGAAAGGAAAGCAGACAATAGCAAAGATCAATAAAACTAAAAGCTGGTTCTTTGAGAAGATAAACAAAATTGATAAACCATTAGCCAGACTCATCAAGAAAAAAAGGGAGAAGACTTAAATCAATACAATTAGAAATGAAAAATGAGAAGTAACAACTGACACTGCAGAAATACAAAGGATCCTGAGAGATTACTACAAGCAACTCTATGCCAATAAAATGGACAACCTGGAAGAAATGGACACATTCTTAGAAAAGCACAACCTTCCGAGACTGAACCAGGAAGAAACAGAAAATATAAACAGACCAATCACGAGCACTGAAATTGAGACTGTGATTAAAAATCTTCCAACAAACAAAAGCCCAGGACCAGATGGCTTCACAGGCAAATTCTATCAAACATTTAGAGAAGAGCTAACACCTATCCTTCTCAAACTCTTCCAAAATATAGCAGAGGAAGGAACACTCCCACTCATTCTACGAGGCCACCATCACCCTACCTGGGTTTGGGATGATCTCACACATTGTACCTTACTACTCGGGAAAAAAAGAGCCTTTCGGATATATGGGTATGGTATGAGCTATAATATCAATTGGGTTCTTAGGTTTTATTGTATGGGCCCATCACATATTCACAGTAGGTATGGACATTCATACATGAGCATACTTTACATCAGCTACTATAATTATTGCCATCCCTACAGGGGTAAAAGTATTTAGCTGATTGGCAACACTCCATGGAGGCAATATTAAATGATCACCGGCCCTGATGTGAGCCTTGGGTTTCATCGTCCTTTTCACAGTCGGTGGACTAACAGGTATTGTCCTAGCTAATTCATCATTAGACATTGTACTTCATGATACCTACTATGTAGACGCACACTTTCACTATGTGCCCTCAATGGGAGCTGTTTTCGCTATCATAGGAGGATTTGTACACTGATTTCCACCATTCTCAGGGTATACACTCAACTTGACATGAGCAAAAATTCACTTTGTGATCATATGCGTGGGTGTCAACATAACCTTCTTCCCATAACATTTCCTAGGCTAATCTGGCATGCCTCGACGATACTCCGACTATCCAGACGCCTATACAACATGGAATACCATCTCATCAATAGGCTCATTCATCTCATTAACAGCGGTCATACTGATAGTCTTCATTATCTGAGAAGCATTCACATCCAAACGAGAAGTATTAGCAGTAGAGCTTACTATCACAAGTTTAGAATGACTAAATGGATGTCCTCCACCATATCATACATTCGAAGAACCAACCTACATTAATCTAAAATAGTCAAGAAAGGAAGGAATCGAACCCTCTCTTATCGGTTTCAAGCCAACATCATAGCCACTATGTCTTTCTTCATGAACTAGGTATTAGTAAAATTTTATACAACTTTGTCGAAGTTAAGTCACAAGTGAAAATATTGTATATCTCTATGGCATACGCCTTCCAACTACGTTTTCAAGATACAACATCACCCGTCATAGAAGAACTGCTACGTTTTCACGACCACACACTAATAATTGTTTTCCTAATTAGCTCCTTAGTCCTCTCTATCATTACACTAATACTTACAACTAAGTTAACACATACTAGCACAATAGATGCCCAAGAGGTGGAGACTATTTGGACTATCCTGCCGGCCATTATCTTAATCTTAATTGCCCTGCCATCATTACGAGTTCTTTATATGATAGATGAAATCAACAGCCCATCTCTTACTGTAAAAACTATAGGCCACGAATGATACTGAAGCTATGAAAACACTGACTACAAAGACCTAAACTTTGATTCCTATATAATCCCAACACCAGACCTAAAACCAGGAGAACTACGACTACTAGAAGTAGATAACCGAGTCATTTTACCTATAGAGATAACAATCCGAGTACTAATTTCCTCTGAAGACGTACTACACTCATGAGCCGTACCCTCCTTGGGCCTAAAGACAGACGCAATCCCAGGGCACCTAAACCAAACCCTAATATCAACATGACCAGGCTTGTTCTACGGACAGTGTTCAGAGATCTGTGGGTCAAACCACAGCTTCATGCCAATTGTTCTTGAACTAGTGCCCCTAAAATACTTCAAGAAATGATCAGCGTTTATACTATAAACTCATTAAGAAGCTAGATTAGCGTTAACCTTTTAAGTTAAAAATTGAGAGCCAAAGTTCTCCTTGATGACATGCCACAACTAGATATATCAACATGATTTGTTACTATTTCATCTATATTTCTAACACTATTTATTATATTTCAACTAAAAATCTCAAAGCACATCTACTACCCCAACCCAAAATCAACACTCACTAAAATACGAAAACAATATGCCCCTTGAGAAACAGTATGAACGAAAATCTATTTGCCCCTTTCGTAACCCCAGTAATAGGTATCCCTGTAGTCATCCTGACCGTTATATTCCCAAGTGTTCTATTCCCAACATCAAAACGACTAATTAATAATCGCATAATCTCCCTTCAACAGTGATTAATTCAACTCACATCAGAGCAAATAATAGGTATTCATAATCATAAAGGACAAACCTGATCGCTAATACTTATATCACTCATTCTAGTTATCGGCTCAACCAATCTCCTCAGACTATTACCCCACTCATTTATACCCACCACACAGCTCCCAGTCAATGTAGGAATAGCCATCCCTCTATGAGCCGGTGCCGTCAATACGGGCCTCCGTAAGAAAACAAAAGCATCCCTAGCCCACTTCTTACCACAAGGCACACCCACTTTCCTCATCCCTATGCTAGTAATTATCGAAACTATTAGCCTATTCATCCAGCCAGTAGAACTGGCAGTATGATTAACAGCCAGTATTACGGCAGGCCACTTACTAATACACCTAATCGGGGAGACAACCCCCGTGTTAGTAAGCACCAGCACGTTCACAGCTCTTATTACATTTACTATTCTCATCCTACTCACCATCCTTGAATTTGCTGTCGCTATAATTCAAGCCTATGTTCTTACCCTCTTAGTAAGCTTATACCTGCACGACAACACATAATGACCCACCAAACCCACACGTATCACATAGTAAACCCCAGTCCTTGACCCCTCACAGGAGCTCTTTCAGCACTTCTCATAACATCAGGCCTAATCATATGATTCCACTTCAACTCAATAGTTCTCCTAATACTGGGCCTACTGACTAATATTCTAACAGTATATCAATGATGACAAGACGTCATTCGAGAAAGCACTTTCCAAGGCCACCACACACCAACCGTCCAAAAGGGACTTCGATACAGAATAATCTTATTTATCATATCAGAAGTCCTACTTTATACCGGCTTTTTTTGAGCCTTCTACCACTCAAGTCTCGCCCCAACTCCTGAACTAGGCAGATGCTGGCCACCAACAGGCATTCACCCCTCAAACCCCCTAGAAGTATCACTCCTCAACACTTCTGTGCTATTAGCCTCTGGCGTATCCATTACCTGAGCCCATCATAGCCTTATAGAAGGAAATCACAAGCACATACTCCAAGCCCTTTTTATTACAATTGCCCTCAGTGTTTATTTTACACTCCTACAAGCGTCAGAGTATCACGAAGCCCCCTTTACAATCTCAGATGGAGCCTATGGATCAACTTTCTTCGTAGCCACAGGATTCCACGGACTGCAGGTAATTATTGGGTCTACTTTTCTTATTGTTTGTTTCCTACGCCAACTAAAATTCCACTTCACATCCACTCACCACTTTGGCTTCGAAGCTGCTGCTTGATACTGACATTTTGTAGATGTTGCATGACTATTTCTTTACGTACCTATCTATTGATGAGGCTCATAGTCCTTTTAGTATTAATTAGTACATCTGACTTCCAATCCGCTAGTTTCGGTACACCCCGAAAAAGAACAATAAACCTAATACTGACCTTACTAACAAACACAATACTAGCCTCATTACTCCTACTTATCACCTTCTGACTTCCTCAACTAAACTCTACGCAGAAAAAACAAGCCCCTACAAATGCGGATTTGACCCTATAGGATCCGCCCGCTTACCCTTTTCCATAAAATTTTTCCTGGTAGCAATCACTTTCCTTCTTTTTGACCTAGAAATTGTCCTCCTACTGCCCCTCCCCTGAGCAACCCAAACAAACAACTTAAAAACAATACTTATCATAGCCCTATTTTTAATTTCATTATTAGCAATTAGCCTGGCCTATGAATGAACTCAAAAGGGGTTGGAATGACCTGAATATGGTATTTAGTTTAAAATAAAACAAGTGATTTTGACTCCTTAGATTATGGTTAAACTCACAACTACCAAGTGTCCTTAGTACATCTAAACATTATCATAGCTTTCACTATATCCCTTGTAGGGTTACTAATATACCGGTCCCACCTAATATCCTCACTACTTTGCCTGGAGGGCATGATACTATCACTATTTATCCTAGCAGCCCTGACAATCTTAAACTCACATTTCACCTTAGCCAGCATAATACCAATCATCCTACTGGTACTTGCGGCCTGCAAAGCAGCCCTCGGATTAGCCCTATTAGTAATAGTATCAAACACATGTGGGACTGATTACGTACAAAACCTCAACATTCTCCAATGCTAAAATTTATTATCCCCACAATCATATTAATACCTCTAAATTGGCTATCAAAAAGCAACATAATCTGAATTAACTCCACAACCCACAGTCTATTAATTAGCCTTACAAGCCTACTTCTTCTTAACCAATTCAACGACAATAGCCTCAACTACTCATTAATATTCTTCTCCGACTCCCTCTCTGCACCATTACTAATCCTAACAATATGACTCCTCCCCCTAATATTAATAGTCAGCCAATCCCACTTACTCAAAGAATCACTAATCTGAAAAAAACTATACATCACAATACTAGTCATATTACAAACACTTCTAATCATAATTCACTGCCACAGAGCTAATCCTATTTTACATTATATTTGAAGCCACGATAGTCCCTACCCTTATTATCATTATCTGCTGGGGTAACCAAACAGAACGACTTAATGCAGGACTTTATACTTTCTATTCTACACATTAATTGGGTCACTCCCATTGCTAGTGGCATTAACATACATACAAAACATCATAGGCTCCCTAAATTTCCTAGTACTTCAATATTGGACCCAACCACTCTCCAACTCCTGATCCAACATCTTTATAGGATTGGCCTGCATAATAGCCTTTATAGTAAAAATGCCCCTCTACGGCCTCCACCTTTGACTACCCAAAGCACACACAGAAGCCCCCATCGCAGGCTCCATAGTCCTTGAAGCCATACTACTAAAACTCGGGGGCCACGGCATGCTACGAATCACGTCAATACTCAACCCCCTAACAGAATACATAGCATACCCTTTCCTTATGCTTTCCTTTTGGGGAATAATCATAACTAGCTCTATTTGTCTACGTCAAACAGACCTAAAGTCACTCATTGCCTACTCCTCAGTCAGCCATATAGCACTCGTTATTGCAGCTATCCTCATTCAAACCCCTTGAAGTTACATAGGGGCTACCACCCTAATAATTGCTCATGGCCTCACGTCGTCTATATTATTTTGCCTAGCAAACTCAAATTACGAGCGAACCCATAGCCGAACTATAATCTTAGCCCGAGGCCTGCAAATTCTCCTCCCACTAATAGCCACTTGATGACTATTAGCAAGCCTAACAAACCTGGCCTACCCCCAACTATTAATCTAATCGGAGAACTGCTCGTAGTTATATCAACTTTCTCATGGTCAAATCTCACTATTATCCTAATAGGAACCAATATTGTAATTACAGCCCTATACTCCATGTATATACTAATCACAATGCGGCAAATGTACATACCATATTGATAATATTATACCTTCCTTCACACGAGAACATGCTCTTAGAGTCCTCCATATCCTACCACTTCTACTCCTGTCACTAAACCCTAAAATCATCTTGGGTCCCCTATACTGTAAATATAGTTTAAAAAAAACACTAGATTGTGGATCTAGCAACAGAAGACTAAGACTCCTTATTTACCGAGAAAGTACTGCAAGAACTGCTAATTCATGCCCCCATACCTCATAGTATGGCTTTATCAAACTTTTAAAGGATGGTAGTTATCCATTGGTCTTAGGAACCAAAAAATTGGTGCAACTCCAAATAAAAGTAATAAAGCTATTCCCTTCTTTTGCCTAATCACACTACTAGTACTAATTATTCCACTCATGATAACTAGTACAAACTTCTACAAAAATGATAAATATCCATCATATGTAAAAAATACTATCTTATGTGCTTTCATTACCAGTCTAATCCCAACAATAATATTCCTTCACACAGGCCAAGAAATACTCATTTCAAACTGACACTGAATTACTGTCCAAACACTTAAATTGACACTTAGCTTCAAATTAGGTTATTTCTCAATTATATTTATACCCATGGCATTATCACATGATCTATCACAGAATTCTCAATATGATATATACATTCAGATCCTTGCATCAACCAGTTCTTCAAGTATCTACTCCTCTTCCTCATCAGCATACTAATCCTTGTTACAGCCAACAACCTCTTCCAACTTTTTACTGGATGAGAAGGGGTAGGAATCATATCCTTCCTGCTCATCAGATGATGACATGGACGAACAGACGCAAACACAGCTGCTCTTCAAGAATCTTATATAACTGCATCGGAGATATCGGATTCATTATATCAATGGCATGATTTTTATCCAACACAAATGCATGAGACCTACAACAAATTTTCATACTAGACCTAAGCCCTTTAAACCTCCCCCTCACAGGACTCCTACTAGCTGCAGCTGGAAAATCAGCCCAGTTTGGACTTCACCCCTGACTCCCCTCAGCAATGGAAGGTCCTACCCCAGTCTTGGCCCTACTCCACTCAAGCACAATAGTTGTAGCGGGAATTTTCCTACTTATCCGATTTTACCCTTTAACAGAAAACAACAAACTTATTCAAACAATAACGCTTTGCCTAGGAGCCCTTACCACCCTATTCACAGCCATATGTGCTCTCACCCAAAACGACATTAAAAAAATTATTGCCTTCTCTACCTCAAGCCAATTAGGTCTAATGGTAGTAACAATCGGTATTAACCAACCTCATCTAGCATTTTTACATGTTTGCACACATGTTTTCTTTAAAGCCACACTATTCATGTGCTCTGGATCCATTATTCACAACCTAAACAATGAGCAGGACGTTCAAAAAATAGGAGGCTTATGCAAGACCTTACCCTTCACTGCAACAGCCCTTATCATTGGATGCCTAGTGCTAACGGGAATACCTTTTCTCACCGGTTTTTACTCTAAAGACCTAATAATCGAAACCACCACCACGTCTTATACCAACGCCTGAGCCCTATTAATAACTCTAACCGCTACCTCCCTCACAGCCATCTATAGCACTCGCATTATCTTCTTCGCACTACTGGGACAGCCCCGCTTCTCTCCTTCAGCTCCTATCAATGAAAACCACCCCCTCTTAATTAACTCCATCAAACCCCTGTTAATCGGAAGTATTTTTGCTGGCTTCGTCATCTCCAACAACATCCCTCCAACAACCATCCCCCTAATAACTATACCTTTGCACTTAAAACTAACTGCCCTTATAGTAACAGCTCTGGGCTTCATACTAGCATTCGAAATCAATCTTAACAAACAAAACTTAAAATATACTCACCCCTCAAACTCCTCTAAATTCTCCACTCTCCTAGGATATTTCCCCACCATAATACACCACTTACCTCCCCATCTAAACCTATTAATAAGCCAAAAATTAGCAACCTCCTTACTAGACTTGATCTGACTAGAAACTGTCCTACCAAAGACTACATACAGCCTTCATTCAACTAAAATCCTCCACACTAATCTCAAACCAAAAAGGCCTTATTAAACTATACTTTCTATCATTTCTCATTACCATCACCCTCAGTATACTCCTAATTTAATTACCCCGAGTAATCTCCATAATAACCACAACACCAATAAATAATGGCCAACCAGTAACAATCACCAACCAAGTACCATAGCTGTATAACGCCGCAATCCCCATAGCCTCCTCACTAAAAAACCCAGAGTCACCAGTATTGTAAATAACCCAATCCCCCAACCCATTAAACTTAAACACAATTTCAACATCCTCATCCTTCAAAATATAAAACACCATTAAAAACTCTACTATCAGCCCTAAAAGAAATGCCCCCAGTACAACCTTATTAGAAACCCAAACCTCAGGATATTGTTCAGTGGCTATAGCCATTGTATAACCAAACACAACCAATATCCCCCCAAAATAGATAAAAAATACTATCAGACCCAAAAATGAACAACCAAAATTTAACACAATCCCACACCCAACACCACCACCCACAATCAACCCTAAACTCCCATAAATAGGCGAAGGTTTTGAAGAAACTCCCACAAAACTAATCACAAAAATAATACTTAAAATGAATACAATATATGTCATCATTATTCTCACATAGACTCCAACCATGACCAATGACATGAAAAATCATTGTTATCATTCAATTGTAAGAACATCAATGACCAACAACCGAAAAACCCACCCACTAATAAAAATCCTCAACAACACATTCATTGACCTCCCTACCCCATCAAATATCTCATCATGATGAAATTTTGGTTCCTTACTAGGCATCTGCCTAATCCTACAAATCCTAACAGGTCTATTTCTAGCAATACACTACACACCAGACACAACGAAAAGTGCCTTCTCATCAGTAACACATTTGCTGAGGTGTCAACTATGGCTGAATCATTCAATATATACACGCAAAAGGAGCTTCCATATTTTTTATCTGCCCTTATGCCCACGTAGGACATGGTCTATACTATGGATCCTACACCTTTCAGGAAACATGAAATGTTGGAATTATCCTACTACTTATAGTCAAAGCCACCACATTCATAGGCTACGTCCTACCTTGAGAACAAATATTCTGAGGCGCAACTGCCATCACAAACCTACTCTCAGCAATCCCATATATCGGCACTACCCTCGTCGAATGAATCTGAGGCGGCTTTTCTGTAGACAACACTAACACGATTCTTCGCCTTCCTCTTCATTCTCCCTTTCATCATCACAGCACTAGCAGCCGTCCGCCTATTATTCCTTCACGAAACAGGATCCAACAACCCCACAGGAATCCCAGCCAATATAGACAAAATCCCATTCCACCCTTACTATACAATTAAGGATATCTTGGGCGCCTTACTATTAATCTTAACTTCACTAATATTAGCCCTATTCTCATCTGACCTGCTAGGAGACCCCGACAACTACACCCCAGCAAACCCACTCAGCACACCACCACATATCAAGCCAAAATGATATTTTCTATTCACGTATGCAATTCTATGATCAATCCCCAACAAGCTAGGAGGAGTCTTGGCCCTGCTGCTCTCAATCCTAATCCTGGCATTTATTCCAATACTCCACACATCTAAACAATGAAGCATGATATTTCGGCCCTTCAGCCAATTCTTATTTTGAGTACTAGTGGCAGACTTACTAACACTAACATGGATCGGAGGACAGCCCGTGGAACACCCATACATAATTACTGGACAACTTGCATCCATTTTATACTTTCTTTTAATCCTAGTGTTAATACCAGTAATTAGTCTCATTGAAAACAAGTTCCTAAAATGAAGAGTCTTTGTAGTATAACACAATACCCCGGTCTTGTAAGCCGGAAAAGGAGAACAACATATCTCCCAAAGACTCAAGGAAGAAGCACTAAACTTCACCACCAGCACCCAAAGCTGAAATTCTATATAAACTATTCCCTGAAAAAAGTATATTATAAGACATTCATAAAACTACAGTACTATGTCAGTACTAAAAATAATTCATTCTACTACATACATGCTATGTGTACCATACATATTTGTTACCACCACATAACTGCTATAATGTCTTTTCCCCACGTATGTATACAGGTACATCGTATGTATAATCGTGCATTACATTATTTACCCCATGCCTAATGAACATGTACATTCTATCATTAATATTACACAGTACATATATATTATTGATTGTACATAGTACACTAAGTTAAATCAATTTAAACCAACATGTTTGGTAATCCTGTCCATTAGACCACGAGCTTGATCACCAGGCCACGTGAAACCAACAACCCGTTCGGCAGGTGTCCCTCTTCCCGCTCCGGGCCCATAGCTTGTGGGGATTTCTATTAGTGAACTTTATCAGACAATCTGGTTCTTACTTCAGGGCCATCTCACCTAAAATCACCCACTCTTTCCCCTTAAATAAGACATCTCGATGGGTTAGTGATTAATCAGCCCATGCTCACACATAACTGCGGTTTCATACATTTGGTGTCTTTTATTTTTGGGGGGGAAATTGCTTGGACTCAGCTATGACCTTAAAAGGTCTTAACGCAGTCAAGCAAATTGTAGCTGGACCTGTATGTATTTGTTATTTGGCTAGAGCAACCTACGTTGTGCAGTCAGTTAATGGTTACAGGACATAGCACTTCACTATTCCCCCCTGGCTTAAAATAGTTATATATCATAATGAATCAACCTCAACTCCGCCTCCTATCATACCAATGAGCTATTTAGATATTCACCACCCATAAAGACAGACTTCCCCCTAGATTCGCCAACCATCCTATCAAAAATCTAATACTAAATCTGACATAAACCACATAATACAACCATACAAACCTCACCTACATGCAGCAAGTTAATGTAGCTTAAACATCTCATAAAGCAAGACACTGAAAATGTCTAGATGGGCTCACCAGCCCCATGAACATAAAGGTTTGGTCCCAGCCTTTCTATTAGTTTTTAATAGAATTACGCATGCAAGTATCCGCACCCCAGTGAGAATGCCCTCTAAATCACTAAGATTAAAAGGAGCAGGTATCAATCACGCCACACCAGCAGCTCACAACACCTTGCTCAACCACACCCCCACGGGAGACAGCAGTGATAAAAATTAAGCCATAAATGAAAGTTTGACTAAGCCATATTAACTAGGGTTGGTAAATTTCATGCCAGCCACCGCGGTCATATGACTGACCCGAATTAATAGAACTATGGCGTAAAGAGTGTTAAAGAACCATACAAGATAAAGTTAAACCTTAATTAAGCTGTAAAAAGCCATAATTAAAACAAAAATAAACTACAAAAGTGACTTTAATATATCCTGATCACACAATAGCTAAGACCCAAACTGGGATTAGATACCCCACTATGCTTAGCCCTAAACCCAAATAATCATAAGAACTAGACTATTCACCAGAGTACTACTAGCAACAGCTTAAAACTCAAAGGACTTGGTGGTGCTTCACACCCCTCTAGAGAAGTCTGTTCTATAATCGATAAACCCCAATAAACCTCACCAACCCTTGCTACTCCAGTCTATATACCACCATCTTCAGCAAACCCTAAAAAGAAGCAAAAGTAAGCATAATTATGACACATAAAATCTTTAGATCAAGGTGTAACCTATGGGGTGGGAAGAAATGGGCTACATTTTCTACATCAAGAACACCCTTTATCCACACGAAAGTTTTTATGAAACCTAAAAAACTAAACGAGGATTTAGTAGTAAATTAAGAGTAGAGCGCTTAATTGAATAAGGCCATGAAGCATGCACACCTTGCCCGTCACCATCCTCAAGTGCTATGACAAAGCCATAATCTATCAATACATGCTAAACAATTATATGAGAGGAGATAAGTCGTAACAAGGTAAGCATACTGGAAAGTGTGTTTGGATAAAACAAGACATAGCTTAAATAAAGCACCTAGTTTACACCTAGAAGATTTCATGATCTATGTATGTCTTGAACTAAACCTAGCCCACACCTTTCCCACCATACTAACACAAGCTAGTCAAATAAAACATTCACCAGACATCTAAAGTATAGGAGATAGAAATTTAAACACTGATGGTGCTATAGAGAAAGTACCATAAGGGAATGATGAAAGAAATATTAAAAGTAATAAAAAGCAAAGCTTATCCCTTGTACCTTTTGCATAATGTCTTAACTAGTAACAATTTAACAAAGAGAATTTAAGCTAAAATACCCGAAACCAGACGAGCTACTTATGAACAGTTACTAGAACAAACTCATCTATGTGGCAAAATAGTGAGAAGATTTATAAGTAGAGGTGACAAGCCTAACGAGCCTGGTGATAGCTGATTGTCCAGGAAAAGAATTTCAGTTCAATGTTAAATAATACTAAAAACCACAATAAGCTTCAACGTATATTTAAACGTTAGTCTAAAAAGGTACAGCTTTTTAGAAATGGATACAACCTTGACTAGAGAGTAAAAGCAAACAATACCATAGTTGGCCTAAAAGCAGCCACCAACTAAGAAAGCATTCAAGCTCAACAACAAAACACATTTCAATTCCAATACTAAGTAAATCAACTCCTAGCCTTATTACTGGACTAATCTATAAGACTATAGAAGCAATACTGTTAACATGAGTAACAAGAAATATTTCTCCTTGCACAAGCTTACATCAGCAACAAATAATATACTGATAATTAACAGTAAATAAATATAATCCAACACTAAACTGTTTATTAAAAACACTGTTAACCCAACACAGGCGTGCACTTAAGGAAAGATTTAAAAAAGTAAAAGGAACTCGGCAAACACAAACCCCACCTGTTTACCAAAACATCACCTCTAGCATCACCAGTATTAGAGGCACCGCCAGCCCAGTGACAATCGTTAAATGGCCGTGGTATCCTGACCGTGCAAAGGTAGCATAATCATTTGTTCTGTAAATAAGGACTTGTACGAATGGCCACACGAGGGTTTTACTGTCTCGTCTTTTAATCAGTGAAATTGACCTCCCTGTAAAGAGGCAGGGATAACAAAATAAGACGAGAAGACCCTACGGAGCTTCAATTAATCAACCCCAAAACCATAATCTTAAACCACCAAGGAATAACAAAATTTCACATGGGTTGACAATTTCAGTGACCTCAGAGCACAAAAAACCCCCTGAGTGATTAAAGCCTAGACCTACTAGCCAAAGCATAATATCACTTATTGATCCAAAAAATTGATCAACGGAACAAGTTACCCTAGGGATAACAGCACAATCCTATTCTAGAGTCCATATCGACAATAGGGTTTATGACCTCGATGTTGGATCAGGACATCCTAATGGTATAACCACTATTAAGGTTTCGTTTGTTCAATGATTAAAGTCCTACGTGATCTGAGCTCAGACTGGAGCAATCCAGGTCGGTTTCTATCTATTACGCATTTCTCCCAGTATGAAAGGACAAGAGAAATAAGGCCCACTTTAAATAAGCGCCTTCAAAACAATTAATGATCTAATCTCAACTTAATAAGCAAGCACAAACTAATCACCCAACACCAGGGTTTTGTTGGGGTGGCAGAGCCTGGTAATTGTGTAAAACTTAAACCTTTATACTCAGAGGTTCAAACCCTCTCCCCAACAAAATGTTTATAATTAACATTTTAATGTTGATCATTACTATGCTCCTAGCCGTAGCATTCCTGACACTAGTAGAACGTAAAATCCTAGGCTACATACAACTCCGAAAAGCACCAAACATTGTAGGCCCTCGTGGCCTACTCCAACCCTTTGCCGATGCAATCAAACTATTCACTAAGGAACCCCTACGACCAGCCACATCTTCCACCTCCATATTTATCATTGCACCCATCTTAGCCCTAACCCTAGCCCTCACAATATGAATCCCTCTACCCATACCATACCCCCTCATGAACATAAACCTGGGAGTATTATTCATACTAGCGATATCAAGTCTAGCCATATACTCCATTCTATGATCTGGCTGGGCCTCCAACTCAAAATACGCATTAATTGGAGCCCTATGAGCAGGAGCACAAACAATCTCATACGAAGTAACACTAGCAATCATCCTCTTATCAGTACTCTTAAAAAATGGATCCTTCACCCTGTCAACCCTAACCACAACACAAGAACAACTATGACTAGTCTTCCCATCATGACCACTGGTCATAATATGATTTATTTCTACCTGAGCAGAAACCAACCGAGCCTCCTTTGATTTAACAGAAGGGGAATCCGAACTCGTATCCGGCTTCAATGTAGAGTACGCAGCAGGCCCCTTCGCCATATTCTTCTTAGCAGAATATGCCAACATCATTATAATAAATATATTCACAACAATTCTATTCCTAGGAACATTCCACAACCCCTACACACCAGAACTATGCACAATTCACTTCATTATTAAAACACTGCTACTAACAACATCCTTCCTATGGATTCGAGCATCCTACCCTCGATTTCGATATGACCAACTAATACACTTACTCTGAAAAAACTTCCTACCTCTAACACTAGCCCTATGTATATGACATGTGTCACTACCCATCATAACAGCAAGCACCCTCCACAAACATAAGAAATATGTCTGATAAAAGAGTTACTTTGATAGAGTAAATAATAGAGGTTCAAACTCTCTTATTTCTAGAATCATAGGCATTGAACCTACCCTTAAGAATTCAAAATTCTCCGTGCTACCACATTACACTACATTCTACAGTAAGGTCAGCTAAACAAGCTATCGGGCCCATACCCCGAAAATGTTGGTTTCTATCCTTCCCATACTAATAAATCCCATTATCTTTATTATTATCCTTACAACTGTCATTTTAGGAACTATAATCATAATTACCAGCTCTCACTGACTGCTAACCTGAATTGGGTTTGAAATAAATATAATAGCCATCATCCCTATTATAATAAAAAACTTTAATCCACGAGCCATAGAAGCCTCCACTAAATATTTTCTAACACAGGCCACCGCATCCATATTACTTATAATAGCACTCATCATTAACCTGTTGCATTCCGGCCAATGAACCATCACAAAACTATTCAACCCAACAGCATCCATAATAATAACAATAGCACTAGCTATTAAAGTAGGACTATCCCCCTTTCACTTTTGAGTGCCCGAAGTAGCACAAGGCATCCCCTTAACAGCAGGCCTAATCCTACTAACATGACAAAAGCTTGCACCCCTGTCAATCCTATATCAGATTTCACCATCAATCAATCTAAATCTAATATTAGCCCTATCCATACTTTCTATTCTAATCAGAGGTTGAGGTGGATTAAACCAAACACAACTCTGAAAAATCATGGCCTACTCATCAATTGCCCACATGGGATGAATAACAGCCATCTTACTGTATAACCCAACCATAACCATCCTAAACCTACTAATCTACATCATAACAACCCTCACTATATTCATACTATTTATTCAAAGCTCAACAACCACCACACTATAACTATCACACATGAAACAAAATACCTGTCACCACAACCCTCACCATACTCACTCTACTCTCAATGGGAGAACTCCCACCCCTATCAGGATTCATGCTTAAATGAATGATCATTCCAGAAATAACAAAAAATAATACCATTATCCTGCCCACACTCATAGCCATCACAGCACTACTCAACCTATACTTCTACATACGGCTCACATACTCCACAGCACTAACTTTACTTCCCTCTACAAACAACATGAAGATAAAGTGACAATTCAACTCCACAAAACAAATAACCCTTTTAACAACCATAATCGTAATATCCACAATACTTCTACGTCTCACACCAATACTGTCAATCCTAGAATAGGAATTTAGGTTAGACCAGACCAAGGGCCTTCAAAGCCCTAAGCAAGTACAATTTACTTAATTCCTGCCCAATAAGGATTGCAATCAATTGAATGCAAATCAAACACTTTAATTAAGCTAAATCCTCACTAGATTGCAGGGATACATTTCCCACAAACTTTTAGTTAACAGCTAAATACCCTAATCAACTGGCTTCAATCTACTTCTCCCGCCGCGAGAAGAAAAAAAAGGCGGGAGAAGTCCCGGCAGGGTTGAAGCTGCTTCCTTGAATTTGCAATTCAAAATGATCATTCACCACAGGACTTGGCAAAAAGAGGGCTCAACCTCTGTCTTTAGATTTACAGTCTAATACCTGCTCGACCATTTTACCTGTGTTCATAAATCGCTGATTATTCTCAACCAACCACAAAGACATTGGCACCTTATACTTACTATTTGGTGCCTGAGCAGGAATGGTGGGCACTGGCCTAAGTTTATTAATTCGCGCTGAACTAGGCCAACCGGGCACACTGCTCGGAGACAACCAAATTTATAATGTGGTTGTAACAGCCCACACATTTGTAATAATCTTCTTTATAGTCATACCCATTATAAATGGTGGGTTTGGAAACTGGCTAGTGCCCCTAATAATTGGGGCACCCGATATAGCTTTCCCCCGTAAAATAAAATATAAGTTTCTGACTACTCCCTCCTTCTTTCCTATTACTACTAACATCATCAATAGTCAAAGCCAGTGCAGGTACAGGCTGAACTGTGTATCTACCCTTAGCAGGAAACTTAGCACATCCAGGAGCTTCAGCTGACCTTACTATTTTCTGTCTACATTTAGCTGGTGTATCCTCAATTCTCGGGGCTATTAATTTGATCACTATTATTAGCAACATAAAACCACCTGCTATAACACAATTCCAAACACCACTATTCATATGATCAGTTCTAATCACAGCGGTGATTAGACAAAGATGTCACAAAGAAAGAAAACCAGACAAAGATGTCACAAAGAAAGAAAACTACAGGCTAATATCACTGATGAACATAGATGCAAAAATCATCAGAAAAACACTAGCAAACAGAATCCAACAGCACATTAAAAGGATCATACACCATGATCAAGTGGGGTTTATCCCAGGAATGCAAGGATTCTTCAATATACTCAAATCAATCAATGTGATACACCATATTAACAAACATGGATAAAAACAATATGATCATCTCAATAGATGCAGAAAAAGCTTTCAACAAAATTCAACACCCATTTATGATAAATGTTGTAATCAACATGGTTTCTCCAGGCTTGAAAATCTATCCTATGCTTAAGAGAACTTAGAACACAAAAAGCCAGGCACCTGTCCCTTAAGTACCCTTGCCAAGGTAGTGCTGACCAGCTGACCTCTATAAACTGTGTAGTTGCAGCAGCTCACTGGTCAGGAGCCAACGCCTCTGAAGGTCGACAAATGGTTGGTGCTGGGATACCAGAGGAAAGCCATTCCCTCCTTTTGTTTCATTGAAAAAAAAATTTATTAAGTACTTATTATGAGCCAGACATTGTGCTCAAAGCAGGGGATAGAGTGTGAATAAAATCACAATCCCTGGGCTTCCCTGGTGGCGCAGTGGTTGAGAATCTGCCTGCTAATGCAGGGGACACGGGTTCGAGCCCTGGTCTGGGAAGATCCCACATGCCGTGGAGCAACTGGGCCTGTGAGCCACAACTGCTGAGCCTGCGCGTCTGGAGCCTGTGCCCTGCAACGGGAGGGGCCGTGATAGTGAGAGGCCCGCGCACCGCGATGAAGAGTGGTCCCCGCTTGCCGCAACTAGAGAAAGCCCTCGCACGAAACAAAGACCCAACACAGCTAAAAATAAATAAATAAATAAATAGAGTAGCTATTAAAAAAAAAAAATCACAATCCCTCACCTCAAGGAGAGTACAACTTGGGTACCTTTTAAAGAAAACATTTTTTACTTGCACTGTAACATATACACAAGAAAGCACACAGATCATAATTGTACCGCTCAGTGAATTTTCATAAACCAAACACACCTGTGTAACCAGAACCCAAATCAAGAAAGAGAACTTTACCAGTGCCCAGAAGTTTCCTTGCTCTTTCCAATCACTACCACTCCTTCCCTGACCCCTAGCCAAGGTTAAGCACTCTCCTGACCTTTAACAAAGCCAAGTTTTTCAGAAAGAAGTTCACTTTTCAAGGAGATTTAAGGGAGGAAAACTAAGTACTGGTTTTTCCAGAACAGAGCCTCTCCTTCTGGGGAACAATACTAACATTGTACTCCCTGTGCTTTACCAGATTCTGATTCTCCGTAATGCTACAAGTTGCTGATTAATGGGTGGCAATTTGAGTTTTGCCTCGAACGGACCTGGACAATAATTCCCATATGAAAGAGTTTGAGCAGGGCTGCTGAATACAGCTGCCAGCAGGGACCCCTGCTCCAATCCAGCCGGGCCCCTTTCGCCAGACCAGATGGAATATGGAGGGATACTGCGTGTCCATCTCACACAAAGGCCTAGTGGCAACCCTGAGTGTGCGAGTTGTTTGGGTTGGGAAAGTGAATGGAGAGGCAGAGTGACCTTTATTCACAGATCCAATGGCAAGTCATGGGCTTGCATGAGTCTTAGGCATCCCAAAAGGAACCTAGCCCCGGCTTCTTTAACAGGAAGCCTGAAGGGATGCCGCCCCAGTTTCCCATGGTGGTGCTGCGCCCGTAGGACTGCTCACTTTTATAGTCAGTAGATCCCACGTCTGTCTCACAGACTAAGTTGACGTGTCCTTTTATTGGTGTAACATAAAGTCCATAGAGCTCAAGAAGAAGTAGGTGCATAGACTCAGCTAGGCCAGTTAAAGCATCTCTAGTTCTTTTTAGAAATTTTGAGCAATTGGACGGCTGTCGAACTCACAACTGTTGAACTCCTCTCATCCTGAGGGCTACCCAGGGGTAAAGTCCATTCCTCACTGTGGCTGTAGTTCCTTCCCTCACCAATTCCTTTCTCATCTCCTCCTCCTTTTCCTCTCATTTTGGCCAGATTCTCCTTTTCACTTTTCTCTTCCTTTCTTTTTCCTTCACTTTATATTATTTTTAAGGGTTCTACTTGGGCCTCATCATCTGCAATTCCTACTAAGAACAGAAAGAAAGGAAGAAGACTTTCCCGCAGAAGAAAGGCAGGGAAGAGAAGCACACGCCTATGGATGGCAATGTTTGTCACAGGTCTTTTTTTTTTTTTTTTAATAAATTTATTTAGTTATTTTTGGCTGCACTGGGTATCCATTGCTGTGTGCGGGCTTTCTCTAGTTGCGGCAAGCAGGGGCTACTCTTTGTTGTGGTGCACGGGCTTCTCATTGCGGTGGCTTCTCTTGTTGCGGAGCACGGGCTCTAGGCACGTGGGCTTCGGCAGTTGTGGCACGCGGGCTCAGTAGTTGCGGCTCGCGGGCTCTAGAGCACAGGTTCAGTTGTTGTGGCGCACGGGCTTAGTTGCTCTCCAGCATGTGGGATCTTCCTGGACCAGGGTTCAAACCCATGTCCTCTGCATTGGCAGGTGGATTCTTAACCACTGCGCCACCAGGGAAGTCCCTGTCACGTCTTTAGCAAATAAAAACTAGAGACATATACTGCTATTGTAGGGAAAGAAAATTTTCTCCTCTAATCTCTTAGGGTCTCCAACTGGGTCTAATTAAAGAATTAGAAGGACAAAAGATAGATTAATAGGGAAAAACCATACAAGTTTCAATTTCTTTTTACTTGTACATTGGAGCCCTCACAAGAGAAATGAAGACCCAAAGAAGCAGCCAAAGCCGAACACTTATACATTAAGTTGGACAATTAAGGTGGAGTAAATTGTGAAAATACAACAAGGCAAAGGGGCTTGGGCTAGAGTAATTAATTGCCGAAGAGTGATTAGGAGGATGAGAATGAGCTTAATAGGGTTTGTTTGAACTAATTTCTCCCCATCCCTGGTGATAAGAATGTTTCTTTCCTCCTGAAATATGCAGGACATCTTCCATATGTGAGTTTCATCTCCTGCTTTCAGGAAGAAAAAGGAAGGTCAGAATGCCCTTCTGCTGTTTCTGAAATGCCTTTAACTCAACATTTTGAGTTAAAGGCAAGAGCAGAATATTTGGGGGTGGTGTGTTCCGAACTCTTTCACTATATAAGAAATATTTTATATGAAATTTTCCTTTTCAAGAGAATTTTGAGGAGGTTGCCAGAAGGGGTGACTAAGAGACACAAGATAAAGCCATAGAATGTTATATTTGAGGGCATAAAGAACTTAGAGGGTTCTGAAAGGTCATCCAACCCAATGTCTTCATTTTACAGATTAGAAAGCAGGTCCAGAGATGCTATCTGATTTGCCTAAGGTTGCACAAGTAGTGGCAGAAGCCCACATCTGCAGTCTCCCAACTCGGCGCTCTTTCCCTCATGATTGTTCTTGTAAACTGGTAAAACACACAAGAGACTCATCCTAGGTGTCCTGCTTAGTGGCAAGCTCCAGCAAGTTGAGAAAGGAAGAATTACAGCTTTTGCAAAAGCAGCCATCAGAATTATTCCAGCTTCGGAAAGCAGAATACAAAAGAACCCTCTCCCTTACTACCTTTAATCATGGGCAGCACATTTCGTGAGGTTTCCCTAACTTACTTGTTTTGGAAGTGTTGAAACTTTTCTGATGAGTCCAATCTTTTGTCTTCCTGTGGTTTGTTTGAAATTCATTACCCTCTTTCATCCCCTATGATCCCTTTTTCTCCCTCCCGTTCTCCACCCTTCCACTCCAACCCACTCTCATGTCAAATCTGAAGGATCTTAAAGGGAAATATCACAGTCACCAAGGACTTATCATCATCACCAAGATTGATCCCATATGGTGTCTACAAAGATGAGGGGTGAGGCTACATTTCTCATGTACTCTACAGGGATGATGTGGGAACACAATTTCTTTCACTCTTCATTCCCCATCCCTGAGATGAGCTCAGCCTGCTAGAACCAAGAATTTCTACTCTCCTGGCTTCAACAGACCTTCTAAGTCATGCTTTTTCCATTTCTTCAACCGTGTTTCAAGAGCAACAGGATTCAGAGGTTTGAAAAGCTTTAAAAAATACATTTCATCTGATCCCGTGCTGACAGAATTCATGCTCCAATTTATCTTTGAGCTCTTGCCTACTCTTACTAATTCAATTGTTCCTTTTGTGTCTATAAATTATATTTGGATTTTTTTTTTCCTTCCTCTAGTTTGTTTAGTTTCCAGGACGGAAGAAATCTCAACTCAGCCTCTAATTACAGCTCCAGTATTAATCTGTCATTTGTTTCCAAGATGTTTGAAGAGGTGTCTCACAGAGTTCTTCCCTTTCGAGCCGGCTTCTCAGTATGTCTGGAGATTTCCAGAAGCGTCTTCCACTAGCCATGCGTTGATGTGGAATCTGAATGTTTTCCCCAAGGTGATGTGCTACAACAGAGGCAGGGTGGCACAGAAGGGTCAGCACAGGAAATTCCGGGCTGGGATGGCACCCAGCCATCCCCTCCAACATTACCCCTATGGCATTGGTTCCTGAAGCAGCTTGTCCTCAGCTACAAAATGGCAACTTAATGATGTTTTGAGTTTGTTTCTTTTAAAGAAAGAAATGACTTACTGTTTGGTTTCTTCCCATGGCCTTTGTTTCTCTGGCTGTGTTTGGAGAAGCCAGGAGAGCCTGGCTAAAAAAAAAGAAGATCTGTCTGGCTTGACTAATTGCTTGTCCAGTTAGCCGAGCATTAGGGCTCATGCTAATGACCACACTATTGAAGAGCCAGCCAGCAATGGACATGAAAGAGAAAGGACACATAAAAGCAATTCTGCTCCAGTAAACTGTTTCATGGCATTCAAGGGGAGGAAAGACAAACAAGTCAAAATACAACCTTAAAATGTGCTCAGCAAGAAACAAACTGCCCACTGGGGGGCCTTTGGAACTTTGCTCTCATGCAAAGCTCAATTAGACAAATTGAAGTACTGAGTTATTGAAAGCCAGGACGTAGTGGAAGAGAATAGGCACTCTTGCCCTATAGAGTGCAGCTCTGAAAAAGATTTATCACATAGCTGATCGACTTGCCACATGTTGAGGACATAATGTTAATTTTATGAATTCTTTCCCTCTTTTTCCTCACACGCCAAAAAAAGATTGTCATTGTGGTGATGGGAAAATGTCTGTAATAATTTTAACACATGTAAGATTACCCAAGAGGTGTAGCGTATTTTGATGGTTTCAGAATTTCATTAATCTGCCTTCTAGGAATGTGATATTTTACAGATTGTACTTGTACACGGTACAAAGACAGACAGCTAATTCTTAACAGACACTGAAGAGCAATCTTCTTTTTCCAACATGCTCCTCACATTTCTCTAGTTGTTCAAACAGGAAAGTAACTTGTTAGATGCTCAGCTCCTGGCTTCTCATCCAGATCCCCTTCAGAAAACAAGTAATTTCTGCTCAAATAAAGTTTTTATATAAGATGGGATTCGGGGCCAGACATTATGTTAATCAATTAGACAGGACTGACACCTGTTAATTTCTTTTTGTTAGATTTGCTATACAAATATCAATTTCAAAGATAGAAAATATAAATCACTGAGTTGAAGTGTCTCTGTGGGGTGGGCCAGGAAAAATCCTGCAATAAATTTCCTAGGATGACTATTTACAGCTATCTCCTTTACCTAAATGTTAAATAAGAACGTTGCTCTTTTTTAGGCAAAAGCATCTGTTACCATGAGTCCCTGTGCTTTTGAGCTAAGTGCCATGTTAACCTGCTGACTTCTTTATCTCCTGGAATGTGATCTTTGAGTGACTTATGGAATCAAGGCACAATGTTGAATGAGTATCTTCTTGCTCCAGCCGGACTCTTTGAGACTTTGCCAACAGAACAAGCATGGATCTGAATGGAAACTGGAGATGTTTCGCTATAATTCAGGACTAAGTGCAACCCTTGTCTAGAATTTAGAGATATGTAGAACTGCAAAAGAGAATTTAGCTGGTCACCTTGTTACTCTAGGCCCATGCTCAAATAATTCCCACAAATTTCTTTTTTTTTTTTTAATTTTTTTAAAAACACAGCAACACGGATGGACCTAGAGATTATCATACTAAGTGAAGTAAGCCAGACAGAGAAAGACAAATATCATATGATATTGCTTACATATGGAATCTAAAAAAAAATGATACAAGTGAACATATTTACAAAATGAAAATAGACCCACAGACATAGAAAACAAATTTATGGTTACCAAAGGGGAAAGGGTGATGGAAGAGGTATAAATTAGGAAGTTAGGATTAACAGATACACACTAATATATATAAAATAGATAACCAACAAGGACCTACTGTATAGCACAGGAAACTATACTCAATATTTTGTAATAATCAATAAGGTAAAAGAATCTGAAAAGGAATATATGTATATGGTATGTGTGTGTGTATGTGTGTGTGTGTGTGTAACTGAATGACTGTGCTGTACACCTGAAACTAAAACGATATTGTAAATAAACTATACTTCAATAAAAAAATTTTTCTAATTTAAAAAAAAATCAGTAATTATTAAATGCCTCCAGTGCCAGCAAAAAAGAAGTATTAAACACATCTTGGCTGAAGGAGCTAAAAAGTTGATGGTAAAATGAGCTATATAAAATGATTACAGATGATTACATGATCCTACACCACTTTCATAAGCTCTCTTACTGCAGTCACTACTGTTCCTTCTCCAGGAATGCTGGTCTCCTTGCTGTGTGTCAGTCACACACTTACCTTAGGGCAACTGCTCTTCCCTCTGCCCGCAATGCTTATTCCCCAGGTGCCCAAATGACCAGCTTGGGCACCTCCTTCAAACCGTTGCTCAATCTCACCTTCTGAATAGGGCCTACCCTGACCACTCTATTTAAAATTGCATCCTGCCCTCCAGCCCCACACTCCTGACCCCACTTCCCCTGCCCTTCTTTTTCTTTTTCAGTAACATTTATGAAGTTTTAATATACTATATAATTTACTTATTTTCTATGTCTACTGGTTCTCCTCTCATTAGAATGTAAACTTCACAAAGACGGGGGTCTTTGTTCGTTTTGAGCGCTGATGGAGATGTACAAGATTAACCTTGTTTCCATGTCTGCTAACACAGCATCCATTCTACAGCCCATGGATCCAGGAGTAATTTTAACTTTCAAGTCTTATTACTTAAGAAATACATTTCATGAAGCTATAGCTGCCATAGATAGTGATTCCTCTGATGGATCTGGACAGAGTAAATTGAAAACCTTCTGGAAAGGATTCAGCATTCTAGATGCTATTAAGAACATTTGTGATTCATGGGAAGAGGTCAAAATATCAACATGAACAGGAGTTTGGAAGAAGTTGATTCCAACCCTCCTGAATAACTGTGAGGGGTTCAAGACTTCAGTGGTGGAAGTAACTGCAGATATGGTGGAAATAGCAAGAGAACTAGGATTAGAAGTGAAGCCCAAATATGTGACTGAATTGCTGCAATCTCGTAATGAAACTTTCACAGATGAGGAGATGCTTCTTGTGGATGAGCAGAGAAATTGGTTTTTTGGAGATGGAATCTACTCCTGGTGAAGATGCTGTGAAGATTACTGAAATGACAACAAAGGATGTGGAATATTGCATAAACTTACTTGACAAAGTAGCAGCAGGGTTTGAGAGGATTGACTCCAATTTTGAAAGAAGTCCTACTGTGGGTAAAATGCTATCAAATAGCACTGCATGCTACAGAGAAATAGTTCATGACAGGAAGAGTTAATCGATGTGGCAAACTTCATTGTTGTCTTATTTTAAGAAACTGCCACAACCTCCCCAACCTTCAGCAACCACCACCCTGATCAGTCAACAGCTGTAACATCAAGGCAAGACCTTCCACCAGCAAAAAGATTATGACTCACTGAAGGCTCAGATGATGTTTAGCATTTTTTAGCAATAAAGTATTTTTAATTAAAGTATGTAGATTGTTTTTTTTAAGAAATGCTATTGCACACTTAATAGACTACAGTAATGTGTAAACATAACTTTTACATGCACTGCGAAACCAAAACATCATGTGACTCACTTTATTGTCTTATTTTCTTTATTGTGATGGTCTGGAACCAAACCCACAATATCTCCGAGGTATGCCAGTACCAGAAATGAACAAGTGGAATTTGAAATTAAAAATACAATATCATTTACAAAAATGAAATACTTAGGTAAAAATCTAACAAAATATGTACAAGATCTATATGTGGAAAAACACAAAACTCTGATGAATGAAATCAAAGAATTAAATAAATGGAGAGATATGCCATGTTCACGGATAGGAAGGCTCAATATTGTCAAAATGTCAGTTCTTCCCAACTTGATCTATAGATTCAATGCAACCCCAAGGAAAATCCCAGCAAGTTTTTTTTTGTGGATATTGACAAACTGATTTTAAAGTTTATACAGAAGGCAAAAGATCCAGAATAACCAACATAATATTCAAAAAGAACAAAGTTGGAGGACTGACACTACATGACTTCAAGACTTATCATAAAGCTACAGTAATCAAGACAGCATGGCATTAATGGAAGAATAGACAAATAGATCAACGGAACTGAATAAAGAACCCAGAAATAGAACCACATAAATATAGACAACTGATCTTTGACAAAGGGGCAAAGGCAATGCAATAGGCAAAAACAGTCTTTTCAACAAATGGTCCTGTAACATCCACATGCAAAAAAAAAGAATCTGGACACAGACCTTACACCATTCCAAAAAATTACCTCAAAATGGATCATAGACCTAAATGTAAACCGTAAAACTATAAAACTCCTAAAAGATAACATAGGAGACAACCTAGATAACCTTAGGTATGTTAATGACTTTTTAGATGTAACACCAAAGGCATAATTCATGAAAGAAATAATTGTTAAGCTGGACTTCATTAAAATTAAAAACTTCTGCTCTGTGAAACACAACGTTAAGAGAATGAGAAGACAAACCACAAAATAGGAGAAAATATTTGCAAAAGACACATCTGATAAAGGACAGTTATCCAAAATACACAAAGAACTCTTCAAACTCAACAATAAGAAAACAAGCAACCTAATTAAAAATTGGGCCTTAGATCTTAACAGACAGTTCACCAAAGAAGAAAAACAGATGGCAAATAAACCTATGAAAAGATGGTCTACATCATATGTCATCAGAGACATGCAAATTAAAACCACAGTGAGATACCACTAAACATCTTTTAGAAAGGCCAAAATCTGGAACACTGACAACACCAAATGCTGACAAGGATGTGGAGCAACAGGAACTCATTCATTGCTGGTGGGAATGCAAAGTGGTACAGCCACCTTGGAAGATAGTTTGGTGGTTTCTTACAAAACTAAACATACTCTTACCATACAATTCAGCAATCAATTTACCCAAAGGAGCTGAAAACTTAATGTCCACACAAACACCTACACACAGATGTTTACAGCAGCTTTATTCATAATTGCCAAAACTCAGAAGCAACAAAGATGTCCTTCAGTAGGTGAATGGATAAATAAACTGTAGTATACCCAGAACATACAATGTAATATTATTCAGCACTAAATAGAAATAAGCTATCAAGCTATGAAAAGACACAGAGGAAACAGAAATGCATATTACTAAGTGAGAGAAGCCAATGTGAAAAGGCTGCATACTGTATGACTCCAACTATATGACATTCTAGAAAAGGCAAAACTATGGAAATAGTACAAAATCAGTGATTGCCAGTGGTTGGCAGGGTGTGGGTGAGGGGGATAAATAGGCAAAGCACAGAGGATTTTTAGGACAGTGAAAATACTCTGTATGACACTATAATGATGGATACATGTCATCATAATTTGTCCAAACTCACAGAATGTACAACACCAAGAGTGAACCCTAACATAAACTATGGACTTTGGGAGTTTATGATATGTCAGTATAGGTTCACTGATTATAACAAATGTAACATTCAAGTAGGGGATGTTGATAATGGGGAAAGTTACATATGCGTAGAGGTAGGGGGTATATGAAAAATCTCTGTACCTTCTCTCAATCTTCCTCTGAACCTAAAACTGCTCTAAAAAATAAAGTCTTAAAAAAATTAAATGTAGCCATTAAAAAAATACTTCCTTAAAAAAATCTCTCCTTACAGATACTTTTTTGTTTACATTTTCCTCACTATATGTGTGTTTGCATATGAAATGCCACCAAATATGAGAACCACCCCTTCACCTGTATGTGTGGTGAAAGTAATGACTTCCCTTTTGAGTTTTCTTACTTTCTGTGTTATTCTTCATTCATAAAACCCTCATATTTAATTAACAGAACACTTAAGCTTCAGAATATTGAACATAGCTACACCTTATAGGTATATATGTAACAGGGCATTTGGAATAGGCTGTCCTCCTCCTCTAAATATATCTATTTGCTTTCTATTGTAACCTTGCGAACTTTCGTCTGAAACTTGTCTTGGAACAAGAGTTTGGAAAGAGGTCATCAGAAGACTGCCCAAAAGATCAGAGCTTCCAAAAGAAGAAGTCAACAATGGAAAGGGTGTGCTTTCCATCCAGCCCCTTGGACCGAGTTTGAGGCCCAGTGGTTAGGGAGAGAAGAGGGTCAGAAAGTCATGGGGGGCAGTTCAGGAAAAACCTTGTATGACTGTACCTAGCAGAGTTGTCTGGGCATCCCAGTGGCAGATGGCAGAACCTGGGACCCTTAGGGACCAAGAGGACTGGAAGCATGGAGCATTTGGAGTCAGTCCCTTGACAAGAATATTGTCACCTCCTGATGGCAAGTGAGCATAAAGCTTCTCCAAATAACTTTTTGGGCAGCATATAAGCATCCCTTTGGAAAATTTTTTAAAGTAAATGGTTTGGGGGAAATATGAGTGGGAGCTATGGAGCCAGCAGTCATTTGTATTATATGCATAATCATGTATATATGATAAATAAGCAGCATTTTCTGTATAGCAGAAATAATGAGGGGCTATTGTGATGACAAGGAAAACATTAAAAATTCAATTTCAAGGAAAGGGATGAAGTCATGGAGATTTCCCCAACACACAGCAAACCTGGAACAAGACTTAGAACCCACTTCTGATTTTCTCTCACTCTGCTCCCCATTTGGTGCACTGTCCCACACGTTAGCTTTTGTTGGACACATTTTTCCCCCCGATATCTAGAATGGGCTTTCTCATAACAAACCCCAAAAGAGTATTTCTGGGGATGCTATGAAAAAGAAATTAAAAACATGAGAAGGTACAACCAAGGACATTTGTTGCAGCTTTTTTTAAATGGCAGGAAACTAGCAAACTTGAATATTTACGAAAAAGGGAAAATTTAATACATTAGGGAATACAGTTCAAACTAAAGTCATTAATCTGGGGAAAATATACATGATAAATTAGACGATTACACGTGCAAGTTGCAGAGTAATGTATGTAGTTTTAGTAAAACATAAAACAATAAGAAAAAGTCATCCATAGGGCTACATATATTTGTCTGAGCATAGAGAAAAGCATAAAGAAGAATATACTCCAAGCTATTAACATCATCTCCAGTGGATGGGCATGGGAAAGGTGGAAATTTTTAACTTATCCTTTACGTATTTTTGCATTGTTTTACTGGTTTCAATGGGTAAACATTATTTTGGTAATTTTTAAAGTTTTTAAAAATGCATCACTTTATTTAAAACGGAGCCATGATGTTAACTCCTCCAGAGCTTAATTGCCACACGAGGCATCCCCAAAATTCACATATCTCTTTAGAATGTTAACTGCAATTCACACTGCAAATGCATTGCAATACTACCTGCTTGATATGAGAACTGAACATGATGAAAGCTTTCTGTTAAAAAAAGTCCTTTTGGAAAATTGCCACTACTGTTGAAAGAGTTTGAAATACAACAAGAGAAACACGACTGATTAGTCTTACTGTGTCTGTGCATTTGCTTCCTGGGTATACTGGGATTTAGTTTTCCAATTAGGAACTGGATTTTGTTTTTGTTTCTTTTAATAATAACTTTTATAGGAAATAAGTAAGAGTAAGTCTGGGGCAAGCTGATATTTCAAGGTTAAGGGGAAAATCCCAGCCATTCAGTGTCAAAGCTATGGGTCAAATAGCAATGACTGGCAGTCATGTTTTTGGCAAGAATTTCTTGAGCACTTCTAGTATGTCAGGCACTGTGCTTGAATCTGATAATACAGAGGAATAAAGATACATCCTTTGCCTTTAAGAGCTCATAATTGAGTGTAAGAGACAGTCAAGTCCTTTACTTGTCTTTGGTCAGCTCCCTTTCTCACGCTCATTGGCAACCATTCCAAATCTCCACCAATCCAACTTCCTCAAGTTCTTTTCATTCAACTCCATCCTTCCTCCCCCTCAGCAAATAAACTTACTTTATACTTAACCAAAGAAAATGAGTGATCAGGGATTTAATTCCCTAAACATCTCACCCCACAATCTACAAGCTTCTCATCCAGTCTCAGAGATGAAGTCTCTTTCCTCATGTTAAAGGCCAGCCTGCTTCTTATCCTTCCATGACCTGCCACCCTCTTCCCTATATATTCAATTTATCCTTCTCTATTAGCTCCTTCTCTTTAGCCTATAGGTAGGTTCAAGTTTCTTCCAACCTAAAATTATCCAACTTAAATCTTAGATTTTCCTCTACTTTTTGCCTTATTTTTTTTCTTCCCTCTATATTAGTTATTTTTTTTAACATCTTTATTGGGGTATAATTGCTTTACAATGATGTGTTAGTTTCTGCTTTATAACAAAGTGAATCAGCTTTACATATACATATATCCCCATATCTCCTCCCTCTTGCATCTCCCTCCCACCCTCCCTATCCCACCCCTCTAGATGGTCACAAAGCACAGAGCTGATCTCCCTGTGCTATGCGGCCGCTTCCCACTAGCTAGCTATTTTACATTCGGTAGTATATATAAGTCCATGCCACTCTCTCACTTCGTCCCAGCTTACCCTTCCCCCTCCCTGTGTCCTCAAGTCCATTCTCTACGTCTGTGTCTTAATTCCTGTCCTGCCCCTAGGTTCTTCAGAACCATAGGCTAGGTTAGGTCGCAGTAACAAACAACCCCTAAAATTCAGTGACCTAATATAAATATGCAAAAAGCTAACTGCTTACTAATGCTACATAGGCTTCATTTACATGTCCATTGCAGCACACTCACTCAGGACAAAGGCTGATGGAGGCTCTGCCATCTGGAACATCAGTAGTCACCCTGGCATGAGGCTAGAGAGTCATGCACCAGTTCCTAAATGTTTCCATTCTATTCATACTTCACTAAGCGAGATGAAGTCACATGGCCCCAATTTAAAGCAGAGGAATCTAAATTTCAAAGAGGTCAAATGACTTGCTCACAATCACATTCCCAGTATGGGCAGAACTATTTCTCAAACCAGATAGCCCAAATCCAATATACTTTCTACCAATATTACAGTGAAAAAATTCAATTATTTAACTACTTGTCTTATTACCTAAATCACAGATTTGAGTATTTAGAATGATGTAACATTTCTGCCTTAGCCTGAGTGAACCAGGTATGAATATAAGGTGCCAACTGATAATAGTAGATTAAAAATGTTCTTTTTGGAATCCTCCTACACTGTTGGTGGGAATGTTTATTGGTGCAGCCACTATGCAGAACAGTATGGAGGTTCCTCAAAAAACTAAAAATAGAGTTGTCATATGATCCAGCAATTCCACTCCTGGGCATATATCCAGACAAATCTCCAATTCAAAAAGATATATGCACCCCTGTGTTCATAGCAGCACTATTTACAATAGCCAAAAGGTGGAAACAACCTTAATGTCCATCAACAGGTGAATGGATAAAGAAGATGTGGTACATATATACAAAGGAATACTACTCAGCCATACAAAATAATGAAATAATGCCATTTGCAGCAACATGGACAGACCTAGAGATTATCATACAAAGTGAAGCAAGTCAGAAAGAGAAGGACAAATACTATATGATATCACTTACATGTGGGATCTAAAATATGACACAAATGAACTTATCCATGAAACAGAAACTCACAAATATAGAGAACAGACTTGTGGTTGCCAAGGGGGAAGGGGGGTGGGGAAGATGGATTGGGAGTTTGGGACGAGCAGATGCAAACTACGATATATAGAATGGATAAAAATCAAGGTCCTACTGTATAGCACAGGGAATTCAATATCCTGTAATAAACCATAATGGAAAAGAATATGAAAAAGAATATATATATACATATGTATATATATATATATATATATCTGAATCACTTTGTTGTACACCTGAAACTAACATAACATTGTAAATCAACTATACTTCAAGAAAATAAAAATTTTAAATGTTCTTTTCCATTACAGCTCCACACATGTGCTTCAATCTTGACCTAAAGAATGAGGATGAAGTTGCTTCTATTTTAGAGTCTATTTTTGGTCTAGCCCATCTATGACTACATCTTAGCAGTGCTAAGGGTAATAGAGGTGATCGTGGAAGTCTCCTTAATCAAGTATTCTTGCTCTATAAATGTTTGGAGAAGGAAGAAAGGGAGGAAGAAAGTGAAAAACAGAGGAAGGAAAGGAGGGAGGGAGGGAGGGAGGAAGTTGAAGGAAAGAAAGAAGGGAGGGAAAGAAAGATAGGTTTTATCTAAATCACTGAGATTTTAGAGGACAAAATGTCATCACTTATAAATAGCCAAAATTACAACTCACAAACTTGAATTAAGAGATTCATTAGTATGCACAGTTAACCTATAATATTTTAAAAGAGGGGTAAGAGTAAAGAAAAATTAACAAAAAGTAGCTTATTCATTCGTTTCTCAACAGTAAGTTGAGAAAAGAATAAGTAGCATTTGGCAACATGGAAGTCAATGGTGATCTTGATGAAAGCAGCTTTGGCAGAATGGTGGAAGTGGAAGCTGGACTGAAGTAAACTGAAGGAAGAATGTTAAGGAGGGATAGTGTGCCTAACAGTTCAAAATCCCATATGAGTAGTATGTTCAGGAGCAAGGAAAACAGTCTGGCCATGTTGGTGAGGTCTTTGGTTTTTGGTGTGTGTCTGGTGTGTCTGTGTGTGTGTGTGTGTGTGTTGTTTTCTTGTGGGGTTTTTGGTTTTAAAGATGCCTTAAAGTCACCATCTGGTCCAACAGTAACAGGAAGTTATGTTCAGGTTTGTCTACTGAGCAACTGAATACAGCCTCTTATGTAACCTATATCCTATCCCTCTTTCCTAGAAATTTTTCTGGAAAAATCCAAACTTTCTGGAAATTTGTTTTGGTTCAAACATGAAAAACAATGTGGAATCGGTATAGCAACTATTCTCTGCATCTGTAAACCACTAACAAAAGGCACTTTATTTCTAAGGCAGGGTGGGGAGCAGTGCTCCAACTTTCTCATTTGGAGACCATCAATTTTGGCCCTTTCAGTTCTGCCTTTTATTAAATTTACTGAGTTAAAAGTTTCTGGTTGGTTCATTTCCAAGAGACCAGATACCAGTTAGTAAGCTACAACTTTCATGTCAAATCAGTTTCTTTTTTCCAGTAAGTTTCACTAGTAAAGATACCAAGGAAACTAAATACCTGGAAATGCAGGGAAGTTCTTTCTCTCCACTGAATTACCTTTTCCTTTTGTCTAACTTAGGCTTCTTTTTCTAAGCTAGGCTGGTTAGAGCTCAGTCTTTTATGTGAACCCATAAGAAGTTCATAAACCTGATAAGCAGTCCAAAATATGTTCTTTCTAGAAAATATAAAAATAGACAAACACTGAGTCAGCAGTGGTGAAATTAAGCAAGCTGGGCATCACAGAACCGTTTTCTAAGCAATACTGGATTTCTCTGAACTCTCATTCAGGGTTTTTGATCTATAGAACAAAGCAGAATGCACCCAGACAATTCAAGATTTTAGCCAATGATAATTTGTTTAATCCCGTTGGGAAATAAAAGTAAACTGCAACTGCCAGTTTCCATACTTACTGTTGATACAATGGGAACCCATTACCAGATAGAGACAAAGATGACTGAATTTAAGAAAAAGTCACATGTAGAGAATGGACTTGAGGACACAAGGGGGGAAGGGGAAGCTGGGACGAAGTGAGAGAGTAGCATTGACATACATACACTACCAAATGTAAAATGGATGGCTAGTGGGAAGCTGCTGAATAGCACAGGGAGATAACCGATGCTTTGTGACCACCTAGAGGGGTGGGATAGAGAGGGTGGGAGGGAGATGCAAGAGGGAGGAGATATGGGGATATATGTATATGTATAGCTGATTCACTTTGTTATAAAGCAGAAACTAACACACCATTGTAAAGCAATTATACTCCAATAAAGATGTTTAAAAAAATTATGCTATGGGAGACCATTTGACTCCAAGTCAAGATATGTTAGAAATCTATGCTTTAAAGTACCATCCCTACTTTAATCACATAGCAATGATAGATAAAATATAAAAAGAGAAAATAGAGACAGCCTAACCTCAAACAGAAGTTTATCATTTTGCGAACCACAGACAGAACAGAAATACAAACCAGAAAATATTATGAAGCTGTAGATAGTCTGGGACCTGAGCCAGATTCACTGTTCAAACCCAGGGACTTAAGTAGGTTTTCCTGCCCTTAAGAAGGCTGAAAATGCTTCAACTGACTACTTCCTGAGGCTATGTGTTACTTATGCCCACTTCTCTATGATGGGAGGAGAATGCAGATATAACCCCCAGTCCCAGGACCAACTTGTCCACATGCTTGGTGATAGGATTTACTCTCTCTTTAACATCACCACAGGTCTGGAGCCCAAACCAAGACCTGGTTCTGTGTTAAGGATCCCTAGAGTACTGTATGGAGTCAACCACGAAATGTCTACTCAGGGTGAGGTGAGCCCAGAGAGAGAAAGAGAGCAAAATCAAGGAATAAAAAGAAAACTCCAATTCAAGATGAGCCTATATAACAAAATTCCAAAACATGTGAGGAAAACTAAGAAAAATAGTCATAAAATCTACAATCGAGAGATTAAAAAAAAAATCAACCCAAGCAAAATAATACTGAACTATATAAAAACAACTTTAATATAAGTGTGTTTATGGTCCTCAGAGAGACAAAAGAAGCCAAAATAGCTATAAAAAGAACAAAAAATTATGAAGCATAAACAGCCAGAAATGAAATCAGAACAGTTGGATTAGAAAAAGAACAATTAGAAATAAAATGAAAGATATAGTCATTGAAATAAGACATCCATTAGATGACATAAATTCTGGGCTGGACAAGATGAAGAGAGAAATATAAATTGGGAAATAGTACTGAGATATTTATACAGAGAACAAAAAGAGAAATAAATATTAAAAGTGATACAGAGGGGCTTCCCTGGTGGCGCAGTGGTTGAGAATCTGCCTGCCGATGCAGGGGACACGGGTTCGAGCCCTGGTCTGGGAAGATTCCCACATGCCGCGGAGCGGCTGGGCCCGTGAGCCACAATTACTGAGCCTGCGCGTCTGGAGCCTGTGCTCCGCAACAAGGGAGGCCGCGATGGTGAGAGGCCCATGCACCGCGATGAAGAGTGGCCCTCGCTTGCCGCGACTGGAGAAAGCCCTCGCACAGAAACGAAGACCCAACACAGCCATAAATAAAAATAAAATAAATTAAATAAAAAAAAAAAAAAGTGATACAGAGAGGTACAGATTGAGAGGTATAAATTCATATCCAATAAGAATTTTAGGACCAGTATATCAAGCAAACAACAAATGTTTATTGAGCACCATTATATGCCAGACACTGTTCCAGGCACTTGGATACATCAATGAGCAAAACTGGGGGGAAAAAAATCCTTGCCCTCATGGAGTATACTTTCTAGCAGGGGAAGAAGGACAAACAAACAGTGTATCAGAATCCCTCCAGAAAATAGACTACATACTCAAAAGGAGTGAATACACATAGTTCAATGACTCTTTCCTGATAAAGGACCCCAAGGCTAGCAACAGGAGGAAGCCATTACCAGAGGATTGAAAAGAGCAAAGCACAGCATGGCAGAGAGGTGAGAATTCAGAACTTGCCACACACTTAGAAAAAGTTATATCCATGGTAATAAGTAGTCATCAGAACCACTTTTAAACCAGTTCAAATGATCATCAAAAACACACTTCAGTGAACATACTTTTGCAAGCCAACTACTGTCAGGCCTTCATTCTGAAAGTCAGCCGAACAGGGACAGACTCACTCAGTAAACACGCCTCTAAGAGTCAACCAACCAACAAGAGACTTGTGAGTAACAAATTCTACAGGTGAAGCCAACCAACTGAAGCCTCTGAAAGTCTGCTGATCCCTCAACTCCTTCCTTCTCCAAAAGCAAAGGGACACTGTGCTGACCAGTCTAGTCTCCTTTGACAGAAGAATCTGGGGACATACACACCCTGAACTCTCTCTTTTCCCCACATCCAATCTTTTGACTGAGCCTCCCGTGGCTGAACTCAACTAGAAGCCAGAGAGCAAGGAAGATTGTTGATACCACCCACAGATGTCACCTTCTCAGGGCACAGAGCAGGGTGGAAAAGGGTAAAGAGTGGATCTGAAGGAGCAAAGGACATTTCTGGCACAATAACAAACAAGTAAATTATATCACGTTAGAAGGTAACAGAACAGAAAAAGTGGGTTATGAGTATTGGGGAAGGGAGAGAGGAAAGACTGAAGTTTTAAATAGAGTTTTCAGGGTAGGTTTCATTAAGAAAGTCACATTTGAGCAAAGACTAGAGAGAGGAAAGTGTATTAGCCACTTATATTTGGAGGAAGAGTAGTCCAGGCAATAGGAACAGTTTTGGGCAAAGGTCCTAAAGCAAGAGTATGCCTGGCTTGCTCAAAACCAGTGTGGCTGGAGTAGCATGAGAAAGGGGGAGAGGAGGAGGAAATGAGGTAAGATACAGATTTGGGAACCAAATCATGTAGGTCCTTACAGGCCTTTGAAAGGATTTGGGCTTTGTATTAGTTTGCTGGGGCTGTGATAACAAAGTACCACACACTAGGTGGCTTAAACAACAGAAATTTATTGTCTCACAGTTCTGGAGGCTGGAAGTGTGACATCAAGGTGTTGGTACGGTTGGTTTCTTCTGAGAACTCTCTCCTTGGCTTGCAGATGCTGTCTTATTGCTGTGTGTTCACATAGTCATCCTTCGGTCTTCATGTTATCTGTGTCCTCATCTCCTCTTCTTGTAAGGGCACTAGTCATATTGGATTAGGGTCCACCCATAGCATCTCATTTTACTTTAATTACCTCTTTAAAGACTTTATCTCCAAATACAGACACACTTTGTGGTGCTGGGGGCTAGGACTTCAACATATGAATTTGGGGGACATAATTCAGCCCATACCAGGCTTTTACTCTGAATATTGGGAGCCACTGGATGGTTCTGAACAGATGAGTGGCATAATTTGATTTATGGTTTAAATGTCCACTTTGGCAGCTGTTTGAAACAGGCTAAAGTGGAATGAGGATAAGACTAGAAACAAGGAGACTGGTTAGGAGGATACTTCAATAATTCAGGTAGAAAGTGGTGGTGACTAGGTCCAGAGTGGTAGCAGTAGAGGAGAGGAAAAGAGTCAGATTCAGGATATATTTCTAAGGTAGTCAATGGGATTTCCTGGTGATTAGGACGTGGAATGTGAGAGAAAGAGTGACGTCAAGGATGATGCCATGGTTTTTGGCCTGAGATTGGAAGAATGGAACTGCTACCATTGACACTGGAAGGCTACAAGAGGAATAGTCTTGTGGGGAGATATATAAGAGTTTAAGTCGAGGCATATAAGCTTTGAGATGCTTACTAGACATTCAGGAAGATATGCCAATAACCTGTTGAATATATAAATCTGGAGTTCAGGAATGAGGTCTGGGCTGGAGATATAAATGTGAGAGTCACCAGAACATAAGTGATATTTAAAGCCATGAGACTAGACGAGATCAGCAATGGAATGACTGTAGAAGGGAGAAGAGACCAAGGGTTGAGCCCTTTGTCACTCCAACATTATGGGTTAGAAGAAAAGGAGGGACCTGCAAAGAAAACTGAAAAGCAGCAGCCAGTGAAGAACAAAGGAGATGAAGAGAGTGTTGGGCCCTTGGAACCAAGTGAAGAAAGTTCATCATGGAAAAGAAGTAGCCACTGTGTCAAATGCTACTGAAAGTCAGTGTTCAGATCATTGTTAATCTAAGACCATTTGAAATTGTCCCATGGCTCTTGAACATTCTGTTCTGTTTATTCACTTGTTTTTCTCTGTGTTTCAATCGGAGTAATTTCTATTGGTCTATCTTCAAGTTCACTTATTTTTTCCTCAGCTGTTTTGAGTTTATGGATGAGTCTGTCAAAGGAATTCTTCACCTCTGTTCCTGTTTTCCATTTATCCACCAATTCTTTTCCTTTTGTTTCCATCTCTATGCTGAATGTAGCCACCTTTTTATGCATGTTGTCCACCTTTTCCATCAGAGCCCTTAACATATTAATCATAGCTATTTAGAGCCCCTGTCTGATGGTCCCAACATCTGCGTCACATATGAGTCTGGTTCTGTTAAATGCTTTGCCCCCTGACTCTGTGTCTGTTTTCTTGCTTCTTTGTCTGCCTTGTAACTGTTTGTTGAAAGCCAAACTTCTTGTGTAGGTCAGTAGACATTAAGGCTACTAGTTTGTGTGTCTACATATGGGCATGCATTTCCTTCTGCAAGGTCTTTAGTGTGGAGGAGCTGAATCAATCTAGTCAGGATTTGAGCTGAGTTTGTGATTTGTTGTTATAGTTACCTTGAGTGCACCAACAGCTTTAAATTACTCTAACATTACCTGGTGTTTAGGGTGGGTGCTGGATTGTAGGAGGTTTTCTTCTGAATGTCTGTTCCACACAGCTTTAGGTCTTCCATTTCACTACCCCTCAGTGCTGTTACTTGTTAATTGTACAAGTACAATTTTATTTAATTGTCCAATTGTTTTTTTAGCCTGGTTTTGGGAGCAGACAGCAGGTGGCAGTTTGCAGAGAATATCTCAGTTGTTTTGCTTATCTGCAGTCTTCGTCAAGCACCATGTTCCTTGGATCCCCAGAGTTGGGCTATTTCAGTGATCCTACCCCACCCTCAGTTGTGGGTCTGGGACCAGCTCATATTCCTGCCCCACCCCCATGATAGAGTTTTTTGCAGTTTCCCTCCCACAGTTACACTGGGTTTCTCCGGTGTCCTAAAAGCAACAATGCACTAGTGATTTAAGTGTTTGTCCCACATGAGAGATGGGGAGAAGAAGGACTTGTGCCTTTCCCACAGTGGCACCTGTTCCCCTCCCCCAGGTCTGCTCTGTGATGGAGGCTTTCTCGGGATTCTCATCCTGCCCCCAGTCTTTTTGTGAGCACTTGATGAGGTCCATAGAGAAAAATTCCAAAGTGCTGTGAAGTCCCCTTGTGTCTGCAGCTTCCTGAGGTTATATATTCTCCAACCTAGCCCACATTCAGCCGTTAGCGATTTGTTAAAAATTATACTCAAATTCTACTTATCAGTGGGTCTGCCCCTGTAAACAAGTAGTTGAGTCTCACTGCTCCTTGGAAGCACCTGTTTTTCTTTAGACTTCATGTTGGTTGATTGCCCTGAGTGCTCTGATGGGCTCAAGAAAATTGTGAATTTGCATACTGGCATTTTTTTGTGGTTGTTAGAGTGAGAATGATGCTCTTTCCAGCTTCCTACATCCTATGCAGAATGCAAAAGTCCTGTTTCATTCATCTTTAACTGTATGTCATTTATTTTCTCTGGACCTCAGTCATAGGAATAGTATGCTAGAAAATCTCTAATGTGCCTTCCATCACACATGTTGCAGTAAACAAAACAGCTTCTAAAGAAGCCACAGTTTTATATTTACTTTTGTTCCCTGTTCCTTATCACAGCTGCAGCAACTAACTTTATAGAGAGAAACAGGATATAAGAAAATTCAAACTCAAATCCTATATAATAATTTCTATCAGCACTAGATCTAAAATCATAATATGGCCTGACTTTCTAGATTACCCTCTATTCATTAGCTTCAAGACAGCAAACCAGTTTCAATTCAATGAGTAGCACAGGGATCCTGGAATTCATTTTCTCCTTAGTTAATTGTCATCTCTAATATTTATTTCCTTTCATGCTGAATTTTGTGACTCTTTCAACACATTCTTGGATGTTTCCACTACTCTCTCATGTTCCCTTCTTCCCATGATCTTTGGCAACTTTGAAAAAGCCTAGAAGTTGTTCCTGCCAGAAAGTGTTTGTGTCTCCCTGGTTCTATTGCTCAGATTGTGGAGTGCTTTATCTTGAGTGTAACTGTTGGAAAGGCATAAAGGGTAAAAGTCCCATCTACCAAATCCACCAACTTCACAGCCTCTCTGAGTCCTTCATCACAAGGGGAAGTCTAAAAGACGGCCTTTTCCCCCTTGGATATTCCAGCTTGAACAAAAAGCATTTTTAAATCCATAAATCAGTCCAGCCAGAAAACAGCCTCACACAGTTCCCAAACTGTTGACTGTTGCGTGGCAATATACACATGGCATTGATGAATCCCTGACCTGGCATTTCCTCCAAGTCTCATACAATTGATTACTGGATTTTACAGACCACAGTTGGCTACTACATAGAAGCCAGCATCCTGGGCTCTGGAGAGCTTTGCCTCATGCCTTTTCAGATGCTCCTTTTCTATTTATTTTTATGTCTTACTCTAGTCCCTTTTCTTTTGTAATTGATGACTGTCCAGGCTTAATGTTTAGCCACATAGGGAATTAACAGATGACCCAAGGCAATGGTTTCATTGTTATGGACTCAAAACACTGCCATTACACTGGAGAATACAGAGTTTAATGGTTTCTCCCCTCTAGTGTGAAATCCAACTGTTGTTTGATGGCAGGAAGTCATCTGATGGTGTGATGTGAATCACCCCATATCCTTTCAGTCTTTTTTTCCTTCTTTTAGGTTAACAACAATTGGATTCTATTACTTATGACCAAAAACCTTAACTGATAAGTCCTCATCAACTTAAAAAGTGTTCAGGTCTCTCCATGCCTTACAAGAGTGAGATGAAACTAGAGGTAGAGATATGAAGTCTTCTAAGGTTTTTTGTTTTTCTTTTTTTTTTCTTCTAAGGTTTTTAAAAGGATGCTAAGTTTTATCTGAAGAAAAACAGAAAAGCACAAAATAGTTTTAGCATGAGTGTATTAGTCAGGCTTCTCCAGAGAAACAGAACCAATAGGGGAGAGAGAGAGAGACATGGCGAGAGATATTTACTATAAGGAATTGGCTTATACAATGAAGGAGACAAATTTATACAAATCTGCCAATCTGCCATCTGCAAGCTGGAGACCCAAGAAGCCAATGTGTGGTCCCAGTCTGAGTCTAAAGGCCTGAGAACAAGGAGCTCCAACGGTAGAAGTCCCAGTCCGAGGGTAGAAGAAGACTGATACCCCAGCTCGGCAGTCAGGCAAAGAGCAAATTATCTCTTATTCAGCTTTTTTTTTTTTTTTTTTTTGACCATGCAACAATGTCTTTTATTACGTATGGGTTTTTAAAATTATTTCTGCAATCTCTCCATACACAGGCCAAAAAAAAGTATTGTTTTGCATATTGGAACTTGCAGACCTGATCACTGCATAGAGAAGGGAAAATGATCCCTACAACACACTTAACCAGGAGGCCAATTCATCTGCCGACCTCCAAGAACATGGAGATGAACATGATAGACAGACTGTCCCCCATCTGAACCTTTATTCACCACCATTCGATAACCCTTCTTCAGGCCCAGATCAGCAGCACATTTCTTGCCAACAATCATTAAATGTCCAAGAAGACCTTCATCGTCATCTTCTGCTGCAGAAATCTGGGATATATGTTTCTTGGGTATCACCAGAAAATGTGTTGGTGCTTGAGGGGAAACGTCATGGAAAGCAAGACACTGGTCATCCTCATAAATGATTTTGGCTGGGATTTCCTTGTGAATGATCTTCCCGAAGATCGTGTCGCCACCAGGCCGGGCGGCCTGAGCCTTAGCGATCTCATCTGCCATCTTGGCCTCCCTCCTGCGCGGCCGGCCGGGGAGAAGGTCGGGAGGAGGCTTATTCAGCCTTTTTGTTTTATTTAGGCTCTCACTGTATTAGACAAGGCCCACCCAAATTAAAGAGAGCAATCTGCTTTTACTCAGTCTACTGATTCAAATGCTAATCTCATCCAAAACACCCAGAAATAATGTTTAACCAAATATCTGGGCACCCTGTGGCCCTGTCAAGTTGACACATAAAATGAACCATCACAATGAGGGAGACACCAAAGATGGAAGTACTTAGTGGTGACAATCTGATTCAAAAACGGCCCAGTCTTTGAGCTCGATTTGCAGAACACTCTTTATTAAGATTGTTTCTTTGACAGACCTCTGAGGATGATATTAGCAAGGAGCTAGAGGTCTCCAGAGCACACCCATGGTGGCTGTCTCAGATTTCCCCAAGTGCTGTGCTCTGAATCTGTAATAGATGTCCACACTGAGGCCACACTTCCCACGGTTGCTGTCAGCCAAGGACAAAGTACAGCAGGTGTGAAATAAAGTTCGTATTTCATGGCAACACAAGAAAAATTTAAACATAAAAAAATGTTCTCTGCCCTTTGGCCTCCTCTCTCCCCTCTACTGTGCATTGTGTATCTGCATTATGCATTGACCAAAGCTTCCCCATCGGCAGAAATACCTGGTCAACCAAAAAGAGAAACATTCTCCTAGCATCAACAAGACAGGTCCTTAAAAGATAACATTCCTTCTTGATCTTGTAAGGGGCCACAATGACTCTTAGATCTGGATTGTGTAAACTGTCAATAATACGTACAATAATGTGTCATTTACTCTACAGCCCTCTATCTCAAAATACTTATATAACTGTGCCTTGACTTCTAACGGGCAGAACAGTTCTCAGAGCTTTCTGAGGTGCTGTTCCCGTGTTATAATCCTCAACTTGGCTTGAATAAAATTTTCCATTTCTTTCTTAGATCGACTGATTATTTTTTTGTTGACACAGGGATAATAATGCAGACTCATTCTCACAACACATGACACATGGCAATTTTGACTCACGTACTCCTCATCAGGCAGCGAGAAACTTTCTTAGACCTGCACTGCAGTCTGACACTCTTCCCACCAGCCTCCTTCGGAGGGATCAGGCCTGTATGTCTGTCTGAAGATTCTCTCCATCTTGTTCAGCCCTCTCTCCTTTTCCCCCAACAAGTAAGCAGGCACGTCTAATCCTGTTTTGCCATATGCTTCTCAGAGGATGCAAACTAACACAACTCAAAGACATAATCTGATTGCCAAATTGGAGGCTGTGTGAGAATGGATGATAGGCGTGTCAGAGGGGATCTGGGAAGACCAGACAAGAGGTAAGGTCAATAACCAGGCAAGAGTTAGTGGTAGTTTGTACCAGGGTGGTGTCAGCCCAGGTTCACATTAATCACAACAGATACCAGATTTAATGAGGGACTTCAAGTTTCAGATTCCACCTGCCTATTACTGGAGGTGGGGCTCCTCATATCCTACCAGATTATGTCAGGATCTAAAAGAAGGAGAAAGTACATTTGGAGGCCTTCCGTACCTGCAGCTAAACCAGCTTGGTGAAGACAGGCACTGACTCCATGGAATTGGGGATGCTTTCCCTCAGCTAGTTTTAAAATATTCTACAATTCAGGTCATGTTCAAGGTTCTAGCATTATGCAATATTTTCAATGACAGAGATTATAGCATTGTTATTTGTGCCACTATAATCAGAGAGGGGTCAGCATTTCCACTGCTAACACTGTATTTCCAGAGCCATAAAATTTACAACTTGCTGAAATGTGGCATGCAAAGTCAGCCACAAAATTTTTCTAAATTTCCAGCAAAGACTCCATCACGCCATTAAAATAAAAACAAGAAGTAAGTAACAGTTTAGAATTCGTTTAACTTAAAATGGTGACTTCTATTATACAATCAAACTTGGTGAATGAATCTTCATGTGAAGAAGCAAGGATTTTTTTTACAGGTATTCCATCAGAGGGTCACTTAAAAAGCATATTTGTTAGACTTCTAGAAAATCCAATTGCTGCTCAATTTGGGGCTTCCCATGAGATCATTTAAAAAGAGTCTTTTTTTTACAGGCCTTTATTTCCTTTCTGGGAAAAAAAAATCCAATTGAAAACCTATCACCATCTCTGATTCTTAAAGATAATGGAGATGTTGAATTTAATCTCAAAAAAAAATGGAAACGAGGGCAAAAATCTTGACACCCAATGTCTCATACTAATGCTACTGATTTATTTCTTTGTTTTTTTTGAATTTTTTTTTTATTTTTTTATTTTTTTATTTTTTAATACAGCAGGTTCTTATTAGTTATCCATTTTATACATATTAGTGTATATATGTCCATCCCAATCTCCCAAGAGTTATTTCTTATTCCCACCAGAGAGTGGACTTAGGAAAAGAAAGTGAGTCTGCTATTTCATTCCTCTTTTACATTTATGTGGACAAAGCGTCTTAACTGATGCTGCCGTAGTTGAATAAGCAGCAAATATTATTTTAAAGCTCACTTTTCCTGGGGGTGACAAGCCACTTGACTAAAAATTTCAGCGATGCCTCGGTGATACAGCACGGGAAGCTCTCACACTAAGCACCAGAGCCAAGGACTCTGGAGGAAGGGGATGGGGGGGGCTTCCACCTGCAGGCAGAATGAGTGTCATTTCCTCAAATTCCTCGAGACCACCCACAGGCATGAAGGATGGTGAACAAAGCCTGGGGAATGGAGACTATCTTCAAAAATCTCCCAGTGCTTCCTGGGAGATTTAAGGGACAATAAGAAAATAATTTGTTGGTTTGTAAGTCAGTTGATGTAGTTTTTGATCATTCAGATGGGACAGTTCTGCCTGGAAGGGATCAGTCTTTTTTTTGTGCCAAAGACTAACACAAACAGATACAAATCAAAGGAGGTGTTCTTTCAATAAAGGAAATTCCAGAAAGGATGCCTAGGCTTAATTAAAATATAACCCTTTGTTTCAAGGGCTCTTCTTTCCCTTGCAAAAGGAAATGTACTCTCTGAAAAAGCATGTGCCAGGACTGGTGAGATCGAATTCTTCAACAAGTAAGGATCTGTCTACATTCGGGACAACATCTTGGGGAAGCCTTGAAGGGAATCGTGCCTGGAGTCCTGTCTGACTTAACTCATCATCACAGTCCTTCATCACAACATAATGAGTGTTATTACTTCCTCATGTGGCCTGTGGGCTTTGTTAATTAAAGAATGGAAAGGTAAGTAGTTCCAACCTTTTGCTTTTAATTAATCAAACGATGTGTTTTCCATCCTCAAGTTGCTGGGCAGAAAGTAAAATATTTAGTCTGCCTTCTAATACCCAAAAGAGTTCAGTGAAAAAAACTCAGCTGCTGGTTTGAGATTGTGTAGACAACACAGCAGATAACTGACTGCTGTTTTCTTTCCAAATTTTAAGTCAGTTGTATTGCCCACACTGCTGCCTGTAATACAGTAGTCTCTGAAGAAAAAGAAAAGATTGTCTTGTATCATCTCATCAATATAAATAAAACCTTCTTAAAGAAAAGGTCCATATCTTAAACTTTTGTGGGTATGAAGCAGGAGATAGATGGGTCCCAGGCTGAACAGTTTCTCCCCTGTGGACAGAAACTCCGTAACAGCAGAAACTCCATAAAAGCAGGATGATAGAGGAGGCTGGGCCCTGCCCAGATAAGAGATAAAAGACCACATATTCCTCATTCTTGAAGTCAAGGAGACCTTCCCAACTACACATGCACAGAAAGGCTCCTTGGAGGTCAAAAAGGGAGGGGGTGCCACCCCATAGTAAGTGATGTCAACTACCCATTGGCCTTTTCACTAGAATCCATTTTGGCTAAGAGATGCGTGAGCACACGGGAGGATTCTGAGATAAACCAAATACGGACTCAGAACCAGGCAAAGCAGGATGATTGGTCAAAGGAAACCCGGAAGAAATGCCCCAAAAAAGTGATTCAAACTACCATGAGGGTGCGACTCTCTCTCTGAGCCCACCTGTGTGTCTATCCACACCTACTGTACTGTTTTCCTCCTAATAAATACTTTACTTGCTTCACTAGTTTCCGTCTCTATGGGGAAATTCATTTCTACAAAGCCGATGGGCCAGGGCCTTGTCACTGGCCGCTGGTCCCTGGTGGTCTGGTGGCTAGGATTCAGCACTCTCACTGCCGCTGCCCGACCTCACTCTCTGGCCAGGAACCAAAATCCTGCTTCAAGCCGTTGCAGGCCGAGGCCACCCAAGATCAGGTCTTTGTTACAGTACTAGATAATCGGGAGGCACTCAACACAAAAACAGAACTGGAACTAACATTTACCGAGTGCCTATTATGCCACAATCTGTGCCCTTTTTGCCATATTATGCTGCCTTCCTGTTCACTTGACTTACTGAAACTTCCAGCCTTTAGATCATTCCTCCACATTAAAACACTCTCTACACTTTAAAGAGAAATATATTACCTGGAAGGAAAACACATCAACCCATTAACAAGCTTTGCATCTTAGCAAAAGCAGCACCTCATAGAATGGGCAGGGCACTAGTGTATTTCTTTTTGAGGGAAGTTAGGAAAAGCACAGAGGTGGAGCAGCAAATAAGTTTTATCTAGTGTGTCAGCCCTCCACAATTAGTGTTGGCTGGTGCCTGGAGCTCTGCTTTGAGAAGGAGTCTGAAAGCAGACAGGCTCTGTAGGAAAAAGAATTGCAGTCGTTTCTTGTATCTGCCTTGCTGGAGGCTTGATAGTGAGTGATGAGTGACAGTTACAGAACCCTGTCAGGAAAACCTGCCCTGCTATGCCACTGTGAGGGTAGAGGTATAAAGTGAAAATTGTCCTTCCCTTTATAAAAGCCCAAATCTTTTAAGTTTACCTCTGCAAGAGAATCTCTCTGTGGGGGTGTGGCACAAAACCAGATGGCCTCTGCTATTCACTCTTCTTCCAGATTCACTTTCTCCTTGGTGAGGTCTCACACCATGGTGGCCAGTGAGGAGTCAGGCCATGTTCCTGTCCACTTAATAAATACTCTGGCTCACGTGTAGACATGTGACCCTTCCCTCCATAGCCTATAGCACAGATGAAACAGGTTGGTTTATTTTAAAAAACCATCTCTAATTGCAGAGGAAGGAACACTTCTGCACTCATTCTATGAGGCCATCATCGTGATACCAAAACCAGACAAAGATGTCACACACACAAAAAAATTACAGGTCAATATCACTGATGAACATAGATGCAAAAATCGGCAACAAAATACTAGCAAACCAACTCCAACAATACATTGAAAGGATCATATACCATGATCAAGTGGGATTTATCCCAGGGATGCAAGGATTTTTCAATATCTGCAAATCAATCAGTGTGATACACTGCATCAACAAAATGAAGAAAAACCATATGATCATCTCAATAGATTCAGAAAAAGCTTTTGACAAAATTCAACACCCATTTACAATAAAAAGCTCTCTAGCAAGTGGGCATTGAGGGAACATACCTCAACATAATAAAGGCCATATATGACAAACCTACAGCTAACATCATACTCAATGGAGAAAAGCAGAAAGCATTTCTTCTAAGATCAGGAACAAGACAAGGACATCCACTCTCACCACTTTTATTCAACATAGTTTTGGAAGTCCTAGCCATGGCAATCAGAGAAAGATGAAAAAGAAATAAAAGGAATCCAAATTGGAGAAGAAGTAAAACTGTCACTGTCTGCAGGGGATATGATGCTATGCATAGAAAATCCTAAAGATGCTACCAGAAAACTACTAGAGCTCATCAATGAAGTTGGTAAAACTGCTGGATACAAAACTAATATACAGAAATCTGCTGCATTTCGCTAAACGAACAATGAAATATCAGAAACAGAAATTAAGGGAGCAATCCCATTTACCATGACATCAAAAAGAATAAAATACCTAGGAATAAACCTACCTAAGGAGTTTTGAAAACTGTAAGACCCTGTACTCTGAAAACTATAAGATGCTGATGAAAGAAATTGAAGACGACTCAAACAGATGGAAAGATATACCATGTTCTTGGATTGGAAGAATAAACATTGTTAAAATGACCATACTACCCAAGGCAATCTACAGATTCAATGCAATCCCTATCAAATTACCAATGGCATTCTTCACAGAACTAGAACAAAAAAATTTTAATTTGTATGGAAACACAAAAGACCCCGAATCTTGAGAAACAATCTTGAGAAAGAAGAATGGAGCTGGAGGAATCATGCTTCCTGGCTTCAGACTATACTACAAAGCTACAGTCATAAAAACAGTGTGATACTGGCACAAAAGCAGACACATAGATCAATGGAACAGGATAGAAAGTCCAGAAATAAATCCATGCATTTATGATCAATTAATCTACAACAAAGGAGGCAAGAATATACAATGAAGAAAAGACACTCTCTTCAATAAGTGGTACTGGGAAAACTGGACAGCTACATGTAAAAGAATGAAATTAGAACATTCTCTAACACCACATACAAAAATAAACTCAAAATGGATTGAAGACCTAAATGTAAGACCAGATACTATAAAACTCCTAGAGGAAAACATAGGCAGAACACTCTTTGACATAAATCCCAGCAATATTTCTTTTGATCCATCCTTCTAGAGTAATGGAAATAAAAACAAAAATAAACAAATGGGACCTAATTAAACCTAAAAGCTTTGGCACAGCAAAGGAAAAGACAACCTATGGTCTGGGAGAAACGTTTGCAAGTGATGCGACTGACAAGGGATTAATTTCCAAAATATACAAACAGCTCATACAGCTTAATATCAAAAAAAAAAAAAAACAAGTAACCAAATCAAAAAATGGGCAGAAGACCTAAATAGACATTTCTCCAAAGAAGACGTACAGATGGCCAACAGGCATATGAAAATATGTTCAATATCACTTATTATTAGAGAAATGAAAATCAAAACTACAATGAGGTATCACCTCACACCAGTCAGAATGGACATCATTAAAAAGCTTACAAATAATAAATGCTGGAGAGGGTGTGGAAAAAAAGGGAACCCTCCTACACTGTTGGTGGGAATGTAAAGTGGTGCAGCCACTATGGAGAACAGTATGGAGGTTACTCAAAAACTAAAAATAGAGTTACCATATGATCCAGCATTCTCACTCCTGGGCATATATCCGGAAAAGATGAAAACTCTAATTCAAAAAGATACATGCACCCCAATGTTCAGTGCAGCACTATTTACAATAGTCAAGACATGGAAGCAACCTGAATGGCCATCGACAGATGAATAAAGAAGAGATGTTGTACATACACAGTGGAATATTAGTCATCCATAAAAAAGAATGAAACAATGTCATTTGCAGCAATATGGATGGACCTAGAGATTATCATATTAAGTGAAGTAAGTCAGGTAAAGAAAGACAGATCTTATATGATATCACTTATATGTGGAATCTAAAAAAAAATGATACAAATAAACTTATTTACAAAACAGAAATAGACTCACAGACATAGAAAACAAACTTATGGTTACCAAAGGGGAAAGGTGGGGAGAAGGGATAAATTAGGAATATGGGATTAATATACACACACTACTATATATAAAATAGATAAACAACAAGGACCTACTGTATAGCACAGGGAACTATACTCCTCAGTAGAATACATTTTTTTTCTTCACTAAGATATTTAAATACCTTTATTTCATATATCTCATGCAGCATCTCTTGCATTTTCCTTCTTTTTAAAGTACTTTATCCTAAACACTTCTTCAATGTGAGTCTTAATGTGACCATTCTTCTGAGACATTGAATAGCTGAATGTATTTTTATCTTGCCCACATGTCTAACTAACAGGAAGTGCTAGGATCTTTTCTTTCAGTATTTTTTTAAAATGGTATATATATTCTTTTCCATTATAGGTTATTACAAGATATTGAGTATAGTTCCCTGAGGACTTCAAAGGGTACACAAATGCTTGACTCAAATTCACAAATTTTAGAAGGAATTTTAAATTTGCAATGAAACAACCACTATACACAACTTTTAACATACTGGAGACCAACATAAGGCCACTCATCAGGCCGCTGATTAACTTTAGAATAAGTAAATATTATGAATTTTAACTATAAGACAAATTTATAGTAAGATAGATGAATAAGTATCTTGTTAGAGTTTCTGTTATTTAAAAATAGTTAAATTTGAAGAAGAGAAAAAGAAATATATATACACATAATAACCCCTAATTAAATTTCTAGATAACATCAAAATGATGAGATCAGCGTAGAGAAAGGTAGGGGGAGAGTTTTAAGAGCATAAGCATATGTAGACTTCTCATCTTGTTGGGGGGAAGACAGAGATGTCTGTTTTTCTAAGTAAAACGTATTCAAAAGAAATATGGAAAAAGTGGAACAAATTGAAATAATTACCTAAACAAGAGCAACAGATCCAATGTATCAGTAACTACAGTAAGTGCAAATTACCAGTTCAAAGACAGAAATTGTCAGATTGGAGTGTGAGTGTGTGTTGGGGGTGGGAGGCAGTGCTGTTTAAAAGACACACATCTTATCTCCATACCAGAAGGCATAACCTGCTCTCTCTACTCCTTATCATGCATGCAAGTGTAGGTAGGTCTCTTTACCTTTCTGTACCTCAGTTTTCTCATAATATGGAAAATGGTATATCAGTTAGATGTTTTTGTCTACAAGTAATAGAACCCCACCCCAAAGAGGATTAGACAAAGAGACTGTTTATAATCATGCACTAAAGTCCAAAGACAGGAGGCACTTCAGTGTGTCTGTTTTGTCCTCAGGCTGGCTCCGCTTATGACCCCAAGACGACCCCCACTCATTCATGCAACCTGTGCAGATGCAACTATGCACAGCTGCATAAGAAGGCCTGCCTCCTTCCAGGGTCTCATTTAGAGAATAAAGAAATCTTGCTCAGAATCTTCCCAGCATCCTGGTCGTCACCTTTCATTGACTAGAATTTTATCTCTTGTTCAGGGCTACACAATTCCTGTCGAGGATAATGGGAAAGCAGTGACCCATCCGGATTACCTTTGTTACTGAGGGATGGGAACATGTGAAGGACCTAAGTTATACGAAAGAGGTAAACACTCAAAAAAAGTGAAGCTCAACCAGCAAGAAAAAAAAAAAGGAGAGAAATAGTTGTTACACGGACAGCCAACGATGTCTGTGACCAGTGGGGATAGGAATATCTTTCCCACAGGGTTGATGTGAGAATAATATTTGAAAGTTCCTAGAAAGTGGCCCAAAGAAGACATTTCATGAAAATTATTCTTCCTTCTGTTTTCCCTTTCTTTCTCTCCTTTCCTCCAGTTACAGTCTGGGCTTCTTTTTCTCTCCTTCATTTATTGGTTTAAGAGATTAAAACTACAGTATGCTAACCAGCAGCCTGAGGAGTGCCATAGTGTTCACGCCACCCCTGTGTCAACAGACTGTAAATTACCCCCAAAAGCCACAGGCTAATGTCTGACTGCTTTTTTGGCCATTCCAACTGGGAGAACATTGAAACAGCACGGATCTAATCAGCAGCTGGGTCCTCACGAGCATTCTTTACACTGCTACCTAATTATTCATCCTGTAGAGTCAATTTGGGTCCAGGTTTTGATAACTGCAGCTTATCTGTGTTTAATCATCATCATAGGGACTTCCCTGGTGGTGCAGTGGTTAAGAATCCGCCTGCCAATACAGGGAACACGGGTTCGAGCCCTGGTCTGGTCTGGGAAGATCCCACATGCCACGGAGCAACTAAGCCCGCGCGCCACAACTACTGAGCCTGCGCTCTAGAGCCCGCGAGCCACAATTACTTAACCCATGTGCCTAGAGCCCGTGCTCCGCAACAAGAGAAGCCACCGCAATAAGCCCGCACACTGAAACAAAGAGTAGCCACCGCTGGCCACAACTAGAGAAAGCCCGCGTGCAGCCACGAAGACCCAACGCAGCCAAAAATAAATAAATAAATTTTTAAAAATCATCATCATAATTTACACTTAAATATTTTGTAGGTTTGTTGTACAATTAAAGTGACTACATATGCAGCTTGTTCAGAGTTTCAAATTAGAGCCCCGTGATTCATATGTACACACACAATTTTGTGGAGAGAATGGCACAGTTAACACTGAATATAATGATTTAAAATACTCAGTGTATAAAAGTACAGCAAAGTGAAGAATATTATTACTTCCGTTTACCTGGTGAGCTTCTGCAAACTGACTTTATAGATTTGGGATGTTGGTTTTACTAACATGATAATAACAAATAGTAGTTAAGACTTGTTGAAAGGCTTGCCAGAAGCCACTTTTCTATGTGCTTTACCGTTATTAATTCAATTTAATGAATTTATTTAATTCAAATGATGAAACTGACACCAGGATTAAGTAACTTACTCAAGATCAGAAGGTTAAAGCCAGAATTCAAACCCAAGCAGTCTTATTCCAAAGCCTACTCTCTTAACGATGGTCTAATGAAAATCCTATCGTTGAAAAAAGCTTGAGTTAGGTTTGCTAATACTTGTAACATAAAGTGAAACAACCGTTGGAGCTCTAATAAAGGCACACCCACTCTCTCTTTCCCTCCTCTACTCGCCACTCCTAGAGAAATATTTAGTATCTGTCACCCCCATTATAACCTGCTCTCTCCACCCTTCCTTCTCCTTCCTTGACTCCAGTTCAATTAGCCATTTTTACACACACACACACACACACACACACACACCAAGAGAGAGCTGCTAGAAAGGCATTCTCATCCTACCCTTCCAAACTAGAAATGAGCTGAGCGAATGTTTGGCTATGTTAACTTTAGGGAGATAGAAGTTTGACGTGGGATGAAGAGCTCCTGATTCTGCCCTCACCTCCACCACCACCCCAATGTCCCAGCATTACTTCTGCCGTTTTTTCCAACCTAGTACATCTTCCTCTCTCCTCTCTCTTCATGGCCTTCCTTTACTTCCAAGTTATGCACAATATTTAGTTTCTCTAGGAAACTTGAAAAGATGAACCTAAATATTGTACAGCATTAAGGAGTAGGGAAGATACAGAATTTCAAGAGCCCCTTTGGAGCTCTCAGTCACTCTGATTCACTCTGAGTCACTGTTATATACAATTAAAGGCAATCATAAGTAACATAATCATTAAAATGAGCCACCTTATCACCCAACCCTACTTCCCCAACACTATGTTACGGCATCTTGCTTCACTCACATCACTAACGCAAGTGATGTCCTGAACAGTTCTGGATGTAGCCACAATGTTTTTTTAAATTCGTCATCTCGATACAATGTGAAAGAGTGGCCTTTTCTATACTTAAAAGACCCTACTATACTATGGATATAGGTAAACAGAGTTGCACTGCTGGGTAAAACTAAGTTGCTCTGCAGAAGAAAGACCAGTTGCAGGCCAGGGAGAGGGTGCTGTAGATTCCAGTGTAAGAGAAACCAGAGCAGAAGAGCTAGCTCTGGAGGAACAGCAGAGATGAACCCCTAACTGACTTTGGATTGGAGAGACTGAAAAAGAGGAAGGTCTCAAGGGATGTTCTGAAGTGAAATAATTTGGAGAGAAATAACATTGAACTGTGCAATGTCAGTTACCCTCATCCCTTACAAAATATTCAATAAAATTTGTACTGCTGCCTTGTGTTTTGATAGTAGAAAATTCTTTAAGAAGCTTGCAAAGAACTGTTGATACCTGTTTCCAAGTCAAAAGAGGGTGAAAACAGAGATACATCTCAGGGACAGATGATTTATTGATTAGATGTGTAATAATAAAAATAATAAATTCCACCTCTGAGAATTAATCTTCCATTCCTTACTTGGACATTCATTTCCTTCTATCTTTTTTCTATATCCACAACACCTTTATTCTCTATTTTAGCAACAATCACACTTAAAGACAATTTACTTTACTTACATGTGCCATCCTCCCCACCCCAACATACACAAGCATACATGCACACCCACATTCAAATGTGATTCTGAGCTTCTTGGAGATAAGAAATCTGTCTCATTAATGTTGGTGTACCCAGTCCCCAGCATCTTGCATGTAACAGAATAGACATTCAATGTATGTTTACCCAGAAACAGAACTTGAATAAAGAAACAGAACTTGAATAAAGCTTTTAACTCTATACAAAGGACTTCCACAACCAGATGGATTGATCATGAATGTTTTTATCACTCGTGTTGAATGTAGTTATCTGAATTTGTATGGTCTTCCCATTTAACGAAAGCACCTTCTACATTCATAATGCTTTTCTAGCCCACAAACACAATGGTCAGTTCATAGCAGCACTATGTACAATAGGCAAGACATGGAAGAAACTCACATGCCCATCAACAGAGGACTGGCTTAAAAAGATGTAATACATATATATATATATATATATATATATATATATATATATATATAATGGAATATTACTCATCCCTAAAAAAGAATGAAATTCTGCCATTTGTAGTGATGTGGATGGACCTAGAGAATATTGTGCTTAGTGAAAATAAGTCAGACAGAGAAAGACAAATTAGGGGTACGGGATTAACAGATACAAACTACTATACATAAAAAAGATCAGCAACAAGGATTTACTATACAGCACAGGGAATTACACTCAATATCCTATAATATCCTATAATGGAATATAATCTACAAAAAAACTGAATCACTATGCTGTACCCCTGAAACTAACACAATATTGTAAATCAACTATACTTCAATTAAAAGAAAACTAAGTCCTTTCTTTTGGAACTAAAACAAAACAAAACAAAAACACAGTGGTCTATCTGAAAATCTTACAGACCAATTTCTCATGAAAGTGTCTGCAATGTGTCCTGAACTTTTGGGAGAAAGACAGTATAGACACAGTTCAAATATGACTAAAAATGTGCTTGTCCCTCCAGATCAAGAGAAATCATACATTTTACTGAAGCATCACTGAAATATTTCAGAGTCCAGATAGAATTATGTGGGAGTAGAGATTGTCAGCTACACCCTGTATGTATTCGCCTACTCTTCATTTTAGCTCTAGAGCACCCCACCATTATCATCATTATTTAGCATCACCCATGGCCCCTAGACAGTACAGTCCCTGCATTCCTTGCAGCTAGATGTGGCCATTTGACCATATTACCACTAGCATAATATAAGCAGAAGGGATGTATGCAACTTCTAGGACGTTTTCTTATAAGGAAAATGCTTGACCCCACTTCCTCTTTCTCCCTTCCTTCTGACTAGAATAAATGACGTGGATCAGAGAAGCAAGATTTTACCATGAGGACAAGGGAAACATCTCAGAGCAGAGATTTTAACCAATTTTGTGCTGTGGATCTCTTAGGCAGTCTGGTAAAACCTACGGAGCCCTTCTTAGAGTAAAGTTTATAAATGCATAAAATAAGATACATAAGGTTGGGGCTTCCCTGGTGGCACAGTGGTTGAGGGTCTGCCTGCCAATGCAGGGGACACGGGTTCGAGCCCTGGTCTGGGAAGATCCCACATGCCGCGGAGCGACTAGGCCCGTGAGCCACAATTGCTGAGCCTGCGCGTCTGGAGCCTGTGCTCCGCAACAAGAGAGGCCGCGATAGTGAGAGGCCCGCGCACCGCGATGAAGGGTGGCCCCCACTTGCCGCAACTAGAGAAAGCCCTCTCACAGAAACGAAGACCCAACACAGCCATAAATAAATAAATAAATAAATAAATAAAATTAAAAAAAAAAGATACATAAGGTTAAAAAGGAAAATATATTAAAATATACATCTCAAAATTATGTTTAGAAGTTTTACTATAATAAGTATGTGTTTATTAACCCATTAAATAGCAAGCTCTAAAGGCAGGTCTATTGTTAGTAGTGATGTAGTGTGATATTATAAGATATTTGCAACAAATTAATATGACATAAAATTATCTGTCGTTTCTCTTGGTGGCAAAGTCATAGGTACTGCTAGTATCATTGTTGGTTGTTGTCTACGTTTGAAAGTGAAAGAAGTACTAAATCTTATTTAGAGGTGAATGAAAAATAAAGAGTTAACATTTTCCATCCAAGTTCAACAGATTCCCTAACTTCTACGCATGGCCTCCCAAGGGTCCATGGATCAAAGGTTAAGACCTTGCTCTGGGGGATGATGGAGAAATAAGATATAGGATGACCTTGTGGAACAGACCCATCTACTTGCCATGGATTTCCAACCTACCTCCTAACTGTTACATGAGAGAGAAAAAAATTATCTTATTAAAGCTACTGTATTTTAGAGTATCTGTTATAGCAGCTTAATCTGTATTCTAATACAGTGGAATATCACAGCCCTTCAGATACAAAATTCAGCTTTCGGCCACTGGGGAAATCAAGTGAAAAAAAACCAGAACGGGTAGGGAGAAGGGGTGTCCAGAGCAACAGCTCCCTCTTCATTTAGTCAGTTATGAATGCTTTGTCACTCAGGTCAGGCATTCTCACTGTGACTACTCTTTGGTCATTACTACCAGTTTCCTGGGGTCTCTGAAAAATGCAACCTCAGTCATTTCAAGTCAGAGAAGTTTGGATGCCTCCTGTGTTTGATGTGGCTGGAACCACATCAAACAACAGCAATAAAGAATGCTTCTGAAGGATTTAGTCTAACTGCCTCTTAGTATTTCTGAAGAAAGGCAGGAAAAAAAGCTTCCTCCAGCCATTATTGTGATTGCTCACAAATTTTCCATTTACTATGCAAATTTAAATCTCAGCCATTATATGAAACCAAATTAAAGCAGGAAACACTTGATCTGAACAATTCTCTGTCATTCTCTAGAAAAGGCTTATCCAAAAGAAATGAAGAAACAAGTAAACAAAGTTTTAGTTGTTATTAAAAGACACCAAAAAACCAGTTGTGATAGGATTCTGAAAAACTTTTGATCACGCTGCTGGGCAGGCCTTTTTCTTGAGTCCCAGAAGAACAATTGGTTTTGTGTAAAAAGGTTACGGAAGATTAAAGTCAGAGGCAACGGCAACATAGAGTGTTTTGCAAACACCACATATCATGAAGTCAAAGGAACACAGATAGGAAAGGAAGGATTTACAAAATAACCTCCCATTGAACTCAGACTTTTTGTAGAAGACAAGGAAAATTTCTGTTCTCTGTTTTAAGATAGATGCTGAAAACTGAGGGAAGAGACTTAGGAAAAGCATATTGATGGCAATAACAACAACCTCTAATGTTGATCTAATTTGTGTAAAATTGGTATTATTTCTCCTTAAATATTTGGGAGAATTCACCAGTGAAATCATCTGGGTCTGAGATTTTCTTTGTGGGACGTTTTCTCATTTTAAATATAATTTCCTTAACAGATATAGGGCTTAGAAATTTTATCTCTTTTTTGTCAGGTTTGTTAATTCGTGTTTTTCAAGGAGTTTGTTCACTTCATCTAAGTCGTTGGATTTATTGGCATAACATAGGCTATGATATCACCTTGTTAACATTTTATGTCTCTAGGGTCTCTAATGATGCCTCCCTTTCACTCCTAACATTGGTAATTTACATTTTCTCTCTTTTGTTAAAGGTTTATAAATGTTATAAGGTGTTTCAATGAGCCAAGTTTTGGCCTTGTTGACTCTTTCTATTTCATTGATTTCTGCTCTTTATTTTTTCCTTCTTTCTACTTACTTTGTACTTAATTTGCTTTTCTTTTAGTAGTTCCTAAAGGTGGAAGATGAGAGCACTGATTTTTAAAAATTTTTTATTTTGTAATGCAGGCCACTAATGCTATAAATTTCTCTTTAAGCACTATTTACTGCATCCACAAATTCTGTTGTGTTTTTGTTATAACTCAGTTCAAAATATTTTCTCTTTTTGCTTGCAATTCCTTCTTTGAAGTATGTTGTTTATTTCTAAATATGTGGGGGCTTCTCTTGATTTCTTTTTGTTGTTATTTTCTATTGTGTTCTAAGAACATACTCTGTATAAGTTCTGTCTTTTGAATTTATTCAGACTTCTTTTTACAGTTCAGCACGAGTTCTATCTTGGTAAGTATTCTAAATGCACTTGAAAAGAATGAGTATTTTGGAGCTGTTTGGTGTAGTGTTATGTAAATGTCAAGTTAATATAGTTGAGAGAATGGTTCAGACTTTCTATATCCTTTCTCATTTTTTGTCTACTTAATCTATCAGTTACTGAGAGAGGAGTGTATTAAGATCTCCAACTATACTGTGGCTTTATTTCTATCCATTTTTGCTTCATATATTTTGAGGTTCACTCACACTTAACACTATTGTCCTCTTAATGATTTTCCCTTTCATCCTTATGAAATGTCCTCCTTTCATTTGGTAATGCTTCTTGCCTTAAAGTCTACTCTATCTGACATTAATATAGATACATTGGTTGTCTGTCTTCAAGTTCACTGATCCTCACTTTGACAGTGTTCAATCTAATGTTAAGCCCATCTAATGAGTGTTTGATTCAGATACTGTATTTTTCAATTCTAGAATTTCTATTTTGTTCTTTTTTTAGAGTTTTCCATATCTCTTCTGAAATACCCAATCTTTTTACCCATTATAGCTATCATTTCCTGAAAATTTTAAAAAACATATGTGTATTAGTTGTTTTAAAGTTCAGTTTATTAATTCCAATAACTGAGTAATCTATGGGTCTGTTTCTATTGACTATTTTTTCTTTTGATTATAGATCCTATTTTCCTGTTTCCTAGTGTGCTTCATAATTCTTTTATTGTATTCTAAATATTATATATAAAAGAACAGTGATGACTGGAGTAAAATACTTAGTTTTGTTTTACTTTGTTTTATTCCACAGCAAATACAAGCCCTTTCTCTATCTGGAAGTTAGGGTGAGGAGCTTATCATTAATATTTCTTTTAAAGTCAAGTTCAGCTATATCTGGGGTACAGCTTTAAATCGATTGAAATCACCTGTGAGTAGTCCAACCCCCAACCTCCTGAGTCACAACCTTTTTTATGCTTTCAGTAGCTGAGCTGCAAGAAAATTGGCTGCAGTTTCATATATTTTTGGAATATTTTTAATCTTTGGATTCATCTCCAGGCAGGGATCTGGAATCCAAACACCACAGGAAGGCACAGACCTAAGCAATTTCTCTCTGCTTACCAGCCCTTCCTCCACTGCTACTATCTTACCAAAACTCATGGTTGGGGAGGGTCTTCAAAAGAGCAGGCAGATCCCAGGAATCTGTCCCAGAATTTGGGGCTTTTCAGACTTTAATTTAACTTTAACTCCTGACAGCCCCACCTGGTCCAAAGCCTAGCCTATTTCCCCTTGATCCTGTTTCCCTATGAGGAAGGTTTCTTAGGTAGGGAAGGCTGCCTTCACTCTCTGCTCTTATACAGGCTTCTTTCTCTCTGAAATTCAAGAGAGATTAAGGTTAATCAAAGCTTCCTCATGTGAATACCACCCCTGCCTGGCCCCATAGAAAATAATTTTTTCTAGGTTTTCCTTATTGTTTCAATGGGAGAGAAGGTCTCCCGTGTCCTTGTCTATTCTCCCCAGAAGCAGAAACCCCCACAAAGCCTGAGTTCATAATCAATTCTTTTAAGCTGTTTCCCAAACATGAAAAAAAAAAAGATTGGAAAATCAGATTTGTTAAGGACAACAAAGAGAATGCAATATATTCACAAGAGAAGGTTGAAGGACTAGGAAATTTAAAGTAAATTAAGAAGGTTGGTTAGGTGATATTACCTGAAGCATGAACAAAATGTACTGTTAATTATTTTAATTTTATTATTCAAAAAGGTCCTCTTGGCCTATGAAACCTGCATCTGTCCTGCCATGGAGTAATTCTGCCCATAGCTTTCCATGAGTATGCACTGCCATTTTCTTTCTGTAGTATTCTAACTTGGTTTAAGAGTTAACTTATAGATGGCACTAATCTGCTTTTTCATCTGGGAAAAATAGTTTCATATACATTCCACCCCATTTTCTGAAATTTCCCTCTAATTAAGATTCTGGTAATAAACTTCAATAAAAGACTTTGGCATAGTATTAGTTACTGGCTTTTGACACAAAAATAACATTTTCATGTCTTTACAGCCCCCAACACTCCTCCAAACGTATATTAGTCTGCTAGGGCTGCCATAATAAAATACCACAGATGGTGGTTTAAACAAAAGAAATGTATTTTCTCACAGTTCTGGAAGCCAGAAGTCCAAGATCAAGATTCCAGCTGATACAGCTTCCGGTGAGGACTCTCTTCCCAGCTTGTAGATGGTCACCTTCTTGCTATGTCCTCACGTGGTCTTTCCTCCATATATGTTCATGGGGAGACAGAGCAAGTTCTCTGGTGCCTCTCACCAGAGAACCTGCAAGGACACTAATCCTACTGGATCAGGACCCCACCCTTATGACCTCATTTAACCTTAATTACTTCCTTAAAGGCCCCATCACCAAACTCAACCACACTGAGGTTTAGGGATTCAACATATAAATTGGGGTGGGGGGGAGGGGGAACACAAACATTTAGCCTATAACAAAAGGTATCTGGATATAACATTGTTTGGTTCTTGGTGTAATTTCTTTCCCATTTTTTTTTCTGTAATCTTTCTCTTTCTCTCTTTCATACAGCCACACTCACATCTCCATTCACACAGTGTTTTATAGAAAATCTCTATCATTAAGATAACTAAAGTTTAAAAGCAGAGGCTAACCACATGATAATACACGAAATGTCAAGACATGGTTTGTGGCATACACTTTCACCTCAGGAAACATAGATTTATGCTGTTTTAGAAAAGACTTTGTGGTTCAATTACTATAGAACAGAATTTTTACAGAAAGCTTTTGTTTTAGCCCTAAAATATACTATGGGTCAGTTCAGTCCAGGGAAAACAAAATTATAAGCCCCTTCCTCCAATGTAATTCATTCTGCTCCTGAAAGGTATGGTCTCATCAAATATTCCTGGAACATCTTCCATATCAATTCTAACCCATTTTAACAAAGCAGTATTTTTGTCAAAATCCCAGAAGTTGTGAAATAAAAATCTGTCTTCAGTGTCACCTACCTTCCATCTTGCACTGCCTCCTACACTTACAGGGTAAGAGTCTAGCAAGAAAGTGTAATATATGGCTAAATGTGTTGGCTTTGGAAACAGATATGGGTTATAATTCTCATCACTAACTGTGTGGACCTTAGACAAGGTACTTAAGCCTTTAATGCCTCAGTTTCCTCATTCACTGATTAAATATTTATTGAGCAATAATTATATGTCATTCACTCTACTAGGCACTGAAACTATACCAGTAAAAAAAGACACGTGAAGTCCCTGCCATCCCAGGGCTCAAAATGAGAATACTAACACATATTTCAGGAGATTTTTTTAAAGAATTACATAAGTGCTTCTTGGTGACAACTGCATATTAAATCCCCCAGGGAGCTTTAAAAAGAAATACTGATGTCCTATAGCCATCTACCTCCCAGAAATGGTTACTTCAAAATCCCTGCAGGGGAGACCTAGACACTGGTATTTCTTTAATGATCCCCAGGGGATTCTAATGTGCAGCCAGAGTGGAAAACCACCAGATTACATAAAGCCATGGCACAGAGTAAGAAGTTAATAAAATTGTAGGATAACCTTTGTAAACTCATGGTACTACAGGATGCAGACAAATTCAAAGAAACAGCATCCAACAGGAAAATAAAACAAATCTTTTACTGAGTCAAAAATACCAAAGAGGAAAGAGAGAGCGATAGGAGATGAGGTCAAAAAGGTCTCAGGATACGGTCAACTAATATTTAATAAGGGAGCCAAGAATACTCAATGGAGAAAAGACAGTCTCTTCAACAAATGATACTGGGAAAAATTATTCACACATAAAAGAATGAGACTAGACCCCTATCTTATACCACTCACAAAAATTAACTCAAAATGGGTTAAATACTTAAATTTAATACCTGAAAGCACAAAATTCCCAGAAGAAAAGCATAGGGTAAAATCTCATTGACATTGGTTTTGGCAATGATTTTTTTGGATTTGAGACCTAGAGCACAAGTAAGTCACAAAACAAAAACTAAACAGGTGGGTCTACATCAAACTAAAAAGCTTTTGCACAGCAAAAGAAACAATCAACAAAATGAAAAGGCAACATACAGAATGAGAGAAAATATTTGCAAACTACACATCTCATAAGAGGTTAATATCCAAAATACATGAATCCATACACCCCAATAGAAAAAAATCCAATTTAAAAATGGGCAATGTACCTGAATAGACATTTTTCCAAAGAAGATATTCAAACAACAAACAGGAACATGAAAAGATGCTAAGCATCACAAATCATCAGGGAAATGCAAATAAAACCACAATGAGCTATCACCTCACACCTGTTAGGATGGCTATCATCAAAAAGACAAGAGATAACGAGCATTAGCGAGGCTGTGGAGAAAAGGGAACGCTTGTGCACTGCTGGTGGGAAGGTAAATTGATGCTCCACCATGGAAATAAGTATGGAAGTTCTCAAATAATTAAAAATAGAACTACTATATGATCCAGCAATTCCACTTCTGGGTATATACCCAAAAGAAACGAAATCGCTATTGCAAAGAGATATCTGCACCTCCATGGTCCCTCCAGCATTATTTATGACAGCCAAGACATGGAAACAATCTAAATGTCCATCAACAGTTGAATGGATAAAGAAAATGTGGCGCATATATATATATATATAGAGAGAGAGAGAGAGAGAGAGAGACACACACACACACACACAATGGAATATTATTCGGCCATAAAAAAAAGAAGGAAGTCCAGCCATTTGCAACAACTTGGATGGACCTTGAGGGCGTTATGCTAAGTGAAATAAGTCAGAGAAAGACAAGCACTGTGTGATCTCACTTATATGTGGAATCTAAAACAACAGAACTCATAGAAACAGAGAACAGATTGGTGGTTGCCAGAGGTGGAGGGTTGGGGTGAGGGAAATGGCTGAAGGTGGTCAAAAGGTACAAACTGCCAGTTATAAGATAAGTAAGCTCTGGGAATGTAATGTACACCATGGTGACTGGAGTTAACACTACTGTGTTGTATAGCAGAAAGTTGCTAAGACAGTAGATATGAAATGTTCTCATCATAAGAAAAAACAATGTAACTCTGTGAGGTGATGGATGTTAACTGCAGTCATTTTGCAAAGTATACATGCATCAAATCATCATGTTGTATCCCTTAAACTTATACAATGTTACATGTCAATTACATCTCAATAAAACTGGATGGGGGGCATAGGTCCCAGGATGGAGGTGGGGAGGGGGGCACGGACCATGTAGGAGTCATGTGATCTGACACATTTTCATAGGATTTGCTCTGGTTGCTATTCTGGAATATGCTGGTGGGAGCACAGGCAGAAGCCCATTGGCCGGGAGGAAGCTAGTGCAGTGATCCAGGTAGGAGCTGTTGGTGGCTTGAACCAGGGTGGTAGCAGGGGAGATGTGAGAATCAGTCAGATCAGGACACCTCTTGAGGGGGAAACAGGAGAATTTGATGGTATGTTGGATGTAAAGGTGTGAGAGGAGAGGAAGAGTCAAGGATAGCTCCACAGACTTTGGCTGAACAAATGGAAGAATTCAGTGGCCGCTAACTGAAAGAGCAAAGTCATGGTAACTGTTATAATTAGCAAATACGCTATTCCTGTATGAGGGAAAATAATCAGTAGACTAATTCTAATTCACACAGAGTGTTAGTGACTAAGTTTTTTCTTCCGTTTATTAACAAACATTTATTGTATCTACAAAGTGCTAGGCTTTGTGGTGGGTACTCGGAACCCTAAGATGTAGTAACTTGACCCAAGGGATTTAAAGAGACAGAATGAAACCTGAATGGGGCCTTGCAGACATCAGAAGGAAACTGCCTTTTAGGAGATGTGCTTCGAGGCAAGGAGTCCTGCTTTAATTTTCTAAAACTAATTAAGTAACCATTCTCTTACCAGCTGTGTGGTCTTGGGCACATTTAAATTTTCTGGACCACAGTTTTCTAATTAATCTAACAAGAATAATGGACACTCAGTAATTATTGATTTCTTCTCACCTAATACTTTTTTTTTTCTCCTAATACTTTAAATTGTAAATGGCCCCAAGTATAAAATTCAGGAGTATTCCTGCCTTGTTTGTCTATGAAGGAAATGACGGAAAATTCAGTTTGACTCCCCAGATACTCTATGTGGATGATTTGATACTTGCGTTATTTCCCATTCTGAGATGGTCCCTGGCCAGGGTGCCGCTCAGGGGTGGTGCATCAAGGCCACTGCAAAAGCAAAGACTCCCAACATTTAGGGCACTGAGGCCTGTGCCAGCCCTGGCTTTACACACTCACATGCAGAAAGAATATCTGCTGCCAGATCTCCTGTGTAAGATATGGCATAAGCTGAAGGAATGGTCCCCATTGGGTAGGGCAGTGGGCATGTTCTTTCCTAAGTGCCAAGTCCTCATGGAAGCCTGAATTCAGGATGCGGGGTTAAGCCGGAGTTGCCTGATTACCTCCTTCGCTCCGCAACCACCGGGAAGGGCACCCAGGTCCTGAGTATCACCAGGGAACCAGTGTCTATTGCAGCTCACATGACAGCTGGGGGGGGTGGCACCCTCCACCTCCTGGCATACTCAGAGACGCACCTGAAAGCTGGGTGGAGACCGTGGTGGTCCATTTAAATAACACTCCTCCCAGGGCCTAATAAGTGGTTGCCTCTGGGAGAATAGGGGCAAGTGTGGGATTCTCTCCTCCATTTAAACAATATTGAGCATCTGCTACGTGCCTGTAGCTGTTTTAGGACCTGGAGACACTGTTGTGAACAAAAAAATGCAAAAATCTCCACCCTCATGGAGCTTATTTTCTATTGGGGTCACAGACAATAGATAACATACATTTTTAAATGTCATAAAACTTAGACAGTTATAAACACTGAGGGATAAATGTCTATCACACAATATTGCAATTGTCTGTTTACCCATCTGTCTCTTTCACTACAATGCAAGCAACCTGAGGACGGGTATCAAGCTTGGTCCTGACTCAAGGCTTTTGCACTTACTATTCCCTCAGCCAGAACACTTGTCCCCACTCTGCACTTAGCTCTTTCTCTCACTGCATCAAAGTCTCTGCTAAAATGGAACTTCCACAGAGAAGCCTTCTCTGACCAGTCTCTCTAAAGGCACCTTCTATCCCAGGTTGCTAGCCTCTTCCCCAGCCTTATTTTTCTTTATAGCACTTACCACTCCTCTACATTACAGCATATATATGTATTTGCTTACTGTCTATCTCCCTAGTGGAAAGTCTGTTCCAAGAGGGAAGGGACTTTTTCTATCTGGCTTCTTCTGTACCCTGGCACCTACAAGGCAATTTGCTGACTGGCTGAATGAACGAGTGTTCTGCGTAACCCCGTGCTCAGCAGCGGACCCGTAAACGGTCCAGGGAGCATGTGCGTACACTTGCACGTGTGCAAACAAAATGATGACCTGTGGGGGGTTACCACAGCATAGGCCTGCAACGATCATTCGAGAAGGATGAGGGGCAGCAGGAAGGGTGTGGACCACAGGGGTGAGGGTTGCAAGCACAGAGCATGGGGAGGCTTCTGCTCTGACCCCCATGTGGAAGGGCGAGAAAGAGAGGACAGGACAGCCTGGGTCTACAAGCCTTTCTTGTTTTGTTTCCTGTGCCAGGACTCAGGGAGTACCGAGTCGGGATGGAGAACCAGACTGGACAGGGTATATTTGGGGATAAGACACTGGATCTGAAACAAGTTGAATACCTGCAGGCAGGGAAGAAACAGAGCTCACCAAACAAACATTGCTCTGGGCCTCCAGATTTCCTCCAGTTCAAATCTTATGCTCACTCATATTCAGAACTCTGTCATTCACACTCCTCTTGCCTTTCCTGCTCCTGATCTGAACATGGGCTTCAGGGTCCCCTAAGAACTTCTCAGAGCAGAAACTCAGAGAGCAAGACTTGAGCTGGAACTCACTCTGCAGAGCAGGGCTCTCCAAAGACTTTGTAGGAAGAACTACCATGAATTTTCTTGATCCTTTTGAAAAATAACACAGGCCCATTTGTACATATTTTCAAGAAAGCACAGAACAGAATTTTTTTTTAATCATTCATAGTCCACCACCCTGGAACACCGCTGTTAACATTCTGGTGTATTTCCTTCAAGTCTATGTTTTTATACAATTGGGATCATATTGAATATGTAATTTTCAATTCTGCTCTTTCACTTAATATTCTTCCACAAGCTTTTTCTCACACCATTGGAAATTCTTTGAAATCTTCATGGGAGAATCTATCATGTATTATCTCATCTTATTGTTGGATGCTCGCTTTCCTCAAAGCTGAGTGGTCTTGGGTTCCGTGCTGACTGAGACAAGGGCCTGGGTGGAACGGAAGGTGCCAGGGCTGGCAGCCCCACCATCCACCTGGGAAACCTGGGTCTGTGATGGTGACAGATCAGGGAAATGGAGACACCATCTTGGAATCTTACCATGTGGAGCTTCAAGATCTGCTAGTTGATCTTGATCTACTGTTTGAAGACCCCACTAACAGGAGCAAAGGAACCAAAAACAAAGAGTGGTGGAAGAAGTGCTGTATGATGACAAAGGAAGATGGTGGAAGAGGAAGCCCTAGTCCATTCATATCCTTAGATATGCCAATTCGGTTAGGAGATTTTAACTCTTCTAGTAGTTTGATGCAGTACACCAACTTCAACTTTGGAGGCATTTTTTGCATTTATGAGAATAAATTTGGACTGTGTGTGTCTTGGGAACCACAATGGACAACCACGTGCAGCCATCCTAATGGTGGAATGGTTGGCCCAAGTGGCCTAAAGGTCTTCTCTCCAGTCTCCATGGTTTGCTGGTCAATAGTAGTAATATCTCACACACCATTTACACCGTTTTGTTGTGTGGGGTTTTGTTGTTGTTTTGTTATGTATTAAAAGTCTGTTTTAGTTAAGCCTGCAGCTGTTTTTGCACAGCCTGTGAGCTAAGAACGATTTTTATATTTTTAAAGGGTTATTAAAAAAAGAAGATATATATATGTATCAAATCATCATGTTGCACACTTTAAATTTACAATTTTATATGTCAATTATACCTAAAAAAACTGAAAAGAATAAATAAATAGCATTTTTTTCAGCCAAAAAAAGAAGAACACAAGACAGAGATCATATGTGGCCCACAAAGCCTAAAATATTTACTATCTGGGTCTTTACAGAAAACGTTTTCTGACCCTCAAGCTAGGGGGATAAATAAACTCCAAACTTCAGTGGCTTTGCACAATACAGGTTTTTTTCCTTGCTATGTAATAGTCCGATGCAGGTGTTCTTGGTTGACCTGAACACATGGTGATTCAGGGATCCAGGCTTCTTTTGGCTCCACCAGCCCCTAAACCTCAGTGTACTCTGCATCCAGTGGAATCCTGGAGACAAGTACATTGGAAAATGTACATCTCTTCTTAAAACCCCGGCCTGGAAGTGATGCACACCGGCTCTCACTTTTATCGGCAAGAAGCCGTCACACATGAGGCAAAGGGCCTGGGAAAGATAGCCTCTGTCTGGGCACCACCTCTCTGAACATTCCCCCTTTCACACCACATGGCAGAGCACAGGTCTCCCTGGTAAAGGGGAAAGAACATATGTTTGGTGAACAAATAGATTTCTCCACCAAGGTTCAATTATATATACACACAGGCTTTGTTAATTTTTAAAATAACGATGCAGTAATAATTTCAATGGATATTCCATTTTTTACCTACAAGAAGTCTGCCTGCAAGGAGTTTATCTGCAACGAATTGCTCTTGTAAGGCCAGGAAGGGGGCTGTAACTTATTGCAATTCCGAGGAAATCAGACAAGTGTTAACTGTGTCAACACTGAAAAAAATCACAGAGCAAGACGATGCCTCAACAATCTCTCTGATCTTCCTCCTGCTCCAAATAAGGTCACGCCTATAGTTCTCACTCATGAAAGTCCCCTGGCCTTTCTAAATTATGAGAGTAGAAAATGAAAAAGAAAACCCCCCAAACTGTTTGGTGCAGCTCTACTACTACCACAGCTCTGCACAACTCTTCTCTTACACAAATTACAATTATCCAAAACGTTTGACTAATGCTTGGGTAAAACCACAGTGCCCGGCTTACTTCATGTCTTTTAGACTAAACAAGGCATGCTGTTCCGGAAGCAGATCATAACTGGAAAAACCTTTTACTCCCCAACAGCTATAGATCATGATACCTTCATACCTTGTGCAAATCTTCTTCCCCTACGTGTAATTGTGAATTAAACAGCTCCTTCCATGATAGAAGGGGATCAAAAAAGGAAAGTCCCCTCTTTTCTAGAGATGAAGTAGGACTGCATAAGGGAGCTTGAAAATCTGTTCATTGTGCTATCAATGTAAGGAGGTAGTATTGGGATTTTTTAAGTACGGGAGTTATGCGTTAGAAGTTTTCAGGTTGAAAAGATCAGATGCATTTGCATGTGACCTCAGGTGATTGCATTTTATGATAAAGGTACAGGGGAGTGAACAAGCCTAGGAAATTATTACTACCCTGAGTACTGCACAATGACAGTCAACTCTTGTCTTGCAGGGCTTGAATTCAAAACACTCAGAGGCAGCAGTCTAATTGGTAATGAGAGAGGAAAAAAGGAAACCAAGTCACAAGGAGAGCAGACTGAGTAGAGCAGGAGGCATTATGTCAGAGAATTTTAAGCCTGAGGGTCTGTGTTCTAGAACCATTGCCGGGTCTGTTTCTGGAGCTGCTATAGCGTCTTGAGGGATTGAACAACACTACACAGAAGACTGAAAACTATTCATGAATAACGGTGTTTTACAAATGGAAGGGTTTTCTTCTTATATTAATATGTTAATTTGAACCCTGTCATAATGTCCCCCTACTACTATTTTATTACAATTGCTGTGATATTCACTTTTACTCAGCTAGCATTTTAATATGGTAAAGTCTTTAAAAGATATTGATTTTTAAATTTTGTAATTGTGAAACAAATTACATGTCATGGGGGAGAATTAAAATTCTAGAAAAGGTTATAAAGAGAAAAACAAAACTCTACCGACGCACCCACTAACCTACAGCCCCTCATTTTTGTTCCCCAGAGGCAATCACTGGCATCAACTTCTTGGGAAGCCTGTCGGAAATGTCATCTGTGTACTGATGTTCATTTTAACTTAATTTCCCCAAGATAAAACTATGGTTTTGTCAGTCCCAGGATGTCCTGGTGACCTCCTGCCTTCGCCATGCTTTTAGCCAATAGGCATAATCTGAAGGCACCAGGTCTCCCAGAACAGCATCTGTCACCGTGTTGGCCTTAGGCAAAACTGTAATGTGAACCAGCTGTCTTGGAAACTCTTCTTCATTCCTCTCTCCCCTCTGAATGTCCCATCATTTCTCAGGACAACCTGTGCCCTTGTGCGGCCCCTGACCATGCCTCACCCAGACCTCTCCTGCTCAAGTAATGACTCATGCTTAAAAAACTATCCTGTACTCTATACCCCATCAAATCTTTCAGTGAGATTTATCAGTGAATACTAGATTGTATTAATTCTAAAGGATCTTTTTGTTTTAGAAAAAAATAACATAATTGACTCAGAAGAAGAAATCTGTAACAGTGGAATTTACCATTAATAGCCCTCAAATATTTGTTGAATGGCTTCAAGGTGCCAGGTATGGAGCTAAGGGGTAGAAACTTGTAGGTTGGAGGGAACCAATACCTACTATGAACAGATTCCTGGGCTTATTTCAGAAGGGCATAGCATGACTAAAATGACTGCTGAGGAGTGTGGGAAAGAGAAGACAATCCAAAATAATAGTAACAGGCTCATGAGTCAAAACTCATGGCTTCTCTTTGTTTTTAGCCCCTATCTTGTGGAAGATTGTGCTGTTTTCACTCTGTCACAGAACAGATGGAACCATGATTTATGACTCACAGTTTATGAAGCTAATTTAATATTCTACCACACTTCATGCTCTATCACGTTTCCCACATTTGCAGTATTTTTTCTTCTGAGACGTCTGTCACAAAAGGAACACTGGGATGTTGGGAGGGGAGAAGAGGGAGGCACCGTAAAATAGGGGAACTAGTGACATTGTAGGGGGCGTTCATGCATCCAACAAATGTTTAGTGAGCCCCTTCATATGCCAGGCACTGCTCCAGGGACTAAAAATCCTATCAGTGAGGCAGAAAGGTCTTTGTTCTGTGAAGGAGAAAAATAATGAACAAGTAAATAAGTTAACAAATAGCAGGGTCATCTCATAGAAATGCTTTGAAGAAAATAAAATAGGGTAATGTTATAAAGAGTGACTGAAGTTGGACAACATTAAATAGGGTGGTCAAGGAACGTCTGTCACAGGAGGTGCCATTAGGAGATGCCTAAATGACAAGAAGGAATTAGTTCTTCAGAAGTCACAAGAAGTGTATTCCAAGAAGAAGAAACAGAAAGCACATAGGCTGCGAAGAAGTTTGGAGTGCACAAGATACAGAAACGAGGCCAGCGTGGTTACATTCACCAACCTATCCATAGCTCCCTCCTGCCCCTACTCTCCATCCAGCCACTGATGTGGATGTCATGGGGCCCATGGGCCAGGATGGTGGCTTTATGTTGTTTTGTGCATCAAATAAAATACTTCCTGGTTCTAATTAGAAGATTTAGCGTAGCTCTGGTGGAATTCTATTTCCCACTTCACATGACGGTTCACAAGAAGTCAACTAGCAGTGTGATTCCAATAGAATGCCAGCCTTGCAGCCTGGGGAAAGAATCCAAACATGAATGGCAGAAGATCTGCGGTGGGTGGTGGTGTTGATTTTCCTCTGATTAAACTTGTTTGTAGGGAAAAGTCAAAATTGTTTTCTAGGTAAATCTGATGAAATAATCACAGCAAAGGTGATTACGTTCATGGCAACACACTTTGTAAACTTTTATTCCAGTGTCTGTATGAAGCAATAAACTATATGGGTCATAGTGAATGATCTTCATCGATACTCTCCACAATTCCTTTATCTACAATTGTGAGAATTTTTTAAATCTTTGAAAATTGAATATTTTTCATAATTCACTTCGCAGCAATGCCTGCCTGACTTGAAATGATATGAGGTTACTTACAATCTTTATCACAATCAGTGTCAATATTCATATATATCCACCTAGTGGCAAAAATATTTAAATGTTTTATTAAAAGATATCGCCCCAGTACCTGCTGGGCGTATTTATATTATAAATCTACCATTTTACTTATATAAAGTCTGAAAAATTATGAATTCTGAAAAGTATCTGACACAAGGTTTACAAGAGCAAACTTGCACTCATGAATCTCCGACTATTTTTATAATTTTAATCTTAATACAAACACCCTGAAAAGGTCTGCTAGTAGGCTAATGAGCAAATGGTGAAGAGAAAAAAATGCCTGGCTGTCCAGTAGCTGCACAAGAAAGAACCACAATAAGGTATAGAATACTCATGACAACATTCTGTGAACTTTTATCCCCAGGGTCTGTGTGAAGCTAAGCTATTTGTGTCCTAGGTGTGTCCTAGTAACCGTTGTATCCCCAGCACATAGCATAGTAACTGGCTCGTAGTAGACACTCAGTAAATATTTATTAAATAGCTACTCTGCTCTGAATACTTGGCCTCACTGCTACCCACCGTGCTTGCTATCTCAAATGAAAACTACGCATCAAATTGTGTTGCTGTTTCTTCTGAGTTCTCTGCCAAACCAAGGTCGGGATGCCCGTCAAACAGATGTTTGCCATTCCTGAGACTCGCATGACTCTCTGATGGCAAGAAGAAGCAGTTTACTGCCAAAGCCCAATTTATATTTTGGGGGAATCTGCTAGTTCCTTTTTTTAATTAAAAAAAAAATGCTCAATTTAAAAGAGCCCCGTGACTCTCTGATCCACAGAAACACTTTGAATCATTAACAATCTCCACCAGCAACTTTAATGAAACTGAATCGGTTTTCAAACTCTTTCTACTCAGATCTTAACCCTTTTCCCCCAGCCTCCCACAGCCTCCACCAAGACTTTTATCAGTACGTATCAATCAAGAGTATCCATTCCAGGGCTTCCCTGGTGGCACAGTGGTTAAGAGTCCGCCTGCCACTGCAGGTGAGACGGGTTTAAGCCCTGGTCCGGGAAGATCCCACATACCATGGAGCAACTAAGCCCGTGCGCCGCAACTACTGAGCCTGCGCTCTAGAGCCCGTGAGCCACAACTCCTGAGCCTGCGAGCCACAACTCTTGAAGCCCGCACGCCTAGAGCCCGTGCTCCACAACAAGAGAAGCCACCACAATGAGAAGCCCACGCACCGCAACGAAGAGTAGCCCCCGCTCGCCGCAACTAGAGAAAGCCCGTGCAGCAACGAAGAACCAAAGCAGCCAAAAATAGATAAATAAAATTAATTAATTTTTTAAAAAAGAGTATCCATTCCATTATCATGCTTGTTCTTCTATTGACTCAGCCAAATGAGGGTCAGCAGAACCCACAGTCTTCCCAGCTGCCGTGGCTGCAGCTGCTTCCCCTCCTGCCCCAGTCCCCAGCAGGCTGTCCTTTACTTCTTAGAGCTGAGGAACCGCGAGCTCTGCCCCTGGTAAAACAAGTATAGGATCTCTCTTCATAAGGCAAGATAAAGAAGCTGTTATACACTGGCATGCCAGGGGAGCCGGACAGGCCACTCTGCTTCCTGAAGCTACAGCCTATGTGAGAAGCAGCTGGAATGGGGGCCTAGACTGGACACTGGGACTGAAAGATGAGAGGCAGCAATATGGTGGAAGGCCATGCCGTGTGCAGGAATGAATAAACATAAGGAAAAGAGATCACTGAGAAGCATGTTGAATTATACCTTTGGTCCCAGACTGCTCCCAGAAATCCCAGGCCTATCTGCAAGTCTGGTGTATCCCAAGAGGACACATCATCAACCAATGGGTCCAGAATCTGGGACAGAGGGATGTGATGGTTAAAATGCAAAAAAAAAAAAAAAAAATCCACCATCAACAATGAACACACACACAGCACAAGACCTCATCATTTCCATCATTTTACCATCAACCAAATAATACCAGTTTGGGCAATCCTTGGCTTGCTTTTATTTTCCAGCAATATCCCAACAACTTGGGCCACTTTAAAACAACCACCTGCACTTGACTAAGACTTAGTAACAATACTGAGATCACTATGGCCTCAGCTCTAGGCAGGGAAATGATCAACTCCAGGGAGGGTCCCTGCCACCACCCAAGTGCCTCCCCAGAAGGAGACCTGAATAGAGAGAGATAAGGCTGCATTTCCCTCTAATCTAAAAACTCAGCCTTAAGATAAAGCCCATGCTCTGTTCTGGACCTGGACATGTCGATGTCTTAATCCATCCTGCAGAACAAGCATGCCCCTCCCTTCTATTCAGGAATTTGAAGACTAAAGGGTTCTTGGGTCTCCGTCTATTGCATTTGGAATTATAAGGGGAGAGGAACCACCTCCTGGCATTCCTGGAAAATCTGCTCAGCCTATCTTCACAGTTCCATTTAAACCCTCCTGTGTCCTGGAAGAAGGGCAGTGAAACCACTCTCCAGGGCTTGTGCACCAGAGACAAAGGCCAGCTGAGATGAGCATCTGCTTTCACTGTTACTGCTGCTTTGGGGGCAGGCAATTGGATGGTCTCAAGAGATGCTTTCCCTGCCTGGAATTCCAGAGAAGACCGGACTAAATTAGGACTTGGCTTCTTGGTTAGACACTTAGCCAATTGGTCACTGCCTTGGTGCCTCAGTCCATACCCAAGACCCAACTGCAGCCAGAACTGACCAGTGAGCGCCCTGAGTTGCCAGGGTGGAAAGGAATGTGTGGAGTAAACCACGCAACACACCCTCACTACTAGGGGAAAATGTGCTCCCCAGAAAATCAGTGGAGAGCAGCATTTGGGTAGAATTTTTTTTTTCTGAAAAATTATTCATTCAACAAGTGTTTTCTCACACACTATGCTGGGCCATAGAGATGGAGTGCTGAACTTGACAATGGTCCCTGCCTTCACCTAAGCTTACTATTTAAGCACAGGTTTGAGATCCAACTGATCTGACTTCTAATCCAGTTGCTTAGCTTTGCAGGGCCTCCTCAGGACAATAAAATTACCACAAAGGGTTATAATGAGGGTTAAATGAGATCATCCATGTGAAGTATTTGGCCCGCTGCCTAGCTCTGGGTAAATGGTAGCTATCAGTGATTATTATTCCATAAAGGCCTCAACCAGCCAGCCTCTAGGTCATAGGAGGCACGCTGGAAACTGAGCAACAGAGGCCAGAATGCCCTCCTCTGTGTATTAAAGGGCCTCGAGCTGATAACCAGACCCAGCATGCGAAAGGACGACATCTGGTTCCAGACAGCACGGCCCCAGAGCTCTCAGCGGAAGCTGAGCAGCCACAGTACAAACCGGGGAAGAACGCAGCCACCACCACTGTTGGCAGACCGTTGCTCCAGGCAGCAATAAAGGTTCCCAGAGGCCTTTTGTCAATTGTCCCCTGAACAGAACATAAACATCTCCACGGCTGCCATTCAGTGGACATCCTGTTTACGTGGTGAGTGGGGATCTTGGTTGCTGTTCCCTCTTCTCTTTTTAGAGACTCTAATTATGTTTACCCAAGGCCAGCAGTAGGTGCCAGGAGGGCTGTGAGTTGATTTCCCGGGCTAACACAGCAGACGGCTGGCGGCAGCCCCGCTGACCCCTGCATCCCAGGCGGGGAGCCAGCCCTACGCACACACCACACTCTCCCTACAAAGACAGCTATTCTCAATGAGCTGTTTCCTTTCCGTGCACGCTGGGATGCTCCGGATGATGGCCTAGCAAATGCCAAACTATGTTGGCTCTATGCGCTTACCGGATAACTGGATAATGAAGGGAGGGAAGGACAGCGTACAGAGCTCTGAAGAAGGCCGCCTGTGTTCCGTGCAGGGTACTGCGTGCATTTCACATACATTGCTTTGGTTGACCCTGTACATTCCAAAGAGCCATATATCTTTACCTGATGTTTACAGATGAGGAAATTAAAGCACAGATTAAGTCACTTGCATGAGGTCACTCTGCTAGTAATGGTAGAACTGGAACTTAAACCAGATCCATCAAGCTCTCCAGTTCATGTTCTTTCTACTCCAGGAAAAAACATGAATTTTAGAATACTTAAGAGTCTTTTACAGAAGCCCAAACAAGTTGTTCTGACCCAGCAATTCCTAGGCTTTTTCATCCTTTTCCCTCCCACTGTAACCAGGGTAACATATTTTCAAACACTGATCAAATGCATTTTAAATAGAGTTGCATGTTTACTACAGCGGTGTAAGTTGCTTACAGAACAACCTTCCCGCTAACTACTATAAACGCCGGACAAAATATAAAAAATAACTCCTGAGGATTTCGGAAACTAAACAACAGCAAACAGTTTGTGGAGGGAGATGGAATTTGAAATTTGGAGAAGTGATCGGCATGGAAGTCAGTTTCTTAGTTTTTGTTCAGTTGGTTTGGTTAATCACATAGAACCCAGAGAAGAGGCCAGAGAGAAATGGCAGAGGTATGAGTAAATGTTTAACTCTGCTTATGACACATTTTCTCATAAGAATTCCTATGGCCTCTCTCAACTCGGGTACATCCTACTCCCTACTGAGAGAGAGTACTCTATTTCTCTAACTTCCTCTTGGAGTATTTTAGGCAGCTTCTCAGACAGCCTCCAGTGATCCCTGCCTCCTGGTACCCACCTCTTGGGTAACCTCCCCACCCCCTTGAGTACGGGCTAGATGTGGTGACTCACTTCTAACGAACAGAATAGAGAGAAGTGACAGGATGTCACTTCCAAGATTAGGTTATAAAAGATCACAGCTTCTGTTGTGGCCTCCCTCTCTCTCTCTCTCTCTCTCTCTCTCTCTCTCTCTCTCTCTCTCTCTCATCTCTTTCATCCCTCACTCTGGGGGAAACAGACTACCACGTCGTCAACAGCCCTATGGAGCCCATAGGTTATGGGACTGATGTCTCTGGCCAGTGAAAACCTGAGGCCTGCCAACAGCCACATGAGTGAGCTTGAAAGTGAATCCTACCTTGAGATGACTCCAGCCCTGGCCAGTACCTTGATTGTAGCCTTATAAGAGATGGTAAGTCAGAGGCACCCAGCTAAGCCACACCACTCAGATTCCCAATCCACAGGAGCTGTGAGATGATAAACGCTTGTTGTTTTAAACTGCTGAATACGGGGGTAATTTGTTACCCAGCAGTGGATAACCAATACACAGGGTAAAGACAGATTCTAAGGGGAAGGGGGAGATGGTGTGGAAGAGGAGCACAGTGCACAGGTCACCAAGGCAGCCTCCTGACACTGCCGTCTAGTCCCTGTGGACCCCTGGTGGACTGACTGCACCTCATGTACAGCTTTAGAAATCTATCAAATAAAGGTTTAAAAGGCATCTGTATTAGTGTCCTGTGACTACTGTAACATATTATCTCCAACATGGTAGGTTAAAACAACATAAATTTATCCTCTCACAGCCCTGGAGGTGCAGAAGTCCAAGGTCAAGGTATCAGCAGGCTCACACTCCCTCTGGATGCTCCAGGGGAGATTCCATTCCTTACCTCTTTCAGCTTCTGGAGGCTCCAGGTGTCCTTGTCTGGGACTGCATCACTCCAGTCTCTGCTTGTCTTCACCTGGCTGCCTTCTCTTCTGTTTCCACTCTGTGTGTCTCTTTTAAGAACATTTGTCATTGGCTTTAGGGCCCATCCAGATAATCCAGGATGATCTCATCTTGGGATCTTCACTTAAGTACTTTTGCAAAGACCCTTTTTCCAAAACAAACAAACAAAAAAAATCACATTCACAAATTCCAGGATGTGAGCATATCTTTTGCGGGGGCTACCATTCAACCCACTATGGTATCCTTAAATGCTATGTGGAGGTTTTGGGTATACATGTTATTTTTCATAAGTAATATTTCCCTATACATCTTATTCTATATCTTACTATTTTCACTTAACATTATGTTTTTGTGTTTTCATAATGCCCTAGGTACCTAGTTTATATTCCATAGTAAGCTTCCCCATGTTTTACTTATTCAGTCTCCTAGTGATAGGTATCTAAGTTCTTAGCCTCCACCAGTCTGCTACCACACACATGCAGCAGTGGACATCATTGTTCATGTCCCCTTATGATGCATCTGTTTCTCTGGCCTATAATCCCAGGAGTGGTTTGGCTAGCTCCTCAGTGTCTATAAGTATTGCCAGACAGTGGCTGTACCAGTCACTCTCACATGCACGAGGGTTCCTTTTTTACCAAATTCTTGCCTATATTTGAAGGCATTCAATTTTATAATATTTGCCACTCTGATGTCTGTAAAGTGTTATCTCACTATTGCTTTAGTTATGTTTTGTACAATGACTAGTGAGATAGAACACTATCAGTCTCTTACATTTTTCAGTATCTATATCTTTACCAGACAGATACTTTAGCACACTCTCACCTCCCTGCCAATGAAATGGTACTGTTCATTTTTGTTCTAGATTATAATGGACGTGACCTTCTTGTCTTCTCTCTTTGTTCCCCTTATTTAGACAGGAATTAACTTTTCTAGTTTATTTACATGCCCTTAGCTCCCAGGCCAGATATTTGTCTTCAGCTCCTAGTCTCACACTTACTCTTCTATATTCTTTTCTGGGAGAAGGGCAAGCAAAAGGCTCTACATTTCCCAGACTTCCTTGCTGGCCAAATCCTAGTTAGGTTCTGCCAATGGGAGGCACCTGCACCTGATCGGCAGGTAGAAAGTTGATCAGAGCCATTCTGTTTCTGATAGCACCTCAGCTTCAACAGTGATGGCTCCTGCCCAGTGTCAGCCCCATGCTTCCAGCAGCACTGGCAATGCAGCTCCAGGAGCAGCCAGAGCGAGTGTGGGCTCAGAGGCTCCAGCCCAGGTGCAATAGCAGCTCCTTGAGCTCTGAGTAGACCACCCTTTCCCTTTTGCTCCTCCGAGTCTTTCAACATCTTTGTAATCAACTCCCCTCATTAAATCCCTCTCAGCTTGAAACATCTAAAATGATTTGTTCCCTGACTGACTGATACACTTCCCATACTCTTAGCATCCTGCTGGAATGGTTTTTCATCTTCCAATAGCATTTCGAAGCTTGTCTTTATGAGGTAAACATTCTCAGACTCTGTATAGCTAAGAATATCTTCATGTCACCCCTTGCATTTCAATGATAATTTAGCTGGGTATAAAACCTCAGGAACAATGTACTAGTGCTTTGAGACTATTACTCCACTGTCTCCTTGCATCGAGTGTTGCTCTTGAGAAGTGTGATGGCAGTTTATTCTTGTTCCTTTCGAGGTCATCTGCTCTTTCTCTCAAGAATCTTCTGGAATTTCTTCTTTGTCTTCCAAGTTCTTAAATGTCTTTATAATGTGGATTGTGTTGATTTTCCCTTATCTCTATTGTACGATTTTTCCTTATCTCTACTTAAAACCCTTTCAATCTAAAGTCTTTTATCCATATTTCTATATAGTTATTAATTCTTGAAATATTTCTTCATTACTTTCTCTTTCTTTCCCATTCTAGGATCCCTATCATATTGGCACTTCTCTTTTTCTCTTAACTTTTCTTTTATCCAATCTTTCTCCTTATTGTCTGTTTCTGATGCCTAAGGGCTTGGTCTTCCAGCTCATTGATTAGTTCATCCAAGGTTTTCATTCTACTATTCAATCCCTCTACTGAGTTCTTCATCTATTGTCTTCATCTTACCCAGTATCTCTGGTAGGATCTTCTTTAGGACTGCTCATTTCTTTCTTCCATTTCTGATATTTTTTCCTTTGAGGATATTTATTATGTGTATTTTATATGCTTGTGCTCTGACCCATTAATTCTAACTTCCTTTGTTATAAGTTGTTCAACTTGTTATCTTTCTTTTACAGCAGCCAAGCTCCTCCAATCTCTCCTTATTTTCCCCCAATGAACTCAGCATATCAGCTCTCTTGGCTAGCAATGTGGCACCAGATGGAGGGGCTAATCAAAGTCATCCAAGTCTTATATTGATTCTTTCATGAGAGTTTAGAAAGTGGCAGAGAGGAGTGAGACCACTTCTTCTTGGCTATTTCAAACTCCACCACCACTACCACACACAACTACATGCATCCTCAGCCAGGAGGTCCCACCCTCCAAGAACCTCCCTCTCCTTCCACCTGGGGTACTGCAGTACTTGGAGAGCTGCACTCCTCACTTGAAATCACCTAGCCCAACTGGTAGGGGCAGTGGGACAAAGGAAGAGGGAATTCTCAGGAGCCAGACTTCCCACCCACCATTGGTATTAGTAGCTGGGCTTTAGGTTTCCCATAGCCTCAAGCTAAGGAAAAGTTATTGTCACTTTGTTCCTATCCCCACAGTGTCTCCAGGGCAGGCAATGACCAGCTTCCAATTTATTTACCTTTCGATTTATCCCAAAATACCACTTTCATGATGTCGTTTCCATGCTCAAATACCTTCAATGACTCTCCATTATCCACTGGATTTTTTTTTAAGTCCACATAAAAAGCCTTCTCTAATCTGCCCTTTTTTCTCAATACTTTCCTCTATTTGGCATCCTCAGATTTACTTTGCTGTCCCATCTTTAATCCTAGATAACCATCACAGCATAATTTCTTATTCCTAGCAGAGGCAGAAAAATATACCTCTTAATTGATTGTGCTAGCCCATACGCTAATGGCAGGAAAAAGTAGCAAAATCAATGTTCTTGGTTTAGAAAAAGAAAAAAGTTTCTTGTCATGTGCAAAGAGAGGACACAATCTACCATCACCAGGACATGTGTTAAGGATTTTCACAATGTTGGAGAAAGGTTTGAAATAAAGTGAGCCAAACTCATTTATTTGATCTCTCTTCTGATCAAAGTTTCATGTTTTCAAGATCTCTTAGCAGTGTGCAGCTAGGGAACAGACTTATGGAAATTGACCTCATGATGTTGATCTCATTAGCAATATTTTAACAAACAGGAGCTAACTTGTGAGAAAAGCAAAGGCACCAAAAGATGATGTAACGCATCTAAGGGCTCCGATCGAATAGCTCAGCTTATTCACCTCAAGACCAATACAGCAGTTCACAGTCATGATCCCCTATCCTCAGTCATAAAAATGTGTCCATTCAGTGGGAAGTAAAATGGGTCTTTAAATAAAGACTGAAGATAAACTTGTGCATCACAAACAAAATACATGCCTGCTTCCAAAAGGAGAAGTAATCAAAACCCTCCAGGCAGTTGGACTAGATTTCTTTTGATGTTCCCACCACTTGCCTTGGTAACCCAAGTTATTTCTATGTCAGCTTGCCCAAGTGGCTTGGAGAACATAAGAGTTGCCAACCAGGACTCTGACTTTTTAAAGGTCTGTCTGTGTCTGTAAAATAATGGTACTTATGTGTACTTAGGAGGAAATACCAAACTAACAAGGAAGACCACAAATCCACAAAATTTTAATTTCTACCCTTGGTAGAAGTTAACCTCCACATTCATGTTTTGGTATTACGGATTTTTGTGACGACTTTAAAGCTTGCCATGGTATTTATGGTAATTTCATTACAAACCGCATCTTCATCTTTTCATTTCTTTCCTATTTATAATTGTACAACTGTAATTAAAAGGTATTACTACTACACGCTATCCTAGCTAAAAGCTTGGCCTGCCAGACTGACAATATTTAAGACATTTCTCTGGCTTCATTTCTTTTCTCCATTTTGGAAGAAGGGTGGGAGAAAAGAGAGGCAGTGGAGACTTTGGTCATTATAACCTCAAATCCTTTCATCAACTCCTCTTTGTTCCTTAAAAAAATAATTAAGATTTTTTCCAAACAGTCCCCCCACCAAATGAAATGTTTTGATATAATAGTTTCCATTTCAGCTTCTCACCACATCTGAAGTGACACTCATTCAGCCTCTCTAAGAGCATGCAAAGGACTTCAAGGATTGTTGAGACTTGAAATGAATTGTCTTCCAGTGGGGGTGCCAGCAGCCTCTGCCCCCATTGCTCAAAGGGTCCTGGAGGCCGAACACCACGGTTGAGGTGCCTCTTATCTTTCCCATTCAGCACAGAACAGGTACTTCTGTGTAAATACTTTTCCTCGTTCCAACGAGGTATCCCTCACAAGTCCAGGAAAATAATTTAGCAGCAAGGAAACTGAGCAGAAATCTAAGGTGAAGCCTCAGCTGAAAAAAGAGTAGAGCAAGCTGATAATTAACCATGTTCTTAGTATCTTCAAAGAAGGTTGAAGCTGGAGAGCCAAACAGAGTCATTGCCCTCAAGGCAATGAGTTCACCAACTAGCTGGAAGAAGGATGCACATCTGCTGGGTTTTCACCAGCCGACTATCCATCTTTCCATTACAGAACTGATGCTCTCCCAGCCAGGTCACCCTGATGGGACTATTAATATTAATCACTGTATGCCACCTACTTGCAGGCTGAACACACAGAACCAGGTCAACAAAATCACTTAGGGTAAAAAGTCTCAGAGCAATCTGTCCCTGTTTTTATCATTAGTGCTATAAATGTGGCCTCACATTGGGCCCATATTATCAGACTCCCCCTTCTCTCATGAAAGATTCTTCTTGGGACCCTTTGGGATCTTTTCTTGGTGATGGACCTTCACTGGAACCATCTCAATCCACTGGAAGTTTGAATCTCAGAAAAGTAGGGGTCAAAATCTTGATCGCTTCTCTCCTGAAAATATCCTGGGTTCCTCTCCACACTTGTCCTCTGTCAAACCACAAGGAAAGGTCCCCATCCCTGAAGCTCTTCCTCTGGAGGAAAGGGTAACAATCCGCCTTAGATGTAGAGTGACTCCTCACAAAGGTAACAAAATCTGCTCCAAAACGACTTACTGTCTGGTCCTCAACCAGTGCTTCGCTACCTTAGCTCCACATTGGCATCACTTGAGTGGTTCTTAGAACCTCTTGCTGCCCAGGCCATACCCACACCCAACTGGGGATGAGACCCAGGCATGAGGGTTTGTTAAAGCTCCCAAATGATCCCAGTGTGCAGCTATATTGTACATAAGAGGCTTCTGGCTACTTGAAATAGCCAAGCTCTCTCTTTCTCTTTCATTTAACTGATGTTCCCCACTACACAATAAGAATATTAACACATTGTCATATTTAGTGCATATACTCATCTCAGTTTGCTGTTTGTCTTTATGATTTTGCCAGATACACACACACATACACACACAGAGGTGTATATGTAGATATAACGTGCACACACACACATATATATACACGTGTATATATACGTGTGTATATAATATATATACATATGTGTATATATGTGTTATATAGCCCGCAAATACATATGTTTAATAGTGTCAGGGAGTGAGCAGAATTGCAAGGTGACAGAGCTAATAGTAGCAGGTGCATTATGACAGTGATACTATGGCTTTTAAATAGAGTGTGAGTTCATTCACAGAAGTCCTGGTTTATTTAGTGTTAACTCTGTGCCATACACTATACCAAGTCCTGGGAACTCAGTAGTTACTAAAATCACACCCAATTCCTGCACTGATGGAGCTTAGAGGAAGACAGTAGACCCTAACCAAACAATCACATGGATGAATAATATGTACACTCCAGGCCTGTGCTCTGGAGGAAAGGAACATGAACTTTACGAGGATGCAACAAGGCACCTAGCAACTTGGGGGGTGGACCAGACCTCTCTGAGATTGTTCCAAGGACATCCCTTACTCACATGTTCTTTATTAAGAATGTTCGCTTCTCTACAGGAAAGCAATTTAGAGTCGTCCATCATAAGAAAAGAGGCTTTTTTTCCCAGAGAAACTCTAAGCTCCAAGATAGACTTCTGGAATACCATGTTTTAGGCACAGCTCTTAACAGTATGCATTATACTGGGACAGGCCTAATCATCAGCAAGCCTTAGAGATGCATTCCATATCGGTCCCTGAGGAACTTATCTGTGGTTTAGTCAACCACAGAGCCACCACTTTGTAAATTGTCCACAGAGAGCCGTAGAGAAAAATCTCCCCATCCTGACAATCTTTTCTTTGTTCCCCAGAATTCCACGATTAAAAAACAAACAAAAACAGGGACTTCCCTGGTGGCGCAGTGGTTAAGAATCCGCCTGCCAATGCAGGGGACACGGGTTTGAGCCCTGGTCGGGGAAGATCCCACATGCCACGGAGCAGCTAAGCCTGTGAGCCACAACTACTGAGCCCACGTGCCACAACTACAGAAGCCCATGCACCTAGAGACCGTGCTCCGCAACAAGAGAAGCCACTGCAATGAGAAGCCCGCACACCGCAACGACGAGTAGCCTCCGCTTGCAGCAGCTAGGAAAAGCCTGCGCGCAGCAACAAACACCCAACGCAGCCAAAAAAATAAACAAATAAATAAATAAAATTAAAAACAAAAAACAAACCTATATACACTGGAGAGAATTGGTGATTTTTAAAAAAAGTTGTCAAACCGAGGTGTACTCTGAGTCAGATCCTCATTCAATTTCACATTCATTTCTCACCTACTGCCGACCAAGCCCTGCTCTGTGCTGAGAATCTCTGTAGACGTAAAGCCTTTCAAGATTTATGCTGTTCCTTCCTAAAGGAGGGCACATTTTTACTTTTAATCCCTACCCCCATCCACTCCAGGAGTCACGCAGGGACTAGCATTCAGTAGGCATTTTTCATGTTGAATAAATGAGAACCATCAGGATAGCTGGCTTCCCAGATGTCCTCTGATGGGGTTAGGATCAGGATGAGGTTGCTTTAGGGCTCATGCCCTTGGGATCCCTTGGTGGGGATGGGAGTGGGGTGGTATGTGTGTGTACCCACTCCTTTTCACTCCATAGGAATTTTTAAGTCTCCAAGCCAACAAATTTTTCCCCAGGGATCAAACACTGAAATCTCTTGAAGGTCTAGTCATAGGGTGGGGCTTTGGAAAAATTAGAGAGAGAACTCAGAGCTCCTAATTGTTCTTAGTAATTCTCAGTGGTCTCTGTACTCTGCCCTCAAAGATCTTCTTTGAGGAGTTATGATTTTATAATCTGACCATGAAAGGTTGTAAATGAGATTGTGTCATGACGCTACACATCCACCCAGAAGTGATGAGACCAGGGCTATTGGGAAATATGCATGAGATTAACACCCAAATGCTCACAGAGGAGTCTTGTAGAATTTGTATTCAGTCGTGGTGACAGAAAAGATAGGTTTTACATATACACACACACTTTCTCACAAGACTAGTTGGTCTCTCAAACCTTATGGAGACAAGGAAACCAGGTGATACTTGAATTGTAAGGCCTGGGATTCTCGTGCTGCCCCCAGGTAGCCACCAGGGACTTGGATGTAAAGCAGCTGTCAGACTGCAAGGATGTCTTCTACTGATTCAGTTCACCCCCAAATTACTCAGGCGAGTTGTTTTTAATAACTACAGTGCTGAATTGACACTGAGAAAACAACTGTACCCACTGTAGGCTGATGGTCTCATCTTGGCAGTCACAGCTACTCCTTACCAAATCAGAGGAATCTCCATTTTTCCCATCTATTTACTATTTAGTGTGGACTTGTCAGATAGGTATGGTGTCCAATGTTTACTTCTTTTCTTGCCTTTTTAAAATCCTTTCTTTTCTAGAACTTGATAAATTTCATTCTCTTCCCCTTTAAAATTGCTTTGGGGTTCATTTTGGTTGGTGTGTGAAAGGAAGGAAGAGAGAGAGAGAACACTGACTCTCTGCGAACATTCAACCCAGTGTCACTGAGGCAGAGTGGATCCCTGCTGGGACTGGTCGACTGGCGTGTAGGTTCAGAGTTGACTCCAAGTCCAAGAAGCACCTGTGTTAGGCCAGAGGGAGGAACGTTCTCCCAAGGAGACTGCTGTGTGCTGGGGTGCATGGGAAGGGACAACACAGGAGTGGGATTGGGTTAGGAAGTCCTTTGTGATGTCCACTTATCCTTTAAGAAAACTCCACTAGTGTCACTCAGAAGGATTTTTCTTAACCTTTTTGAAATCAGAGAACTTCAATGATACTTTCTTTAAAACAAAAAAGTTTTCTCCACCCCTGTTCCCATCCACATACACAAACCTAAAGCAAGAATTACGGTGTAAACACACACACACACACACACACACACACACACACACACACACACACACTTTAATAAGATACCTTGGTAATGAAAGAGTTCTGATATGTGGTTTTAGCAGTTATCTCTATACCCCAGCAACTAACATGATTCCAAATATATAGCAACAGTCCAATAAATGCATGTTGAATTAAATTGAAAAAAATTCCATCTGTGTAAGATATCAAACAAGTGACAAAGAGAACTTTAAATCTGTTCACTTTTCTTAATAAAAAAAAAATTGCGTTTGCTTCCAACTATCTCTTAAGAATTGAAGCCATGTTGCAATTTGACAGAATCTTCAAGTAAATAAATGAGTGATTAATTGCCTTCTTCTATATGTGAGTCCAAAACTTAGGTATGAAAGTATACATTTGGAAATGCGATTTTCTTCTCTTGTATTCTTAAGGAAATATGCTATGCTTTTGAGAAATGAATGTATTTACTTTTATTCACATGTCAGTAGTTCTGCTTTCCACTTTTCACTCAGTTCTATTAAAAAGAGAAAAGAGGGCTTCCCTGGTGGCGCAGTGGTTGAGAGTCTGCCTGCCAATGCAGGGAACACGGGTTCGAGCCCTGGTCTGGGAGGATCCCACATGCCGCGGAGCAACTAGGCCCGTGAGCCACAATTACTGAGCCTGCGCGTCTGGAGCCTGTGCTCCACAACAAGAGAGGCCACGATAGTGAGAGGCCCGCGCACCGCGATGAAGAGTGGCCCCCACTTGCTGCAACAAGAGAGAGCCCTCGCACAGAAACGAAGACCCAATGCAGCCATAAATAAATAAATAAATAAAAATTAAAAAAAAAAAAAATTCTAAAAAGAGAAAAGATATCTTATTCTGCTTGCTCCAGCTGGTGTAAATCCCTTGTCCGATAAATTGTCTCTGCTGTAATTGCTGCCAGGCTGGCAGAGGGCACGGGGCATGAATTAGCTCTGTTGCTGTGGTCAAGGAAAGCAGCTTATGGAGATGAGTGCTTACTGCCTGGTGGGTCTGGACGCATTCCTCTTCTCCCAGCTTCTGCTCACCTGATACTCTGCCACACAACGTGCTCATCTATGCCAGTCAGGGCTAAGATGAATGTGACCTTGAGTTAAGGCTCTTTCAATTATTTTCAAATATTCTTAGTCTCTTCATATGCAATGCAACTGATCAACGTACAATTTAAGAATAATCTTTGCCAACTGATTTCTATAGAAAATGATTTTTCTCTAAATCCTCCATAAAATGCTTGCTGCCTGCCTTAACGTGTTAGCCAAGGAATGGATTTTGTCTCTAATCTGAGTATTCTGGGTCTGCCTTCTTTGCTGCTGTGACCTGGACGTGGGAAAGAAGAATCGGAGAAGAGTGCCTGCAGGAGAGTTGTTTTCTGATTGGAGTCTGAGCTAAAACAGTTTTCCTTTTGTATATCTCATGGCCTGTGTCACACCATTAGACATTCTTCTGTGTCCAGCAGCTCAAGTACAATCACCACCTAACCCATTCTTAACCCAATAGCAAACAAGAAATAGTGTTGACAATTTTAGGAAGTCACGCCTTGTCATCAGCCCACTGATCTTGCAAAGCATAGATACAAAATTGCTCTAGTGGTTTCTATTACAGAAACCATGGGACTGATATTCAAAATATTTAACAACGCGTAAGTTATAGGTACTGACCATTCAGAACAGATATCTACAATAATTAACTGGCATAGACTGACTGAATGTTGCTTATTGGAAATTGTTATTTTTTTGGAGAAATTTTTTCATTATTTTCCCCAATACTTATGGATACTTGTGTTGACAAAATAGTAGGACTGCATCGGCTCCAACGAAGGAAGCAGTGACCTACAGTGCATGTGACAAAAATAGCATAAGGGCCACCACCCCTTTTTAGAGTATGTAACCCACTTGCCCTTACTACATCCCTGCCTGCTATTTGCAGATGTCGCCAAAGCCACCACTGCCCTCAGGAATGCCAAGTAGCAGGAGTGGGCAATTTGCCATGCATCTTTGGATGATTGCCAATCCACAGCCCTGCCCGAAGCCTTCTGTTTGCAGCTTTCCCACCCAGACAGGCCATCCCTGTGGCCTTACTTGCTCGAAGCAGTTTTCTCTTCTGATTTGTTGGAGGTTTTTATGGAAGAAGCAAGGGATCGCGGAGTAAGTGACCGATACTTTCTTAAAGTTTGAGAACTACCTCTCTAGGGGCACAGGATTCAGGATGGAAGGATTCAAGGTTATCTTAGGCAAAGTCGAGCTGCGATTTTACCTGCAAGTATTCAAAAGTGATCCTGTCATGACAAGGGGCCCTGGTTTGCTTTTCCAAATTATTCTGGTAAATCAAATCATGAGTGCAAATCATCCAGGCAAGGGAAGTTACTAACAACTGCTGATCATTTTCAGCAAAGGTTCTAAATCAATACTTAAGAGACTCTTCATCAGTTGTTCGGGAACCAGTGCCAATTGGTGTGTACAAATGATAATGAGGCAAGTTTTATTGGCCATTTAAGGAGGGGACCCAGTAATTTTAAGGCAGACGAGGGTATCACTTGACCTGAACCTTCACTGCCTTTGTTAATTCCCCAAGCATTTGCTGAGTCCTCTGTGCACAAGGCAGCATGTGCGATGAATAAGACAGAGTGCTGGGCTTAAAGATACACAAAAAATCCTACCCCTTTCACTCACATCCTCAGAATAATTGCTTACTTTTCTCAGATGTGTTACCTATATAGACAGATATGCCCTGTGAGTGAGTAACTAGAGGAAAGGACCTAATAATCTTGGCATCTTCTGCCCACAGGGACTCATGGGAACCACTATAACAAAGAAGCCAAGAGCCTCGTGGGGAGGAGGCCTTGGTTTGAATGCTCAGCTCTGCCACTTACTAGCTGCGGGTTTGTGTGCAAGTTATTTATCCTCATCTGTTAAAGAGGAATAATATCCAATGTTATACATACTGTAAAAATTAAATCACACTGTGCCATTCACATAGCAAATGTACAGTAACAGTGCAACCCTCAGGATATGTAAACAAGTGGTAATGTGAAATTAATATAGGAGACGCTCAGTTCACAAGGCATAAGCCCTCAAACAGGCCCTGTATTGTCTGAGGAGCCCACAAAAGGAGTTAGGGAGAAAGGTCTCACATCATTGGAGCGAGTGAGTACCACGGACCAGCCATCTTGGTCACTTCATTCCACTTCACCCTCACAAGAGTCCTGTGAGTGAGGTGGAAATTATCACCATTTTGCAAGTGAGGAAACTGAGGCTACTCAAAGTGGACCTGACCAAGGTCACACAGCAAGACAGGAGTCCAGCTTTATCTGACTCCAATGTGAGTGCTTTTTCCTCGAAGCCAACTGGCTCTCAAAGTTCGGTCTCAGAGAAGCAGTATCAGCAGCACTTGGGAGCTTGTTAGACATGCATATTCTCAGCCCCTCCCTCAACTCCAGAAGTGGGACCAAGGCATCTGTGCTTCAACAAGCCCTCCAGGTGATTCTGATGCACGTGCAAGTTTCAGAACCACTGCTCTATGCCATGGTGTTCCCTCTTCAATTAGGATCCAACTCCTTACCCTGTATTTAACAAAAAGCATGGAAGAAAGCCCTTGGGCTCTGAATGTGAGTTTACACTGAATTCTTAGCAATGATGAGTCAAGGTATCCTAAAAAAGCTACCTCTTGCCCCACTTCAGCCCAAGGTGCACATAGGGAAGAAAAGTGGAAATTAATGATGGGAACCATTTTTCATATTCTTAAGTCCCTTGAGCATCTCTCCTTAGAGAACAGTAAAGCTTTCCTGCTTGCTCTTGTCACAACCGGTTAGTGTCACCCTCTACTGTGCTACTTGGTCTTGGGCAACGTGATGTATCTAAGAAGCTCCTACTGTGTGCCAGACACTGAGAGAACAGTGGGGAACAAAACCAGCAAATCGTCCCCTCAAGGAGCATATGATCTGATTTCTACCAGCACTGGACACCACTGACCTCTCCCAGAATCCCTGAACTCCCAAGGCAGGGGGACAAGTGAGGAATCCTCTCCTCTTCCATCCGCCCACCACCAGCAGCCACCTGCATTTAGAATGGGAATACCTATGACTCCTAAGCAGAGATGTTATCAGGAGAAACAAGGCAATTTACTCAAACCGCCCCTGGACCATACACAGCATATCCACGCAAAGTAGTGTAGCTGGCCAAATGAGCAAGGGTCAGAGAGAAGCCAGTCACGCTTGGAAAAACAGTCCCAAGCAACCACTGACCAGGAGCCCAAGACTTTGAAATCACACTGGCCATTAGGCTGTGTACCTACGGACCTCAGCGTGGGTCTGAAGAATCAAGTCTGCCAAGCCAGGACCCATGTCCATCAGTATTTCAGTCCAGTGTTTTTTGAGCTCTATGGGTGATGGATGCCAGAGTCATCACAAATCATCAGCCGCTCTGGCTAAAAGGCAAACACCTTGAATTTGCTCTTTATTGACTGCATAAGAACCATATTGCTTCCCACTGAAAATAAGTACTACTTGAACAATAAAAGAACCCCTAATGCATATTCCACCTGCTGCTAGCCAGGGCTTTGAAAGCCATTGCCTTCCCTGAATGATTCCAGCTGGTACTCTCCTTTGTGCTGGCTTTTACAGGCTGTAAGGACAGATACATAAGGTGTAGGTCAGTTTTTTACAGAATGTAGAAGTCTTGCCCTCTCAACTCGACACATGCTTCTCTTTTCTTCCCCCCCCCTCCCTCCTGGAATTAATGGGGATCGAGATTGCTAAAGCATCTATCTAATTAAAAGGTTTTAGATCATTGTGGTCTGTACATAGACTGACTAGAAAACTGACTTCATCTGAAAGAGGAGAATCAATATATGGGGGAAGGAAGGGAGATGTGTTTATAATATGTTTGTTTTCCTGACCCTTGTCTAACTCACAGGCAATTTCCAGAATAAAATTCTCACATGTTTTTTCCATCAAATGGAGAACTTGAATCAATATTAATAGCAGAGTTTTTGCTTATTTAAATTTCCCTCCCACCTCACAATGTGTCTGCTACAAGTTTGGGTCATAAATCCCAGCATAAAATTCCCTGTTGCTTTTTTTTTTTTTTTTTTTTTCATGTAATGTCTGAAACATTTATATTAACATGTTTCCATACAAATAACCCAATGAAAGTTTAGTATTAGTTGTTTTGTTTGTTTTTTTTATACTGCAGGTTCTTATTAGGCATCAGTTTTATACACATCAGTGTATACATGTCAATCCCAATCGCCCAATTCAGCACACCACCATCCCCACCCCACCGCAGTTTTCCCCCCTTGGTGTCCATATGTCCATTCTCTACATTTGTGTCTCAACTTCTGCCCTGCAAACTGGCTCATCTGTACCATTTTTCTAGGTTCCGCATACATGCATTAATATACGATATTTGTTTTTCTCTTTCTGACTTACTTCACTCTGTATGACAGTCTCTAGATCCATCCACGTCTCAACAAATGACTCAATTTCGTTCCTTTTTATGGCTGAGTAATATTCCATTGTATATATGTACCACATCTTCTTTATCCATTCGTCTGTTGATGGGCATTTAGGTTGCTTCCATGACCTGGCTATTGTAAATAGTGCTGCAATGAACATTCGGGTGCATGTGTCTTTTTGAATTACGGTTTTCTCTGGGTATATGCCCAGTAGTGGGATTGCTGGGTCATATGGTAATTCTATTTTTAGTTTTTTAAGGAACCTCCATATTGTTCTCCATAGTGGTTGTATCAATTTACATTCCCACCAACAGTGCAAGAGGGTTCCCTTTTCACCACACCCTCTCCAGCATTTGTTGTTTGTAGATTTTCTGATGATGCCCATTCTAACAGGAGTGAGGTGATACCTCATTGTAGTTTTGATTTGCATTTCTCTAATAATTAGTGATGTTGAGCATCTTTTCATGTGCTTCGTGGCCATCTGTATGTCTTCTTTGGAGAAATGTCTATTTAGGTCTTCTGCCCATTTTTGGATTGGGGTGTTTGTTTCTTTGATATTGAGCTGAATGAGCTGTTTATATATTTTGGAGATTAATCCTTTGTCCGTTGATTCATTCGCAAATATTTTCTCCCATTCTGAGGGTTGTCTTTTCGTCTTGTTTATGGTTTCCTTTGCTGTGCAAAAGCTTTGAAGTTTCATTAGGTCCCACTTGTTTATTTTTGTTTTTATTTCCATTACTCTAGGAGGTGGATCAAAAAAGATCTTGCTGTGATTTATGTCAAAGAGTGTTCTTCCTATGTTTTCCTCTAAGAGTTTTATAGTGTCCAGTCTTATATTTAGGTCTCTAATCCATTTTGAGTTTATTTTTGTGTATGGTGTTAGGGAGTATTCTAATTTCATTCTTTTACATGTAGCTGTCCAGTTTTCCCAGCACCACTTATTGAAGAGACTGTCTTTTCTCCATTGTATATCTTTGCCTCCTTTGTCATAGATTAGTTGACCATAGGTGCGTGGGTTAATCTCTGGGCTTTCTATCTTGTTCCATTGATCTATGTTTCTGTTTTTGTGCCAGTACCATATTGTCTTGATTACTGTAGCTTTGTAGTATAGTCTGAAGTCAGGGAGTCTGATTCCTCCAGCTCCATTTTTTTGCCTCAAGACTGTTTTGCCTATTCGGGGTCTTTTGTGTCTCCATACAAATTTTAAGATGATTTGTTCTAGCTCCGTAAAAAATGCCCTTGGTAATTTGATAGGGATTGCATTGAATCTGTAGATTGCTTTGGGTAGTATACTCATTTTCACAATGTTGATTCTTCCAATCCAAGAACATGGTATATCTCTCCATCTGTTGGTATCATCTTTAATTTCTTTCATCAGTGTCTTATAGTTTTCTGCATACAGGTCTTTTGTCTCCCTAGGTAGGTTTATTCCTAGGTATTTTATTCTTTTTGTTGCAATGGTAAATGGGAGTGTTTCCATAATTTCTCTTTCAGATTTTTCATCATTAGTGTATAGGAATGCAAGAGATTTCTGTGCATTAATTTTGTATCCTGCAAGTTTACCATATTCATTAATTAGCTCTAGCAGTTTTCTGGTGGCAGTTTTAGGATTCTCTATGTATAGTATCATGTCATCCGCAAACAGTGACAGTTTTACTTCTTCTTTTCCAATTTGTATTCCTTTTATTTCTTTTTCTTCTCTGATTGCCGTGGCTAGGACTTCCAAAACTATGTTGAATAATAGTGGTGAGAGTGGACATCCTTGTCTCGTTCCTGATCTTAGAGGAAATGCTTTCAGTTTTTCACCATTGAGAATGATGTTTGCTGTGGGTTTGTCATATATGGCCTTTATTATGTTGAGGTAGGTTCCCTCTATGCCCACTTTCTGGAGAGTTTTTATCAGAAATGGGTGTTGAATTTTGTCAAAAGCTTTTTCTGCATCTATTGAGATGATCATATGGTTTTTATTCTTCAATTTGTTAATATGGTGTATCACATTGATTGATTTGCGTATATTGAAGAATCCTTGCATCCCTGGGATAAATCCCACTTGATCGTGGTGTATGATCCTTTTAATGTGTTGTTGGATTCTGTTTGCTAGTATTTTGTTGAGGATTTTTGCATCTATATTCATCAGTGATATTGGTCTGTAATTTTCTTTTTTTGTAGTGTCTTTGTCTGGTTTTGGTATCAGGGTGATGGTGGCCTCATAGAATGAGTTTGGGAGTGTTCCTTCCTCTGCAATTTTTTGGAAGAGTTTGAGAAGGATGGGTGTTAGCTCTTCTCTAAATGTTTGATAGAATTCACCTGTGAAGCCATCTGGTCCTGGACTTTTGTTTGTTGGAAGATTTTTAATCACAGTTTCAATTTCATTACTTGTGATTGGTCTGTTCATATTTTCTATTTCTTCCTGGTTCAGTCTTGGAAGGTTATACCTTTCTAAGAATTTGTCCATTTCTTCCAGGTTGTCCATTTTATTGGCATAAAGTTGCTTGTAGTAGTCTCTTAGGATGCTTTGTATTTCTGCAGTGTCTGTTGTAACTTCTCCTTTTTCATTTCTGATTTTATTGATTTGAGTCCTCTCCCTCTTTTTCTTGATGAGTCTGGCTAATGGCTTATCAATTTTGTTTATCTTCTCAAAGAACCAACTTTTAGTTTTATTGATCTTTGCTATTGTTTTCTTTGTTTCTATTTCATTTATTTCTGCTCTGATCTTTATGATTTCTTTCCTTCTGCTAACTTTGGGTTTTGTTTGTTCTTCTTTCTCTAGTTTCTTTAAGTGTAAGGTTAGATTGTTTACTTGAGCTTTTTCTTGTTTCTTTAGGTAGGCTTGTATAGCTATAAACTTCCCTCTTAGAACTGCTTTTGCTGCATCCCATAGGTTTTGGGTCGTCGTGTTTTCATTGTCATTTGTCTCTAGGTATTTTTTGATTTCCTCTTTGATTTCTTCAGTGATCTCTTGGTTATTTAGTAACGTATTGTTTAGCCTCCATGTGTTTGTCCTTTTTACGTTTTTTTCCCTGTAATTCATTTCTAATCTCATAGCGTTGTGGTCAGAAAAGATGCTTGATATGATTTCAATTTTCTTAAATTTACTGAGGCTTGATTTGTGACCCAAGATGTGATCTATCTTGGAGAATGTTCCGTGCGCACTTGAGAAGAATGTGTAATCTGCTGTTTTTGGATGGAATGTCCGATATATATCAATTAAATCTATCTGGTCTATTGTGTCATTTAAAGCTTCTGTTTCCTTATTTATTTTCATTTTGGATGATCTGTCCATTGGTGTAAGTGAGGTGTTAAAGTCCCCCACTATTATTGTGTTACTGTCGATTTCCTCTTTTATAGCTGTTAGCAGTTGCCTTATGTATTGAGGTGCTCCTATGTTGGGTGCATATATATTTATAATTGTTATATCTTCTTCTTGGATTGATCCCTGGATCATTATGTAGTGTCCTTCCTTGTCTCTTGTAACATTTTTTAATTTAAAGTCTATTTTATCTGATATGAGTATAGCTACTCCAGCTTTCTTTTGATTTCCATTTGCATGGAATATCTTTTTCCATCCCCTCACTTTCAGTCTGTATGTGTCCCTAGGTCTAAAGTGGGTCTCTTGTAGACAGCATATATATGGGTCTTGTTTTTGTATCCATTCAGCCAGTCTATGTCTTTTGGTTGGGGCATTTAATCCATTCACGTTTAAGGTAATTATCGATATGTATGTTCCTATGACCATTTTCTTAATTGTTTTGTGTTTGTTTTTGTAGGTCCTTTTCTTCTCTTGTGTTTCCCACTTAGAGAAGTTCCTTTAGCATTTGTTGTAGAGCTGGTTTGGTGGTGCTGAATTCTCTTAGCTTTTGCTTGTCTGTAAAGCTTTTGATTTCTCCATCAAATCTAAATGAGATCCTTGCCGGGTAGAGTAATCTTGGTTGTAGGTTCTTCCCTTTCATCACTTTAAGTATATCATGCCACTCCCTTCTGGCTTGCAGAGTTTCTGCTGAGAAATCAGCTGTTAACCTTATGGGAGTTCCCTTGTATGTTATTTGTCGTTTTTCCCTTGCTGCTTTCAATAATTTTTCTTTGTCTTTAATTTTTGCCACTTTGATTACTATGTGTCTCGGCGTGTTTCTCCTTGGGTTTATCCTGTATGGGACTCTCTGCGCTTCCTGGACTTGGGTGGCTATTTCCTTTCCCATGTTAGGGAAGTTTTCGACTATAATCTCTTCAAATATTTTCTCTGGTCCTTTCTCTCTCTCTTCTCCTTCTGGGACCCCTATAATGCGAATGTTGTTGCGTTTAATGTTGTCCCAGAGGTCTCTTAGGCTGTCTTCATTTCTTTTCATTCTTTTTTCTTTAGTCTGTTCCGCAGCAGTGAATTCCATCATTCTGTCTTCCAGGTCACTTATCCGTTCTTCTGCCTCAGTTATTCTGCTATTGATTCCTTCTAGTGTAGTTTTCATTTCAGTTATTGTATTGGTCATCTCTGTTTGTTTGTTCTTTAATTCTTCTAGGTCTTTGTTAATCATTTCTTGCATCTTCTCAATCTTTGCCTCCATTCTTATTCCAAGGTCCTGGATCATCTTCACTATCATTATTCTGAATTCTTTTTCTGGAAGGTTGCCTATCTCCACTTCATTTAGTTGTTTTTCTGGGGTTTTATCTTGTTCCTTCATCTGGTACATAGCCCTCTGCCTTTTCATCTTCTCTATCTTTCTGTAACTGTCCCTGTTGCTTAACTTGCCCATAAACTTGGAGCATGTAGTCATGTTATACAATTCCTGACCTGAACATAAAGTTCCCGTAGTCTAGAGGCACCTTAAGGAGGAGCTAATATGTTCACCTGCTTGTTTTCCAGGCAATAAACCCAGAACAGGTGAAATGAGGAGGAAATTTTAAAAAGATCAAAAGACAGGTTCAAACGAATAGAAGTCATCTGGAAAGCCTCAGGGCCGCCAATCTCAAATACGAGACCCGGAGGAAGTTTAAGTGGAATTTCTAGTTTTCCCTTCTCTCCAACCTCAACTTTTCTTTAGGAGGAAGCTCATTGTCCAAGAGGATGGGTCAGACACTGGCAAGAGAAAAAAAGATGAATTTCTTCTAAGCCCGTTGTTGACAACCTCTTTCTCCTCTTCATTCTCCTGGCCTCCACCCCTGTTGCTTCAATACGAGTTTAGCTGTTGCTAGCATTTTACATTGCAGAATGAGGTTGGGGTGTGAGGAAGGTATTTGCCGAGTTAGTATAAGGGGAGCATTTAACTCTGGATTTCAAATTACTCTGCAGACGACAACACTCTACCGCCGAAAAGAATTTGCTGAACAAGAAACAATTGCACAGGTAGGAGTATAAATTGGTACAGCCTTCAATACAATTTGGCAATATGTATCAAAATTCTTAAAATTATGAACACTATTTGACCCAGTAATCCCACTTTTATTAATTCATCCTAAAGAGATAATTGTACAAAGGCAAGAAGATATATGAACAAGGATGTTCATTGGGGCATAGGAAAAGTTGGAAATAATCTAAATGCCCAGTAATGAGATTGGTTAAACAAATTCTTGTGTATTGAAAATTAAGAATATTATATAGGCATTAAAATGATGATGGAGATCAAAGGTTTTGACAAGGAAGAACATCTACTTATAATAAGTTAAAAAAAAAAAGCAAGTTACAAAACAATGTATATAGTTATTATCTCTCTAAAATTCTTTATACACATATATATGATTTATGAAATGTCTCCTATGAAATTCTTTTTAACAGACCACACATACTGAAGTTCAATAAATACAAATCAAGCAATTGTCAAGCAAAAATACCATTATGTTTTCTCTTCCAATTATAGTGAGGTAAAATCAACAAATATTTCCCATGAAGATTTGGGCCTTTAAAGCCTCTTCAATGTTGGGCTCATTAACCTCATGCTATTTTGGTCAACATGACATACATCCTTCTTCCACTTTGAAATGTTTTTCATTGAAAAAACAGGTTTTATTTGTGGGAGTTGTTAGGAGCCCTGACATAAATAAAGACACACACATCAAGGACAGCTATTTCCACATAGTGTCAGAAAATATTTCATTGTAGTGGCTTCTCTTGATTGGAGGCCAAAGCCTGAATTGGAATTGAGTAAAAAAGAGAAAAAAAAGACTGACAAGTAATTTTCTCTAAAACAGATTTAGTACACATTTCTATGAAAGAGCTTTACACACATTTCCATTCTAATTAAAAACATAATTGGTCACATACGTCTTTATGCTAGGAATATTTTGGTAAAGGAGGTTCAAAGACTAGCAGTTACATCCATCTCTCAGAAGGCTAATTATTCACTTTAAGGAGTAACACAGAAATTTTTCAACAACCAACAGCAAAAGCAATTTGCGATATTCACTTTTGACATCTAATTCTCCGACTTAGGTGACTTCCTATAAAGGATGCCGTAAGCTGGAAATCAAAGACAAGACTCTTACTTTAGCCACTAGTGTAACCCTCAACCCTGGCTGCCCCATAAAATCACCACCCCACTAGCGATTCTGATTTAACATGTCTGGGTGGGAACTGGACATCAGGATTTTTAAAAATTTCTTAGGGAATGTAATATGTAACCATAATTTAGAAGACCTGTACCTTGATAATTGCTTTCCTCCACTAGCAATTATTCAGGAGACTGAAATGGATGAAGTGTTACAGTCTGAAAGGGACTTAAAACATCATCTAAACCAACCCTTATTTTGGAGAGGGGGACACTAAGGCCTGGCAAATTCCTTGTAACAGCTTCTTTATTTTCTTATTTTGGTGACAAATAGAGGAAATGAGACCAGGGGATCTCCTTCCTCCCCTCTCACATGCACTCAGTTCTCAACCATTTTTTGCCACATATGCACAAAGTTCTACAGCCACCATCTCCCTATTCAGTGAGTGGGATTTTACATTCTTAATGAGGATTAAGACAAAAGCTACCATTTGATGAATGCTTTTGCTACATGGGGCATTGCCTCACCTCACCACAACTCTATAACATAGGTATTATTCTATTCCCATTTTATAGATAAGGAAACTGAGCCTCAAATAATTTGCCTGAGGGTAGGCAGCTAGAAATGGTAGAACTGGGCTATGAACCTACATCTACTCAACTCCAAGGTGCTCTACCCTGAGCAAACCCACAGTGCAAAATCCTAATTGTTATTACTTTAGAGATGAGATCTCAGAAGAGCCTCCCCAAAAATCTTCATTTCCTTAAGTGCTGCCAAGACAGCAGGAAGGGGAAGAATAGCAATTCAACGGGGAAATGAGAAAAATCAAGCTCTTGATACCAAGGGTAAAGGCTTTGCTGAACAAATACCATAAGCAAACTACATAGGCCTTTACTTGTAGAACAAAAGTACAGTTGGGGGCACTCAGCCTTCATGGGAAGAGCCTTTGCCGTGATCCCAAGCAAGCCACTCGAGCATGGCTAGGACTTGCTGTGATCCCAAGCAAGCCACTCGAGCATGGCTAGGACTGATGTTCTTTGACGTGTGCTACAGGTCTCACCTATCCATTTGCACATGCTCCTCAATCTTCTTGGAACTCCCTTCCCCTCCTCCTTCACCTGGCTCACTCCTGCTCATCTTTCAAGACTGTACCATCATTCAGTGTACCTGGGCCTCTCTGACCTCTGAAGACGGATTACATAGTCCTCTTTTGTGCATCCATAACATCCAGTGACACTGCACTCAAAACACACAAGGTTGACTTGTCTGTCTGCTTTTCTGCCTGTCACCAAAACACTGGTTCCTTGAGGTAAGGCCTGTGTAGACCAGTGCTTAGCCCATTCCCCAGCACAGAGTGAGCACTTAAGAAACAGGTGTGGAAGGAATACACAAATAAACAGTAAATGGGTACTCCTTACACATAGGTGGATGGAATAAAGCATCCAGATGTATAGAACAGAGAAAATATGTTATAATTTTCACAGCTGGCATGAGAATCTTGGAAAGAGAAATAGTTTGGTCAGAAAAATAATTTTAACAAAGACTGGAGTGCACAGTGAGACCCTCTCCTCTCTCCCCATTTTACCCCTCTCCCCTGGTGCAATGGACTGAATGTTTATGTCCCCCACCAAGTTCATACGTTGCAACCTATTCCCTCAACACAATGGTATTTGGAGGTGGTGTCTGTGGGAGATGACTAGGTCATGAGGGTGGTGCCCTTATGAATGGGAGTAGTGCCCTTATAATAGAGACCCCAGAGAGATCCCTCACCCCTTCTACCATGGGAGGTTATAGCAAAAAGATGGCTCTTTATGAACCAGGAAGCAGTTCTCACCAGACACTGAATCTGCCAACAACTTAATCTTGGACTTGCCAGCTTCCAAAACTTTGAGAAATAAATGTCTGTTTTTTATAAGCCATCCAATCTATGGCACTTTGTTATAGCAGCCTGAATGGATTAATACACCTGGTTAGGTCCTATATGTCGGCTAGAACCAGAGTTAATGAGAATTGGATTATTCTGTATTTAAGAGGAATGCATTTTTGAAGTTTCACAGGCAATCCAGGAGGAAGGAGTGAGGAGGAGATAAGAGAGAAACAAGTGAGATGATGGAGGTCTACATACTATGCAACGTGGTAACTCATATTGACACTCTGAAATTATTTTAAAAAACACTGAATTCATGAATTCTTAATGCAAGTAGTTTTAACATTTTATAGATTTAAAGTCTAGGCCAAGTTTCACATTGGAGTAGATGTGAAGTGAGATGGAGATAGCCCATTAGGACAAAAGAGCCAAATATAGTGATTCATCAGCTTCCTCTAATGGTCTCATCTGAAAATCAGAGCACTGAATAAACTGCTGACAACACCAACACCTAGAAGGTGACAAGCAACAAAGCAGCCACTGAAGTGAACCAACAAATGAGATGTGGCTACAGTTAACTACACCAGTACAAATATTAGGTTTACAGCTTATGTTATAGGTCTAATACAGTTAAATCTGGCCATTCAGATGCTCCAATGTCCTATAATGCCCTGGGGCAGCCTAGCACTCACAACCAGGTCTTCCCCATTTCCTAAGTCACTGTGCCATCAAGATGGCCTTGGCTACCACATGGAACACAACAGTCCAAGTCCTTCTACACGGGTGACTACAAATGCCCACTGGTTGGAGGTGAGAAGAGGAAAGGCAGGACAGCTCAGACACGTCCTGCTATGCAGAATGGATTCAGAACTAGGGTGGGGTCCCAGACACAGGAAAATGAGAATGACTGTGGACAGTCAGGCAGCTACTGAACTCTGGCTAAATAACCGGTTCTCTGAATAGATGACTAAGTAACATCTAAAATCTGCTATTCTTGGAAACTGCCTACTTCCCAGAGGTCTGCAACCTGACCACAACCAATAAATAAAATCAGTTGTGAGACCAGATGCCCTCCCTCTCCATTGACTCCTTAGGCCTATAATTAAATAATGAGGACAGAGATATGAACTATGTTAGACAGAGGGCTTAAAGAAATGAAACGTGGCAGCATTTATTTTCTAGAGAACAAATGCCTTGAAGCTAGTGCCTGATCATATTAATATTTCATTTTTATATTTCTCTTGCAAATGATCCCCCGGCCCTTTCCCGTATCACAGAATTCTCAGGCTTCAGAAGTCATGCGTCAAAAAATGTTTTTAAATACACATTCTTATAAAAACCTATTTATCCTCTGCAAGAAGGGAGGGTTAAAAACACCCAGCATCCAAAAAAAAAAAAAATTACCAACAAGCCTTTAATTTGGCACATGTCCTTCCTATGATTTAAACTCATCAAACCACAGCCATGTCTGGATAAATTTAGAATCAGACATAACAAAAACAAGACATATAGAAGACGACTGGGGACAATCTTCAGAGAAGATAAAACATAATGTAATAATAAATATATATAGAAACTTTGCAACTGTAGATATACCTAGGGCAATCTATTAACGCAAATACTGGGAAGAGATATGGCATAAAAGTTGAATAATGTTTTCTTAAAACAAGGCAGTGTTTTCACAAAGCACCTTTCATCAAGCAATCACACAGCTTCAGAAAGCACTGGAGAGAGAATGGGAAATACTCCCCAAATCCAATAAAGTTCACTTGTAGCACTGAAAATCGCCACCAAGAAATGGGACATTCAGGGACAGAATTTTGGATCAAACTACTATGTTATTATATCACTATTTAGAAATGGAAAACTCAGTTGTGCCACTGAATGGCCTGCCTGTTCATGAATTACTAAAAGGCTTTGAAAGAATACACGAAAACTTTCTTCTCAGATCCCCTCTCACTCGGATAAGGTGCTCTCTGTACTTTGCACTCAGATACACGTCTTTCAGATGCAAACTGTTCTGTCTAGAAATTCCTGTGCAAATGTATTTTCTGCCAAGGCAGATTACAAGGATTACAGCGTTTACTTTAAGCTTAGCACAATAGTGATTTTTGTATGGTGATAAGAATTTCCAGAAGTGGGTCTCAGGGGGAGACTTCGTGTTTTTGGTGGTGGTGACTTAAATTGCACACTCTCTGTGTTTTTCAAAAGCCAAACTCTCATTCACCTGTAAATAAGCTAGAAAGTGAGGTGACGTATCAGTGAAATCATGCCCCACCTCCTGGCTGATACTAACCAGTACACAGTCTAAAAGAGCACAGTAAAAAGAGACCCTCAGGCTTGAGGAAATTAAGACATGAGGATGCACGGAAAGATCAAGACAACTATCTCTGGCCCCAGTCGGGTTTTGAAAGGAGCTGATGAAGGTAAGTTTTACCTCCCTTCTGGAATTAAGAAACTGAAAACTCCTTCTGGTCTTGTAGGTTTCTTTTGAACAGAGTTAGGAATTTAACCATGATCCAGGTCCCATCTGGGGCTACTGCCTCCAGGATCAAGTTCTTCTGTATCAGGAACACCATATAACTGTCTTCAGCACAACCTCCCAGGCAGATGGAAATCAGAAGGCATCTACCACCTGAATCCTACATCCTCTTGTGTACACCTATCCCTTGGGTGGGATAGGTTGGGCAGCAACTCTGGACCCCGCATTTAAGGGGTGGGTGGGCAAGAAGCATTAGGGCACTGCACCATATCCTCTCTTCTGAATATCACTAACATCTTTTGCAAATTTTTGGTCCCAAGAGGGCTTTGAAAAATGGTGACAGAGTGGACTCCTTTCGGGTGAGATTCTTCAGGGTGAACCCCACGCAGGTTTTGTTACTCCAAGCCCAGAACCCTCCTCCAAGGTATAACCCTGCTTTAGTCTACATTCCAGTGGCGGCTTCCTCTGGAGTCCTGGGAACCCGGAAGGAAGTCGTGGGAGATCCTGCAGTACCAGGGGGAATCTCTCCACCTCCAGGAATGGGTCTTGTGGGTCCTCAAGAGGGAGAGACACTCCAGAAATGCACAGGATATAGGTAAGTGTTTTGTCTTTCATGGGAAGCAGTTTTAATGTGTCCTCAGAGACTTTATCTCTGAACATATTTCTAAATCTAACATTAAACAAATTGATGCCTCAAGCCATCCTTTGGGTTGATTACTACTTAGATTTATTTTTGTCCAGGGAGTCACTCTCAGTAGAATTCACCGGTGCCAATAATCAGTGAGCAACTGGATATAAGCCCAGGGATGAAAATGTTAGAGAAACTTTTATTCTGTGTCTTCCTCCTCCTCCCTTAGCTCTAGGCTCATTGAGGTTATGTTTCTATAATGCAGGATGCTGCCTTTGATTTTTCTTTTGGAAACTGCAAATTAAAATTTTTGAGGGCCAATGTAACTTCTTGGGAAGAACAAGAAAAAAAGACAGAATCCCAGTGGTGCCAGAAAGGCTTGGGGGTACATAAACCTCCAGGCCGGTATTGCCCAGAAGCTAAAAGAAATCATAATAAGACTTAGTGTCTTTTCATCTTCAAAGTCCTTCTAAATCATTCATCCTCACCATGCTACTGTAATCATGCGATTTGGCAGATGAAATAGACCTTTCATCTCTGTGTCTCAAAGCACTCTATAAATGCCAATTAATCCTTACAACTGGTCTGTGAAGCAATGAAATATCAGCTAACCTACTTGGTACAGAGAGAGGTTAAGAGATCTGATCCAACCCACATAGCAAATTGGCAGAAGAAGTAAGTTGAGAACTTGGTCTAGAGATTCTATTCCTGGGTTTGGAATCTGTGGCTGAAAGCCAAATCTGTATTTAAAGTACCCATATGGTAGTTGGCACATAGTAGGTGCTTAGGTAACAGTTTTTGAATGAATGAATAAGTCAGATGTCCATATCTCCAAATGCCTGCCAAAAGTGTCTGAGTGCCACTAACATCTTCAACTCAGGTTCAAATTTCCTCTCTAAACTGCCTTGGACTCTTGGGTTTCCATTCACTCATTCTCCAACCAGAACACCCACTATAGTAGAGGCCCCTTCTAAGCTTTGGAGATAGTGGGAATGAGACAGGCAGCAACCTTTTCTCAAGGAATTTACATCCAGAGAAAATGAGGCATATAATCACCAAGAAGACAAATAGCATTAGAGACAGTAAGTGGGGTGATGTGACAGGAAATAAAAACCAATCACTGAAGACCAAAGGCTCATCCAGTTGCCACTGTAGGTGCATGGCAAGAACTTTATGCCAGGGCCTAGGACACTGTAAGAATTTTGCAATATTCTAGCAACTTAGAGAATGAAATTCTGATTTGCTTCTATTCCCCTACAATTGACAGCAAAACCCTTAAGTCAAAAAAAAAGCCCAATCATTTGCCTTCAGGGTTGATGGGGAAGAGGCAAGCTTATGGTTTTGTGTTTCGAGGAGTCCAGGAACAGAGTGGGTGATGGCAGCTTCCCTGCCTGGGGCAGGGGACAAGGCTGGTCCCCAGAGGCAGCCTGCACCTGAGTGGTAACCCAGGGCATAACACTAGAAATATCCCTGTGTCCCAACACAGACAGGCCACCTCATTTATTTCACTTATCTATTCATTCACTTTATACTTATTGAGTATCTATTATGTGTCATGTTCCAGGCTCACCTCTCCTCTTGGTGACCCCACCAGAACCGAGGCCAGCAATGACCCATCCCTCTAAGCTTTTTTAAAAACATATTATATTTTCCATCATTATTATGAAATGATTTTTAGCTCAGTAACAATGAAAAAGGGGGCAAATACAGATAAATGATTGGTAATTTTCAAAGTGAACTACTCAACACCGACTGTGTTTTCTTTTTCTTTAACAGATTTTTTAGAGCAGTTTTAAGGCTACAAAAAAATTGATCAGAAAATAACAGAGTTCCCACATACTCGCTTTTCTCCCTCTCTCTCTACCCTTGGTCACTCCTGGAAATGTGCATGCCTGCTTCCATAAAGGACTAGAGAGACCACTAAGTGCATTAACCCCGTGCTTTTTCTGTTCCTCCAACTGCACAAAAACACTTAAATGTTGAAAGAACTCGGGTTACAGAAAATCTAGCTCTTGCTTTTCTGCCTCGGACTTTACAGCCAGTTGCATCCAAATAAATGTCCATTCATGCTTCTTGGACCTAAGGTGGCATTACTACAGAAGCACACCTCAACAGCCCTCGCAGGGCTCTGGATTTCATCGTAAACTACTTCTCCCCCATCCTGAGTTTGACGTAGTGGGATGGAAGAAGAGAAGGGGAGGACTGGCCCTCAGAGCTGGCCCTCCTGCAGTAGTCTCAGCAGTACCTAGAGGTCTGCAGGGATGGTGGACTCAGAAGTGTTTTCATTTATCTCAAGGCACATGAGAACACCCCAAGGCCCTTGGCAGCTCTGTAAAGAGGAATTCTTTAGTCCTGTGTTCTCTATCTTCCTACTGCTTCTCCAGGTCATTGTAGTTTCTTCTCTGAACATACCCAAGTGGGTTTAAATTCCAGCAAACTCATGTACTGTAATTCTGATTTAGCCAAAGGCAGCAGAGCTTTTCCTCACTGCTATACATAGGGTGTTCACTTCTTTTTATTTCCATTGAATCATGGAAATACCAGGGCAGAGTAGCCCAAAAGTAGACAGTAGAAGGAAAAGGTGAATTTAAAGGCTGAGAAGATCCTCAAATTAAATACTTTTTCTCTATAAGTGAGGGTTCATGGAACAAATTCTCCTGAACTCACCTTTCTAAGAATACGGTGGTCAGCTCCAAGATCTTTAAGAAAATCTGAAACCATTCAGGCACTCCAGTAAGGCATTCATAGATCAGCTGAAAACACTGACGGGTCCATCCTTAGACAGCATTTAATCCAGTCTCCTGCGGGACTTGCAGATGAAGCAATTAAGGCCCCAAACAGTGAAGGGGCCAAGCCTCTGTCAGTCACATAGTCAGGATGAGCTAGAATCTGAATGTCCATACTCTTCCCAAGGTGACGAGTTACACTCATTATGCACAGATATTGGTCCCTACACACATATTTAAAACCTACTGTTTAGAGTTTAAGGTCACCTTAATCATCTACAGACGGAAAATGAAAAGGGATCCTTTGGTGAGCCAGATAAGGTCATGTCCAAAACCCCAAAACCAAGCTGGAGAGAAGATGGCACGGCCAGTCCCAGGAAACTGAGTGTGGCCCTTTCTCCCAGACACTTTTCATGCACTCCAAGCAAAATCCTCAGTTGCACACATGTGGCCAGTGAGACAATGATCTATTCACTAGAAATCCTCAGGGCAACCAGTTGAGGTTAAAAAAAAAAAAAAAAAAGAAGCAGCCTCAATGGCTGAGCAACTGAAGCTTTCTTCTATATTCTCTGGGCTGGAAGCCAGGCTTCCCCATCCTGTTCTATCCACTGCTGAATTTAAATAATGGTGATAGCTACAATTTGATGAGTGCAAGGGGCTGGACTACGTGATTTTCTTTTTTTTTTTTTTTAACATCTTTATTGGAGTATAATTGCTTTACAATGTTGTGTTAGTTTCTGCTCTATAACAAAGTGATTCAGCTATAAATATACATATATCCCCATATCTCCTCCCTCTTGCGTCTCCCTCCCACCCTCCCTATCCCACCCCTCCAGGTGGTCACAAAGCACCGAGCTGATCTCCCTGTGCTGTGCGGCTGCTTCCCACTAGCTATCTATTTTGCATTTGGTAGTGTGTATATGTCCATGCCACTCTCTCACCTCGTCCCAGCTTACCCTTCCCCCTCCCCATGATTTTCTTACATCCTCAAAATTATCCCTATTTTCTGATGAGATTGCTGAGTCTCAGCAAGACTGGTCCATTGGTCTCCCTCCAAAACCTGCTGCTGCCCTCCTGGCCATGCATTTAGTCACCCAGGAGTGTGTGCTCTGTGTGCTCTCCAGGAGGGGAGGAGGACCTGTCCAGACCCATGGGACAGCAGGTCCAGAGGCTGAGGCAAGTGCACCTGTGGGTTTCCTGCCCCAGGCGTGTGAGGAGAGGTGCCTGACCTCGTGGAATAAAGATTCACATTATACGACATCAGGATGGCCAGTCACAGCAGGAACACTACAATTCCTCCTTGAGCTCCAAGTCCCAATATTAGATATTTTATACAATCGCTTTCACCCCTCCCTATGACAGTCTCAGATGGGGCACTGTCCTGTCTCCTCCCCTGAAAAACCTCTTCTGCCACTTCCATTCCCTGGTGAGTAACTGGCCCCTGTTGATCCTGTGTTCGTTATACAGAAGTTGTCCTCTGCACAATCTCTTTGCTTCGAGGTGGCAGAGTCAGGTGATGTCTTCGCAGCCACGTAACCTGCGGAACACTTCCGCTGCCCCAGTGAGTGCTTTGGCCAGAGTCTGCACAGGAGAGTGTAAATCCACTCCCGTGCGCGTAGGTTGTGTGTTGTGCTGTGGACGTGGTTGAAGAGATGCTGGTGCTTGAGATGAGTCCGTGCCTCAAGGGGTTTCACATAAATGTTTCTCTAACTCTCATACATCTGTGATGGCCTCTAGGCTCTGAAGTCACAGCCCAGGTGACTGAGCTGGCCTCTGAGTCAAATCAGCCTAGCTCACAGCTCATAATTAACCTCTACCAGATGCTGCCTCCTCTTTCTAGAACTTTCTCCTTCTTTCAGGTACTCCTGGGACTTTCCCACATAGGCCCGCCCATCTTTCCCATCCTTACCTGCCATAGTGTTTATTTAGTATAGCTAAGCTTTTCTCAAACTTGAGAAACATACAGAAAGAGTGATGAATTCATACCCCAGTTTAAGAGAAAGTTTAAAGCTGTCACTTTCTGTCGTCACTAGTTACGAACCTAGAAGCAAATGTGGGCACTAAAATTAAATGGCAGTGCTTGGATATGAGGTGATCACAGATATGATCCAAAATTCCACTTTTTTAAATATGGAAACATTAAATATATTTAATATTAAAGCATTGAAATAAAAAAATAAAACTTTATAACTTCTCACTGCATCTCCTGGGAATTCATGGCTGCAGCTTCAGAAATACCTTCAGAGGTGAAGCTCACTTTCCCTTTCTCACAGGTGGGCCCAGAGAGGTCCCTGTGGACTCTGTGACAGGAGACGCCGTGTGTGTGTGTGTGTGTGTGTGTGTGTGTGTCTGTGTCTGTGTCTGTGTGTGTGTGTCTGTGTGTGGCTCTGTGTGTGTGTCTGTGTCTGTGTGTGTGTCTGTGTGTGTCTGTGTGTGTTTGTGTGTGTGTCTGTGTGAGTGTGTGTGTGTGTGTGTCTGTGTGTGTGTGTCTGTGTGTGTCTGTGTGTGTGTGTGTGTGTGTCTGTGTGTGTGTGTCTGTGTGTGTCTCTGTGTGTGTGTCTGTGTGTGTCTCTGTGTGTGTCTCTGTGTGTGTGTGTGTCTCTGTGTGTGTCTCTGTGTGTGTCTCTGTGTGTGTCTGTGTGTCTCTGTGTGTGTGTGTCTGTGTGTGTCTCTGTGTGTGTGTGTCTGTGTGTGTCTCTGTGTGTGTCTCTGTGTGTCTCTGTGTGCGTGTCTGTGTGTGTGTCCATGTGTCTGTGTGTGTCTCTGTGTGTGTGTCCATGTGTGTGTCCATGTGTCTGTGTGTGTCTCTGTGTGTGTCTGTGTGTGTTTGTGTGTGTGTGTGTGAGTGTGTGTGTGTGTGTCTGTGTGTGTGTGTCTGTGTGTGTCTGTGTGTGTTTGTGTGTGTGTCTGTGTGAGTGTGTGTGTCTGTGTGTGTCTCTGTGTGTGTGTCTGTGTGTGTCTCTGTGTGTGTCTCTGTGTGTGTGTGTGTCTCTGTGTGTGTCTCTGTGTGTGTCTCTGTGTGTGTCTGTGTGTCTCTGTGTGTGTGTGTCTGTGTGTGTCTCTCTGTGTGTGTGTCTGTGTGTGTCTCTGTGTGTGTCTCTGTGTGTCTCTGTGTGTGTGTCTGTGTGTGTGTCCATGTGTCTGTGTGTGTCTCTGTGTGTGTGTCCATGTGTGTGTCCATGTGTCTGTGTGTGTCTCTGTGTGTGTCTGTGTGTGTGTGTCTCTATGTGTCTGTGTGTGTGTCTCTATGTGTATCTGTGTGTGTGTGTCTGTGTGTGTCTGTGTGTGTGTCTCTATGTGTCTGTGTGTGTGTCTCTATGTGTATCTGTGTGTGTCTCTGTGTGTCTCTGTGTGTCTGTGCGTGTGTCTCTGTGTGTGTGTCTGTGTGTGTGTGTCTGTGTGTGTGTCTCTATGTGTCTGTGTGTGTGTCTCTATGTGTATCTGTGTGTGTGTGTCTGTGTGTGTCTCTGTGTGTGTCTCTCTGTGTGTGTGTCTCTGTGTGTGTGTCTGTGTGTGTGTGTCTCTGTGTGTGTGTGTGTGTGTGTCTCTGTGTGTGTGTCTCTGTGTGTCTGTGTGTCTGTGTGTGTGTGTCTCTGTGTGTGTGTGTGTCTGTCTGTGTGTGTGTGTCTGTGTGAGTGTGTGTCTGTGTGTGTTATTGTTTTTTTCAATGATCCTTATAGTTCTCGTCCCCATTTTATGAATAATTGAGCACTGGCTGCAGTAAATCCAAGCAAATTAACTTTCTATTATTGACAGCAGAGCTAGGAGACCAAAATCAGGACCATGTCCCCCAAATAGGTCCTCACATGCTTTCTCCTCCTCCCCTGGGACCAGCTAGTCTGTGAGAGTCTTGAAGAGACAAAGCCCCTACATTTCTGTTATGAGGGTAAGTTTTGGGACAAAAATGCTGAGGCCTCCCTGGTGAGAGACATCCTGTCTGGTTTGGGGAGGGTGGGTTCCATGCCGGACTGTTGGGCTCGTTCCCTTGTCCTCCCCTTCAGGATTTCAAACAGGCAGCGAAGGACACGAGGGCTACGGCCATTGTCTTCCTGAACAATAGCTTCAGCTCCCCACCTCTGTCACTAAGGCTCCCTGTGGAGAGACTTGATGGAAGCAGCATATGTTCAGACATGATTAAACCTGCTCACTTAGAGAGGCATTAAAGGCAGGAAATGAAAAAGAGCCATATTACTCTACCTTTGGGGCCCCAGGTAGTATATTTATACGGTCACCATGAGGTAACAACATGGAAGGGCTCCAAAGATTGGCATGATCTAACCTGCAAGTCTATTTTCCTGCTTTCCGGTCTCGAATCCTCTCCTTGGGGAGGCTGAGTGCTGTCTGGGGCTAAATGTTTCCAGTCAGGGAACTTCTAACCTCTCTCTCGAGACACTCCTGAGTAAATTAGTGGGTCCGAGTCTTCTCTTTCATTTCTCCTCACTGCCATTGCTTATGCTTTGGGTATCAAGCTAAATAAGTCTTCACTTTGGTGGGTTATACCTTTCAAGTATTTGCTGTCTGTTATCATGTTCCCTGAAGTCATTTCTGGGTCCCAGCTCTGTGTTTTTGGTGTCTTTAAGTTCTCCTCATAAATCAGCACCCCTCCCATTTGCTTCATCATTTTTATTGCTTTTCTCTGAACTCTCTCCATCTGTCTACATATTTCTCATGCCGGGTGTCTAAATATAATTTGCCAGACTAAAAGCCATCTTTGGAAGGACCTCCCGAATTAATCTCCTGTCCTGAATCCTTTCAAAGGGTCTTGGGTATAGTTCTAAATACGACTGAACTGTTTACCCCACAAATGATAATAAATATCCCCTAGAACAACATGATAATGTTTGTCATGGGGGTGCATGTCACAAGACTTCCTTACAGAAGAGGCTATACACTTTCCTAGGGAAATTGTGCTATTTGTGGTTAAGGCTGGACACCAGTCCACAAAATATACCTAACCAAGTTTTTAAACTTTCATAAACCCCAGTGTGAGCAAAAGAGAGGTAAAAGGGGAACCCTCACACACTGATAATGTTTGTGTGAATTGACACAACCTTACTGTAGGGTAATTCCGCAACATGCATCCAAAATCTTTACAAAGTACACGCCCTTTGACCAAATGCTAAGCAATAAGGTTCCTTATAATAAGTTATCCTAAGAAAATAATTGAAAAGAGGACAAAGATGTATGTACAAGGAGGTTTATCCAAGTATTATTTATAGTATATATTATTTATAGTAGTAGGAAAATATTAGAAATACCTAAAATTTTTTAAAAACAGTGATTAGGTAACTATAACTGAAAAAAGGCACAAAGATGTAGATACAAGGATATTTAGCCCAGTATTATTTGTAGTAGTGGGAAAAACTGGAAAAAGCCTAAAATTCCAATGTACGGTGATTGGTTAAACAAATGATGGTCCAGCTCCATATTTATTCACACAGAAAGATGCCTCCGGCACACTGAGCCAAAAGATCCTCTTACAAAGAAGGAATCATAGTGTGATCCCAATTTTATTTAGAAAAATTTCTACCTCTATGTTCCTGTAAACATAGCAAAAGGTCTGGAGAAAAATATTCTAAAGTATTCATAGTGGCTATCTCTTAAGTGGTGGGCTGAGGGTGTATGATTCCATCCCAATGAGCCTGGTTACTTGTAAAATGAGCAAAAACAGTAAAGCTTTTTCTTTTACCTTTTAAAATTTCGATTATAACCTAATCAGGGTTTACTGAGCTTCTGCTACATGCCGGGGCACAAAGATAAATCAGGTGGCTTTCCCTGCCTCAGGTAAATGTGCGGCTGCATGCAGTGTCATGAGGGCATGCGGAAGACTGGCCACACTGAGGAAGGGATCACAGTGGGGCCCGGGAGGATGGGAGAGGCTTTAGAGCGGAGGATATTTCAATCAAACCTTAAAGGATGATCAGACAAAATAGAGAGGAGAATTCCAAGTCCAGGCAACAGAATCAGTCAAGCACCCAAAAACACACAGAGGGCAGCAAAGGGTCTCGCTTGGCTAGAGTGGCCGGTACTGGAAAGAGGTCTGGAAGAAAATAAGGCTGGAAATGTGGGCAGGGCCTTGAATGCACACTCAGCATTATCCGCTCAATCCTCTAAGCAGATAGAAGCTGTCGATTTTTAAGTTGGGGTCAAATGTGGACAGATGTGTATTTTAGAAAGACAACTCTGGGGCAGCAAGGAGAACTGATTGGAGTAATAAGGCTGGAAACAGGCCAGTCTGAAAGCTACGACAATAATCTAAGTTAGAGCATTGAAGGGAGAGGGATGGACCAAAACAAAAGACATTTTTTCAGAGAATGAAAAAACCGAAAAGAATCGAAAGAACTTGGTAGCTGAGCATAGATGTTGAAGCCTGACTGTTCAAGGTTCAAACCCTGGTTCTATCACTTACTGGCTATGCGATCTTGGGCAAGTTACTTGACCTCTCTCTACCTTAGTTTCCTCATCTGCAAAAAATATGTGGGTAATAATAGTATCCATCTTAAAAGATTGTTATAAAAATTAAATTAGTAAATATATGTGACATGCATGTAACTTGGTTCCTAGCATCTAGGAAGAGCTCGTGTGTAGCTGTTCTTAAGCTTTAGCCCTTATTCAGTAATAATTGCTAACACGTATGGAGGCTCGATTCTGAGCCTGCTGCTGAGCTCCATGCTTTACATACATTTTCTCTACCCACAATGGCAAGTGCTTTTAACAGAAGAGGAAACAGACTTGGAGACATATGTGATGTGACCAAGGTCACAGAGCTCTCCATGTCTGTAGAAAAGCTGGGTCTCTCCGAGCCTGTCTGGGGTCCAAACCTGGCTCTTTCCTCTAAACTTGCTTAGATTGCCAGGAGGTGAGGATGGGAAACAACTCAAGGAGGGCTCCATGATTTCTAGTTAGGGAACTAGACAGGTGGTGATGCCATTGACCCAAAGAAGAAAAAGAAAAGGAGACTTTCAAGAATCCTAGAGAAAGAAGACCTCTTTCAAGGTATCTAGTTCAACCTACATTTATAATTTCAAATTTTCCAAATCTCGGGCTTTAGCCCTCTCTTCATAACATGCTGTCTCCTGAGTATCAAATCTACTTTTTAACTTAAAAAAATACTTCCTGACATAAACACACTGCTATATATAAAATAGATAACTAACAAGGACCTACTGTAGAGCACAGGGAACTATACTCAATATTTTGTAATAACCCATATTACAAAGGGAGGAGAATCTGAAAAAGATTCTTTTTCAGAGATATATATATATATGTATGTGTATATATATATATATATATATATATATATATATATATATAACTGAATCACTGTGCTGTACACCTGAAACTAACACAACATTGTAAATCAGCTATACTTCCAATAAAAAAAAAGTTCTATGGAAAAAGTGAAAAAGAAATCCTTCCTTCCCAACATTCTGTTGGTCTTGAACTATCCCTTTAGTCTAAATATTGTTACAATTAATTGGTTATCTCTGGAGCACACAAGTATTTAATGCTTGTGTTTTTATTATCTATAAAGTGATTAGTCAATGTATATGACTAGCATTTGGTTGATTTTCCCAGCAACCTATTAAAAATAACAAAATTAGGGACTTCCTCGGCAGTCTAGTGGTTAACACTCCTCGCTTACACTGCAGTGGGTGCAGGTTCGATCCCTGGTCGGGAAACTAAGATCCCACATGCCACGCGACACGGCCAAAAAAAAAAAAAAATTAGAAGAACAAAGCAAACAGTTGCTTTAAAATCGGGTTCAATCAGATTCTCACTAAGGAAACACCCAGCTTAGAGTTGGCATGAACACATGTCCAGCACTGAGCTAGGCATCGCCACAGTCTCCTGCAACCCCATCCCAGCCTCCTCCTCACCGCACCCTCACACATGTCCAGTTTTCATCATCGTGCCATTAAGCTGTGAACCAAGTATTGATAAGTTCTCTTTGGTGCCACTGTAAAAGACCGAATCACATCTGAAGTTCTCACCCACTTTCCAGATTCTTGGCTCTAAGACAGAGAAGAGTTGATTAAATTCCAGATGCCAAGATGCAAGCATCATCAAACAGAAGGATGATTCCCTGTTGAGAGGCAGTATTTCTCTCCGTGTAGGTGACCCGAGAAAGCAAGGATATTCTTTTTGTGGGCACTGGCTCACACCTTGCAGGGCTCTGGTTCTTTGCACAGGCTACCAAAAGCCTTTTGCATTCTAAGTCCATGATTTACCTGCAGAACATTTTGCTGACCTGCCTCCCAAATAAAGGTCTTCACCCTCATCAAAGTAAACACCTACATTCTGAAGCAGCCCAAAAGGATAAAAATGGAGAAACCACTAGAACCCATATTGTTGCACTCTCCTCCAAATGTAGATTCACATACACACACACACTTACACATACAACATTTGGAACCAAAGAAATGATCTAGAAATGCCAGAAGGGCATTTTCTTGAATTAAAGGAAGACCAATGTCTGCAGGTAGAAAGAACTCAAGAAGTGCCAGGAAAGGACAACAATGTGAATGTTCTTAACATCACAGAACTGTACACTGAAAAATGATTAAAACGGTAAATTTTATGTGATGTGTATTTCACCACAATAATAAAAAAAAAAAGAAGTACCAGGGAAAAATGTACGTAAAGTTGATCCTGATTATATAGAATAGGCAGATAACACATACAATTCATCTGCATATGCATAGAAAATAAACTGGAAAATATTCTATAATATGAACAGGTCTTATCACTAGATGTTGAAATTTCTGGTAATTATTTTCCTTTTTTATAATTTCCTATACTTTCCAAATTTTGTATAATGAGTGTGTATTTCTTCTACAGTCAGAAGAATGCAGCAAAAAATAATATAATACTTCTCAAATCTGCCCCTTCTTCACCATAGCCTTTAGCAAGACCCCCTCCACCAGTCATGTTTCACAGGAACTATTTCCATAACTCCCTCACTAGTGAATAAGACCCTCTCCACTTTCACCTCTACACCACCACCAGACATAGAAAGAGTTCTTCAGAAGTAGAAGGAAGAGGAGACATGCCATGTAATACCACATAACATCTGCAGTAGTCATCCCCACCCTATTCCTGGTACTTACTCATCCCAAAGCCCCATTCCTCCCCTAAGCCTTGCCTTGTCCTTCAGCTCCACTCTTTCCTCTTCCTTCTCTTTGGATGAGCATAAGGATGATGCTGATTTGTAGGTATCAGGGATGAGCATAAGGATGATGCTGATTTGTAGGTATCAGGGATGGGGATGAAATAGAGGGGTGGGTTGGGTGAGGGATACAGGGCAGTGACACCTCCAGAAGTCTCTATAGGAGGGGATTCAGGTAGAAATCTAGTTAAAATTGGGGAACTTGTATTCTATATTAATTTTGGATAACTTGGGTTAGGGTGATGCAGATTAGGGGTGTTGTAATAAAATAGTGTCTGCCCACCAAGCACAATGGTTTCAGTTTGATTGTATACTCCCTTGGGTGGTGTGAATTAGGGTTGATGGAAATTATGGGGCATTCTAGTCCCATCAGGCCACCCCTGGTTTACCTCCACTTGAGCGTCCTGCTAACTCCTCATGACTCAGTCTCTCATCACTCAGTTCAAGCATCACTTTCTCTGGAGGTTATTCCCTGACACCCTAGTCTTGATCACATGCCCCTCTCCTGGACTCTCATTACACTTTGGGTAAACCTTGATCCAAGCACTTACCACACTCCAGTCTGTTGCTTCTCTTGCTTAACCTCACTAGACTACAGCTCCATCTTTCATTCTGCATCCTGAGCACCAAGCACTGTGTCTGACAAATGACAAGTGCTCAATAATTATTTTTTAACAAATAATCATATGAATGAGCAGAGAAGAATTAAAGCTATAGGTAATTCATCTCAAGAACATAAGCAATTACAGAGGGATAATTGGTCTGCTATTCTATACCTCCACAACCCTGATGATTAAGTCAAAAGAAACAGGCTTTTTGTATAGGAAGTTACAGTTAACTAGCATGTGAATCAAACAGTCATTGATGAATTAATGAACTAATGAATGCATCTAAAACAAGGCTCAGGACAAATCTTAAAACAAAATGAAACAAAAGTGTATGACTATTTGATCCCCTAGAGCTGAAGGCAGATAACAGAGAGCAACAATACCATAGACTCAGAATCTAAGAAAGTCCAGGTAGGGATTTGCCAGTCCCAGTTAGGTGATAGTTATTTCAAGATAACTATCTTGAAATAGTTGTGGGAGCATCTGATATTCCTCTCCACGGACCTCTATAGCCTTGTCTTCCTCATCTTCCCACTCCAGAGCGGTAGGAAAGCCACTCTTATTTTTAGTTGCTTGCGACCAAACATAATTAGAATTAATACAGCTTCCTAAAGGAAATGAATCTTGAACAATGAACAAAGGTTGGCCAAAGTGCAGAAAAATAGATAGGATGTTTCAGAAAGACATACAGCATGAGCACAGGTATGGAGGTATGAAACTGCATGGTGTGTGGAGAAGCAGACAGTAAGAACTCCAGTACACATTACAGGGCAGAGAAAAGCAGGATGTGAGGCTGGAAAACAGGTAGGAACTAAATCCAGGATAACACTGTATGCCACACAAGGGAGCCTAAACTTTTATGTTGACTATGGTGAGAAGCTATAAACAGTTTTTAGACAGGGGACTGATACAGTTGGATTAGCATTTAGAAAGATCACACTGGAAGTAGAGAAGGGAGCAAAGGGTAGAAAGCTGGAGGTGGATAAAGGGCTGCCACAATAGTCTAGACATCCACTGCCCTGAAATTTACCTCCACATTCAGAGCAATAGAAAATAAGTCCACCCCAAGAAGTCAGAGATTACATGGAATTTTGGGTGGAGTAATTGTGAAAAATTCATGTAGCCAACTCCAGTCCTTTATTTGAAAGGACAGCAAGCAAAGAACTAACTAGTATGGCTTAGCCCAAGTCAGCAGGTCTGCCTCTGACCCATGAAGCCAACACCTCAAAATAATTCATCCCTAGACTTTTGCCTCATTCTTGACTTGTGTCCTGAATCAGTTCAACTTGGATCTGCCTTGGCCTTTGTTCTGGGGCTCCTGCCTCATTTCCTGCTTATGGTCTTATAGTTAGCCCTCAAAACTCATGCCCAATTCTCTGATACATCCCTCTGGTCAGCCACTGCCCCATTTCTTTGCGCCCTTTGCTGCAAAACTCCTCAAAGCCTTCTCAGTACTGATTGTCTCCAAAACCTTTCCTTCCGTTCTATCTCAAACCCACCCACCACAGGCACTGAAATTTTTGTCAAGATCACCAAAGATATGCATATTGCTAAACACAATGATTGATTTTCGGTTCTCGTCTTTGAATTATCGGATGCATTTGACCTCCTCCTCCTTCTTGATAAATGTTCTTCACCTTTAGTTTTGTCCTAGTTGCCTGACTGTCCCTTCTCAGTCTCCTGTGCTGTCTCCCTCTTCCACCTCACCTTTTAAATGTTGTGGGGTGTCCCAGGCTTGGTCCTCGGTCTTCTCTTTTCCATCTACACAACGCTTTCTCAACTTGACACTACTGATGCTCGAAGCCAGATAACTCCTTGTGGTAGGGGGCCATCCTATGCACTGTAGGATATACAGCAGCGTCTCTGGCCTCTATCCACTAGATTCCAGTAGCAACCCTTCCCCCCAATTGTGACAATGAAAAATGTTTCCAAACATTGCCAAATATTCCCTGGGTGGAGTGGGGAATCACCTCTGGTTGAGAACCTAGGTCTACAGGAAATTCTCCTTTAAATATTTTAGTTTATTTTTTTAAGTGATTTTTTTCTATTTATTTATTATTTGGCTGCATTGGGTCTTCGTTGTTGTGCGCGGGCTTTCTCTAGTTGCGGCGAGCGGGGGCTACTCTTCGTTGCGGTGCGCAGGCTTCTCATTGCGGTGGCTTCTCTTGCTGCGGAGCACGGGCTCTAGGCACGCGGGCTTCAGTAGTTGTCGCACGTGGGCTCAGTAGTTGTGGCTCGTGGGCTCTAGAGCACAGGCTCGGTAGTTGTGACACACGAGCTTAGTTGCTCCGCGGCATGTGGGATCTTCCCAGACCAGGGATCGAACCTGTGTCCCCTGCATTGACAGGCAGATTCTTAACCACTGCGCCACCAGGGAAGTCCCTCCTTTAAATATTTTAGACTTTAGTGATCTCTTCCAGTCTTTAGGCTTTAAATGCTATCTGTGTGCCAATGATTCCCAAATTTATATACCCAGTCCAGACCTCCCTCCTGAGCTCCAGACTAGAATATTCATTTTTGCGTTCAAATATTTCACTTCCATGTCTAATGCATATCCCAAACTCAATACACAGTCTTCTCATCTCAGTTGAAGGTAATTCCATCCTTCCCCTTGTTCAGACTAAACACCTTGGATCCATCCTTGACTTCTCTCTTTTTTCCACACCCTGCATCCTGCCAAGAAATCCTATTAACTCCACCTTCAAAATACATCCAGCACCCAACCACTTCTCATCACCTCCACTACTCCCCCCCGATCCAAGTCACCATGATCTCACACCTGGGTTATTGCAAAGGCCTCCTAATTGGTCTCCCTGGTCACATCCTTGCACCCCTACTGTCTGTTCTCAGCAAAGCAGCCAGAATGAGTCTTTTAAAATATGAGGTCTGATCATTTCATTCCTTGCTTAGAACCCTCCACTGTCCTCTCACCTTACTCAGAGGAAACTCAAAGTCCTTACAAGTTCTTACAAGAGCTGGCTGCTTGTTACCTCGCTGATCTTATAAACTGCTACTTTCATTTATCACCATCTGAGATGAGAAAGCTGAGGGGAGCAGGTTTGGAAGGGACAACCAGGAGTTCACGTTTGGATGTTCTTAGACAAAGATGTTGTGTAGCAGTTGGATCTATAAATCTGGAATTTGGAGGGATTCTTGACTAGAAGTATAAATTTGGGAATTGTTAGCACACGGATGGCATTTAAAGACATGAGCCTGGAGCAGGTCACCAAGGGAGTAGATATAGATAAAGAGAACCAAGGACTGAGCCCCGGAGCACCCCAATATTAGATGAGTGGAAAGAAGGGGAGGAACCAGGAAAGGAGACAGAAAACAGAAATCAGTGAGGCAGGAGGGAAGCCAAGAGAGCATCGTGTCCTGCAAGCTAAGCGAAAAGAGTCTATCAATGAACTAGAATCTGTCAGTCAAAGGTTTCTTTCCAAACCTAGACTCATCTTAGGGACTTCTCTAGGAAATTATAGTCTACTTGCATAACAAAATGCAGTGGGCAATGTAAATATTTCTTTCATCACTATGCTTAATTGCTCAATAAGTTATTACATACAGTTCTTATGGTTCAGAGTCTTGTCTCCATTTAATTTCCATCTGTTTTCCTATTTATGACAGTATCACAGTCTAATTAAATAAACTGAAAGCTTAGGTGTTACGTGAATAGGGCATATTTATGTAGAAATACCGAATCAACGTGTATGAGTAACATCTGAAATGTAATAATTGCAACATTACCTAATTATTAATCTTGTCATTTATCAAAATGAGTAGCTAAGGACCAAAACTGGGAGAAAGAGCTGTTCCTAACTCTAAACTTCATCCTAACGAAACCCTCTAAACACAAAATGGCTAATATTTAATAATCAAGGTAGTATTTGTTCAGATAATATATTAATTAGTCAGTTAATTTCAAGGGTGTAGCCCAACACTTAGTGAGTGTTGGAACCACTTTGACTTGGTTATTTCTTCCAGCAATAGAGATGAGTACTGATCTGGCCAGTGTGGCATTAGTACCTTACGATAGCAAGGCACAAATGAAACGAGAATTGGAACTCAGGTCAATGTCTTTGCAAGAAAAGAGATGCCTGATGTCATTTCTAGATGGCTTCTTGGAAACATTTATTCCCCCATAAAGTGGAGGCTGCCTGTTCTTAGCTTCTGATCACCCTTCGAAATGAGTAGCTCTTGTGGTTGTACTAAAAAGGGCCTTCAAGATCTTAAAATGTGAAATTAAGTAACCATTTGAAATTTTTTAAAGCACCGTTTTTACAACACAAGGATAAATCCCAAACCCAAGCTAGGTTTCATTCATATTCCTTGATGAATCAGACTTCATAAAAATAATTCAGGTCCTTCTAAAGTTCCTGTAGAGTAAACAAGCACAAACAGTCACGATTTAGCAATTAGGATGCAGTCAGAGCAGACCTACGTTCTGAATCTGAGAATGGCACAGTCCTGGGAGGGTCAGCTATGCTAGATGAAAGAAAAGGTAGAATAGTTGTCACATCTCCTAGCCAAGTGACATGCACAACTGTGAGGTCCCCAGTACCCACTAATTGAATGAGTGGATGAATAAAAACCTGGGTTTTAGTGAAAATGTCTATGAAAAAAAGTCCAGGATGGAAAAAACTGCCCTGACACAGATCCTGGGAAAAGAGCCCTGAGGATTGAAATCCAACTCAAATTCAAATGATCCAGCATTGTTATAATACATAATAAGTTAATATAATCTTATTAGATGGAAGCTTCCAGATCAAGTGAAGTAATTGTTCCTATACTTGACATGAATTAGACCTCACCTGGAATGTTATGTTTCATTCCAAGAAAGACATAGTAAGAAGGACATTGGCAACCCCAGTATTCTCCAGAGGTTGCCCTAGATTGCTTAGCACAGGGCCTTGGACCTAAAGCCGCTCAATAAGTAAGTACTGTATTACCCTGAGCTGATATTGTAGAGTCTGGAAATCACATGAGAAATGATTAAGGGAAGTTGAAAGGAGGTGGGCTTTATTTAGCTTAACACAATGCACTTTCTAACAGAGCTGCCCCACAATGAAACAAGACACCCAACGAAGTAAGAATCTTAGTATGGAGAGTATTTCAGCAGGTATTCCAGCTCATCTACCAGGGCTGTTACCAAAGAATCACTTGTACTAAGTGGGAGATTGAAATGAATGACTTCCAAGAGCTCTTTCAGCTCTGGGGTCTCTGGAACAGAGGCCAGGGCCTACAGAGGGTATTGCCATGGCTAGTCCGCTCCCCTCCCCACTGTGAGCCTCCACTCTGCATCCTCTTCTTCAAAGATGGATGCTGTTGGGCTCCAGGCTGCAACTTTACCCTTCGCACAGCCAAGGACAGCCGCCCTGTGGGGCATCTTGTTGAGACAGAGTCACCAGCACTGGACACTGGGTACTGCCCTATGCCTAAATCGGCCATACCACTTGCTTTCCCTTGCCGTGCTTCACACTCTACTTGAAGCTGATTTTGAAGTCATTCTGCAAGAAATAATGATCTTTGGCTGGGAACTTTGTACCTGAGCTCTCCTTATCCAATAGCCAATTGTACATACTTTAAAAAATTAATAAGATAGGAGTATGGGGACGGGGCGGGGGCAGGTGCACAGCAGTAGGAGCCATCCTGGTCCCTCCCTCACACAAACACCCTGAACACTTTAAAATTCCCAGCATATCGCTAGAACTCAAGCATCTGGCGATATTGCATGAGGCAACAGTGGCACCTAGTGGTTACATAAATTTGTCACACCTATGCTCAGTTGAAGCAAGAAAAAAACAATAAAAACCCAATCTTTCTCCCCCTCCCTTTGTACCTCTTACCCAACCAGACCTGATGGGAAGTTAGTTGGAAAATAGAAAGTCAGTAAAACAGAGAATCATTAAAACGATGCATGAAGAGCTTCCTAAACACTTAATATAGCTAACTATACCTTCATTTAGCCATTGACGTATAGCCAAGGTTTCTTTCCCGAAGGTAGATCCACTAAGTCATTGCTATTCTATGTTGCATAAATCAAACATCATACATCATCTATAATATCCAGTTTTTGTTTATTTAAATAGTTGAGAACCTTAAGACACTTGTGAAATAAGAGTCCCTCCACTGATTTTTGTGGGGATTTTTTCTCTTACAGTTGTCTCTCATTACTTTTTTTTTATAATCATGACCCTTCAGCTCCAAAACTAACTTAAGAAAGGAGAGACACCAGGGTGGATTTCAGTATTTGGGGAGCTAGTTGCCCATGTGGCATTCTGCACACCATGGGAGGCCAGCCCCTGTTCCAGTCGACCCTGACTCAGAGGTGGGGAGATCTTGTCAGTGTCCATAGTACACTTCTCCAGTTGCCTCCTAGTTCTGCCTCTTTCATCATATCCAATTTTTAACTGGGGGGAGGGGCGCAAGAGGGCAGATGAAGGCACAGGCTTCTAGAAGCACCATCACTTGTTGGTTTAGGGTGTGAGAGCTGGAACCACACTCCCTGGGTTCAACTCAACTCTCTGCCACTTTCGAACTCTATGACCATGAGAAAGTTCCTTATCCTTTCTAAGCCCAGGTTCCTTCCTCATCTGTAACCTAAGAAGGAACACTAGTACCCGCTCTTCGGGTAGTTATGAAAGTTGAATGAGGTAATCCATGTTAGGCCCTTAGCACAGAACCTGTCAAACAGGAAGCATTCAATAAATAATTATTGTTATCTTGTGTTTATCTCCTTTCACTATCCCGTGGATCAACAGTTCTCAAACTTTTTGGTCTTAGGACCCCTTTACCTTATTAAAAATTTTAAATTCTTAAAAATTATAAGGACCCTAAAGAGCTTAAAGTTTATATATATTTTTTGGTATTTACTGTATTATAAGTTAATTTGAAATCTTTGAATTCTTTTTTAAATGACAATAAATCCATTAACATAAATAACATTTTACAAAAAATAGCTTCATTTTCCAAAACAAAAATATTTGGTAAGAGAGTGGCATTGCTTTACACTTTTGCAAACTTCTTTCACGTCTGGTTATTAAGATAGCTGGTTTCCCATATCTGCTTCTGCATTCAATCTGTTCTAATATCACACATCATGTAGCCTCTGAAAAACTCCTTGTACACCCATGAGAAAATGAGAGTGAAACAGACAAATAACATCTCAGTGTTGTTATAAACATAGTTTTTACCTCAGGGACCCCATGAAAGGACCTCAGGGACCCATAGGGTCCCCAGACCACACTTTGAAGTTTGCAGTTGTAGCCCATAGCACCAGTCCAGATTTTCTGCTGTCAAGATCAGTATGGCAGGGGCTTCCCTGATGGGGCAGTGGTTAAGAATCCACCTGCCAATGCACGGGACACGGGTTCGAGCCCTGGTCCAGGAAGATCCCACATGCCGCGGAGCAACTAAGCCCGTGCACCACAATTACTGAGCCTGCGCTCTAGAGCCCGCGAGCCACAACTACTGAGCCTGCGTGCCACAACTACTGAAGCCCATGTGCCTAGAGCCCGTGCTCCACAACAGGAGAAGCCACCACAATGAGAAGCCCGCACACCGCAACAAAGAGTAGCCCCCACTCGCCGCAACTAGAGAAAGCCTGCGCACAGCAATGAAGGTCCAACGCAGCCAAAAATAAATGAATTAATTAAACTAATTTTTTTTTTTTTTTTAAAGATCAGTATGGCAGAATCACTGGTTGCAAGTCAGCTCATTGTCAGAATCTGGGAGGATTTTTGTAGACTACGAGGCCAAGGGACCTGGACATGAAAACACGATTGCTGGCGCAGCCATGACCTTGCCCTGCTGAAAGGAGGCAGGAAGGCCTTTCATCCCAAGCCTAACTCATACCATCTGGTTCAGAAGCTCAGACCCAGGCCATGCAGAAGGCCAGATTCCCACTTCTCTACTGCACAGATGAAGCTGGGTTCTGACTAATAATATTATTACAGAAATCCATCCATTTCTCTGGGTTAAGGTATGCAGTTGTTTTTTGTTATTTGTTTCTTGTTTGTTTGTTTTTTTTTTTTGGAAGAGAGCGATTTCAAGGAAAGTAAGATATTCACTTGGTATAATTCCTTTTTTAGAAAATACGTCTTTTAAAATCTGGAAATCCAGTGGTTGGGTGTGACTTAATCATTAATTTGTTATTTTTACATCATTACAGGTTGAATTGTTGTTTGTGGCAAGCCTTTATACAAATTTTGATGCTGAGTGAGACCTTTTCAAAAGTGTTTTATTTATTCTTTCCTTTCTTGACCTTTCAAGCTACTTCAGTGTAACTACGAGGTGACATCATAGTTACTATGTCCCTCTGTGATACCCAAAATCCCATATGAGGCAAACTCAAGCAATGGTTTATTCTCTGCACCCAGTGAGGGTGGTTCCTCTCTGAGAGGCTTCCTTCCAGAGATTATCTCAAAGAGAGTTTTCAAAAGGAGGGCAGGACCAGGCTGGGACTGACTCTGGGTGCAGAGCTTACGTTTCACCTTCCTCAAGGCTCTATAATACAGGTTATCTCCCCCCACCCCAGCCCCACTGGTTGTAGAAACTTGAAAAGTTACCTTATCTGTCAACACCTTGAGCTGCTGGCAGCAAAACCCAAATCAAAGCGGCTCAAGTGGAGAGGGATTTCTGAAGGAGATGCTCATTTATTGGAAACACTTGCAGTGCTTCCACTCAGTTCAGGAGTGCTATGAAAATAAAAACAATATGATGTTTCAATTGTTGGCTGTGAGATTTTTAACATGGGAACATATTTGTATTAATATAAATAGGACACTAAGTGAACATTTTCCTACTCTTAGGTGAAGCATACTCTAATCTCTAGATCTATCACCATCTCTATCTCCTGTATTATCTATCTTGTGCCTATTCCTATTTTTATACCTATAGCTATGTCTCTATCTACACACATGTGTCCCAGTAACTTTGCCTTTGCTGTTCCTTCTACCTGGGACATTTTTCCCCCAAACACCGACATGATCACCTGTGACAATGGAGTGGTCCACAACATGAGCTCTCTGACCGGCTTCCTGTGACTCCCTCCAGCTCCTCTGCCAATGGTACACTCCATGCACACGGGGAGGGAAGGGACATACAATGGTGTTCTGGTAATGGTACATGGTACCATTGTCATCCGTGAAAAAGACTGGGCCAGATCAGTGGTTTTCAAACTCTGTTCTCCAGAACCCCAAAGCCTCCACAGAACAGCTTGGGGGCAACCTCAGGCAAGAGGAGGGGAAGCGAGTCGGGAGGGCTTTGGCCTCTCCACCCCTCAACCCCCAACCAGAGTAGCTCTGTTATTGCTCAGGAGATTTTCTTTGAATACAAGGTTCTGTTGCGGATCTGAAAGTCCAGAAATATACCGTAAAACATACAGGAATTTAGTATGGGATAAAAATGGCTTTACTGATTTCAAATCAGTAAAGGGAAGATGAATTATTTAATAAATGGTTTTCGGACCACTGGGTAACCATTTAGAAAAAAATGTAAAAAATCAGTTCACCAATATCAAAAATGAAGTGAAAATAAAGGCAAACAAAACTGGTCTTCTAGCACAGATGGATTAAGAAGCACTGATGCATTTAGATTTGTGACCTCAACATGACAGCCTTCTATACTTCGTATACTCCCTGTGCCTGATGGTTAAGGTGATTATTTCTGGAGATCTGAATGGCGGACTTGTTTGTGACAATGTCCGAGATTTGCCCATATAGCGTAGGATCATGAAGGTTTTTCTTCCTCCTCAATGAGTCCATTGTCTAGCAATGGTTATGTGACTTCAAGAAGAAAGCACCTGGTTGAATTCATTAAAACACTAATTTAACGTCAAACAACTGAAGAATCTTACAGCTGGTTCACTGGGAAGAAGTTTGTACACAGCTACCTGGTGCTAATCCTTTCTCACCTCTAGGGCGAGTGCCTCAGAAAGAACCAAACCAGTCCACACTCTGATCTTGGACTCCCAGCCTCCAGAACTGGGAGAAAATTAAGTTCTAGTAGATAAGCCACCCAGTCTGTGATACTTTGTTAAGGCGGCCCCATACTGTAATACACTCAATATGCACTAGATGTAGCCACGTAGGAAGACTTTCATAATAAACCTGAATTTTGTCATCAAAAAAAAAATGTTAAGAGGGAAACTAATGCATATCTTACACAAAAGAAAATACCAGTTGGATCAAAGATTTAAGCATGAATGGAGAGGTTGTGGAGAAAAGGGAACCTTCCTACCCTGTTTGTGGGAATATAAATTGGTGAAGCCACTGTGGAGAACAGTATGGAGGTCCCTTAAAAAACTAAAAATAGAACTACCATATGACCCAGCAAACCCACTCCTGGGCATATATCCAGACAAAACTCTAACTGGAAAAGATACATGCACCCCAATGTTCATTGCAGCACTAATTACAAGAGCCAAGCAACCTAAATGGAAGCAACCAAAATGTCCATCAGGAGATGAATGGATAAAAAAGATGTGGTTCATATATACAATGGAATATTACTCAGCCATATAAAAAGAATGAAATAATGCCATTTGCAGCAACATGGATGGACCTAGAGATTATCATACTAAGTGAAGTAAGCCAGACAAAGACAAATATTACATGATATCACTTACATGTGGAATCTAAAAAGTGATACAAATGAACTTATATACAAAACAGAAATAGACTCACAGACATAGAAAACAAACTTATGGTTACCAAAGGGGAAAGGGGTTGGGGAGGGATAAATTAGGAGTTTGGGATTAGCAGATACAAACTATTACATATAAAACAAACAACAAGGTCCTGTATAGCCTTGTACTATATAGCACAGGGAACTATATTTAATATCCTGTAATAAAACATAATGGAAAAGAATACAAAAAAAAATGTATATTATATATACATACATACATATGTATAACTGAATCACTTTGCTGTATACCCAAAACTAACACAACGTTGTAAATAAACTACATTTCAATTTTTCAAAAAATATTTAAGTATGAAAATGGAACCCATAAAAGTGGAAGGAAAACATTAGAGAATTTTCAAATAATTACAAAGATGTGGGGAAGCGCTTTCTAAATATCACACAAAACCCAGACGCTATAAAATAAAAGGCTGATGAATTTGAAAAGATAAAAAATGTTTTAAAATATATATATGTGTCAACAAATTAGCATAATCATTAGAATTAGAAACGAAAAAGGAGAAGTAGCAACTGACACTGCAGAAATACAAAGGATCATGAGAGATTACTACAATCAATTATATGCCAATAAAATGGACAATCTGGAAGAAATGGAAAAATTCTTAGAAAAGTACAACCTTCTGAGACTGAACCAGGAAGAAACAGAAAATATAAACAGAACAATCACAAGCACTGAAATTGAAACTGAGATTAAAAATCTTCCAACAAACAAAAGCCCAGGACCAGATGGCTTCACAGGTGAATTCTATCAAACATTTAGAGAAGAGCTAACACCTATCCTTCTCAAACTCTTCCAAAATGTAGCAGGGGGAGGAACACTCCCAAACTCATTCTACGAGGCCACCATAACCCTGATACCAAAACCAGACAAAGATGTCACAAAGGAAGAAAATTAAAGGCCAATATCACTGATGAACATAGATGCAAAAGCCCTCAACAAAATACTAGCAAACAGAATCCAAGAGCACATTACAAGGATCATACACCATGATCAAGTGGGGTTTATTCCAGGAATGCAAGGATTCTTCAATGTATGCAAATCAATCTATGTGGTAAACTATATTAACAAACTGAAGGAGAAAAACCATATGATCATCTCAATAGATGCAGAAAAAGCTTTTGACAAAATTCAGCACCCATTTATGATAAAAACCCTCCAAAAAGTGGGCATAGAGGGGACCTACCTCAACATAATAAAGGCCATATACAACAAACCCACAGCCAACATCATTCTCAATGGTGAAAAACTGCAACCATTTCTTCTAAGATCAGGAACAAGACAAGGTTGTCCACTCTCTCCACTATTATTCGACATCACTTTGGAAGTTTTAGCCACAGCAATCAAAGAAGAAAAAGAAATAAAAGGAATCAAATCAGAAAAGAAGTAAAGCTGTCACTGTTTGCAGATGACATGATACTATACATAGAGAATCCTAAAGATGCTACCAGAAAACTATAAGAGCTAATCAAAGAAATTGGTAAAGTAGCAGGATACAAAATTAATGCACAGAAATCTCTTGCATTCCTATACACTAATGATGAAAAATTTGAAAGAGAAATTAAGGAAACACTCCCGTTTACCATGGCAAAAAAAAGAATAAAATACCAAGCAATAAACCTACCTAAGGAGACAAAAGACCTGTATGCAGAAAACTATAAGACACTGATGAAAGAAATTAAAGATGATACAAACAGATGGAGAGATATACCATGTTCTTGGATTGGAAGAATCAATATTGTGAAAATGACTATACTACCCAAAGCAATCTACAGACTCAGTGCAATCCCTATCAAACTACCAATGGCATTTTTCACAGAACTAGAACAAAAAATTTCACAATTTGTATGGAGACACAAAAGACCCCGAATAGCCAAAGCAATCTTGAGAAAGAAAAACGGAGCTGGAGGAATCAGGCTCCCTGACTTCAGACTATACTACAAAGCTACAGTAATCAAGACAGTATGGTACTGGCACAAAAACAGAAATATAGATCAATGAAACAGGATAGAAAGCCCAGAGATAAACCCATGCACATATGGTCACCTTATTTTTGATAAAGGAGGCAAGAATATACAATGGAGAAAAGACAGCCTCTTCAATAAGTGGTCCTGGGAAAACTGCACAGCTACATGTAAAAGCATGAAATTAGAACACTCCCTAATACCAAACACAAAAATAAACTCAAATTGGATTAAAGACCTAAATGTAAGGCCAGACACCATCAAACTCTTAGAGGAAAACATAGGCAGAACACTCTATGACATAAATCACAGCAAGATCCTTTTTGACCCACCTCCTAGAGAAATGGAAATAAAAACAAAAATAAACAAATGGGACCTAATGAAACTTAAAAGCTTTTGCACAGCAAACGAAACCATAAACAAGATCAAAAGACAACCCTCAGAATGGGAGAATATATTTGCAAATGAAGCAACTGACAAAGGATTAATCTCCAAAATTTACAAGCAGCTCATGCAGCTCAATATCAAAAATACCAACAACCCAATCCAAAAAAGGGCAGAAGACCTAAATAGACATTTCTCCAAAGAAGATATACAGGTTGCCAACAAACACATGAAAGGATGCTCAACATCACTAATCATTAGAGAAATGCAAATCAAAACTACAATGAGGTATCACCGCACACGAGTCAGAATGGCCATCATCAAAAAATCTACAAACAATAAATGCTGGAGAGGGTGTGGAGAAAAGGGAACCCTCTTGCACTGTTGGTGGGAATGTAAATTGATACAGCCACTATGGAGAACAGTATGGAGGTTCCTTAAAAAACTAAAAATAGAACTACCATACGACCCAGCAATCCCACTACTGGGCATATACCTTAAGAAAACCATAATTCAAAAAGACACATGAACCCCAATGTTCATTGCAGCACTATTTACAATAGCCAGGACATGGAAGCAACCTAAGTGTCCATCGACAGATGAATGGATAAAGAAGATGTGGCACATATATACAATGGAATATTACTCAGCCATAAAAAGAAATGAAATTGAGTTATTTGTAGTGAGGTGGATGGACCTAGACTCTGTCATACAGAGTGAAGTGAGCCAGCAAGAGAAGAACAAATACCATATGTTAACATATATATATATGGAATCCAAAAAAAATGGTTCTGAAGAACCTAGGGGCAGGACAGAAATAAAGACGTAGATGTAGAGAATGGACTTGAGGACGCAGGGAGGGGGAAGGGTAAGCTGGAACAAAGTGAGAAAGTGGCATGGACATACATACACTACCAAATGTAAAATAAATAGCTAGTGGGAAGCAGCCGCATAACACTGGGAGATCAGCTCGGTGCTTTGTGACCACCTAGAGGGGTGGGATAGGGAGGGTGGGAGCGAGACACAAGAGGGAGGAGGAGATATGGCTATATATGTATATGTATAGCTGATTCACTTTGTTATAAAGCAGAAACTAACACATCATTGTAAAGCAATTATACTCCAATAAAGATGTTAAAAAAAATAAAATAAAAAACAAAGTAGCATAAACAAATTTAAAGATAATCAGCAATGAAAAAAATATCACAACTCATATTACAGACAAGGACATTTTTCTTAGTGTATAAAGAACTGGTATCAATAAGGATAAAAAAAAAAAAGAACAAAAATGAGCAAAGGCTATGAACAAAGGACACATAAAGAATTTTTAAATAAATGTTAACTTCATATATATTTTTTAAATGTACATTAACTACCTGATCAAAAGGTTTGGTAAGATACTGAATAATATGAGGGTAGAAGGAATTGGGCATTTTCATACATCACCAATGGAAGTCAAAATTTATATATAGAACATCTGTAGATAGTAATTTGGCAACTTTACCAAAATCTAAAATGCACATTGTTAACAGGTAATTCCATATCTAGGAATTTATCCTATAGCAAAACTTGCTCATTTGCAACATAACAACACATATACAAGGATACACATATTCCATATTGGAAGCAACCAAATTATCTAACAATGTACAAGAGGGTAAATCCACTGTGTAGAGTAAAATGAAATGCAGCAGTAAAAACAGACTGATACCTGCACTGTTATGGAATGACCTCCATGATACATTAAGTATAAAAGAAAGGTTCAAGACTTCCCTGGTGGCACAGTGGTTAAGAACCCGCCTGCCAATGCAGGGGACATGGGTTCGATCCCTGGTCCAGGAAGATCCCACACGCCATGGAGCAACTAAGCCCATGCACCACGACAACTAAGCCTGTGCTCTAGAGCCCACGAGCCACAAATACTTAGCCTGCATGCCACAACTACTGAAGCCCGCACGCCTAGAGCTGGTGCTCCGCAACAAGAGAAGCCACCACAATGAGAAGCACGCGCACCACAAGGAAGAGGAGCCCCCACTCACCGCAACTAGAGAAAGCCTGCGCACAGTAACAAGGACCCAACGCAGCCATAAATAAATAAATAAATTTATTTATTTTTTAAAAAAAAAAGGTTCAGAAGGTTATTATGCTGCTACTTATAAATATGTGTGTGTGAAAGTGCTTGAATATGCATAAAATCTTCCTGGAAGGGTATGCAAGAAAATAGTAGCAGTGGTTTCCAGTGGGTAGAGAAATTGGTTGGCTAAGAGACAAGGCATGGAGGGAGACCTAGTTTTTACCATGTGCTTTTTCGCACATTTTGAATTTTCACCAAGTGCAAATACGTGCAAAGTGAAAGTTTAAATAATTTTGTAAATGTCCTGTTGCTTAAAGATATTGAAAACCACTGAGCTCCATGATCTCTAGGTCTGACATTTAGTAATTCCGTTATTCCAATACAAACACTTTTGTTAAATAATTCCATGATTCTGTGATTTGTTTCCCACTTAAAAAATGCACTAGAAACTCCGGTCCATAGTTCCACGTGCAAAAAAAAACACAAAACTTTAAGCTTTTCACCACCTGCTAGTTTGGTTGCATATACATTTGTGGAGTTTATCAGGTGACAGTTACATGTAACCTGACTTTTCACAGACCTCAGCAAATTTTTTGTCCAGATAGGGTCCCTGTAACAACAACAACTCAAACCACTGTTCCCACAAACATCTTTTGAGGTAGGGCCTATAAAGTCTTCCTATCCCCTTAACACAGGGCAAGGTTTTCTTGAAATCCTCAAGAGGTGCTTCTCTTGTTTTCCCAAACAGGTGTGCTCCCCAGCAGGTGCTCCTACAACTCTGCTGGACACCTCAGCTCCCCAAGAGGCCCACTCCCCAACCCAGCCCTGCTGCTTCCCAGCAGATGCCACCAGAGCTGTTCCAGAGCCTTCTCTGTCAGAGAGCTGCATGGGCACCTGAGCAAGGGAAAGGAAATGCCCTCAGTTTCCATTATAGCCGGTGAGAGCAATTCCACAAATATGCTGCTTGGACTCCCAAATTTTGTGGAATTCGGTTAAAACAACCCTTCCATGTTTTGCATATAGTTTCTCTGCTCTCCACAGGACTCAGCTGTGAATGCAGATGGGGCTGGAACAGTAGGTAAGATTGGTGGAAAATCGTTTCATACTCAGAATCACTTGTCCTTCTGCCACAGGGAGACACAAGGCCAAAGAAGATCCAAAGGCTGGAGGAAAGAACCCTCTTCGTAAAACAAGAACCACTCTCCTTGACTCTATCACCAGCTTACACTATCTATTATTATGATGGGGAGGACAGAGCCCCCCAAAAATAACAGAGCTCAGGAGAGGTTTGACTCACTAAACTAAACTAAAAATATTAGCTACTTTTTACTGACTAAACTATTAGCTACTTTTTACTGACTGTACCACTATTTTGCCTTTTTAACCTGTAATCTTCATAAAATGCCTGTTCCAACTGACAGGTTTTTAATATGAATGATAGAAAACCCAACCAAACAGGCTAAAACCAAAAACTGGAATGTTGGCTGATGTAATAAACGGTGTAGAGAGATTAATTTAACTTCAGGTATGGCCTGATCCAGGGGTCATCTGATACAAAAAGGGCCTGGTTTCTGTTTCTGAGCTCTGCTTGTTCAGTGTTGACTCTTCTCCAAGAAACTCTCCTCTCATGGGGAGATGTTACAAGATGGCTGCCAGCAGCAACTCCTGGGCTTTTTCCTTTAGGTTCAAATCCACTAAAAAACGAGCAAATCAGCTTCCCCAGGAGTTCAAAACAAGAGCCCAGGAATTGAGTTTCTTTGCCCATGTGCTTGACCATGGGTCAGACACCATGGCGGGGGAAGAGGGAGAGTGCTGAATGGCTTAGCTTGGTCCCTGTGCTCCTGGGGCATCAACTTCACCAGACTACATGGAGAGAGTTAGAGGAGAACAGAGCTCTCCAGGGCACTGTTGTCAAAGGAAGGTAGTTAATTCTAGGCAGCAAAAATAGCAGAAGCCCACAACAAGCCTTATGAGGTTGAAATGATTATCCTCCTTATACAGATGTGGAAATAGACGGTCCCAGATGTTAAGAAACTTACACAACATCGTACTATTGGAAAGTGGCAGGGATTGGATCTGACCCCATTGATGTGTGTGATATGACTAAAATGATGAGTGGGTGTTTCCCAGGCAGACTGGAGCAAGGAGGGTGCTCTAGGCGGAGGTTAATGAATACACAGTTATGAGGGTGTTGGGAGAGCAAGGAGCTTTCAGGGAATTTCAAGTTGCTGTATGCAAAGTTCACAGACAGTGCAAGGCAAAGAGCTTAAGCTCTGGCGTCAGAGGGATCTGGACTCTGCTATTTACCATAAGGTAAACGTGGTCAAAGATATAACAAGTCACCCCACTTTTATCATCTCTAATACAGGAATAATATGCTTTGTGGGGTTCTTGGGAGGAATAGGCCAGCGAGATAACATATAAAGGAGCTAGTATAGTGCCTAGCAGATAGGATCTCAACAAATGGTTGATGTTATTCTGCTGCTGATGATAGATTGCAGAAGGCAATGAATGGGAAACATGGTGGGAAAATAAGCTGGAAAAATAACCACGGGCCAGATCAAACTAAGACAAGGGTTTTAGCCTTTACACTCCAGGAGATGGGAACCGATTGAAGGATTTTGTCCAGAGGAATGGTCTGATCAGTTTTTCATTTTAGAAGAATCACTCCGGCAGCAATGTGTAGCCACGGTAACAGAGAGAGGTGGGGTAGGATGGGAGAGACTAGTTGAAGGACATTGAAAATAGGTTGACCAGTGGTTGTCAAATCTAGTTCAGTATCAAAATTTCTAGGGGAGGTTTTTTTTGTTTTGTTGTTGCTTTATTTTGTTTTAATACAGATTTCTAAACTCTCCAGGGGTTGGGAGACACCTGGGTTGAAATATCAGCTAAGTCCCACCCAGAAAGCTGTTGGCCCCTTAGGGAAATTGATCCACCTCCTTCCCAAGGATCAACATCACCTAAAGAAAAACTAGAAGTGTTACAGGAATATATAGAAGGAATGCAAATATTAAGAAACAGTCAACTTTCTGTTTTCTTAACCTTAAAAAGAAGACTCTCGAGGCCCCTGGGATGCAGGGTGTAGCAGTCAGATAAGGCTTGCCTGTGCTGGAAGGAATGAAGAGAATGGGATAGAGAGTGACTTTGAAAAAGGTCAGTGGGTTTGATCAGAGCTGAGCACCGGGAAAGAAGTAGACTCAGATTCAGGACATAGGCAGCAAGGAAATTCATGGGAGCTGATCCAACCTCAAGAGTCTATGGGTCCCCATTTGGTCCCCATTTAATTGAGCCCAGGCTGCCTTTGTGGAAGAGCTACACTGCACGGTTCTTCTTTAGCCATCATCCAGTAAGGGCTTCCCATCTGTAGCTGTATCCTAGTGATTCTATGACTCCGGACTTCACTGAAACTTTCATCTGAACTGCCTCATGTGGATAAGAGATAACTGCCATTTCAATGGCCCAAATACTCATGGGCCATTGCACTTCCCTCCTGTAGATCAACCATAATTCATGCAACCATTACCCCTATTCTCAGATGTTTACATTGTTTATACTGTTTCCAAATTTCCTCTAGTAAATTTAACAGTGCGATGAAAATTTGCACATAAAACTTTCACTGCTATCACTTGCAACTCTAAAATATCTTAATATGCTTCGATGAAACCCAGTAATGGCTATTTTCTCAAGTTCAAAGATACCAAATCTCAAGCACCACTTCCTTCTCAAAGGATGCAATTAGGGATCATTTGATAAAGTTAAATATTTGTTGATTTTTTAAAAATCTCTTAGTGAGCAAAGAATAAAAGGTACTTTCCTTAACCTGATAAAAGATACCTACCAGGAATCTCAGGAAACATCTTACTTAATGGTTTTCTTAAAAGTCAGGAATGAGATATGAATGCCAATTATCACTGCTTCTATCAATGATGGAGGTCCTAGGGAAAAAAAAGAAAGAAACTACTGCCTCATCCAGAGGTGTAGAGAAACAGGCATTCTGCTTGTATATATAGTAAGTTCAATCCTCAAGGATGGCAATTTGGCGATACATAGATATAAGTTTTAAAAATGCACATACTTTCTGACCCTGCAACTCCACCTGGATGAACATACCCTAAGAAAATTCTTAGGGCTGTGTACAAAGTTATAAGTATTAGGATGTTCTCTCCAGTACTATCTACAATCAAAAAATACCTGTTTGAGATACACACTACCATATATAAAATAGATTAAAAAAACAAGGATTTACTGTACAGCACAGGGAACTACATTCAATATCTCATAATAATCTATAATGGAAAAGAATCCAAAAAATAATATATGCATATATATATGTATAACCAAATTACTTTACTATATACCTGAAACTAACACAATACTGAAAATCAACTACACTTCAATTTTAAAAAAAAAACACCTCGTGGACAATGAGACACTGGTTATGTGAATTCTGGCATAAACACATGATGAAATAACAGTTACTGGAAATGATACTGTAAAAGAGCATTTACTGGAAAGAAAGCTTAAACTAGTTTTCTCAATATACCTTTTTGTAGATAGTGGTGTGTATATACACGAACACACATAAAAAAACATAGTGGAGAGACCCATACCAGAATACCAATGATTCCTTGTGCTCTTTCTGTTTTCCAGATTTTCTTAACACATGTCATTTTTCTAATTAGGAAACTAATATACTTAAAATGCTGCCTCAAATGACGGCTGTAGGTAGCAAAAGAAAGTGGCTCAGCAGCTCTGTTTACAATAGCCAGGACATGGAAGCAACCTAAGTGTCCAATGACGGATGAAAGGATAAAGAAGATGTGGCACATATATACAATGGAATATTACTCAGTCATAAAAAGAAACGAAATTGAGTTATTTGTAGTGAGGTGGATGGACCTAGAGTCTGTCATATAGAGTGAAGTAAGTCAGAAAGAGAAAAACAAATACCGTATGCTAACGCATATATATGGAATCTAAAAAAAAAAAAATGGTCTGAACAACCTAGGGGCAGGACAGGAATAAAGACGCAGAGGTAGAGAATGGACCTGAGGACACGGGGAAGAGGAAGGGTAAGCTGGGATGAAGTGAGAGAGTGGCACGGACACATATACACTACCAAATGTAAAACCGATAGCTAGTGGGAAGCAGCCGCATAGCACAGGGAGATCAGCTCGGTGCTCTGTGACCACCTAGAGGGGTGGGATAGGGAGGGTGGGAGGGAGGGAGACGCAAGAGGGAAGAGATATGGGGATATATGTATATGCATAGCTGATTCACTTTGTTATACAGCAGAAACTAACACACCATTGTAAAGCAACTATACTCCAATAAAGATGTTAAAAAAAAAAAAAGTGGCTCAGAAAGAGTAAAGGGAGATTTTACGAGGGGAGATGGCAGGCTGTACACTTGACCACGGCTCTCCGTTATCTAGAATCCATAAGACCAGGAAGCTAAATGGCATTCTTATTGTTCTATTTTATTAAAACAAAGAAAAATGACAGATCCACAGGTTATTTTTATACACACACATACATTCACACACACATACACACATTCCTGAATAAACTCTTTTACTCATATTCGGGAACCCGCCATTCTGCCAAGTTCTTGGCAGGTCATGGGCCACTCTGCAACCCAGTGATTAGACCGGCGGAGATGGAGTTTATTGGGCTGTTCTCTTGGTTCACGCGACCAAGGTGGGGTAAAGCTGACAGGGTAAGAGAAGGGGGTGGGGAAAGTCACAACAGCGTTCTATGCAGGCGCTCAGATAAACAACATCACAACAGCTACAACAATGAAAATCTTTATGCATATATCTTTGTAATCAGTACAGTTCTTCAGAACAAGAGAGACTGATAAAGGGAATACAATATTCCAAACAGTTACAGCCCCATAGGTTGACATTACAAACTAGGTTTAAATTATCTGGAGGCTTTTGTAAGAGAACTGAGGTGCAGAGACATCAGGAGTCGGCTCCGGCCTAAGTGCTGATGGGGTACAGACATATCTAAAAATAAAGAAATCGCTACTTGGTAAGTACTTCTGGTGCTGGCATACAGTGTCCAATACAAAGAAGATAAAAGTCCATACTGGTCTCTTCGTACATGCTGTGTGCTACAGGCTACTGCAGATTCTTTATTTTCTAAAGTAGGCAAAGCTCACAAGTTGACCGATACACATGGCGATTACATGGTACAATGCATGCACTTTAACAGGACACAGTGCTTTAGCAGGAATCTGTCAGGTTTTGAAATCCTGATGAGGTCATTTTTACCTCAAAGGACTATTATCCTTTCAGTAGTTTATTCATTCATTCAACAAATACTTATCCCAAACCGTGTGCCATCACATCCATTCTTTTCTCAGGAAGACCAACCCCAGGAAACAGGTACAGCATGCGCTACTAACCCTAAGACAGGTGGCAGACAGCGATGGCACAAGCCTAAGAACTGCAGTAAGTGCCCTCCACCCCATTACCCACCTCCCCAAACCCAGACCCTCCGGGAGCTGGGAGCTGACTCAAGAGAGAAAAGAAAAATTCTCTATTCAAGTCAGACATCCCTCAAGGGGAACAAGACTATTCTGACTCACTTGGGAAGGGGGAGGAGAGAAGAATATAAGGTGGAATGTAAAGTTCAGCAGATGGAAGAAAATCGAATCACTGGCTTAACTTTGGAAAATGCAGTGGGTCTTGTCCTGGGGGTGGTATGCAAAGTAATCCCGACTCTCCACCTACACCCTTCCCAAGACACAGGCTGTGGGAGTGGCTGCTTTTTAAGAAGCTGCAGGCTAACTTCAGATGGCACAGAATTCTCCTGCAAGACCAAAACTGCAATAACTTATTAGTCATATTTTCCATCTTCAGTTCTTGGAGGGTAAAAATACCACAAAAGGGATAACTCTTCTCATTCCTGTATATATCATTCCTGTGTTTTCTGTGCAAAAAAGCCCACACAACCACATTCCCTATTTTATTATAAAAATTAGTGCCTCTCATAGTAAAAACTCTTTCTAAAACTATAGCTTTGGTTTCAGAATTAGCAATCCAATTAGCTCAAATGAATACTGACTGCATCATCAAAATGCCGGCAAGCCTAGCCGAGGTCTTCCAGGGAACGAGGATAAAAATGCCAAGTCTATCTTCTAATGTTGGTGGGAGAAGGGGATTGAGGAGTGAGCCTTTTGTCCAGCCAAAATGACAGCTGCATGAAGCATTTTTAAAATGAACTACCTTTTTGGATAAGAAGGTCAAAGCTGGTTTTATGAAATGCCATCACAGGACTCTGTACCATCTGGAGAAAGGTCCTTTGAGTCAGGAGGGAGTGCAGTGAATAGCTTCCCAGTCTTGGTTTCTAGAACCTCTGTAGCCAATGCATGTGGGTACAAGGAGCATAAAACCCACCTATTGCACTGGAGGCAATGTGCCTGAGTCACATTGAGTACCGGGAGTATTTACCTTGAGTATCTGAAGTACTACTTCACCTCTGTGTGGCTCAGAGTTCCCATCTGCATGGTGGAGATAACAGGTGCTGTCTCTGGGGAGGAATGGGTGAGACAGAGCTAGAAAGCACTGGGGTCTTCTCCAGGGAAAGGCAGTGTTCAAGTAAGAAAGTACTCAACAAAGTACTCCCACCCAAAAAAAAAGCACAAAATTCAAGTAACAGAGTTGCAGGTGCAATGTTCTGGCTTTTGAGCAGAGGCTTCTTGCATCTGCAGTGGAGAGCTGGTAGGTAAATGAGCTGCTTGGTGGAGGCCAGACAAGCTCTGTGTAGAGCCCATTGGTCATCCCACCACTGAGGACCAAAACTCTCCTTAAGAGGCGACCATGAAGCTCGAGGAAAGCTCAGTGGAATCAGCGAGCTGTTGAGAGCAACTGCTTAATGCATAACCCATTTGTGTCCTCTGCAGAAGATCTTCCAGCTGATGATCAAGCTACATTTCAACAGATAAAGGTTTTCTTCCTTTTGCAGGTAGAAATAGAAAGTGAAAGAAAGGCTATCTAGATTTTTCTCCTGCATTTTAGCACAAGAATAAAAACCAGTTTTGAGACTGGCTGAAAGAAACTACTGAAGGAAAACTCACACATACAAGCATTCCCCCCAGCGGGGCATGAAGAGGGAAATTGGGAAGTTCTTTGCAACTAAGAAACTTACTTTCTTTTTACAGTTGCTGTTCTAGCAAGCTACTGTGTGCATGCTTGAGTATTAACAACACCCAGAGAACTGGAAGGTTGGGTGGGGGGGTTGTCACAGGCACCCTGAAGGCCCTCAGAACAGGAGGAAGGAAGAGGGGTTAACAGCCTAGATGCAAAGTCTTTTCTAAACAGCTCACAATGAAAAGTTGGGAAAACGTCACACTTTAAAACCACAATATTTATTTTGCCACAAGAACCCACGGTATCGATGATCGGAAGACATCCCTATTCTAGCACCCATTATAAAATTTCCAATTCCCATTTTTATGGACCGTTGCTCATCTCTGAACCTATCTCTTCGTCAAGCTCTCTTGGAGCCATCCGGCTGGAACCCTTCTGCCACTATGAAGAGGGGAATGTGGATACACAGTTGCTGAGAGATGTCACCGTTTCTTAGTACCGCTGTTTCCACCGCTGGACTTGCTGAAGCTCCTGCTCATGTAAGGAAAGTGCACAGTTGGGGTTCTTTCTGTAGGACCATATAATCCCAAATTCCTGGCAGCGGCTGACTTCCGCAGTGGCTTGACGCTGGGAAAGGGGCTAAAGATGGGAGTTTTCGGGTGGCTGCCTTGGGGAGACTTGCCAGGGGCCTTGTTTCCTCCGGGTGCATCTGGCGGCTCCGGGATGTGCTGCTGGCAGGGCACCTTGGGCTCAGTTTCAGCAGCAGCAGCCCTTGGGTTCAGTTCCAAGGCTTCTAACTTCACCTGGACCACAGACACATCGGCATCAGCATCCCCAAACAGCGGCTCTGGAGACTGCCCTTCGATGGTCCTCCCAGTGCCGCCGTCAGAGCTGCCACCTTCCCTTTGAGCTGCCCCCGCACAATCGGAGGAAAATGCCTGCACTGCCCCCAGGTTGTGAGTCTTGCAGCCCTCATTCTGCTCTTCTATCAGCCCGACGGTGTCCCCACAGCCCAGCTGACTCTTGGTCCTCGCCGTGTTCTTTTTGTGGACCCGGATGTGAGTTCGCCATGGAGAATTGAGCTTGGTCCTAAGGTCTTCATAGGGGACAGGAGATATTTTGCCTCCTGTGTGACCAGGGATGTGGATGACAGCATTCTTGGCAGCTCTGTTTGACGTTTTCATCTTCTTTCCTAAAAGAAGGTGGTTTATAACTGGAGAGTTGTTTACCTGAGATGGGAGAATGCTGGTCACTGGCCCTTTGTCTGAAAGAAATGTTGAAAGGTCGTGTGAAAGGTACCACAGAGAAAGACATCCATCACAGAACAGGAGTCACACACAGGTTGTCCCCAGACCCTGCCCACATATTTCCCAGCTCTTGGCAGAGTCATGCAACTGAAGGCAGCAGAAACTGAATTCGATCCTAGAGCCTGGGGTACGGATTCCCTCCTCTTCAAAGAGGAGGAGACAAGGGGCTGAGGATACAAAAAGGAACAGACTCTGATCCCTTGTTACTAATTAGAGCCCAGTCTCCCTAATGTTTTTTACAGAGAGCCTTGTGCCTGAGAAGCAACCTCGGAGGTCTTGTATCTAGGAAAACTGAAGATTTTTTTTTTTTAAATAACAGATCAAACACTATGACCATATAGATTACCAGCTGTCAGCTTCTGAGAGGTAGGAAAACAACACACTGCATATTACTGAGAGACAGCAGAATGAGAGAAGTGACAAGAAGGTGGTAAAAATGCAGTGACATCACAGCTATCTAGTGCCTGGCCCTAGTTCCACTCCTGTGTCCTCAATTGACTTTGAAAGCAAATTGAAAACAGGAAAGCACCAAAAGCTGTGTTCTCCTGGAAGGCACTGTTAACAGTATTACTATCCTCATCCTGTGGCTATGACCGAGCCCCTATTTCCAATGAAGTTTCAACACTCACGGCCCCAGGGACAACAGCTTCAGGCAGAAGTATCAAGAGAAGACGCCCGCCGTCTTTGTGCGAACAGCCTTCCTCCTGACATCTAGGTCACGCGGCTGAACTCCCGTCTGTGCTTCTCGACTGCTCCTATCCATCTACCTCTGGTCACAGTCCCATCTTCACTGGAATTCTGACACCTGTTTCCTCTTCACTCTATGTCCTCTTACCTACCTCGGTTACTTTACTGCCTCGGTGACTGACCCATCCTCCACCTGCCCAGTTCCATCCTAAACCTCATCACACAGATCTGCCTCATGTGAAAAATATTTAACTCTCATATTCCTCTCTTTGACTCTTCCAGCTCTCAGACTCTCGATGTAACTATACCTGGTACTAAACCATAAAGATTTCCGTTCCTTGATCCCTCAATCTTCTCATAACCTCTCACTGTCTCCTCGGCTCACTTACACCCCTACCCTGCTAGATGCACGGTGGTTCCCTTGGACCACACCTCACCAATAACCACACATCCAGGCATCCCTATGACTTTATCACACATGCCTGGCAAAACTCCACTCTAGATCCACAATTCACATTCTCCTTTCCAAAATAGGAGCTGCTAATAGCTGCTGGGGATGGGGGTGCAGATGGGAGGAAGTCACACAGCCATGTGGATTGATATCCCTTAAATTCATAACTTCCTATTTTTGTTAGGTCCGCAGTGCCGCTGAACAAACTTTCCCTCTCCCATTGCTTCCGATGGCCGATCCAAATCTTCGTTACTTTCTTTAAGCTCCCACCCAAACTTCAACTTACTCCCAAACAACTTTTCCTCCAATTTCTTCATAAAAACAGAAGCTATCAGGACTGAAAAGCCTTAACTTCCTGTCCTCCCTAACCTAGGAAGCTGGTACCTCAACCACCATCCTTACCACCTTCCTTTAAATCTCAGAAGCTGAGGACTTCTGCCTCTAGCTCAAGTTCAATCTCTCCGCCTGTGCTGCTGATCCTATCCTACACCATCTCCTCTAAAACCCCGCTACTCAAAGTGCAATCCCCATCCAGCAGCAGTGGCATCGCCTGGAGGCTTATTGGAAATGCATAATCTCAGTCCCACCCACAGCTACTGAAGCAGATTCTTCATTTTGACACATCCCCAAGTGATGCGTATTCACACTAAAGTTTGAGAAACAATGCTCTCAAACTCTGCCCTTGAGCAGCAATCTCTCCCTAAAAATAACCACATAAACCCTGATCTAGAGTAGGGGGTCAGCAAACTTTTCCTGTAAAGGACCAGACTATAAATATTGTAGCCACTGTAGTGCAAAAGCAGTCATAGACAATATGTAGACAAATGGGCATGCCTGTGTTTCAATAAAACTTTATTTATAAAAACAGGCAGTGAGCAGAATTTGACCTACAAACCATAGTTTGCTGACCCCTGACTAGAGTACAGACACTGGGTTGATTTAGTACCCAATGGCAATTGTTCACCATTCCACCTAAATCTTCTGAAAGTGGTTGGAAAAGAACTGCATAAAGAATCAGAACATGGGGGTTCTAGCCCTGGTCTGACCACTCACTATAGTTATATAATCCTAGACAGTTGCTAAGCCTTCCTGAATTACCATTTCCTCATTTTTTAAAAGGATATAGGAATATCTGCCCTTGCCTTTCTCATAGATTTAAGGACAAATGAGGACATGTATGTGCCAATGTTTTGAAAATTAAAGTGTTATAGTTGTTAGTTCCTTTTGTGATTGCTTTTTTAATGATTCAGGATAAAGTAAGAATCTTTAAGAAGTTGCCTGCTCCTCCCCAACAAGTGAAAGGTAAATTCAGTTTTTATGCAAGATCAGTCACATGCTCACAAGCCTCTTAAACACATGTCAAATTTATATCTTGGTTAATCCTGGATTGGCATCATTTTCATTAGGATTTCACTTAAAATAAGACAAACCAATTCCCGAATCAGCATATATTAAACAATAAATCAGATTTTTCATTGGGATTTTAGGAATTTAAAGGAAAAAAGAAGCCTGGCAATCCTTGGAAAAGAGCATTTCCAACTGCAGTACAACTGTGTTCTTCTCAGCAGACTCCCAAGACACTGCTAACCCACCAGTGAGGCACAGTAATGGCTTTTTCCTTTTCCTCTGATCACAACATCTGTTATATTACTACCTAAATGACTGGTAGTAATATTATTTACCAGTACACAGATGACTAAATTCTACTTCCAAATGCCTGAAATTTAGGAGGCAATAGCTCCAAAATGTCTCAAATCCAAGGACTGCATGACTTTGCAACATTCTAATCATTTGTAAAGCCTTCTCCACAAGCATACAGAGTAAAGAGGTATTGAATACCATCAACTGCCTGGTCCTTGGGACCTTTCTCTTATTTAGAGCCTGATAAGATAAAATAAAAAGTGAGAAGATAAAGATGTTATTGTCTCCTGCCAGCTGTGTTGGTGGATGCCGAGCCAGAGTGAGCAGTAATTCCCAGGCCATCCTGGGAATACTCGGTCTTCCTTTCACAAGTTGACACGGAGCTGAAATTGACTCAAACAAAGAAGTACATTACCTGCCCTGATATACACCTGATGAACCTGCTGCTGCTGCTTCTTTTTAATCCGAGAATATTGCTGCTTCAGCGCGTTGATATCTGTGGTCATGCGTTCCATCATCATACTGTTAAAAGCTGCGTGGTATTCACTTCGGCAGGAATTGATCGCTCCTGGACTCAGCTCCGCAATGTTATTGGATCTCAGATTCTGGTCCCCATTTGGTTCTATATTCCACGGAATAGAGACAAGGAGACAGTATCACTGGAGGAGAACGGGACTAACTGGGAATTGATTACACTATATAACCTGGGGTAGTATCTTTACCTCCAGGAAATTCTGAACCACAAAAAACATGTACAGTACAATTTGTCTAGTACTTGTTTTTATTTGGTCCTGAAAATATTTCTGCATTTTCTTATTAGGCTAACTGTGAGTCTGAAACGAGCTGTGTGGGTTCATTGTTTGATTTTATTACCCCTTTGTTCATTATATGGACATAAGGTCGGCTGTTTCCAGATAAAAATCACTGTCATTTTCTAAAATTCCCTTAGAAAAATATAACTCTAGCTGTCTAAAGTCAGGGTACAGATTTCCATATAACTGCATGAGGATTTACAAGGTTCCATATAACTAACTGCATGAGGACTCACAACTATAAATTTGTAAATTTTACACTGTAGGGTTTAGTCAGTCATTAAAAGTGAGTTTTTCTTAAGTTAAAAACAGCAAGATAGGGGCTTCCCTGGTGGCGCAGTGGTTGAGAATCTGCCTGCCAATGCAGGGGACACGGGTTCGAGCCCTGGTCTGGGAAGATCCCACATGCTGCGGAGCAACTAGACCCGTGAGCCACAACTACTGAGCCTGCACATCTGGAGCCTGTGTTCCGCAACAAGAGAGGCCGCAACAGTGAGAGGCCCGCGCACCGAGATAAACAGTGGCCCCCACTCGCCGCAACTAGAGAAAGCCCTTGCACAGAAACGAAGACCCAACACAGCCATAAATAAATAAATTAATTAATTAAAAAAAAAAAACCAGCAAGACATTCTATAAGATTATCAAGACTTTAGATCATGGTATCACTAGAAATGAATGTTTTTATTCATTTAACAAGCATTTCCTGACTGTCTACTATGTGTGTTATCTCTGATGTGGTTTTTGCTCCTGTTAACACCAACAACTAGTAGATTTATCCCTTAAATAAATTTGAGATTACCTCCAAGAAACAGAAATAAGTACAGTGTGAAAATACACTCACATGCCACACAGGTAAACAGGGGATAAAATGAGGCTTTTCTAACACGATATGTAAAACTTGCCTGGGGACAAGCTTAAAAAAAAAGATTAGTAGGGGATTTCAAGTATCCTAACATCTGCTGAAAGTGTTATTCAGATAAAGACTGAACATCTGGTAAACTTTCTTTTTTATTGAAAATACTTCTCTAAGAAGAAGAAAATTAAAAGAGGACCTCTAATCTAACTAAAGTAAAACCAACGAGAAAGACTAAGGATGAAATTTAGGTGAAAATGACCATGTCATCCCAGAGCCTATAATTGCACAGAAAGAATAACAGGGGGGAAAAAATGGAACATAGACCCAGATGACAGAAAGCAGATTCAAAAACGTTAGAGTTAAAATACTTATTGATCCCGTGGCTAGAAACCAAAAGCTAAAAATCAGGCAACTAAAGAGGAGATAGAAACCATTACAAAAGCAATAGAACTCTTGTTGAGTTCAGATTTTTTAAAGTCATTTAAAAAGATGACAGGGGAGTACATACCAAGAACACACACACAAAATGACATGAACCGAACATTAAGCAGGTTAAAACTCAAAACAAGCTAAGGCTTGCAGAACATACTCAAAACTACCACGACCAAAACAACAACAGCAAAACAAACAAACAAAAAGCAAGCAAGAGGAACAAAAACAAGAAAATAGCCCCATGACTTTGAGAAGGCAGTATAAAGCTAGCAGATGGCAAAGAGAATGCAGAGGTGCCTGACATCTTTTGTTTCTGTCCTCTTTCAGCAAGGAGAATGGTCTTCAAACTAGAATAAATGTCATAAAGGAAGAGCTGCCACCAAAGATAGGAAAGATCATAGTGGGGGAAGCACGAACTGCTTCAAAAGAGTTCACTACATGAATAATGTCCGATCTATTTTCTGCAAGAAAAAAAACAAACATAGCATGACATTCAATTCAGAGCACCACTTTTTAAGAGGGATACTATCAAACTGCAGGACATTTAGAGGTGAATTTATAGAACATTAGAAGTTCTGGAAGACGTATCTTTGAGAAATTCTGAATTTGGACCATGAAGAAACTTTTGGGGGCCGTGATGACTGTCGTCGAGATTCAAAGAAACATCCAGCAGAAGAGGGAGCAGACTTGTTCTGTTTAGTTCTGAAGAGAAGAACTATTAATAGAACCAGTAAGTGGAGTTTATCTCTTCAAAACTAGAAACCCTGGGCTAAGCAGAGGAATTAGCAGAATGTCTTATGAGATAATGAGTTTCTGGTCACTGAAATTCAAGTAGAGGTACCATAATATTTTGGCTTTAGAGAGTATTTCTATAGTGGAAAAGAAGCCAGTCTATAATGAATTCACAATTTAACTCAAACAGAATGTAGTAAGCATCTATTATATGCCAGGCTCGGTGCTAAGGAACTGAGCACACAACGTTAAATCAGACGAGTGGGAGGCAAAACGAATCATAAAGAAAAAGAAATATGTATTATGCATGTAACACATAACAGAGAGATCCTCCTAAATGATAAAGTAACAGAGAAGTTACTTTTTTTTTTTTTAACGTGATGATCCATTCATTTATTTATTTATTTATCTATTTATCTATGGCTGTGTTGGGTCTTCGCCTCTGTGCAAGGGCTTTCTCTAGTTACCGCAAGCGGGGGCCACTCCTCATCGCAGTGCGCCGGCCTCACACTATCGCGGCCTCTCCTGCCGCGGAGCACAAGCTCCAGACACGCAGGTTCAGCAATTGTGGCTCACAGGTCCGGCCGCTCCGTGGCATGCGGGATCTTCCCAGACCAGGGCTCGAACCCGCATCCCCCGCACTGGCAGGCAGACTCCCAACCACTGCACCACCAGGGAAGCCCCCACAGAAGTTACTTTTAATAGAGACCTTTAATAGTGGTAATCAGTGCAGGAAACAACAGGCATTTATAGGACACAATAATACTACCCTTGCTATAGTGAACCAACACATTGTGAGTATCTAATAGACGCCACCTCTTTACCTTTAACTTGCTTTTGGTACTTCTGCAGTTCAGGTGCCAGGAGCCCACTAAAAGGTCCGAGACACCCCACTGCATTAGCAATAGCATCTTCATCGTCTGGGTCATTCTCTTCATCGCTGTCTCTGACCTTACCACGTCGTCTTGGAAAACATAAAAGAAAAAGGAATATTTTTTTCAAAAAGTGGTATTATTTTTAAATAAGTAATATAGCCACATGACTTAAATGACATATATATAAATTATATAAATTTCTATAACATATTTATATTATATTTATATAATTATATATTATACTTATATAATTTATATATACATAAAGTCCATCTCCCATCCCTGTCCAACTTCTACCCTGTTCTTGCCCCACTTAATCCCCACAGGTGACCACTGTTACTAGTTTCTGATGTATTCTTCAGCTTCCTTATCAGTTAAATAAGCAAATATGACTATACAGTCTTACTTTTCTCCTCTTATTCATAAGTATTAGCATGCTATATATAAGTATACTCTCCTGCACCTTGCTTTTATTCACCTAAAAAAAAAATCTCTCCATATTCACACAGAGCTTCCTCCTCATCCTTTTCTTAATGGCTGCACTGTACTGTATGTGTGTACTGTATTGTACGTATGTAGCCCACGTTATAGAACCAGGCTGCTAAATGATGCACACTCAAGTGGTTTCCAATATTAAACTATTATAAACAACACTGCAATAAATAACCTTATACATACTGTGTTTTGCATGTGTACAAATATATTTGTTGGATAATTCAGAAAGGTAGAATTGCTGGGTCAAAGGATATATGCAATAGTAATTTGGGGAAATATGCTCAAATTGCCTGCCCCAAATCCCATGGTAATTAACCTCTCATGAGCAAAGTGTAAGTGTGCCTGTTTCCCCATAGCCTTATCAACAGAGAACACATCAACCTTTTGAATTTTTGTCAACCTGATAGGTGAAAAAAACAGAATCTCAATCTTGCTTTAAGCTGCATTTCTCTTAGTCCAAGTGAAGTTGCCTTTTACGTAAACTGCCTATTCCCATACTTTCATCATTTTTCAGACGGTGGTCATTTTCTTATTGACTTCTAAGAACTTTATATATGAGAGGAATCAGTTACAAATATTTTTTCACAAATATTTTTGTGTTTGCTTATGAAGGTTTTCTTTTGCTCTGTTTTGGTTTTAGTCATGCAGAAAATTATTTTTAAAGTACTTAATTTTTTTTCCTTTATTGTTTTTTTTGAGTCAGTTATTAAGGCCTTCCCAATTCCAAAGAACTAAAGATATCCTTCCACATTTTCTTCTGCTTATTATTTCAGTTTTTTCCATTTAACTGTCTCATCTCTATGGAGTTTATCCTGATGTATGGTATAAAGTATGACTCTAACTTTATTTCTTTCCAGATTGAGTCTCATTGGCCCAGCACCATTTACTAAATAGTATATCTTTTCAGTGTTGATTTACATTTTCATATATTAAATTCCTGTGTGTGTGTGTGTGTATGTATATATATATATTTGTCAATTTCTGGTCTAAACTAGCTCATCTGCCTACACTTTTTTGAATCTACCCTTTTTTAATTACTGAGATTTTTAATATTTGATATTTTTAAATAAGTTGTGGGGTTGCTAAATATCCCTTTAGTTTATGTTCCAACCTTCTTTGGAAAGTACACTTTCAAAAATCTCCCTCTTGAATTTAAATCAAAACTTTTGGGAAAGAGATATTCAGATTTCAAGCACCAAACTACTTCAAATGTATTTCTGGGGTTTAACAAATATTAATAACAAATTAAGGTATTAAGTCTTCCATCATGAAAACAACAAGGAAAAAAAAAAAGGACCTTACCCAGAAACTGAGGTGGGCTTAATTGTGGCTGGGAATGGTGTAATGTTGTAGGTGTATTTTTCCCTCAGCTCTGCCAACTGTGGAAAAGGGAATGGAGCCATAGAATACACAGTCTGGAAAACAAGAACAAAAATGCCAAGTCTGAACTGGTGGCCTTAAACAACTCTTATCAATCCTGCAAAGACATTAAAGTTCTATGATTTGGGTGTGAAGAGGTAGATACTGCTCCTTACACAGCAGGTGGAGAGAATATACTTCAATATCGTTTTAGAGAAAGACAAAAGAATACTGATATTATAAAAAAAAATAAATTAAAAAAAGAATACTGATAAAACAACAGCTAGTCCCCAAATCAACCCAGCTGGGACTGGGCACTCCAACTGGTGAACATGGGTGGGCAAATGGGGACAGTCTGACGTTCTCTTGCTCATTTGATAGATGGGTTAATTCAGAAATTCACAGCTCCCTATTACTTCTTTCACAGTGAACCCATCAATCTTCTTCATATGTACCACTCGTTTTTCAAACCTTTGCTTGATGATCGTTATAGGCATTAAATGTCAGCCTTCCGGATACAATTACGTCTGGGGGACAATCTTGTGATCACCTGCAAGCTTTCTCCAAAGATACCACCTTTTCAAATGTCTGTGAGTCAATTCTAGGTGAAAATTGTTAACTGTTATTTTTAAAGAAAAAAGAAAAAAAGTGACAGGGTGTAAAGCATAGGCTGTTAAAAATCTATAAATAAAAATGGGAAAAGCACCTGTGCTTCCTCCAGGATTTTAAGATTATATACCATTCTACCAGCAGGAGGAAAATCATCTTGCTTGTTCTCTTAATTTTATGAAAAATTTAACTGCTCCAAACATATTTCTTCAATCTTTCAGGTTCTTATTCACCAGAAAATGTATATTAACCACATTAACTTTCATTTCTTCCAGGAAGCCATTCAAATGTCCTGATAACACTTTTCTAGGACAATATTTTGAAGTGGTATTTTTCATTTCAGCAGGACTGTTTTCCTGAAGGCTTAGGAGATGTCTAATATCTGCACAGGTAGGAAAAGGAGGGCTCTGAAAGGGGCTTCCTAGCACTGCAGCCTCACCCCATAACTCAGAGCCACCACCGGGACAGTCCACCATAATTTCGATTCTAAACAGTCTGCACATCTGACTGTCCCCAAACTTCTGTGGTATCCGCTTACACCTTAGTGTAACATCCCAAGATTCCAAACGAGGAAGTGTTGACTAAAATTCCTTCCCTTTGATTCTCCATTGCTTATTATGCAAAGTTACCACAAAAAGTCATCTCCAAGTCATATTATCTCACACATACTTGATTACAGACAGTCCCTGACTTACAACGGTTCAACTTAAATGATTTTTTCCACTTTACGAAGGTGCGAAAGTGATACACATTCAGTAGAAACCCTTCTTCGAATTTAGAATTTGGAACTTTTCCTGGGTTTACGATACGCCATAGGTCCTCTCTCGTGATGCTGGACAAGGCAGCTCCCCATCAGCCACGTGATCACGAGGGCAAACAACCAATACATTTACAACCATTCTGGACCCAGACAACCGTTCTGTTTTTCACTTGCAGTTCAGTGTGCAATGAATTACATGAGTCATTCAACTCTTCATATAAAATAGGCTTCGTGTCAGATGATTTTGCCCAACTGTAGGCTAATGTAAGTGTTCTGGGCATGTTTAAGGCAGGCCAGGCTGAGCTGTGATGTTTGGTAGGTTAGGTATATTAAATGCATTTTCAACTTATGAAGGGTTTATCTGGATGTAACCCCATGGTAAGTCCAGGAAGATCTGTGTACCCCAAAGGCTGAGAAGCAGTACAAATTTACTAATAGTGAACTGTTCCCCACTGGGAAGAAGCAGAAGGCACCCTGTGGTTCCCACTAGTCTGGAGTGTGAGACTAAGCTGGTTCCCAACCTCTCCAGGCCTCCTTTTTCTCACCTGAAAAAATGAAGGCATGGAACTCAGGATGCTGGTTACCTCTGAGAGGAGAGGGGGTGGCGGGATCAGAGAGAAGGGTATGAGGGTGTTCACCTGTGTTGTTAATGTTTTATTTAAGTTGGGTCGTAGGTGTGTAAGTTTTGTTATATTATTTTAATACATTCTGTATGCCTGAAATACGTCATATAATTTCATTAATAACATGGTCAGAGTACACTCTCACATTTTTTGATCCCACAAAGTTTACCAGCCCGAGAAGCTGCTTTACTGCCAGTATGGAATTCTTCCCTCCTTGCTCCTGTGACCTGTCTTAACTCCACATACCCTTTTGGGGGAAATGGAGAGATGTGAAAACCTCAGCACCCCAGCTTTAAGTCCAGAGCATGGCACCTCTACTTGGGCCTCAGTACAGCAGCGTCAGTCTCTGACACATCAAATGTTGGTCCCACTGCTGGGCCAAGAGTCAGCCTGTCCCTCCCTCATGAGATTTTTCTTCCTTAACAATTTAGAAACCTGGTTCAGATTTCAAGAAACCCATACCATGCAATGAATAGCACGGTGACTATAGTTAATGATACTATATTGCGTATTTGAAAGTTGCTAAGAGAGTAGATCTTAAAAGTTCTCATCACAAGAAAAAAAAAATTGTAACTGTGTGTGGTGATGGGTGTTGACGGGACTTATTGTGATCATTTCACAATATATACAAATTTCGAATCATTATGTTGTATACCTGAAACTAATGTAATGTTATATGCCAATCATATCTCAATAAAAGAGAAACCCACACCATCTGGATTCAAGTTTAAAAGATGAAATTATTAATGCTAGGAATTTCAAAATTCTCTACAAACAAAGTAAGATGTCTCATTGGAGACAATTAGTGGGATGTCTAGCTGAAGATTCACTTGTGTTTTATTTTTGCCAGTTTTATTAAAAGTTATCAGAAAACTCCTTTGTCCAGCCTCATGAAGGAAGTGTATAAGAAAAGAAAGGGCTAATAAGGACCTACTGTATAGCATGGGAAACTCTACTCAATACTCTGTAATGGCCTATATGGGAAAAGAATCTAAAAAAGAGTGGATATATGTATATGTATAACAGATTCACTTTGCTGTACACCTGAAACTAACACAACACTGTAAATAAACTATACTCCAATAAATATTAAAAGAAAAAAAAGAAAGAAAGGGAAGTACATCTTGCCCCTACTCTGTCCCATCCTGCTCCAGGGTAAATAGTCTGGGGTCTTACCAAGCTCCTTCAAGGGCGACTCAGCTAAAGACATTGGACCAAAAAGAACACTGGCTCCACTGAGCTGCATTCTCTATTCCTGGTCTTTCTTTCTCTATAATTTACTTTTAGTTAGCCCTTCAAAGCATACATCGGTGTTCCTGAAACAAATGTGCTTATAGTACTTTGCATATATTCACTCACTTATTTAAAGGTCTCACATGTCGGCAGGCATGTTTATCCCATGAAGGTACACCACACACACGACCACAGTCCTCAGGATACCTGAGAAGCTGTAGATTTCCAACTGTGTAAATCAGAGATTTACAACAGATTTCAAGAAAGGAATTTTACTAATCATCTTAGAGCCAAAGTATAGTACATGAATAGGGTCTTAGGGTTAGAAAGAAATTTAAACATAATTTAGTTCAACCTCCCTCCCAAGCAGGAGTTCCCTCTAAAGCATCTCCAACAGATGGTCATAAAGGCATCGCTTAAACACTTTCAGTTACGGGCACACACAATTCTGCAAGGCAGACGGTTTCATTTTTGACAGCACTAACTAATCAAACAGTAACCTTCTACTGGACAAGCATTCACATCCATGTAATTTCTACTTCATCACTGATAGAAAAAAGGGAACAGTCCAAGGGCAGGTCCTGCCTCATGGCACATGAAAGCTCCCCGCAGGTAATAGTAAATTATTGACAACCACTTTGGGCTAGGTTTTCCTAAGCACCTAAAACCCATCTAGTAAACAGCATCTAACTAACTTTTCTCTATATTACTCTTAAAGAATTCATGAGAGACTTTGTCAAAAGTCTTACTGAAATCCATATACATTTCATCAGCATTCTCCCAATATCTTTTTCTAACATTATTGTTTTTTTTAAATGGCCATTACTAGTAAAATAAAAGAGTGATGCAATTTGCAGGGAGAAAAAACCCAGTAGATTATTTTGCGTATGGCACCTAGAACTGAAAAAAATACGGAAGACCAAGCAGGGAGAACGTTTTCATCTCTTCAGCTCGGAAATAAAGATATTGTATGCAGTCCAAATTTTTCATCTGGAGTCATTTCAGGTTTGCTGACAGACTTAAAGTCTACCATAATTGGATCACAGCCATTGAATTAATTTTTTTTAAGAGTACAGAAAAGACAGTGCTTGAAATGACATTCAGCATTTCTCTCCTTAATACTCTACAATGTCAAGGAAAACCAACAAGCCTATTTACTGCCCAAACTACCAACACACATTTAAATAGACATTTATATTTAGGCACTGCTGAAAAGGAACTATATTTCTCTTTTTCATTATTGACATGCTTTAAAAGAAACATGAAAACATAAATTGTACAAAATTAGGCTCAATTCATCTTCACCAGATGTTTTCCTCGGCAGGAGAAATGCTACTAAAATGGAATTCTAATCAATCAAGCCACAGCCTACATTTTTCCTTCCAGGATTCTCTTAAAGCAGAGTAAAGAAGGGGTGCTGGGGCTTCCCTGGTGGCGCAGTGGTTGAGAGTCTGCCTGCCAATGCAGGGGACACGGGTTCGAGCCCTGGTCTGGGAAGATCCCACATGCCGCGGAGCAGCTGGGCCCGTGAGCCACAACTACTGAGCCTGCGCGTCTGGAGCCTGTGCTCCGCAACAAGAGAGGCCGCGATAATGAGAGGCCCGCGCACCGCGATGAAGAGTGGCCCCCACTTGCCGCAACTGGAGAAAGCCCTCGCACGGAAACAAAGACCTAACACAGCCAAAAATAAATAAATAAATAATAAAAAAATAAAAATAAAAGGAATTCCTTTAAAAAAAAAAAAAAAAAGAAGGGGTGCTCCTTTCTCCTGATACTTAAGACTGGAAATTCCTAAAGGACAAAGATGGAGTACCTCAACATATCTATCATTCCTTCTGGCAATGTTTAAACTGTAGGTGAGATAAAACGTTGCTCATTCTTCTAAAAGGGATTTCAGCTTTTAGAAAGTCATGTTTTCAATGAGGTGGAAGCCCTGTGTTGGGTGGTGAGGAGAAGCACTTGGCCAGGTGTCGAGCTTGGGCCCCAGTCCTGGGTCTGCCACTAGACAACCTAAGAATATGGCAAGATGCTCACTCTCCATGTCTTAGTTTCTTCTCTGTAAAATGACAGAATTAGGTTAGTGGACCGTTAAGCTTCTTTCAAACCAGTGTTTGTCTAAGTGTCAGCTCAAAGCCACTTGCATCAGAACCACCCACGGGCCAAATATCTGCCTTTTAATTCACTCTTGACATGCTGCTTATACACAGTCAAGTTTGAAAACCACTGCCTCGAGTTCTAATGTTCTATAACTCTGTGTATGCATTGAGCAACCAGGTGGATTCTTAGCACTACATTAGATGTTATGGGGATACAGAGTAGTACAAGGCCCTTATCATTAAGGAACTTGCTAGATAAGATTAACATATTTGAAAAAATACCAAACAATATAAAATAATTTGTAATGAACATTAAGTCAATCGCTGACAATCTGAAGTACTGAAGGAGTAGGGAAGAGGTATCATCAACGAGGGCTGAGATGACAGAGCCTGAGGGGAGGGGAGAACAGACTGAGTGGGATCCAGTAGACAGAAAGGATTTGCCCAGATAGGGTGTCAGAGGGAACCACAAGCCCTGTCATGGGGATGAGCAGGGCCCACAGAGGACTGGGTGGGGACAGAGCTATGGCCAGTGCAATAGGTCCTGGCTGTGAAGTAGTGGGGAGCGCCTCTGCATAGGTAAGAAATGGGGCAACCACAGAATACCTCCAATGCAACCAGTGTGAAGACAAATCCACCTTCCTCCCCCCGTGAACTTTCCCTCTTCTTCCTAAGCCAGAAACCTGGGGGCTGTCCTTGGCTCTCCCTGTCTTTCTCCCTCACCCCATGTCCACTTCCCACGGCCAAGTCCTGTCAACTTCATCTTCTAAGTACTGCCTCTGTTCCATTCTTGCTTCTACCCTTCACTGCCTCCCCACGGTGACCCCTTCAAGTCCACCCTTCACAGAGCTGCCCCTGTAGTCGACATCAGACACAATTGAGACCACTTCCCTCTTCTTCCTAAAACCTCTCAGGCCCACAGCGCTTCTTCTTCCCTTTCCAAAGGTTCCACAGAGGCCCAAGAACTCCAGCAAACACAACCTCACAACCACTGACCTCCAGGATCAAGTCCACACTCCTTACCATGGGGAGCGGTCTCCCACGAGCCATCCCTGTATACCAAACTCCTGTAGCTTCCTTCCCACACCATAAAGGTTTTCATTGCCAATGCCTTGGCTCATGCTGTTCCCTCAGCCATGAACTGCCTCTCTGCTCTGCACCACTGCCTCAAACATATACACCCACACACCCCACACGTGCATGCACCCATGCACACACACACACACACACAGACACACACACACGCACACACACAGCCCGACCTACTCCTATCCATCTTGAAAGGTAAAACCAGATATTAATTCCCTCAAGAAAGCCTTCTGACAGAGAGAGATGCTCAATTAATATTTGGAGAAGTTAATACAGGGCCTAGAAAACTAGGCCAAAACATTTTATTTACTGCAGTTAATAACAAGGAAGCACAGAAGGTTTTATGAAGAACAATAAAATGACCAAAGCAGTAAGTGTGGACGAATGCTCTGTGAGCAAAGTGAGGACTGTATTAGGGCAGAGGGACCCTAGAAGGAGGGCCATCATCTCCGAGTGTGGTTTAATTCAGCAAACATTTACTGAGAAAGAGAAGGTAGAAAACTAGTTGCAGACTCTCAGTAGATATTTGCTTAATGAATTAATACATTTACTGTGCAGTACCAGTAAAAGGCAAAGTGCTCTGTGTTATGAGCAAAGCACAGCCCCTGTCCTCAAGGAACTTACAATATCCCTGAGGAAATAAGATACAGCCTCAAATCAAGGTAGAATGTAATGAAGGCTCACAAAAGAGGTACTAGGAAAATATGGTGAGTCAAAGAAGGAGACGCTTTCAGTTGAGACTATCAGAACGTTTCACGAAGAAGATGCCATCTGAACTGGAACTTTCACAAGGAGGCAGGCCTCAAACACGTGAAGGGAGAAGAGAAAGACTGAACCGAGAGAGCAAAGGTATAGAGCAGGCATATTCCCAGGCATTTCTGGGAACACGGAAGACAGTGTGACTTGACTAGACGAGGTCAAGGGTACAAAAGGGAGGAATAGGAACTATGGCTGAAAAGATGGTTTAATGCCAGACAGTCAAGAGCACCGGATGATAAGCTGAGAAATCCATGCTTTGTGTTGTAGGCAGTGAGTAGTCACGGTAGTTTCATGAGTGAGGGAGAAGGGATGAGATCTCACAGTCCCGCTTGGGGCACGTGAACCAGGCAATTCTGTAGGATGTAAAGGATCTCACATGTGGAAAATGCCAAGCTGGGACCTCACATCCACAACAATGTTCAATAAAAGGCACTTCCCTCTAAGAGACAGAATGAGCGATGAAGCAACAGCCCAGGATGTGTGAGAGGAGTTGAAAGCAGAACACAGAGGTCAGGGGCAGATAGAGCGTTCCACCTCTGAGACAGACAGGAAAGAAGAAAGACCAGATGACAATGCAAAGAAAACGTGAAATACAAAATATGAATGTTCAGGGAAGTTATACCAGGTTGTCAGTATTCTCAATGAATCAGGCAGCTGTCTGCTAAAAGTGAGGGATTCTGAGAAAGAGCTGGAGGTAGCAGGATACAAGCAAAGGAGTGGAACCTCTTCACTTGACAAGTCCTAAATCAGGGCCTGAGTCTTTGTTTTCTAACCTGTTGACTGGGTTCCACCACCCAAAAATGACCGCAGGCATGGAACCCAACATGAAAGCTGACACCAAAAAAAAAAAGGAGAGAGAAAACACAGAGAAAGAAGGAACTAAGGCCCAAGGACAACCTTGGACAAGACCAACTGTTGGTCAGTGGGCAGGAGGAAGGAAGAACTAGGAAGAGAAGCAGTGGTCAGAAGCGGGAGGAGACTGCAGAAAAATCATGTTACAGAGCCTAATGGAAGAGAGCATGTTCACAAATCTGCTATCTCTTCTATACTCACTGCCAATTTTAATGATTTGGCGAATGTAATCTTGAGATACAGCAACATGCCAGAAAAATGACAAAACCCTTCAAGTCTTCCATTTTGAAATTTATGATTCATATGTAATAACATGAGTTGCAAATGTGGGCAAAACAAATAAACCAAAATGCTGATTAGAATAATCTCCTTTTTTATCCTCAATAATCCCTTCCCAGAAATAATTATTTCTCCCCACAAGTCTCCCTTTACGGCTAAGAATCAGATTCAGAACAAATACCTGGTGATCTGGGGGTGAGGGAGGAGGTCTGGTGGTTTTTTGGTTTGTTTTTGTATTGCACGTTATGATTTTTAAGCAACACAGTTGGAACGAAAGCCGTAACAAATATCCATTTCTTCCTTCCTCTTGTGACACAGTTAGATTCTTTACAAATTATATATAGACTCTTGGTCATTTGTAAAACTACATCTGAGGGCTGGGCAAATACATTTCCCAAGACCGCTGCTCTGGCACTGCTTGTTCCCACGGTACCAGGGTCCCCCGAGCCAAGGGGGGTGGCACTGCCCACTCACCTGCATGAGTTCATGGCTTTCCAGAAGATCATTCTCCAGCATATCCTGGGTAAGGCGCCCCATGGTGCTATAGAATTCATCTGCTGTTTCACAACATTCTATCTGCCTAGATAAAGGACAGAAAAAGGAACTGTTTAGGACACCCATGCTATCAGGTACATGCTGCAGGCACAACAAGACATGTTTTCTCCTGCCATCAAATCGACCGAGTTAGCAACCAACAAAAATCAAAATCCTATGATACACTCACAGTACAGCCTGTTTTAGGCAGAGAAAAGATTTAAAAAATTCGAAGGGCAATGTAAAGGTACTTATTCTAGGATGAGTTCCCATCTTTGCTATGCTGCTCCCCTGACTCAGAGCCCCACCTGTGGCATCTGTATTGTTTCCATGTGACACATTCTACACATCAGAATACCGATCACTGATCAGAAATTATAAACAGGAAATTGGGTGCCCAAGTACAATTATTCCCTAGAGGGAATCTGTTTCTCTGGACCTTCAAACTGCAGTGGCATCGACAGACTGAAACCAAACCATAGTAGAAGTGAAAGATTAAATATGCAAAAACTTTAACTGCATATTTCATCAGTCCACAGGATATTTTCACAGGTAGTCTTTTCAGCCCTTCTCAGGACACTGCTGCTAGTTGGAAATTACACCCTGTTTCTTGTATTTGGTTCAACATGTAAATAAAGAATCTGTCACCTCCCATCCTGTGAGACAGGTGAGACTTTAATCCTTCTTCTAGAGGGGGAAAGAATAACCCAAAGCAAAGAGACCTGTGTATTTGTTTTATCTATTATGACATTCTTCTTATAGCAGGATAACTCTATTTGCCCACCAATCATAAGACATGCTCTTTGGCATACACTAAGGTTAGGGGATTCCCATAGAGCCATCCAAAAACAATATGATGATGGGAAAATTCCATGCTCTGGAGTGCTGTTCAAATCCCACTGCCACAATCATGCAAATAAATAAATGAAATAAACGGCTGACGTGTCAATGAAAAATACCGAGTAGCATGTGGGCATAAATAAAGTGGTTATTAAGTTTATCCTGCGAGCGGCAGGAAGAGTGAGGAAGAGAAGTAATGCCTAAGATGAGTTTTGAAAAATATTCTGCAGGTTGACAAGGTGGAAAAAGCATCCCAAAGATGTGGATACAGGAGACAGAAGGCACTACCGGGGCGGGGAACTGCACGTAGGTCCCCACCACCAGCATGGGAGCGGCTGCATAGCTGGGGGCGCCAGGGAGAGCTGAGGGCAGAGAGGTGCAGAGAGCAGATCGCAAAGGCCTCCCCTGCCTGCCGGGGCCCCTCAGGACAAGAGGCACTGAAAGGCCTTTAATATGGAGTGTGGGAACAGACATGCCCTTGGCAAGGTTGCCCGGGAGGTGGCGTGGCGAGTTCGGGGTACGATGGGGAGGCCAGGGAGGACAGTGCCAGGCATGAGGCAACGAGGGAGGGAACCAAGGCAGTCAGGTCAGAGAAGAAAGGACATGTGAAGGAGATGCCAGTGGGGCTAAGGAGATGGTCTACAGCTTACATGTTCCAAACGTACCTCTGGTATGAGCAAAGGAGGAAATTTCACGTTGCAGAAGCAGGGTGATGGGAAGGGTCCCGTGGATAACCACACACAAGGCACATATGTTACTCAGGTACACATAAGCTGGAGATCACCTGCATACTGTTTACGATTTTTCCAATGGAAAGTTTGTGGACAAGATCACAGGCCCTGGAGTCTGACTGATTACAGTCAGAAAGATCCAGGATTAAGTCCCAGCTCCGCTACTCATTAGCTGTGAGACACTGAACTAGCTAATTAGCCTTCCTGGGGTAGTTTTCTCACTTGAAAAGACAGGGAGAATAATCCTACCTAATTCACAGGGTTGTGGGGAGAATCAAATGAGATGATGTGTTTAAACTTCCTAACACAATGACGGCACTGCAGGTACTTGATGTTGTATACATGTTGGTTGCCTCTCCTTTCGTTTAACAAGCTGCACGCTCAAAACATGTGTAATTATAATAAGCAAAGACTATGAAACATTTAAAATTCTACCAGTCTGATTCATAGATCCCTGAACTTCATAAACAGGAGCCATTTGTAAGCAATAGATTCACATTATTAAAAGCACAGATTATAGAGCCAAGGTACCTAGGTTCAAAATCAGGCCTTTCCACTTACTAACTGGGTGATTTGGGGCAATTTACTTAACTTCTCTGTGCCTCAGTGCCCACATCTATAAAATGGGGATGATAACAGTACCTACCTCATAGGATGATGGTGAGGACTAAATGAGTTAACTTTACATCTAGAGTGCTTAGAACCATGCCTGTCCATTGCAAGCACTCCATGAATATTGGATTTTAAGTGTAGCTATTATTATTTCAACAGTGTGCCATCCTTGGGATGACCATATGAATAAATTCTGATCCTACAGATAATGGATAGATGGGAATAAAATGAGAACCACATCTTTTCCTCCTGCCCCATAATTAAGAACTAACAAAAAGGGGACCCTAACTGACTCAGCATACAGTAAAGTGCTTCAGCATTTTAATCCCATAAGCTAATTACTCAGTAACTATCATACCAGTTAGAGTGTGATAGTGTTTGATAGAGAAATTATCAAAGCTCAAAGAGTTTACGAGGTGTAGAGTGGGTTGGAAATATGTGACTGCAGAAAGAGGTAGACATTGGAAGAAAGTAATCAGATAAGTAAATAGCACAACAAACCCCTCACAGATGAATTTATTTGCCTAGCTGAAAAGCTATGTACAATAAAACAAAGGCAAAGGAGATAGCTATATGATATTTTAAAATACTTCCACACAACAATGATTTTTTTTAATCCCTGAATTGATAGTCAGTGGATCTTTCTTACAAAAAGTAAAAAATACTGCAAGTCTCCCAGGAAACAACTTGTCATAGATAAAAAGGCTACTGAAAAAGTTTTTGATCCGTGTCGTCTATGGGTACCCGCTCAAGTCATTTAACAGCTCTAGGAAAGAAACATTAAAAACTTCTCTGCATCTTCAAGTGGCACATATATACAATGGAATATTACTCAGCCATAAAAAGAAATGAAATTGAGTTATTTGTAGTGAGGTGGATGGACCTAGAGTCTGTCATACAGAGTGAAGTTAAGTCAGAAAGAGAAAAACAAATACCGTATGCTAACGCATATATATGGAATTTTAAAAAAAATGGTACTGATGAACCTAGTGGCAGGGCAGGAATAAAGACGTAGACATAGAGAATGGACTTGAGGACATGGGGAGGGGGAAGGGTAAACTGGGACGAAGTGAGAGAGAGGCATGGACATATATACACTACCGAATGTAAAACAGCTAGTGGGAAGCAGCAGCATAGCACAGGGAGATCAGCTCGGGGCTTTGTGACCACAAAGAGGGGTGGGATAGGGAGGGTGGGAGGGAGGCTCAAGAGGGAGGGGATATGGAGATATATGTATGCATATGGCTGATTCACTTTATTGTACAACAGAAACTAACACAGCATTGTGAAGCAATTATACTCCAATAAAAATTTTTTTTAAAAATCCTCTGCATCTTCAGTTAACTGCAACAACTTCATCCTGATGTCTCTTCCATTACCCAAAAGGCAGAATTTTAATGTACTAGTCATAATATATTAGAGATAGGTGAAAATACCCTAGTTTTTTCAGCTCTGCTACTAGACAAGAATGTAAGTAAAATCTGTTTAGTAGTAACAGATTTCAACATAGAATTAACTCTTGATGAAATGAAATAAGTTCTACCGTTGACTAGGTACCAAGCACCATGCTAGATACCCTTATACATATTATCTCATTTAATTTTATCACAGCTCACAAAATAAATTATAAAGATTCAAACATAAGCCAAATTGCAGTCTTAACCAACAAACCTACCCAGTCCTCTCCAGATCTGCCTGTTCCTCTTCCACCTAAGTCCCTTTCCCTCTCCCCAACCAGTGTCAGGAAAGATGCCGACAGCTTGGACCAGGCAGGACACCAGCACTGAGGAGGAGGAGACCTACAGGCCTGAAACAGCTTGCCTCCTTCAGTAAAATGGATTCTCTCTGCCCCCCACATTCACAGAAGAGCCAGCTGAGAGTTCAGAAGGCAGAAGCAATTGCACCCAGTTCACAACTTTCTCTCCTCCTCAAACCTAAATATCAATCCTTTACTTGTTAGAGCACACAAATGGTGTAAGGCCCTCAACACCACAGAAAAGAACAGCAGTGGGAAATCACTTACTCTCCCAGTTTTGCCCAGATAGCCAGCGACACCCTTAGGATGATTTCCGAACCTTCAAAGAAGACTGAATCCCAAATCTTTAAAACCGTATGGTTAGGGAGGCACGTAGCGAAGAGAGTCAGAAACCACTGCATCGTGAAGACGTTCGTAAGTGGGGGCTCATATCCACCTGAAATAAAACAAACACTCTACATCTCTCCAGAATCGACAACTTGTAAGATGTAAAAATACCCTCTTTCAGTCTCCCATGTCCACCCAAATATGTTATTTCCTGACTGATTTCTTTATATCTCTAAATTCTGGTTCCTTCCTCCTTTTGTCCTTCCTTTTTTTTGGAAGAACATAGGTGTGTTTAATAAAAATCTCAATAATACGAACTTCACAGATTCTTCGTGATATTTCAGAAATCTTAACCTAAAATTTAATTTGGCTCTACCTATTGTGGGGTGCTGAAAATTAAGGAGGATGTTTTCCTTACCGAAAACAGGATAAAAAGGAAGGATTTTAACCTCTCAAAAGTAAAAGCTGATTTTCGAAACCTCCTAAAGCCTACCTTTATTCAAATGCTGCTGATAAAAATAAAATTGCTCATTAGCAGTTACTTGTCTACTTCTTGATTTATACATAGTTCTCAGACCACAATGGAATTAAACCAGAAATCAGTAACAGAAATAAAGCTGGAAAATCCCAAAATACTCGGAGATCAAGCAAAGTGAAATTTTACAATATTTTAAACTAAACTATACCCAGTTTTAAAGACCTGGGATCCACCTCACTTTGAAGTTTCTGGATTCACTAAAAAAAGGGTCCCCTCCGATTTCCTGTGATCACATAAGCGTGTATTTTAATGAAATATAAAAATTTAGACATTTGGACTAATTATCCCTCCAAATTACAGTCAGAAGGTGCATTTACCCAAGTACAAGCAAAACAAGATCTGTTCTCCTGCACTCATTTTCTTGCTTCTTACCTATGAACAAAGGAATATCTTTGTTCAGAGACTAGAATCTGAGGTCACCACTTAAGCAAGTACAGGGCATTTGGGGGAAACATGGAGCCCAGTAAAAGTGTGTCTGACTCCAGGACAGAAAAGTTTGGTCTCTCTGGAAGCTTTATGAAATCCCCATCGGTTCACAAGTATACTGCACAACCGAATTAAGTAAGATTGCTCAAACGACTTAGAAGAAAATTCTTAGAGACGCTCAGGTGTCACTAAAATTTCCAGTGTATTTTAATCATAGATAGGGTCCTCAAAATCCTTTCGTATTTTCCCAGATTTAAATGCATGGATCAGGAACTGGCAACCACTTAAAGGAAGCATAGCAAACTTCTGACCATTCTATTTCTGGTATCCTGAGCACAGCCAGAGAAGTGCAAGCAGTGGGTATAATGACAGCTACGAGCTCAGGTACTTGGGAAACTGGACGAAGCCGGCTAGATGGAGGAGACTCAGAGCTGCTTGCAGAGCTGTCTCCATCATTGCCCCACTCAGCCCAGTCCATTCCTGCAGGGCTCAGGTTCTAAACAGAGGTCCAGAAGAGCCCTTCTCCAGCAAGAACAGTAAATCTAAATACCCTTCGCATGAATGAATAAAAGGAGCTCAGTCCAAAGGACTGCTTTTACCTCCTACAACTTTATGAAAATACATATTCCACTCTCCATAACATCAATGGTTGAGGCAAAACCACAGTCTGTGCTATGTTGTACCTGTAGCTCAGTTTTAAAGAACTCCTATAGTTTTGGTGCCAACTTAAAGCAGTTTAACTAGATGGCAAGACACGGATACCCTTCTTTACCTAGAGTACAATATATACTTGGTGATCTGGTACTGGTGAAGTATTAGGGTCTTGACTGAGTTCCTAACCATAACCAGTTAGAGGTTCAACATTTGGCCCTCTGTTTTTTGTTCTTGGTTTTGTTTTTAGTTTTGTTTTTGTTCTCTAGAAATCTATCTCATTGCATTAAACTCTCACCAACAGAAATATCTGAAAATACGTATTTCCATTCAAGGTTTAGGCACTTACATACAGTGGAACCAGAGAAGTAAACTATTTTCAAAGGTAAAATAGCATTGAATCATCACTACCTCCACTTTCCTTGTTTGCAGTTTTCTGAAGAGTATCCAGGTGCTGAGATAATTCAGGGAGCTTCAGTCTCAAGAGGTCTCGGAAGACGGCCATATCCACAGACAGTGCCCGGAGATTGTTGACAAAATAGCTTTCAGGAAGTACCTTGTCAATAAGGTAAATCATAATCTGAAGAAAAAGATAAAGAATAAGATCGTTGGACTTCCCTGGTGGCGCAGTGGTTAAGAATCCGCCTGCCAATGCAGGGGACACGGTTCAAGCCCTGGTCCGGGAAGATCCAACATGCCGCAGAACAACTAAGCCCGTGTGCCACAGCTACTGAGCCTGTGCTCTAGAGCCCGTGAGCCACAACTACTGAGCCCACGTGCCACAACTACTGAAGCCCACGCACCTAGAGCCCGTGCTCCGCAACAAGAGAAGCCTCCGCAATGAGAAGCCCGCGCACCCCAATGAAGAGTAGCCCCCACTCGCCTCAACCAGAGAAAAACCCGCACACAGCAACAAAGAGCCAACGCAGCCAAAAATAAATAAATTTATTAAAAAAAAAAAAAAAGGAATAAGATCGCTTCATATAGGCCACGGGGCAACCAAGCCTGTGCACCACAAAAACTGAGCCTGCGCTCTAGAGCCCGTGAGCCACAACTACTAAAGCCCACGTGTCACAACTACTGAAGCCTGCGCGCCTAGAGCCCGCGCTCCACAACAAGAGAAGCCATCGCAATGAGAAGCCTGTGCACCACAACTAAGAGTAGCCTCTGCTAGCCGCAACTAGAGAAGGCCTGCACGCAGCAATGAAGACCCAACGCAGCCAAAATAAATAAATAAATAAATAAATAAATAAATAAATAAATAAATAAACAAAATAAATCTATTAAAAAAAAAAGATTGCTTCATAAAAACCGGTATACTAATATATCCTAAACAGAACATATTTAAACAGATAAAATGCAGTTAGCCAAAGCACACTATCCTTTACATATGTCAGAACCAAATGTTCTGGATTTTCAAGGCTCCTCTTCCCCCGGGTAAGAAGCGGGAGGCATAATTGCCTAAGTACCTCAGACCCCACATCTGCCAATGTCTAAAATTTCTAGCTGGGCCGCTAGACCTGAGTTCATCCTGTAAGTAGCTGTGATGATAAATAAAACCCTCAGCCTCCCTCTGAGAAGCCACGGAGCACGTGCTTTCTCAGCAGCCGGCAGGAATCTCAATGTCGGCTCCCTGATATCAGCACAGTTTTACAACCTTAACCTGAAAACCAAGAGCTGGCCTGTCATGAAACATCCCAACTGCAGCCGGTCTCAAGATTCACTGACCATCAACCTGGGTTATTCGGACAACTGATGTCGGCTTTTTGTCCACTTCCTCTCCTGGGAGAGTGCAACAAGGTTTTGTTTGAGCAAATGGTACTTTTAAATAGGGATTTCTTTCATGAGATTGTCTCATGCTCTTCAAATTACTATGTTCATTCTGACTTTTCTGATTTTTCTGCATCTTTTCTAAGATGTCAAGAACCACCAGAATGACCCAGCAAAACACACGTGAGTTCTATACGTCAGCTTGCATGCTCTGTTTATGCCCTCCTCCTTAGAAGACCTGCTCTTTCCCTAGAGCACAGAAAAAGCAAAATTAAGAGCAAAATCATAGGACTTCCCTGGTGGTGCAGTGGTTAAGAATCTGCCTGCCAATGCAGGGGACACAGGTTCAAGCCCTGGTCCAGTAAGATCCCACATGACATGGAGCAACTAAGCCCATGTGCCACAACTACTGAGCCTATGCTCTAGAGCCTGCGAGCCACAACTACTGAGCCCGTGTGCCACAGCTGCTGAAGCCCGCCACCTAAAGCCCGTGCTCCGCCACAAGAGAAGCCACTGCAATGAGAAGCCTGCGCACCACAACAAGGAGTAGCCTCTGCTCGCCGCAACTAGAGAAAGCCTGTGCGCAGCAACGAAGACCCAATGCAGCCAAAAATAAATAAATTAATTTTAAAAATAAAAGAACAAAATCATAGTGGGTCCTATACATTGGTGGAGAAGTAGCTGTCTCATACTCATATTTTGATTTTCAGCATATCACAAAACACTATTTTCCAAAAAAAATAATTTTCTCCCAGACCTGCCAAGGGCCCATTTTCCCCTCATCCTTGGCTTGTAACTTCTACTTTTAGGGTCATAGTTGTTTTGCTTTGTTTTTTATAAATTTATTTATTTTATTTTATTTATTTATTTTTGGCTGTGTTGGGTCTTCGCTGCTGCACGCAGGCTTTCTCTAGTTGCAGCAAGCAAGGGCTTCTGTTCATTGAGATGCACAGGCTTCTCATTGCGGTGGCTTCTCTTGTTGCGGAGCACGGGCTCTAGGTGCACGGGCTTCAGTAGTTGTGGCACACGGGCTCAGTAGTTGTGGCTCACGGGCTCTGGAGCGCAGGCTCAGTAGTTGTGGTGCACAGGCTTAGTTGCTCTGTGGCATGTGGGATCCTCCCAGACCAGGGCTCAAACCCATGTCCCCTGCATTGGCAGGCGGATTCTTAACCACTGTGCCACCAGGGAAGCCCTAGGGTCATAGTTTTGACTAAGTCAGTAAGACTGGGGACATACTCTCAAGAAGGCCCCCCGCGGCCTTTACTATAGGAGTGAACAGGCCCAGGGAACCGCCTTAGCCTTCTTACACAGGGTCAGAATTTACCAGGTAAATGCAGCATCACCCTGGAAATAGGAGCTTAGCAGTAAAAGCAGTACGTTCAGCCTGTGTGGAGGGAGGAAGTCCTGGAGGGCCCAGGCCAGCGAAGGGGAGAGCAGATTGTCAGCAGAGCAGAGGGCACTGTCAGGGACTTCGCACTCTACAGGTAAGGAGAAGATTTATGGGATCTGAAGGCAAAATTTAAAGGTAACAGTCTATTACTGCACTTTTCATCTAGAATAAGCTATATAATACCAAGAAAGATTTTTAAATGAATTTATAAGTTTTTATGAAGCGATTACAATCCCTCAAAATTACATGAAAACAAGAAAAAGAATTTCGATTATCACAGTAATTCTTGTGACACAATGAAATTCTCTGTCCAAACGCATCTCAAAATCTGACATAAGACATAAGAGCCAGCTATGTACTGTGTCAGCTATGTTACTTCACCTACTACTGTATTCCAAAGACCAAACATTAGATCTTTAAAAAAAAAATAGGATACATAATGGCAATAGAACAGACAGTCTCTTCAACAAATGGCGCTGGAACAACCCTACTCTCTCCACAAAAAGTAACTCAAAAGGGATCATAGACCTATGATCTAAAACGCAATACCGTAAAACTCCTAGGAGATAACAGAGCCTAGATGACCTTGAGTAGGGAAATGACTTTTTAGATACAATAACAAAGGCACAATCCATGAAAGAAATACTTGGTAGGCTAGACTTCATTAAAATTTAAACCTTCTGCTCTGTAAAAGACACTGTCAAGAGGATTAGAAGAAAAGCCACAGACTGGGAGAAAATACCTGAAAAGACAGATCTGAAAAAAGGACTGTCACCCAAAATACACAACAATTCTTAAAACTCAACAATAAGAAAACAAACAACCTGATTTAAAAATGGACCAAAGACCTTAACAGACACCCAAAGAAGATATACAGATGGTAAATAAGCTATGAAAAGATGTTCCACATCATAGTCATCAGAGAAATTCAAATTAAAACAACAGTGAGATACCACTACACACTTATTACAATGGCCAAAATCTGGAATGCTGACAATACCAAATGCTGGCAAGGATGTGGAGCAACAAGAACTCTCAGACTTTGCTGGTAGGAATGCAAAATGGTAGAGTCACTTTGGAAGACAGTTTGATGAGTTTTTTTTTTTTACAAAACTAAACATACTCCTACCATACAATCCAGCAATTGCACTCCTTGGTATTTACTCAAAGGAGGTGAAAATTTATGTCCACACAAAAACCTACATGTGGATTTTTATAGCAGCTTTATTCATAATTGCCAAAACTTGGAAGCAACCAAGATGTCCTCCAGTAGGTCCAGACAATGGAATATTATTCATTACTAAAAAGAATTCAGCTATCAAGCCATGAAGAGACATGGAGAGACCATAAATGCATATTGCTAAATGAAAGAAGCCAATCTGAAGAGGCAGCATACTGTATGATTCCAAGGATAAGATATTCTGGAAAAGGCAAAACTATGGAAGTAGTAAAAAGATTAGTGGGGGGGGGGGGTGCGGGGAATGAAGAAAACAGAGCATTTTTATGGCAGTGAAAATACCCTTATGACATTCTAATGATGACTATGTGTCATTATACATTTGTCCAAACCCGTAGCATGTACAACACGAAGGGTGAACCCTAATGTAAGCTGTGGACTTTAGGTGATTATGAAGTGTCAATGTAGGTTCATTGATTTTAACAAATGTACCCCTCTAGTGAGTGATACTGATAATGGAGGAGGCTGTCGTGTGGCGGGGGGGGGGGGGCAGGGGGGGCGCCAAGGGGTATATGGAAAATCTCTGTACTTTCCTCTCAATTTTGCTATGAATCTAAAACTGCTCTTAAAAATGAAGTATTAAAAAAATAATGGGGAAGCTTCAAATTTTTAACAAATAGTTAAAAACAAAACAGTTGGGCTTCCCTGGTGGCGCAGTGGTTAAGAATCCACCTGCCAATGCAGGGAACATGGGTTCGAGCCCTGGTCCGGGAAGATCCCACATGCCGCGGAGCAATGAAGCCCGTGTGCCACAACTACTGAGCCTGTGCTCTAGAGCTCGCGAGCCACAACTACTGAACCCCGCGTGCCTAGAGCCCGTGCTCCGCAACAAGAGAAGCCACCGCAATGAGAAGCCCACACACCGCAACGAAGAGCAGCCCCTGCTCGCCACAACTAGAGAAAGCCTGCGTGCAGCAACAAAGACCCACCGCAGACAAAAATAAATAAATTAAATTAATTAATTAATTAAAAAAAAAAAACAGTTACTAAGAAAAAACAGTAAACGCCAAAAAAGCAGGGAAAATGGTTTACCTACTCTGATAAACTATTAATTTCCCAAATAACTACAACTTGCAGAGGCCAAAAGAGCTGCTGGAAAAACACTGACATCCAATATTTCCCTTAGCATCGGAAGTGTCTTCATAAACCCAACTTTCCTCTGCATATTAAATGTCTAACCACAAGATTCCTAAATGATGATGATGTCATTTCATTCCACAGAGTTCATTTTCTTAGAGGCAGAAATATAAATATTCAGTTTCTCAGCTTTGAATAATCCATCTTTTTATGTGAATTTTTGGTTTCTCAAATATCACTGAGATTTTGTGATTTGATTCGCATTTATATCCCCTTCCTCAAACCTCTTCACCCCACTCTCTAACCCGAATTATTTATTTCAACATTTCAACTGGACAGTTCTCATTCCATAGTCATGCAAATTATACCGGAAAAAAAAAACTGACTAAAGCTGATAGGCTGAATAAACAAAATTGCTTCTTAATAAAAAATGTTTTAAACTCACGTATTTGATTTGTCACTGCCTCCTCCCCTTCACCCCTGCCTATTTGATGAACAAGTACCTTCAAAGCTGTTTCCTTAAATACATGAATGGAAAAATCGAGAGGGTGAATACAGATTTAGATCATGTCATGCTGGATTTATAATTAATTCCACCACGATGTATATAAAACCAGGAGGAAAATGTGTTTATTTTTCCATATGACATTAAGTGAGTGATTGAGAATATGACTAAGTTATTTGCCGCAATCAAACACAGAATTGGGAGGAGGGGGCGATCTTGAATACAAAGACTAAGTATTCATCCCATCCATCACACAACACTGCAATCAAAAACAGCTTCAGGGTTCAAATATGAATAAGCAACCCCATACTACGCCAAGCAAATAAGGCAGTGGCCATCCTCTACATCTGAAATGCTTCATTTCTCATAAAGACTATTTGTGGTGACTCACTGAGTCATATTCAGACCTATAAGTTTAACTTGCTAGCGAACCATGTCAAAGTGTTTCCAGAATTTTTTTACTAAAAAAAGGCCCTAGACATCAAAGATTAAAAGATAAGAAACATAATTCACTTTCATAACCTTTCTCCACGCAAACACCTTCCATCACAGACATTCACTCTCAGCCTACCTCATTCATACCTTGCCCCAGATGTGAAAGCAACCTATTAACAAGATCCAACCAGAATTAAGCATAACAAATAAGGCAGTTTACAGCGTGACCTCTCAGGATCTACACCTCATGGTCGTCACACCCTTGTATATGCCCTTCCCCTTGAATATGAGCTGGACCTAGTGACTGGCTTCTAATAAATAAAACATATACTAACAGCCATAAAAGGGGAAATCAACAGTAACACAATCACAGTAGGGGACTTTAACACCCCACTTTCACCAATGGACAGATCATCCAAAATGAAAATAAATAAGGAAACACAAGCTTCAAATGATACATTAAACAAGATGAACTTAACTGATATTTATAGGACATTCCATCCAAAAACAACAGAATACCCTTTCTTCTCAAGTGCTCATGGAACATTCTCCAGGATAGGTCATATCTTGGGTCACAAATCAAGCCTTGGTAAATTTAAGAAAATTGAAATCGTATCAAGCATCTTTTCTGACCACAACACTATGAGACTAGATATCAATTACAGGAAAAAATCTGTAAAAAAATACAAACACATGGAGGCTAAACAATACACTACTTAATAACCAAGAGATCACTGAAGAAATCAAAGAGGAAATCAAAAACACCTAGAAACAAATGACAATGAAAACACAACGACCCAAAACCTATGGGATGCAGCAAAAGCAGTTCTAAGAGGGAAGTTTATAGCAATACAATCCTACCTTAAGAAACAAGAAACATCTCAAATAAACAACCTAACCTTACACCTAAAGCAATTAGAGAAAGAAGAACAAAAAAAACCTCAAAGTTAGCAGAAGGAAAGAAATCATAAAGATCAGATCAGAAATAAATGAAAAAGAAATGAAGGAAACGATAGCAAACATCAATAAAACTAAAGGCTGGTTCTTTGAGAAGATAAACAAAATTGATAAACCATTAGCCAGACTCATCAAGAAAAAAAGGGAGAAGACTCAAATCAATACAGTTAGAAATGAAAAAGGAGAGGTAACAACTGACACTGCAGAAATACAAAGGATCATGAGAGATTACTACAAGCAACTAGTGGAGAAAAGGGAACCCTCTTGCACTGTTGGTGGGAATGTAAATTGATACAGCCACTATGGAGAACAGTGTGGAGGCTCCTTAAAAAACTAAAAATAGAACTACCATATGACCCAGCAATCCCATTACTGGGCATATACCCTGAGAAAACCATAATTCAAAAAGAGTCATGTACCACAATGTTCATTGCAGCTCTATTTACAATAGCCAGGACTTGGAAGCAACCTAAGTGTCCATCAGCAGATGAATGGATAATTATGTGGCACATATATACAATGGAATATTACTCAGCCATAAAAAGAAACGAAATTGAGTTATTTGTAGTGAGGTGGATGGACCTAGACTCTGTCATACAGAGTGAAGTAAGTCAGAAAGAGAAAAACAAATAACCCATATATATGGAATCTAAAAAAAACAACAACAAAATAAAATGGTCATGAAGAACCTAGGGGCAAGATGGGAATAAAGACGCAGGCCTACTAGAGAATGGACTTGAGGACATGGGGAGGGGGAAGAGTATGCTGGGACAAAGTGAGAGGGTGGTAGTGTATATATGGACATATATACACTACCAAATGTAAAATAGATCGCTAGTGGGAAGCAGTCGCATAGCACAGGGAGATCAGCTCAGTGCTTTGTGACCAGCTAGAAGGGTGGGATAGGGAGGGTGGGAGGGAGGGAGACACAAGAGGGAAGAGATATGGGGCTATATGTATATGTATAACTGATTCACTTTGTTATAAAGCAGGAACTAACACACCATTGTAAAGCAATTATACTCCTATAAAAATGTTAAAAAGAAAAAAACCAACACAGCCAAAATAAATAAATAAATAAATTTATAAATAAATAAATAAATAAAATGTGGGTGGGAGGGAGACGCAAGAGGGAGGAGATATGGGGATATATGCATATGTATAGCCGATTCACTTTGTTATAAAGCAGAAACTAACACACCATTGTAAAGCAATTATACTCCAATAAAGATGTTAAAAAAAAAAAAGATCACAAAAATGATGGAATGTCACCTCTGATATTAGGCTACAGATCTGTAATGTAATCTCTTCTGACTTGCTCATTCTCTTTTACTCTCTCGTTCACTCTGAGGGACGCCAGCCACCACGTTGTACAATGGAGAGGCCCACATAGCAAAGAACAACAGCCAGCAGAAAAACTGAGGCTCTCAGTCCAACAATCTATGATGAATGAAATCCTACCAACAACCACATGAATGAACTTGAAAGTGCATGCTCTCCCTACTCAATCGAGCCTTCAGATGAGACTAAAGCCCCAGCTGAGAGTTTGAATGCCACAATGATGTGACTCTGAGCCAGCTAAGCTGCACCCAGATTCCTGACTCAAAGAAACTGTGAGGTAATACACGTTGGCTGTTTGAAGCAATTAATTTGTTATGCATCACTGGATAATCAATACAGTTAGTATTTAGCTTGCTTTAAATATGATGTCTCTAAAAAGAAATGAAATTGAGTTATTTGTAGTGAGGTGGATGGACCTAGACTCTGTCATACAGAGTGAAGTAAGTCAGAAAGAGAAAAACAAATACCGTATGCTAACACATATATATGGAATCTAAAAAAAAATGGTTCTGAAGAACCTAGGGGCAGGAAAGGAATAAAGACGCAGACATAGAGAATGGACTTGAGGACACGGGGAGGGGGAAGGGTGAGGTGGGACAAAGTGAGAGAGTGGCATGGACATATATACACTACCAAATGTAAAACAGATAGCTAGTGGGAAGCAGCCGCATAGCACAGGGAGATCAGCTCGGTGCTCTGTGACCACCTAGAGGGGTGGGATAGGGAGGGTGGGAGGGAGATGCAAGAGGGAGGAGATATGGGGATATATGTATATGTATAGCTGATTTACTTTGTTATACAGCAGAAACTAACACACCATTGTAAAGCAATTAGACTCCAATAAAGATGTTAAAAGAATAAAATAAAATAAAATACAATTAAAAAAAATATGATGTCTCATAAGTGAGACTAAAAACATAATCATTCTCCTCAAATTTGGCAGCTGCATAAGTCTGTCATGTGACTAGGCTTTAACCTGGGAGAAATGGTATCATGGATAATAAGAAAGGTGTAGTCAGTACCCTGGAAGGAGGTGGAGCACCAGGGAAGAGAAATTATAGCTCCAGTATTTCCCTCTCTGAAGAATTTTAGTTGCCGTCTTCAGAGCCTGATACTCACTTTCAGAGCATCGCCTTCGTTGCCTTCCACCACTTCCAGAATTAGTGCAGCCAGGATGTTAAAGCCTTGGCAATACCCGACATTCTTGTTCCATCGGGCGTAGGCCAGCAGAACCCGCTTCAACACAACCCTGTCCTGCTCAGCCTCCTGGCCACAGTAAGAACTGCAGCCTGTGCGGTGAAGATCCTAAAATGAGAGGGAAACAACGTTTTTTAAAATACCTCCTTAAGCTCTCTAAAAAAAAAAAACTTTAGCTTTTTCTCTGCCTCAGCATTAAGTAGAGTCAGAGTTATCAACATGGATTTTAGTTTTCAAAAATGTATATGCAACTTAAACACATGGACTAAAACTTTTTTTTTTTTTTTTAGTTTTCTAATATGCTGAGGCATTTTCAACAGGAATTTCAGTCAGGCAAACTTTCTACCACAAGTATTTCCAGAGTTAACACAAAAAGGGACTCAGAATTAATATTGCATTATAATTCCAAATAAATTGACAGTTTATTTTAATCATACATCTCAAATAAACAAGTCATTTTAACACCTGTATGATAGATGATAACATTATTTCTTTCTACAAAAAATTATATAATATTTAGCTATCAAAACTCCAAATAGTATTAAGGAGCAAAATGAAAAGAATAAAAAAATATAGGGGCTTCCCTGGCGGTGCAGTCGTTGAGAATCTGCCTGCCAATGCAGGGGACACGGGTTCAAGCCCTGGTCTGGGAAGATCCCACATGCCATGGAGCGACTAGGCCTGTGTGCCACAATTACTGAGCCTGCGCGTCTGGAGCCTATGCTCCGCAGCAAGAGAGGCCTTGATAGTGAGAGGCCCGCGCACCGTGATGAAGAGTGGTCCCCACTTGCCGCAACTAGAGAAAGCCCTCGCACAGAAACGAAGACCCAACACAGCCATAAATTAATTAATTAATTAATGTTTTTAAAAATGTAACCGGTACTGTAAAGAGACAGAAAAATCATTCTCTCCAAGCTGTTTTATAAATTTGTATAAAAGAGGCAGAAACATTTACTGTGCTTTAATATTTAATGAGGGCAGGGGCTTCCCTGGTGGCGCAGTGGTTGAGAGTCTGCCTGCCAATGCAGGGGACACAGGTTCGCGCCCTGGTCTGGGAAGATCCCACATGCCGCGGAGCAACTAAGCCCGTGAGCCACAATTACTGAGCCTGCACGTCTGGAGCCTGTGCTCCTCAATAAGAGAGGCCGCGATAGTGAGAGGCCTGCGCACTGCGATGAAGAGTGGCCCCCACTTGCCGCAATTAGAGAAAGCCCTCGCACAGAAACGAAGACCCGACACAGCCATAAATAAATAAATAAATAAAATTCTTTATTTTAAAAAAAAAATTTAATGAGGGCAATATCTATAATTTAATTACCAAACAGAGACTATGATTTTCAGGAGCTGAAGTCATTTTACTGACATATCATTCATTTCAATGAGAAAAAAAAATTCTCTTAATAACATGATTGTTACAAAATGTGCATTGCCTTAATTCACAACTTAAATAGAAAGAAAATATTTCAAATATGGAATACTTCATCTCTGGGAAACATATACCTAAATTCCAAATACACAGCTCAAATGTGGATAATGCAAAGGCTTTTCAAGCATACAATATAAAAGTTCCTTTTTTATATTATATGCTTGAAACAGACCAAGTTAGATGAGAAAATAGCTCCTTTCAGTTAGTACCTCCTCCTGAAAAAAATATCTTCAAATCTGCCAAAACATTAGCCAACTTCTGGTGACCGAAATTTAGATGAAACAACTTTCCTTTTAAAACCTCAGTTTAGCATCACACGTAATGTACTCATATAAAATAAAAAGCATGTGCTAGAGGCTTATGTAAGAGAATAATAATGGGATTAAATCAAATCAGCATCCTTGGCTTTCAGTGCCAGGCTCTAATCAACTGTAATAATCCAGGTAGGTGAACCACAGCTGGCTTGAGCATTTGACCATCTGGTTTAAAGTAAACCCATCAGTCAATCTAACTATCTTCATAAAATGACAGTTAAGAAATTATCAAAATCCTAATAAGTGCCCAATTATTCTAATATGAAATAGATTTAACTTTAAATTTCTCAGTGACTTTTACATTAAAATCCAGTTAAAAGCACTGACCCATGCTAAAGAAAAAAGGAATTTCAATTTCCTATCATGTGAGCAAAATAAATACGTTGAATACGAATGGAAACGTTTTCTTCTTACTAGCAACACACAAATTTATGAGGACAAGGCATCATCAAGTTCCCCATTAAAAAGCTGTTAACTAATGAAATTAGGAAGCAGGAAATACACGGACATTCAATCCATAAGGCTTGATCCTCTGTCCAGGAAATATCTGGCTCTTAGAATCTTTCTTCTAAGTTAGGACAATAAGCCAAACTTAGGGGCATTACCTTGACTATCTGAATTCCCATCGAGTCATCATCAGGATTACTCCTCTCATTGAAAGTGAAGCGCATGGTTTTGTCCCAATCAATGGCTATACTGTGCAAATAATGGTCTGCCAAGGTCAACCAAACCTAAAATATTAATAAAAAAGAATGCTAAAGTAAAATACATAACTTCATCTTTCTTTATCAGGAAATAATGATTGCATCCAATAAGAAAATGAGAGCTGTTACTAGAACAGATATAGCCTACATGTAGAAATCTCTAAGAATCTCACTGAAAAGTTTGCTGTACTAAACTGTACCAATTAGGGGCTTTCATTTATTCTTTCAATTAATATTTGTTGAGTTCCTACTATGTACCAAGCAATGATCCAGCCATTAGGGATATTGTTAAGAAAATAAAAACGTTTCAAATTTTATTTCAGTTCATTGGAATAGCTAAATTAGCTTATGAGCTTGTTATACTTGGCTCTGGATGGCGCTCTATGCTTGGGCAAGAGCTCCCTGGTCATCCGTGGAGAATGGGCCTGTTTTTACCATAAAGTGGCCTCTGCCTTTAAATCATCCTTCTCTCACACACACAAAAAACTGGCAGATGGGTTCCTATAATGAATAACTTTTTTAAAGGAATCACTGGATATTTTTACTCCTTTCATTACCTTATCTGGAAAAGCTGTTTCATAATGCCATTTCTAATGTGCATTTTGAGGAACCAAAATGTTCAAATTCTGGGAGTATTAAGACCTGGTTTATAATACAAATGAACTTATTTACAAAACAGAAAGAGACTCACAGACTTCGAAAACAAACTTACGGTTACCAAAGGGGAAATGTGGGGTGGGGAGATAAATTAGGAGTTTGGGATTAACATATACACACTACTATATATAAAATAGATAATCAATAAGGACCTACTGTATAGCACAAGGAACTCTACTCAATATTCTGTGGTGATCTATATGGGAAGAGAATCTGAAATAGAATGGCTATATGTATATGTATAACTGAATCCCTTTGCTGTACACCTGAAGCTAACACAGCATTGTAAATCAACTATACCCCAATATATAATAAAAATTAAATTTAAAAAAAGGAATGGGAATTGTGGTTGTCAAAAAGGAAGGGGGTGGGGGAAGGATAGATTAGGAGTTTGGGATTAGTAGATGCAAGCTATTATATACAGAATGGATAAACAACAAGGTCCTACTGTATAGCACAGGGAACTATATTCAATATTCTGTGATAAAGCATAATGGAAAAGAATATGAAAAAGAATGTATATATATGTATAACTGAATCCCTCTGCTGTACAGCAGAAATTAACACAACATTGTAAATCAACTATACTTCAATAAAATTTTTTAAAAAAGGAAAAAAAGACTATGTTTATGAATTAATAAGATGGCAATTCAAGTTTTGGTATTTGAACATAATTTAGCAGGAATAACACTGATTAATATCTCCAGCCATACTTCTCTCTTAAGCATCAGGATCATATGTCAAAATGCTCACTTGAGGGAGGGAGATGCAAGAGGGAAGAGATATGGGAACATATGTATATGTATAACTGATTCACTTTGTTATAAAGCAGAAACTAACACACCATTGTAAAGCAATTATACTCCAATAAAGATGTTAAAAAAAAAAAAAGCTCACTTGACATCTTCAACTTAAACATCTAATAGGCATCTCAACCTTAACATATCCAAAACCAACTGTCTAATCCACCGCCACCCCAACTATACAGACATACACACAAACACACACACCTGCTTGTCCCCTCTCTGGGAAAGCAGTAACTCTACCCTTCCAGTAGCTCAGGTCAATCTTGAAGTCATTGCTATCCCTCTTACACTTTTTATTCAATCCAGTAGGAATTCAAGTCAACTCAGCCTTCAAAATATATCTAGAATCTGACCCCTTCTCTCCATCTCCACTACCACAACCCTGAACCACCTCTTGCCTGAATTATCTCAAGCCTCCTACTGGTCTCCCCGCTGCTGCCCTTGTCCTTCATATTCTCAAGTTAGTAGCCAGAGTGGTCCATTTAAAATATAAGTCATATGTTATTCTCCTCAAAACTTCCCAATGCTTCTCATCTCACACTGGGCAGAAGACCTACTATGACCTGTAAGGTCCTATATGATCTGCCATTCCCCTAAGGTCATCACATTACCTCTATGACCCTCCCCCCATTGCTTTCCCTTTTATTCACTGTGCTTCAGCCACCCTGGCCTCTTGCTTTTGCTTGCATACTCCTCAGTGATGCTCTCACCTGAGGGTGCTTCCTGTTTGGAGTACTCTCCCACCAGGTAGCTACGTGGCCAATGGCTCACCTCTTTAAGGGCCCTATTCAAATGTCACCTTGCCATTTAAAATGCTACCTCCTTACCTCCATTCCCCTCTCTCCTTATTCCTTTCTCTGCTTTATTTTTATGCATGGCACTCAGCATCATCTGAAATACTTTATATTATATGCATTGTAAACTCCATGAGGACAAAAATTTTGGCCTGCTGTTTTTTTTTTTTTCCACTGCTGTATCCCCAGTACCCGGCAGAACAGTACCTGGCATAGAATAGATAATCATTAAATACTTACTGAATTAATGAATAATGAAGAGAGACAGATTTCAAATTACTAAATCTAGAATATCCTTTTTGACATTCCAGACACTTTAAAGAGGGACAAAGTGATGGTCCTTTTGTATTTTAGCCATACAAATCCTCCTCACCTTTCTCCTCCATTCCTTTGGTATTCCTGTTGATAGTCTGGCAACTGCTTTGAGCGCATCATACCACTAGAAACAAAGAAGAAACGCTGTCAAAGTGATAATATTGACCTGGTTAAGCACTTTTCAACTTGTCCCCTTCTTGACGTTCGTAGACCATGATAAAATTTATACAGAACACAGGGGTAAACATTCAGAGCTTCTTTCAGCCAGATATGACTGGTCTAAGGGCTGTGACTGCCCCAAGGTCCCCCACTTAGGTACCCTTAACACACCCGTGATCCAACTGCAGTACACACACAAAGGCTGGGAACTCTGAAATCAAAACATGTATTACAGATTCGGAATAACAGCATTTGGTTTTTAAATTTTTTTTCATACTTGAACCATTAAAAGAAAGTGCAAAATTTTTCACTGCAAGTATAAATCCAAGTCACTTATAGCTTCACAAGTTATTTTATCTGTAATTTTTAAAACTGACTCATCTTCTTAGGCATATCCAAGCACATGTTAATTTTCCCACTTTGAGAATATACCTCAGTGTATCCTGTAGGTACCCCAAAATAAAGGTATTTTCAAAACCAAAAATAAAATTACCTGCTGAAAACCATTTTGACCTAAAGATGGCTCAAGGGTGAACTTCAACTTTGTGTCAACTCCTAAAAGAAAAATACATAAATAACTGTTATTTGGGGAAAAAATATGTCACATCAAAAATAAAAGTAGGTCTTCCCTGGTGGCACTGTGGTTGAGAGTCCGCCTGCCAATGCAGGGGACACGGGTTCGAGCCCTGGTCTGGGAAGATCCCACATGCCGCGGAGCGACTGGGCCCGTGAGCCACAATTGCTGAGCCAGCGCATCTGGAGCCTGTGCTCCGCAACGAGAGAGGCCGCAATGGTGAGAGGCCCGCGCACCGCGATGAAGAGTGGCCCCCGCTTGCCGCAACTGGAGAAAGCCCTCGCGCAGAAACGAAGACCCAACACACCCAAAAATAAATAAAGAAATAAATTTAAAAAAAAAAAAGAGGGGGCTTCCCTGGCGGCGCAGTGGTTGAGAGTCTGCCTGCCAATGCAGGGGACACGGGTTCAAGCCCTGGTCTGGGAAGATCCCACATGCCGCGGAGCAACTAGGCCCGTGAGCCACAATTACTGAGCCTGCGTATCTGGAGCCTGTGCCGCAATAGTGAGAGGCCCGCGCACCGCGATGAAGAGTGGCCCCCGCTTGCCACAGCTGGAGAAAGCCCTCGCACAGAAACGGGGACCCAACACAGCCATAAATAAATAAATAAATAAATAAATAATAAATAAATAAATAAATAAATAAAAAGAATCTTAACTTTAAAAAAAATAAAATAAAAGTAAAAATTAACATGATTCTACTGAGTCATCATAAAATTTTTAAAACATTTATTTTTACTAAATCGTAGTCAATTTTGTTAAAAGAAAAAGAATACTGATTATTAAGATAGAAAAATGTCCTATGGTAGTAGAATGAAGCCTATCACATAGAATGGTGGTTCCACCGCTGTCTGGAGTAGTGCAAAAACAAAAAAATGACACCACAGGCTTGGAGTCATGCACACTTTAATTCACCTTTGGTTCCTAGAGTCAAACAAATTATTTAACCTGTCTCAGTCTTAATTCTTTATCCTTAAAATGAGGATAACATCTATCTCAGTTAGTTGTTGCAATAATTAACTGTAAATCACTTAGCACAGTATAATTAATATTTATGAAACTTAGGAAGAGAATTCTCTACTTACAGAATTTGTTTTCTAGGACACTTGCATGGACTAAGTCTATTAAAGAAATGTCAGTGAAATATCAAAAGTTATAAAAATAATGTCACTGTCTTCCCACTTGTGGAATAATCCACTTTAACAAGACTATTTAGCGATTTTCGTGTATTTTTAAATTCTGTCATGATAGACTTATTCATTAAAGGTAAGTTTATACGTTTAATTATAGACTCCAAGCTAAAAATATAACTGAACTCTAATTCCAAGTTATCTACAACTTTAGATAAACTTCTTTGACTCAAATCCCAAATCTATGGAATAGAAGTAAATAAATAGGAGAATATATAAAGATTATACGCTATATTCACATTGGGCTTTTTTATTATTGAGGTGAAATTCCATGACAATTTTTTTTAACATCTTTATTGGAGTATAACTGCTTTACAATGGTGTGTTAGTTTCTGCTTCATAACAAAGTGAATCAGCTATACATATACATATATCCTCATATCTCTTCCCTCTTGCGTCTCCCTCCATCCCACCCTCCCTCCCTATCCCACCCCTCTAGGTGGTCACAAAGCACCAAGCTGATCTCCCTGTGCTATGCAGGTGTCTTTTAAAAAACATATATGGATAGACACATGAAAGAATGCTCAACATCATTAATCATTAGAGAAATGCAAATCAAAACTACAATGAGATATCATCTCACACCGGTCAGAATAGCCATCATCAAAAAATCTAGAAACAATAAATGCTGGAGAGGCTGTGGAGGAAAGGGAACTCTCTTGCACTGTTGGTGGGAATGTAAATTGATACAGCCACTATGGAGAACAGTATGGAGGTTCCTTAAAAAACTACAAATAGAACTACCATACGACCCAGCAATCCCACTACTGGGCATATACCCTGAGAAAACCATAGGTCAAAAAGAGTCATGTACCAAAATGTTCATTGCAGCTCTATTTACAATAGCCAGGACATGGAAGCAACCTAAATGTCCATCGACAGATGAATGGATAAAGAAGATGTGGCACATATATACAATGGAATATTACTCAGCCATAAAAAGAAATGAAATGGAGGTATTTGTAATGAGGTGGATGGAGTTAGAGTCTGTCATACAGAGTGAAGTAAGTCAGAAAGAGAAAAACAAATACAGTATGCTAACACATATATACGGAATCTAAGGGAAAAAAAAGCCATGAAGAACCTAGTGGCAAGACGGGAATAAAGACACAGACCTACTAGAGAATGGACTTGAGGATATGGGGAGGGGGTGGGGTGAGATGTGACAGGGTGAGAGAGTGTCATGGACATATATACACTACCAAATGTAAAATAGATAGCTAGTGGGAAGCAGCCACATAGCACAGGGAGATCAGCTCGGTGCTTTGTGACCACCTAGAGGGGTGGGATGGGGAGGGTGGGAGGGAGGGAGATGCAAGAGGGAAGAGATATGGGAACATATTGTATATGTATAATTGATTAACTTTGTTATAAAGCAGAAGCTAACACACCATTGTAAGGCAATTATACTTCAATAAAGATGTTTAAAAAAAAAAAAAAAAAGCTCCACAAAAAAAAAAAAAAAAATATATGGAGTCAAGAAGCTGAAAAGAGATGTGTCTGACTTGCCCAAGCCCGTGACAGTATGAAGATGTCCTTCTTGGAGTCCTAGAAGAATACTGTGTACACATGAGTTGGGTCCTAGATTTCTAAAGTCAAGCTGTGTGTGATACAGAATACCAGGCATCCAATCAATGCCCTGATAATTCTCTTCAGAGCTTCAGGGCCAAAACCATACTCTGCCTAGATAGGTAAGATTTTCTTCTTCGAAGGTACATTAAGTACCCCGACGGATTTCCAATTCTCTGAGATGGTTTAAATTAAGTCCTGCCTCAGTGCAGCGCAATGATACAAAGACCACAAGAGTGCCTCCAGCTGGCGCGCATGATTTAAGACACGATAAAACGGACCTCTTTGTGAGGTTGCTGTCCAGACACAGGGTGCTGAATGGAGGAGCGTATAGTCATGACGTTTGCTTTATTATAACAAAGACCAGGAAATTCGGTCCCACGCTCCTATTTCAACCGACCTAAAAGCCTCGGATTCCTTGCATGTATGACCGAATATGCTCCCTTGCCTTTTTCAGAAGTACCTGCTGGGCACGATGCCGATCGCCTTGCCGAGCTGAAACCTGGCTGGGGTTAGACAAAATCACAACTATTTTCTATCAAAAATGAGTCACAGGATTTAACTGGAATTGATCATTCGCTGCCTGCAGGCAAAAGCTGAAATCAGGTCATTTCCACCTCTTTTCTTCTAATTGAATAAGGGAGGGGGAGAAAGTTTATGTTTCATCTGGTAATCACTGGCTGTTCCGGATTCAGAAATACAAAACACTTTTAACGTGGGAAGGAGGTTTCTTTTTTTAAGGCTAAAGGAAGACGGTGAATAACTACTACAGTCTCTGCAACTAGACACTTCCTTGGGGAGAAAAACAAAGAAACCACGAGGTTCGGAAAGGCAGCGACGTGTTCCACCCTTTGGGGCTCAGTGCCTCGACAGATTCTCCCCTGCAGCCTCAGGACAGCAGGTCTCCAAAGGCGCTGGGAGGCGGGATGGGGCGGGGTTGGGGGAGGACAAACCCACCTGGAAGGACAAGTGTGCGCTACGCACGGGTACGAGTACAGCCGGCTCCCTCTGCGGCCACCCCTAGCCAGAAAGCCTTATGCCCAGGGGCCCGCGTGCCAGGGCCGGGCTCATAAAACCCTGCGGAGGGATGCCGGGTGGTGGAGCAGGCGCGGAGTTATGCAGCCTGGAGAAGCAGGGATGTGTAAACACAGGCTGACCGCAGAAAGGGCCTAGCCTAGCACAGCCAGGCGAACTCTGAGTCTTTACCTACAGAAAGAACCTCTACTTTGCAGGAGTGTTTCCTGCCCGCTCTCCACCCGGACACACAAATTAGAGGCTCCAGGTGAGACGATCCCGGCACTCACGAAGCAGGGACCCTCAAGAAAATGCACCCGATTTTTTCCTTCGCGGTCACTGCCTCCTCCTCTGACGCCAAGCATCAGACCTGTGCCTTTCTCCGCCTCACACACCTCTTTCAAGGTGTGGCTTCTTGTGGGTCCGAAGCACAACTGGTTGCTCGGCCTCTGATAGCCCGGGTAGCCGCCAACACTTTCCCACCACTCGGAGAAGACCGAGCGCATCGCTCGCCAGCAGCTCCCGGCACAAGCAGGGCTGGACCGCACGCAGGCCGTGGGATGGGGGCGCGCGGGCAGCCGGCGGCAGCAGCCGGTCCTCCGCGCCGTGGGAGGCCGCTACCCCCGCCCAGGCCTCGGTCCGCGCTCTTCCCTCCCAGGCCGACCCAGCCCCGCCTGCGCCCAGCCGCAGTACCCAGCACCGGGCGGCCGGCGGGTGTTCCCCGGCCTACGCGGAGTTCGGCTGAGGCAGAGGCACCAGCTCCGGGGTCGCCAAGCTACTTTCCAGTGCCCCATCTGCCGCCCCGGGTCCTCACCCGGCTCCAGGGTGCAGAGCAGCCGGGGCGCGGTCCGGGAAATGCAGCTGCGCTTCTTGAGCACATTGCTCAGGATGGTGCCCACGCCGCCGCCGCCGCCACTGCCGCCGCCGCCGCCCTGCCGCTTCAGGCATCTCCCTCCGCGCCTAAGGGAGCCGGTCAGCTTGTCCTGCCGCATCCGAGAGCGCCCTGGGCTCCCGTGCGGCCGCCGTCCGCCTGGGTCCTCGCTGTCCCGCCGGGGGAGCGGCTTCGCGCGCGTGGGGCTCGGCCAGACCGGTTAGTCGAGGGTCTCTCGAAAGCAGCAAGAGTGCTCGGCGGTCAAGGGATCCTGCGGAGCACCGCGGGAGCCGCCAAGCGCGGGGCGGCCGGCAGAGATCTGCAGTGCGGAGCCTGCAAGGCTGAGGCAGGAGAGGACTTGGGGCGGGGAGGAGGGCGGGAGCGAGCGAGCGCGCGGAGACGGAGGCAACGCTCCCGCCCCCAATCCCGGCATCACCGTGCGCAGGCGGGGCTGCCTTAGCTCCCGAGCGCCCCGCCAGCTCGCGGCACCTGCGCTGGGGAGCCGCAGAGACCCGGAGCCCGGGAGCGGCGGCTGAGCAACTACGCCCGGGGACCAGAAGCAGTGACAGAGATTTCCGTGCTTCTCCCAAGATCTGGAAGGTGCAGGAGGGGGCACCAAACGGAGCGAGTCTCAGGTCCAGAACGCCAGCGAGATGCAATTGCCCACCTCACCGGAGCAGCCTTGCAAGAGTCGGTCAACAGACCGCAGGAAGAATCTAGCAGCGCGGCGGGAACGTTGGTGGAAGGTGAAGCACCAGCTTCATCCCAAATTGTGTTAAACTCTTTTTCTTGGCATCTTAGAGAGGCATAGGAAGCACGTTAAAATTATTATTATTATATATTACTATTAATATATACTTTGTATATTAAATCTATAATTATTATTATAATAATGGTTGTTTCTTTTGGAAGAGTAGACTTCAAGATAAAAGTGTTCCATTAAAAGCAGAGTTTTTTTTTTTTAAGTGCTTCCCCCGTCTCTCCAGCCAGAGACTTCAGTAGGCAGAACGGTTAGTGATAATTACTTTTTTTTTTTTAATCATTCTTAAACTACGACATTACGACATTCACCAATGGATATTAATCATAATGATGAATAAGTCATAAGAAAGGAAAGGATGTGGAGGGAAATACAAAGATATTTTTATATGCTAATATTTAGAGAAGGAACACCAGATGGATTAAAAAAAACTAAAAAGTATTTATGTGGAAGGTAACAGTGTAGTAGAAGAGAGAGGAATAGAAAACAGATTTCTCTAGATGTGCCTTATGTAGTTTTGACTCTGGAATAACATCTTATATTAATAATATTAATAAATCAAGCAAAAAGAAAACCCTAAAATTTGAAAATGAATGGAAACAAATGAACCTAACTAGAAATCCTGTTGATGGCATAAGAACACAGAAAAAATGAGTAAGTTGTTTTAGAGTGTAGTGTTATGCCTGGATATCAATGGTGGTATAGACTCCAAGGGCAAAAAGAGCTGCAAAGAAATCTTAAATGTCATTCAGTAGCATTACTGTTATTAATAATATTAGTGTTATTTCTTAATTCTTATGTACACTATAGGATAACCTAAATAAATAATTATGTTAACATCATAATCAGTCTGCTAATTTGGGGTGATTTTAAATGTTTCACCAAGTAATGTTGTGATGGATATCTTTGTTGACTAAGCTTTACTAGATTTTTGAACACCTAAAATGAATTTCCACAGTGGGGTTATTGGACCTAAAGGCATAATCATCTATATGACATACATTGCTAAACTAAATCTTAAAGGATTGTACCAGTTTAGTCTCTGATTGACACCTTTTCATCCTCCATTTTCAACAGCTCTCAGTATTATCATTTAAACACTTGCTGCTTTGATAAAGAGAACTGTCATTTTGTTGTTTTTATTGGCATTTTTTATTAGTAGTACAGTTGAACTTTTTTTGGTATGTTAACTAAGCAGTTATATGATATTTTCTGTGAATTTCTTACTCAAATATTAAAGTCTACATGTTTTCTTCATGAAAAAATAAATAAATATGTTAATGTCAAAAGAAATCAAGATGTTTTCAGTGTAACAGAAAATACAAGTGTGCAACCAAAGAAATTAAGTTTTTTTAATCCTGCAATAGTATATTTTAAATGGAAATAATAGCATGAACTCATCTTTTTTCTTTTCAAAAATACATATAAAGCCACTGAATAGGTTTAGAACTAAGGACAACCCAGAAGCAGTGAACACCCCCAGCACTCAGGATGTCGTCTCTAAAAACCATTCCTGGGCTTCCCTGGTGGCGCAGTGGTTGAGAATCTGCCTGCCAATGCAGGGGACAGGGGTTCGAGCCCTGATCTGGGAAGATCCCACATGACGCGGAGCAACTGGGCCCGTGCGCCACAACTACTGAGCCTGCGCGTCTGGAGCCTGTGCTCCGCAACAAGAGAGGCCGCGATAGTGAGAGGCCCGTGTACCACAATGAAGAGTGGCCCCCGCTTGCCACAACTAGAGAAAGCCCTCACACAGAAACGCAGACCCAACACAGCCAAAAATAAATAAATAAATTAATTAATTAAAAAAAAAAAAAACCATTCCCCCCTAAAAGGAACCAGGGCTCCTTTGAGGTGCAACTGATTCCAAATCTGGGAAAAAGTACAAGATGAGCCTGAAATATCTTGATGAATTCAGGAAGGAAGGAAGTGCTCCAAGACTAATGGGGTCATGTCAAAAAGACATGAGAGCCACACAAATAGGATACTATTGGCCAAAGATGGAACACTTTGAGCATCAAAAACAATGGACTGCTAATCGACAGATGAATGGATAAAGAAGATGTGACATATATACAATGGAATACTATTCACCCATAAAAAAGAATGAAATTTTTGCCATTTGCAGCAACATGGATGGACCTACAGATTATCATACTAAGTGAAGTAAGTCAGAAAGAGAAAGACAAATACCATATGATATCACTTATATGCGGAACCTAAAACATGACACAAATGAACTTATGAACTTATTTATGAAACAGAAACAGACTCACAGACATAGAAAGTAAACTTACGGTTACCAAAGGGAAAAGGAGGTGGGGGAGGGATAAATTAGGAGTTTGGGATTAGCAGATACAAACTATTATATATAAAACAGATAAACAATAAGGTCCTACCGTATAGCACAGGGAACTATAATCAATATCCTGTAATAAACCATAATAGAAAAGAATATGAAAAAGAATATGTATATATATATAACTGAATTACTTTGCTGTACACCAGAAACTAATACAACATTGTAAATCAACTATACTTACATATAAATAAATAAATAAATTTTTAAAAACAATGGCTGCTATTGATTGAAAGTATTAACTTTTTAAAAAATGCATTTCTAATAATATTCTGAAAGAACTAAAAAAGAAGTCCTTCACATGACTCTGGCACACTTATTCTGTAATCAGCACATTCTGGACTTTGTGAATTGCCCTCAGAATTTGAGGACAATGTCAGAAATGATATAACACTAAGCATGAAATATACATTTCACATATAAAAATCTGTTGACATGACATTTGTCATCTGCAAAAGTAAAGCCAGCTGATAGGGATATAGAAGCTATTCAGTTATGCCCACCTGACTGAGATAAAGATGCCTTGAAACAGGCAGTAGTCTGCCTCATCACTTTAGAAGATAAAATCATTGTTGAACCTGGTCGTGATGAACTGTTTGGCTTAGATTTCCCAACATTGCACACCAATCTCAGGTACAGAAATCTACGCTTATTCAGCCTGATGCTTATAGTTTCAGTACATGTTTGTTCTCCTTCAGCTTTCTCTTAATTTTAATAAGATGTCCCTTGACTGCTCTGGCCTGAGAACGATAATTGAAAGATATCTGATGTTTGGCTTTGGACAGTTTTTTAGAGGACCACACAGGACCCTGGGTGAAGATGGTGATGAACACCCATAGTTAAAGGAAGAAAACTGGAAGGAGAGGGAAAATCCAGGCCAAGGTGGTAAGTGCATGCACAGTATCATCTTCCAGAGCTCTCATCTTCTCAAACCATAGAGGGTTCATGTTCTCGTTTAACAAGAAAGGCTGTTCATGCTCAGTTTTAGCAGTGGGCCAGCAGGAAAGACAGCCTCGCCAGTCAAGAGGAGGAGCAATGGGCTCTGCTTTACAACACTGAGCCCAAAGGATGTAGCCCAACACTGAGTAGAAAGGAGGACGTACAGGGCTGGCTGACATCCACCACTCAGACCATCCCACACCCTTTGGCTCAGACTCCCTGCTCACCAAGCAAACTTTTGATTGTCATTTGGCTTCCCATAGAGACTTTGCCACTGAGGAGAGGACACACTGACCAGTTAACAGTGGTCAATATCCCTGAGTTTGCTCAACTCTCAGTGAGCTGAAGAAATCAAACTTCTGGGCTGCCAAAGCTGAAGTGTAGACCCTAGATTGCCAACCCACCCAGATGTGTCTTGGCTGACAAAAAGGCCTGTCTCTGAAATTCTTCAGTTACAGCATTCTTCTTACTATTAGTGACAGGGGCTTGTTTACTTTCAAGATAAAAATTCTATTTCACTCAGATTTATTACAAGGAAAAACTGACTTAAAAAAAAAAAAAGCTTTCTTGAAAACTTCCCATTCTAAACTACATAGAAGTTGAAACTCACAAAAAAAAAATTTAAGAGTTTCTACTATTAAAGCAATACATAACGAAGGAATTAAGTAATATTATTTTGTTTACATTGGAGAGGAAAGCCAAGACTGCCAACTTTTGTAGCAAACAGATAATTAAGCACTAAAATACAATGTTCTAAAAACAGCCATGGCACAAGCCTAGCATTATATTTATTGTATGACTCATAGTTTCTTATTTGTGTCTGGAATATTGTTTTCCAAAAGCAAAAGATGTCATCTGAAGTCAACCTGCAGAGGAAACAATGCCAGCATGAGCTCTGCTTGAGGATCTCAGCTGGTGAGATTTCCAGCCAAAGCCAACTTCCCATCACTCTTCACTGAGTGATTTTTACTAATCAAATAATATCAATGAATTCACATTTGGGCAAATCGTACCTTGGCATGGTCCAGAGCAGTTATGATTTAAGCTGAATTTGGGAAAAAGGAAAACTTCACATCGGATGAGAATCTGTTACTGGCTTGCTAAAGAAAATGAGTGCTTTGAGGAAATACTCTGAATGTCTCAGAGAGTCCAATACCCATGGTACATCCCCAGAGATCTAAGCTCCCAGGCCAAAACAAGGAAGTAGGGATCATTCAGCTACCCCTGCATCTTCAGGCTTACGTGCCGGCAGTGAGGCTTTCTTGAGAGCAAACTATTCCTTTATGGAGAAAGGGGACAAGCCAGAAGAAAAAACAAGTCCAACATAAATAAAAGCTATGTCCCACGGGGCTTCCAGAAGGGAATCAGGTTTGGGATTCCTGTGGTTTCCTAATGATGTTACTTTCGTTTAACAGTAAAATGTTAAAATACAAAGGGCCTATGTGTTTATCTTCAGGGACTGAACAGAGACAGTGGTGACAGTTACCAAGAGAAAAAGCTCTGGAAACCTGAAGCAAAGAGAGAGAAAACACAGGGAGCTGGTCTGCTCTGAGAATGTGAGCCTGGAACTCATCCTCACGGCTTCAGAGGCCCCTGGCAGCTCTCCTCCAACCCACAAGTCTCAAAGGGTCAGAAGAGATTGTACCGGACATCAGGCCCAGCACTGTCTCCCATCGGGCAGGAGATGGTACATCTTTGCACTTGTGCTAGTGGAAAGGGTGGTGGTCTGGTGGCATAAAAGTCACTCTTCTCCTCTCTGCTCTCCCCACAATTTCTGAAGGTCTGTGAGCAACTCCTAAATAGGAAAAGTAATATCTCCTAAAGGGATGGTAAACTGATCAGTCACATAAGAAGCTAACACTCTCCTCAGAACTACTTAAGAGTAGGGCCTTGGGTTTCCCTGGTGGCGCAGTGGTTGAGAATCTGCCTGCTAATGCAGGGGACACGGGTTCGAGCCCTGGTCCGGGAAGATCCCACATGCTGCGGAGCAACTAGGCCCGTGAGCCACAACTACTGAGCCTGTGCGTCTGGAGCCCGTGCTCTGCAACAAAAGAGGCCACAACAGTGAGAGGCCCGCACACCGCGATGAAGAGTGGCTCCCGCTTGCCGCAACTAGAGGAAGCCCTCGCACAGAAACGAAGACCCAACACAGCCTAAATAAATAAATAAATAAATAAATAAATAAATAAATAAATAAATAAATAAAAGAGTAGGACCCTAATAAGCAGTTCCTTCAACTCACTGTCCAGGACGGAGCCCACACAACTCTGAGCTCATGGAGATAAGCATCATAACCACTTTCCCGCATGAAAGACACAGAAGCGGGACAGCAGGAAGAAACCAAGGGGAAAGGAAAAACCTTACAATTATCTGACACATCACATGATGTACATGGGACATTTTGTTTTCTTTTTGTATGGTTTCCCTTTTTAGTCATAAAAACCTATTTCTCTACTTAAATACAGGCATCCTTGAAGACAATCAGGTGTAGCTTTTGTATTTTGTTTATCACAGAGAAAGGATTCTGTCCAGCGTGGAACCGAGAAGCTTTGACATTCCAACACCAAATCACACTCAGCACCGTCTTCTACCTCCCAATAGTCCCTGCTTATGCTTTCTCAGGACCATTCATTTTAATCAGATATTTTCAAAACCAAAACCACTCTTAACATTCCCCCCAAGCACACTCAAATATTTTGGACGAAGTATTTTAAGAATAACCGGTTTTATTTACAGGCCAGAAAGTTTCAAATTCAAAACTTATCTAATATAAAAATTTAATTCCTAGCTGGAGTGAAGTCCCATTTCACAGTACCATAGTGGAAATATATGTAAAACCCTGCATCCAGGTCCATGTAACTTCAGATGCATAGCTAACCCAAGATTTTCTATTTTCTAGGAAGTATTTTCTTGCTTCAGAATAACTGAAACTGATTCAACACCACTTGAGGCAGGTTTATGTTGCCCATGTAAGACATCTTCCTATTTCTTTTATTCATTCATTCACTAGTGAAATAAACATTTATTCCTCAACTGCTGTGGGAAAGGCATTGTGCTATGGCCTGTGGGGAATAAAATTATGAATTCAGTATGTTCTCTACCCTCAAGAAGCTTATAGTTTACTAAGGGACAGACAAAGTAGGTAGTGATAGGACAGTGTGAAAGGTTCATTTAAAATACTATGCAAAATCCAAACTACAATGCGACATCATCTCACACCAGTCAGAATGGCCATCATCAAAAAATCTACAAACAATAAATGCTGGAGAGGGTGTGGAGAAAAGGGAACCCTCATACACTGTTGGTGGGAATGTAAATTGATACAGCCACTATAGAGAATAGTATGGAGGTTCCTTAAAAAACTAAAAATACGACCCAGCAATCCCACTACTGGGCATATACCCTGAGAAAACCATAATTCAAAAAGAGTCATGTACCACAATGTTCATTGCAGCTCTATTTACAATAGCCAGCACATGGAAGCAACCTAAGTGTCCATCAACAGATGAAGGGATAAAGAAGATGTGGCACATATATACAATGGAATATTACTCAGCCATAAAAAGAAACGAAATTGAGTTATTTGCAGTGAGGTGGATGGATCTAGACTCTGTCATACAGAGTGAAGTAAGTCAGAAAGAGAAAAACAAATACCATATGCTAACACATATATATGGAATCTAAAAAAAAAAAAAAAAAAGGTCATGAAGAACCTAGGGGCAAGATGGGAAGAAAGACGCAGACCTACTAGAAAATGGACTTGAGGACACAGGGAGGGGGAAGGGTAAGCTGGGACAAAGTGAGACAGTGGTAGTGTATATATGGACATATATACACTACCAAATGTGAAATAGATAGCTAGTGGGAAGCAGTCACATAGCACAGGGAGATCAGCTCGGTGCTTTGTGACCAGCTAGAAGGGTGGGATAAGGAGGGTGGGAGGGAGGGAGACGCAAGAGGGAAGAGATATGGGGATATATGTATATGTATAACTGATTCACTTGTTATAAAGCAGAAACTAACACATCATTGTAAAGCAATTATGCTCCAATAAAAACGTTAAAAAAAATTTTTAAATAAAAAAATAAAAAATAAAATACTATGCAGAAAAAATATTGCTATGATTTTTGTCAGAGTGTTCTCCCTAAGTTTTCCCCTAGGAGTTTTATGGTATCCAGTCTTACATTTAGGCTTTATTTATTTTTGTATATGATGTTAGAGAATGTTCTAATTTCATTGTTTTACATGTAGCTGTCCAGTTTTCCCAGCACCATACTGTTTTGGTTACTATAGCTTTATAGTATAGTCCGAAGTCAGGGAGTGTGATTATAGCAAACATAATTATAAATGGAGTATACCCTTTAAAAATTGTGAACCACTATATTGTACATCTGTAACTTATAAACATTGTACATCAACGATAATTCAATTAAAAGTTAATTAATTAATTAAATACTATGCAAGTACTTGGAGGGATACCATTATCTCTACCTCCTCCTAGGTATCATACATTCCAATGTTTTCCCAGGGCTTCATTTTATTGAACTATTAAATTTCACCTGAAAGCAGGCCAAAGACCAAGCTCATCTGTGCTCTTTTCATAATTGTGATATTCAGCCCTTTATCTGCACATCAGGAGTGGATCTCAGTCTGGAAGACTGAGATCCATCACTTTAGAAGATGAAATCATTGTTCAACCTGGTCACAACTGACTATTTAGCTAAGATTTCCCAACCTTTATACTAAGCCATTCTGAGATCCTTTTTGACCCAGTTGAGGGATATGAAAGGAGAGGTTTGTCATACCTATTGATGCAGATCAGTTTGGCTTAGAAATATATGTTCCTAGAGAGAAAAAAGGTGATACCTTTGAAAATAATATGCTTAACTTTGATGGTTAAGACTAGAGAGGTATTAGGAAGAAGAGAGAGATTCGAATTAACATGAATGTTGGCTTGGCTGGCCTGGGAGCCTTAGCTCTCCCAGATGGGTTCATTCAGAAGAGAAGACTGTAGAACATGTGAACTGATGAGGGAGCTCATAAAAGCTGCACCTGATAAGGCCTCAGGAGGCAATGTGGTGTATCAGAAAGGGCCTGCCCACGTGGCGGGGAGACCGAGATTAGAATGCCAACGTCCATACTTACTAGCTCTATGCCTTGGGCAAGTTACTTAAAATTTCTGCGCTTCAGTTTCCTCATCTTGAGAATTAACAATACTTACCTGAGTACTTGTGAGAATTAGGTGGCATAATGAAAGTCAAGATTCTAACACAGTAGTGGTACAAAGCAGGCACTCAATACATTTGCACTGGGGTGTCCTCCTTAGTGTTTGTTGATAATCGTACAAGATAAAGGTTAAAGTGGCCCTGCTCGCAGTCTATCCAGAAGTCTGCCCAGCACAGGATCAGGATCTGACCCACAGAGAAAGTCTGCCTGGCCAGAACACCCCCACTGAGGTCCTCACCAGATGCTCCTCTTTTACATTCTTACCCTGGTGCCCTCACTCAATGGGAGGAAAACTGAGGTTAGCTTCATGTTCACTCCAAAGTGCAAAACCAGAACTGCTAAATGGGGTTATAGAGAGGCAGACATCAAAATTTAAGGACACTATAACTGTAGTAAAACGGCCTCAGGAGATCATAAATGTCCTTTCTTTGGAGTTCTCAGGCAAAGACTGCAAGCCCAGCAGTCAGGAGTGCTGTGAAAGGGCATTTAAAACGAGGTGAGGTTCAAGCATCAGTATCAGTAAAACAGCTTCCAACACTATGATTCTCTGAAAGCAACTGAACTGATATTCAGGTCTCTTACTCTGTAAGATTTCCTCAATCCAATACAAATCCTGACCAACTATAATGCTGGGAGAATACAGTTTGGATTGTTATAGTTTCAGGTAAACTGAAGTTTAAGCAGAAGAGATCCAGTTGGCTTCAATCCTTATTAAGGATATTTTTTTTAATGTACCATTATACTTTCTTTACTTAAAAAGAGAAGTCTGAACAAACTGAATTTTTATGTATTTACTAAAAATCTAACATTATCTTTATATTATTATTCTTATTGTCTGAGAGTCCAGGACAGGTGTTAGAAAGGAACTGCAAATCATCTTAGGAACTACATTAAAAGGAAAATGGGGCTACCCTGGTGGTGCAGTGGTTAAGAATCCGCCTGCCAATGCAGGGAACACAGGTTCGATCCCTGGTCCGGGAAGATCCCACATACCGCAGAGCAGCTAAGCCTGTGCGCCACAACTACTGAACCTGCGTTCTACAGCCCATGAGCCACAACTACTGAGCCCACGTGCTGCAACTACTGAAGGCTACGCACCTAGAGCCCATGCTCTGCAACAAGAGAAGCCACCGCAATGAGAAGCCCACACACCACAACAAAGAGTAGCTCCCGCTTGCCACAACTAGAGAAAGCCCACACGCAGCAACGAAGACCCAACACAGCCCAAAATAAATTAATTAATTAATTAATTTTTTAAAAAAAAAGGAAAATGCATGTCTCCTGAATTATACGGGTGACAGATACTTGGAGGTAAGAGGAATTTTATGGTATGTCAGTCAATACAGGCCTCAGCATTTCAAAGGGTACTATATCTGGTGACTTACATCCACTTTTATCTTTACCTCCATAGATACAGGAATTCACCAGTGTAATATTTAAAATGGTCATATATGTGTTCTAGTTTTTGCAAGTCAACTTAAAGTTTTGGTACTAGAGAAAAACTCCTAAGAAAGCAGATGCTTTTAATAAATATACTTCCGATGTAATCCTTCTCTTCGAGAAACAACACGAGTGTGGCCTAATATACTCATGTACTTAATATAGCAGCACTGGCACCTTGAATTACCACCATCTTTAGTCCCAGCTTACCACAGAGTGTCACTTGGCAGTATGTCACTCTGGCCTAACACCAGCATCAATCAGATATACCAGCTCCTAAGGAGGGAATAGATTATGTCTAAATAAAGTTAACCCTGGTTTCTCTAAACTTTAAACCTTCCTAATACTTGAAAACTAAGTACCACAGTGTATTTTAGGAAAATACACAATAATTTTCTTGCACAGGGCCTGAAATACAGTAGGGACTCAGTAAAATTTTTTAATTGCATCTATGACACAAAGAGTATCAGGTTGGGATCTTGCTGACTGGACATTTTAAAATGGTACCCGCATTAACACCTGTATTTCAGATGCCACACTTCTCCCACCCCCACGTCTGATTCATCCATGCCCTTGAATTATTTATAGGCTTCTCAATAGATCATAAACTGCTTTGAGCACCAGGGCTAAGACTTCTTCATCGTTGGATCTCTCCCCTCCCCTGCCTGCATCCAGCACGGGGCTCATACACTTTCGACACTCAGTACATGAACATGGACAATAACGCCATAAACTCATCATGGCTAGACCATGAGAGCTAGACCTTCCCACTCCTTAAAAAAGGGCTTTTTATTCAACTACAAGAGAAATAAGCAGATGTGTTTATGAAAAGTTATTTTGACTGACATTTATGCAATGTACCCAGAAAAAATCCACAATCACTATTCTTAGTCTCCCTGACAAGTCTCCAAAATATAAGATGCTCAAATATCACATAGTTGCTCTACTCATCGGGTGAAAGACGCTCCTGAAATTCTAGATATAATGGCAGTCAGCATAGTATAGCAGCTAAAATCAGACTCTAGAACCAGCTACCTGGATTTGAAACCTGGCTCCACCACTCAGTAACTATCTAAACTTGGGTAAGTTAATTATTTCAGTTTCCTCATCCATAAAATGGGAAAACTATCTACTTCATAAGGGTTATTCTAAGGATCAAATGATACAGAGAAAGCACTTATGCTGTCTGTCTTATAGTAAATGACTTATTGTGCCATTAATATATAGTATTAAAGGCACTCAGAATTTTTTTTTAATATTTGTGTTGTTTTAATTTGCATTTCTGATCATGTAGATTTTTTTTTTTTTTATAAAGGGAACGCTATTTGTTTATTTATTTATTTTGACCGTGTTGGGTCTTCGTATCTGTGCGAGGGCTTTCTCTAGTTGCGGCGAGCGGGGGCCACTCTTCATCGCGGTGCGCGGGCCTCTCACTGTCGCGGCCTCTCTTGTTGCGGAGCACAAGCTCCAGACGCGCAGGCTCAGTAGTTGTGGCTCACGGGCCCAGTTGCTCCGCGGCATGTGGGATCTTCCCAGAACAGGGCTCAAACCCGTGTCCCCTGCATTGGCAGGCAGATTCTCAACCACTGTGCCACTAGGGAAGCCCGGAATATTTTTTTTAAAGGAAAAATATTTTAAGCTTATACATCAACATTGTTGTGGATTACAAATGATGCCACCTGGTCACTCAAGCATCTCTGCTCTTTAATTATGTTACCTTCCATTTGGGCAGAGATTTTAGAGCGAAACCAGTCTAGGAAGCTCATAAAAGGGAACATCCATTTAAATTGACAAACTGTTCACATTTCTCATCATCTTGATTTTTTTTTAAACATGTTACTTGGGGAGAATTCACTTCAGTGCAGACAAGCTAATCCTTCCCTGCTCTTCATAAATTAATAAAGCCCCAGCATTAATTACCCAACAGCCTCTTGCTTTGCAAGATCACTACAGGGAAGAAATCAATCTTTCACAGCAGAGTTTAAGTAAGTAATTTTCTTCTCAATCTTTCTATTCCTCCAATATTACAGCTTTTTTAAATAATGCATGCAGTTTTCTAAAATTTGATTCAATCATTTTCTTTAAAGGGTTTCCCAAATGTAGTCCATCATTCATCAGGAAGTTCTAGTCTTTCAATGTATTTTTATTATTTGCCATATAAATAAGTTGTATGGTGTATTCTATCCATTTCTACATGTATCAACATCAATTCCTCAAGTTGGGGTTGGGGGGTTACAAATACACCCTAGAAGGAGAAAGAGTTTGTCAAAAAAATAATTTTTCTAAGTTTGTCGATTTTCCAGTACTAAATTTTCTAATGGAGATGTACCAAGAGAAAAGTAAGCGTGGGAGGAGAGAAATAAGTAACAACTACCGTGTACCAGCTGTCTGCTATGGATCAGGCACTGGGCTAGGTGTTTAATTATCTTATCTCATTTTAACCCAACAAGGTAAACATTATTCCCCAAGAAATGGGGAGTAAAAGGAGAGTGTATACATATATTATCAGGGTAATTTTTTACTAAGCATGGAGGGGGGGCGGGAATGACTAAAACAAGATATATTCAAATATAAATAGTTAATTCTGAGTGGTGGGAATATGGGAATTTATTTTATTTTTCCTTGTACTTTTCTGATTTTTTTTTTTATTCCTGAAGGAAGGAAGGAAAAAAAAGAAGGAAAAAACAAAGAGGTTAAATAAGTTTCCCAAGGCCATATAACTAATAAGTGGTGGAGTTGGGATTTGAAACCAGGTCTATCTCACTGGAAAGCTACACCAAGCCAATAAAATAAAGCAGGTATTTTTGATCTGAGCAGGATCAAAAACACTTTGGAAGTTCTGAAAGGAGACTTGTTCACAGCCTCATTTATGTTACCAAGTGAATGAAACATCCATAATTTCCTCAAACTCCCCATTTATTATTTACCTACTAAAACAAACAAGATACTGGTAGAGATAATAGAGAAGCAGCATCAACAAGGTCAGCCCAGCACTGCCAGGTAAACAGAAAGATGCCAGAGCAAATGAGTGAAGCTCTTAGGTAAGGATTACAGAAGACCAGCTGTGTCCTATAGGATACGTGGCAGGGCATGCAGGAGTTCATTAGAACCCACAGCAACATGGGGCTTGGTGGAGACCTCATGGGGCAATTCTTTCTGCATCAACCCACCCTATAACTCATCCAGGAAAAATCTGGGCCACCTTGAAGTTCCCCCAAGAAACTGCAGATATGATTTGTCTCTGAGAATAATTTGTCAAATGTGAAACAGGAGACAGGAAGCTGGTTCATTAGTTGAGAAAGCAACAAGCCAAAGACCCTCTCCATAGAGAGAAAATGTTAAATGAAGAGGACTTGGGGTATAATCAGTCTCGAATAATTTTTGTGCCATTGTTGTGTTCCCCCTTGTGCACGGGCCAGCTGTCACAATCACTGTATCTCGGAGTTAGGATAACATTCGAGATGATTCAAACTAAGTTGCCCAGACTTTTAAAAATGTGTTTGAAAACTCTTGCACAATATCACAGACAGTAGAAAAATCTCATTAACCACTCACTGATGTTAAAGATTTGATGCAGTGAGTCAACGCTTCAGATGCTTCCTTGCTGTATGTCCAACAGCTGCATTACAAAATTTGGTATACAACTGGTCAGAATGGCTATCATCAAAAAAGAACACAAATAACAAATGTTGACAAGGATTTGGAGAAAAGGGAACCCTTGTACACTGTTGGTGGTAATGTAAGCTAGTGCAGCCACTGTGGAGGATTCTCAAAAAACTAAAAATAGAACTACCATATGACTCAGCAATTCCACTCCTGGGTATATATCTGAAAAAAACAAAAACACTAATTCACAAAAAATACATGCCCTCCAATGGAAGCAACCTAAGTGTCCAGGTTTAGAGTGAAAAGACAGTGCTTATATATATGTCAGTCCCAATCCCCCAATTTATCCCTCCCCCCCTTATACCCTGGTAACCATAAGTTTGTTTTCTACATCCATGACTCTACTTCTGTTTTGTAAATAAGTTCATTTGTACCCTTTTTTTAGATTTCACATATAAGTGATATCATATGATATTTGTCTTTCTGTGCCTGACTTACTTCACTCAGTATGACAATCTCTAGGTCCATCCACATTACTATATATAAAATAGATAACTAATAAGAACCTGCTGTATAGCACAAGGAACTCTACTCAACACTCTGTAATGGCCCTTATGGGAAAAGAATCTAAAAAAGAGTGGCTATATGTATAACTAATTCACTTTGCTGTACACCTGAAACTAACACAACATTGCTCCAACAACTATACTCCAACAACAATTAAAAAAAAAAAAAAAAAGACAGTTCTGCAGGGACAGACAGCACATGACAGGGGAGAAGTAGGATGGCCCCAGTCAGGACAGATGTGAAACTAGCCACTCTCCCACCCAATCCACTAACAAGGGCTGTTGGGAGTGGTGGCTATATTTTGCAATTGTCTCTAGTTCAAGAGGTCACTTTTCATTTCTCCAAGGCCTTGGAATCATGGGAAATGGGGGAAGGGGGAGCAGTAGGGGCCAAGGGTAAGGAAGGGGGGCTTCACACCGAACAGAGCATGGGAGGGCTGCTGCCAGTGGAGCCTCCCTTCTCCAATGGGAATAGCTGGCAAAGTGGAAGAGAAAAGCCTGGTGGGGTGGAGAAAGTAGAGGGGGAGGAGGAGGGGGAGACATTCTGTCAAGAGATCCCAAACCCCACGAGGTAGAGAAGCAAGTCTTCCGACTGGACCTGTAACATGACTGATCCGAAACCACAGACAAGGGGGTACGTATGAATCACACAGGCAGACAGAAACCACAGATGCAGTTCTAAGTGAAGAAAACAAGTCACAAGATCAATGCTGGGGAGACTGGAAGAGGACAGAAAGCAGATGGATGGAGAAAAATGGTTCAGGATGGAGGCTGTAAGAATTCAGGGTCTAAAAGGTGTGTTTTTTATGTGGTGCTGTATGGACGGCACAAGGGCAGACCTGTCATGCTTAAGAAGTCAGAGCTACCCCATGTTCACAGCAGCATTATTCACAATAGTCAAGGGGTGGAAGCAACCCAAGTGTCCATCAATGGATGAATGCATAAATGTGGTACATACATACAGTGGCATATTATTCAGCCTTAAAAATGAAGGTAATTCTGACACATGCTACTACTACATAGATGAACCTTGAGGACATTATGCTGAATGAAATAAGCACGTCACAAAAGGACACATACCCAATGGCGGTTGCCGGGGACTGAGGAGAGAGAGGAATGGGGAGTCATTGTTTAATGGGTACAGAGTTTCAGTTTTGCAAGATGAAGAGTTCTGGAGATGGATGGTGGTGACGGTTGCACAGCAATAAGACTCTACTTAATACCAATGAACTACGCTCTTAAACATGGTTAAGATGGCAAAGTTTATGTTGCATGTATTTTACCACAATGATTCAAAATGAACTTTAAAAAAAAGCTGGAGAGTTGCAGATCAGCGATTGGTGTTGGGCAGTTTTGAATATGTCTCTCTTACAGCAGTATCTTCCAAGACACAGTTCATCTTCCGGCAAAGGTTTTTGAGCCCCTACCCTGTGCAAGCGGCATGCTAGACACTGGGAACATCGAGTAAGTAAGGCACAGTCCAGCGTGAGATGCAGACCGGGAAACAGAGCAGGACAATTCCACGTGGCCAGGACGAGCCTGACCAGAGGAAGCACCAGATTCAGACTCTGGGGTCAAAAGTACTTTCCAGAAGGAATGATGCCTCAGCTGAATCCTAAAAATAGAAGTTACCATATAGAGGTAGCGGAGAAAAGAGTACCAAAGCAAAGAGCATGTGGCAAGAGAGAATGCGGTGAACTTTTTTACGTACCAGCTGTAATGCATCCCGCCTGGAGCACAGAGTGGGAAGGTGTGATTTGAAAAGAGGAGGATGGAGAGTCAAACAGCATCCACACATCAACAGTGAAAATTATTTTTCTGGGCAGTGACAAACCGGTTGGGGGAAGGATGCTTTAGCTTCTGATGCATGATTAATTTTGTGGAAAGAATATCATTAATGGCATATTAGGACAAGCACAGAAGAGTTGAGAGTAAATGAAACACCAACTATCCATGTGGACATAAGCTTTTTTGGTGAGGGGCGGGGGGGGCGGGTGGTAAAATACAGGTATCATAAAATTTACCATCTTAACCATTTTTAGTGTGTAGCTCAGTAGTGTTGAACTGTTGTGCAACCAATCTCCAGCACTCTTCATCTTCCCAAACTGAAACTCTGTAATCCATTAAACAATTCCCCATCTTCCCTCCTCCAAGCCCCTGGCAACCACCATTCTACTTTCTGTCTCTATGAATTTCACGATTCTAGGTGCCTCATATAAGGGGTACCTATCTGTCTTTTTGTGACTGGATTATTTCACTTAGCATAATGTCCTCAAGGTTCATCCATGTTGTAGCATGTCAGAATTTCCTTCCTTTTAAAGGGGGAATAAGATTCTACCATATGTCAAGAGAAAATGACAGTTACAATGGAGAAAAGACAGTCTCTTCAATAAGTGGTTCTGGGAAAACTGGATGGTTACATGTAACAGATTGAAATTAGAATACTCCTTAACACCATACACAAAAATAAACTCAAAATGGATTAAAGACCTAAATGTAAGGCCAGACACTATAATACTCTTAGAGGAAAACATAGGCAGAACACCCTTTGACATAAATCGCAGCAAGATCTTTTTTGACTCACCTCGTAGAGTAATGAAAATAAAAACAAAAATAAACAAATGGGACCTAATTAAACTTAAAAGCTTTTTCACAGCTCTATTTACAATAGCCAGGACATGGAAGCAACCTAAGTGTCCATCATCGGATGAATGGATAAAGATGTGGCACATATATACAATGGAATATTACTTAGCCATAAAAAGAAACGAAATGGAGGTATTTGTAGTGAGGTGGATGGAGTTAGAGTCTGTCATACAGAGTAAAGTAAGTCAGAAAGAGAAAAACAAATGCCGTATGCTAACACATATATATGGAATCTAAGGAAAGAAAAAAAAAGGTCATGAAGAACCTAGTGGCAAGACAGGAATAAAGACACAGACCTACTAGAGAATGGACTTGAGGATATGGGGAGGGGGAAGGGTAAGATGTGACAGGGTGAGAGAGTGGCATGGACATATATACACTACCAAATGTAAAATAGATAGCTAACGGGAAGCAGCCGCATAGCACAGGGAGATCAGCTCTGTGCTTTGTGACCACCTAGAGGGGTGGGATAGGGAGGGTGGGAGGGAGACACAAGAGGGAAGAGATATGGGAACATATATATATGTATAACTGATTCACTTAGTTATAAAGCAGAAACTAACACACCATTGTAAAGCAATTATACTCCAATAAAGATGTTAAAAAAAAAAAAAAGCTTTTGCACAGCAAAGGAACCCATAAACAAGACGAAAAGACAACCCTGAGAATGGGAGAAAATATTTGCAAACGAAGCAACTGACAAAGGATTAATCTCCAAAATATATAAGCAGCTCATGCAGCTCAATATCAAAAAAACAAACAACCCAATCCAAAAATGGGCGGAAGACCTAAATAGACATTTCTCCAAAGAAGACATACAGGTGGCCAACAAACACATGAAAAGATGCTCAACATCACTAATTATTAGAGAAATGCAAATCAAAACTACAATGAGGCAACCATACTCCAATAAAAATTAATTAAAAAAAAAAAACAGTAGTCCTAAATGTTGAGAAATAGGTGAGGCCAAATAAAATAAATGTGAACAATTAAAAAAAGAAACCTACAGTGAGGTATCACCTCACACCAGTCAGAATGGCCATCATCAAAAAATCTACAAACAATAAATGCTGGAGAGGGTGTAGAGAAAAGGGAACCCTCTTGCACTGTTGGTGGGAATGTAAATTGATACAGCCACTATGGAGAACAGTATGGAGGTTCCTTAAAAATCTAAAAATAGAACTACCATATGACCCAGCAATCCCACTCCTGGGCATATACTCAGAGAAAACCATAATTCAAAAAGATACATGCACACCAATGTTCACTGCAGCACTATTTACAATAGCCAGGACATGGAAGCAACCTAAATGTCCATCAACATGGAATGGAATGGATAAAGAAGATGTGGTACATATATACAAAGGAATATTACTCAGCCATAAAAAGGAATGAAATTGTATCATTTGCAGAGACATGGATGGACCTAGAGACTGTCATACAGAGTGAAGTAAGTCAGAAAGAGAAAAAAACGTATATTAACGCATATATGTGGAATCTAGAAAAATGGTATAGATGTACTTATTTGCAAAGCAGAAATAGAGACACAGACGTAGAGAACAAATGTATGGATACCACTCTCAAACGTATGGATGAATTGGGAGACTGGGATTGACATATATACACTACTATGTATAAAATAGATAACTAATGAGAACCTACTGTACAGCACAGGGAACTCTACGCGGTGCTCTGTGGTGACCTAAATGGGAAGGAAATCCAAAAAACAGGGGACACATGTACACATATAGCTGATTCACTTTGCTGTACAGGAGAAACTGACACAGCAGTGTAAAGCAACTATACTCCAGCAAAAAATAAATAAATTTTTTAAAAAAGATTCCACCATATGTATAAACCACATTTTGTTTATCCATTCATCCATCAATGGACACTTGGGGTGCTTCAACCTTTTGGCTATTGCGAATAATGCTGGTATAAACGTGGATGTACAGATACCTTTTCCAGACCCTATTTTCAATTCTTTTGGGTATACAGTTGACCCTTGAACAACATGGGTTTGAACTGTGCTAGTCCACTTATACGCAGATTTTTTCAATAAATACTACAGTTCTACACTGCAGTTGATCTGCAGTTGATTGATTCCACAGATGTGGAGCTGTAGATACAGAGAAACTTGATACCCACAGCTGGTCCTGGAACCATATGCTGCAGACACCTAGAGACAACTGTATACCCAGAAGAACTGCTGGATCTCATGGTAATTCTATTTTTAATCTGGGGGGGAACGGTCATACCATTTTCCATAGCAGCAGCACCATTTTACTTTCCCTCCAAAAGTGTACAAGGGTTTCAATTGTTCACACATTCTTGCCAACACTTATTTTCTGCGGTTGTTTTTTTTTTTTAATAGCAGCCATCCTAATGGATGTGAGGTGGTTACAACCATCTTATTAGCACTTCTGAGCCTCCAATTTCCTCATCTGTAAAATGAGCGTGTTGGACTACATGATCCCCAAGGAGCTCAAATTTCGTGATTCTATGAATTGAGAGGAGAATTAGGTTGATTTACTGGGAAAACTCAGGTCATTTACTCATTCTGAGGCTCACATTCCCTAACTATAGTCACAGCACTGACACCCACTCTGGATATGGTTTCAAGTAAAACACAGACTGAAATTCAAGTGCAAGGAGCATTAACTTAATGGGAAAGTTTAAGAGAGCCTGGTCCCAGCCATCCGTGGCAAGGATGTGGATACCACTGGATGCTGAAGGCAACTGGTCGACACAAGTGGAGTGAATTTCACATGCCACGGGTCTTCCCACAGGTGGGTTAATTATTAGTTCCCTGTCCTATAATGAGGACACCTTCTACTCATTGTTCAACTTTCACTTTCACTCGTACAAAGGGATAAATTGATTGCAACTAAATTTTTTTTAATGGTCAGGCTGGGAGGGCAGAGAGAGATGGTCATTTTCCTGGGAAATTTGTTATGTTTTTCTGATGTGGGGTGAATCCTCCCCACTCTCAAATACAACGGCTAAAACTTGAAAGAGAAAATGTATTTTCTTCAATGAGACACTCTGAAGAAGAGTCACCAGTAAATCCCCAAGAAGAATACTGTTTTTACAAACAGGTGAACAAAGGCAAGCAGGATGATTTGCAGAAAATCCAGAAACATCAAAAACAGAATCCAGGACTCCTGAACTCACAGCCCAATACTGTTTGCAAATTTAGTTCCTCCCCTATAAAGGAGAATTATTATTATCACATCTTTCCATGAATAACAACAAAAAAATCTATTAATATGGATGTGTATAGACTTTAGCTCCATGTAAATCTGTGTCTTTTTGTAGGAACACTGCAACATTGTGGACCTCGATGTGGGAATCAAATTTGAGAAGCCTCCTTAACGACCTATTAAGAATCATCCTCCAACATGAAGACCACCATCCCTTCACGTTACAAGCATTGAGGGTTGAGTCCCTTATACCTTCCGTGGGTCATCCTGGGAGAATATGGGCAGAAAAAGCTCAGAGAGGGCCACCAACGTGGGCTAAAAGACATCTGCCCCAAAGAATCAAGATGTATGGAGAAAACAAGAATGACTTTTATGTCCCTTTTCCACTAGTTTTTAATTATATTATAACTGATTCTAGAAACTGTGTGATCTGACAGATCAGAAGACTGCTGGATATCAGAGGCGACAGACTGGGCAGGAAGAAGAGAGCGCAGGTCCCAGATCAGGGAAAGGAGCAAGCCTGCCCTCTGCTGGCAATCCTGGGTAGTGGCAGTAAGATGTGAGGAGAAGATCTCCACCTTGAGCTGGAGGAACTAGACACACAAAAAAACGAAGACACCCAGCTACAGCAACTTTCATACACAGCAGAAATCTTATGGAAGAGATTGCAGGCCAAAGAGAAAACTTTGATGTTGCCTTACTGACCATGTCCTGGAACATTCCTTTTTGCAAATGGTGTTGAGAAGGCAATACTGGATGAGACTGAAAAAGAGCTCTATCTAAAAGACTAGGCATGGGCAACGATGTGCATTCATTAGAAACAATTCTCTTCCAACATAAGATATTAAAATATATTTCTATACAGAGTCCATTATAAACATCTACTTGTTCATGCCCTCCCCAGAAAAAAAAATTACATTATTGTTCAATGACATCGAAAGTAAAATCATGACAGAAATGCCAAGAAGCAGGTAGGAAAAAAAAGGTCCTGCAGTCTGGGGAGGGAGATATGTCAGATCCATATTTAGAACTGAGTAGGTAAAATTTTACAATGCTGTTAAGGACATATTCTATAAAGGCAACACAGCTGAATTATCTGTCTTTGCTATTTTCCTGCTGCCTGGTATATACATTTTCAAACTTTCTTTCTAACGAGAGTGATATCATCTAATTTTCCCTACTCACTTCATCCTCACGTAGAGATAAGATTGCACTCTCATTATCGGTTAGTATTATGTACTAAATGTTCACTTATCAAGTAGTTATTGTCAAATAGCCATATCCTCAAACAGCTTTCAATCTAGTTGAGAAGGCAGTTCACAGACACTAGTGTTCTATGTTCAAGAGGCAGTTACACTAGATTAATTCTGAGGTTCCCTCTAGCTCTAATTTTATATCCAGAAATACTAGATTACTAAAACTATCCTAAGTACCTGATGTCCTCGCAGCCTCTGCACCATTATCTCTGCCTGGAATATTTCCCCAGCCCACCTACCCTTGGCCACATAGCACATTTCTGTCATTCTTCTCATTCTAGTTCTTCTTTGAAATGCTTCAAGGAGGATTTGGGTGATTCTCACCTTGGACCCTACTGTCCTTGTACACACAGGCAGTTGCCTACTTTCAGACATAATGTGTTTACTTATCATCTTTTCAACTGAAACACATAAAAGAGGAGCAATCTCCTTGCATGTTATTGGACAAGAGTAAGCCATCCTTTCCCAAAGAGCTAAAGAAGTCTAAAATCCCTAATTATGATCATCTAATATCTCCTCCTCAAATAATCCCATCCCATCAATTTTTGTAAATGTGAGCAACCCCAACTCCAACCTTCTCAACTGCCTTCAAAAGGCAAGTATCCAAATGCTGGTAGAAAGGGCAGCCTCTAAACCTCCCCACAGCAGAAATAATGGCAATAATAGTAAGTAATATGGCCAGACACTGTTCTATAAGCATTTTATATAATTTCACTCAGTTCTCATAACCACCCTACAAAGTGGGTATTATCATCATGTCCCTTTTTTAGCTGATGAGAAAAATGAAGCACAGGGATGTCAAAGAACTTACATGAGACTGTACCTTGAGGAAGTGGCAGAACCAGGATTCAAGCTGTGACAATACAGAGAATGTAAATTTAACACGGTTCTTAGGAAGGCTTAAACGAGAAAGAGAACTCCCCCTGCTGGCTGTATATACAGTTTTCTTTTGTCACAACTGATAGCAAGGGCACCACCAACCAGGGGAGCCCTGACTGAGTCATCAACCAGTAGAGTGAGTTTCCGCAATGTTTTGTTTTTAACTGAAGTATAGTTGATTTACAATACTGGGTTAGATTTAGGTGTACATCATAGTGATTCGTTTTTTTGTTTTGTTTTTTTGTTTTGCAGATTATATTCGGCAACACTCTTAACTCTTCCGCCTCACTTTGCCCAGCCCTAAGGTTGGGAGTAAACAGAAATCAGATTTAAGTTCTCTTCCAGCTCTAAATTACTATGACTTTGAGATTCAGATGTTTTTCTCTAAAAACCAGTTCTCTCTGTAATGTGCACAAGAAACAGCTACTGTTTTGTTTTTTTCCAAAGCCACAAGAATCTCTCAGGGGCTTCCCTGGTGGTGCAGTGTTTAAGAATCCGCCTGCCAGTGCAGGGGACACGGGTTCCAGCCCTGGTCTGGGAAGATCCCACATGCCACGGAGCAACTAAGCCCCAAGTGCCACAACTACTGAGCTTGCGCTCTAGAGCCCATGAGCCACAGCTACTGAGCCCACGTGCCACAACTACTGAAGCCCATGCGCCTAGAGCCCATGCTCCGCAACAAGAGAAGCCACCACAATGAGAGGCCCGCACACCGCAACAAAGAGTAGCCCCACTCGCCGCAACTAGAGAAAGCCGGCGCGCAGCAACGAAGACCCAATGCAGCCAAAAATAAATAAATAAATTTATAAAAAAAAAAGAATCTCTCAGAAGTTAGAGGTTCAAAAGCTATACAGTACTTTCAAATATTTCACAAATTTGCAGTAAGGATAAGAATAAGTAAATTATGACAAAATGAAAAAAAAAACTCAGCTGCAAGACACTAAGAGTTTAAAGAAAATGAGAGGTGGGCTTCCCTGGTGGCGCAGTGGTTGAGAATCTGCCTACTAATGCAGGGGGCACGGGTTCGAGCCCTGGTCTGGGAAGATCCCACATGCCGCGGAGCAACTAGGCCCAAGAGCCACAACTACTGAGCCTGAGCGTCTGGAGCCTGTGCTCCGCAACACGAGAGGCCACGATAGTGAGAGGCCCGCACACCACGATGAAGAGTGGCCCCCGCTTGCCACAACTAGAGAAAGCCCTCGCACAGAAACAAAGACCCAACACAGCCAAAAATAAATAATTAAAAAAAAAAAGTGAAACAACCAAAAAAAAAAAAAGAAAATGAGAGGAAACTTGCTAAAATATGTTGTAAACAATAATAATCCAATTTCTTTCACCTAGTCATAGTCTTACTTTAGGGCAGACCACGCTGCTAATTATATATCAAAACAAACCTAAATCTGTTATCAATATTAACAAATTTATACCAAAAGTCACAACTCTGCAACCAAGTTCCAAAGTTAAGGCACATCCACCTTAATCTAAATGCTAACTTGTTTATATGTCAATTATATCTCAATAAAGCTGAAAAAATACTAATTTCTTTCCATCTAGCAAAACAAATGAGCTTATGAAAAAGGAATACATACATCTGGGTTAAGAAGGAAGATTCAAAAAAAATTCCATCTAATTTTGGTCCCCACCAAAATCACACTAAAAATACAGTTAAGAGATTTTTGTTTGTCATAACCCACAAGGACCAAGAAGTAAAAAAAACAAAAAGCATCAGAGACAACAGCAATAGAATTTTGAAGATGAAAAAACATATGGACAAGTAGAAATTGACTTAGCAGATCCTAGAAAGCCAAATCCCCAAATCGCACGGGAAAGTGGAAATCCAACCTCTATTACACCACATATTCCACAGAAGACTCAGAGACAGGCAGCCAGGCTTCATAAGGAGAATTGGGAGAAAGCTGTTGAGAGAAGCAGTTGGATCCCTATATCCTCTCCTCTACTTCACGAGGCTGGACAATTACTCCTCTTCCATCCCTGCAAAAGACCGAAGGTTTCATTTCTGAAAAGGGTTAAAACAGAGAGTTGCCGGACAACCAGCTGAGGGTGGGAACCTTACCTAAAACAGAGGGAATCCAGTGACCATATGCACACTGAATGCTGAGTGCAGAGACCCAGCTCTTAGCCCCACAGACCTTCACCATCCAGGCAGGAAGTCAGAGGACTCTTCCCTGAGGACTCTGACCAGCTCCACAAGAAAAACCTGGAGACACTGACCTGGGGGGCCCTATAAGAAAGGGCCCATCCAGATGACACTCCAGTAAAGCTCAAGGTCCACAAGCTCTACTGGGTGAGCTCAGAGTTCAACTCATTCTTTTAGATTCTCACACTTAACGAGCAGACAGTCAAGGATCACTGGATATCCGAGGAAAGACTTGAATTATAATAGCATTTTGAAGGTTTCTTTCCTCCCTGGATAATCTATTTCCTCCAAATTGTTATTTTCTGTTTGTCTCTTTTAGTCTCTATCATTAATATCCTTAGAGCAATAAGAAAATAGATTACATCTATGAAATAAGAACAGAATACCATATATATACATGAAACATTCAACTAACTTAAAAAAGGTCTCAATAACAGGAGTGGGAAATAAAGTTGTGATAATTTCTGAGTAAGTAAAGCAAAAAAAATAAACAACAGATATAGAGAATAAGACAAGAATATTACAGAACTAGTCCAGACGTTCCGACAGCCAAACAATAGAATTCCAGAAAGAGGAAAAAGGAAAAAATAAAAGGAGAGAGGAAAAGCATCAAAGAATTAATTCACATACATTTTTCAGAATTGAAAGACATAGTTGCCTGATCAAAAGAGCCCGTCTAGACCCAGCACAGTGGGTGAAAATAGACCCACACCAAGCAACATGATCATGAATTCCAGAAGACCAAGTACAAAGAAAGATCCCACAAGCTTTCAAAGAGGAAAAACAAACAGTCCAGTACAAAGGATAAGGTATCAGAAAGGCTCTAGACTTCTCTAGACCAACAATGAAAGCAAGGCAATAAAACAGGTATAGAAATGTCAATTAAAGCAAGGATATAATAAAGATATTTTCATTCCTGCACAATTTCCAAAAATTTACCTCACAGGCACCCTTCCTCAAGGGGATATGGGCAATGATATTTAAAAAGAAAGAAAGAAGAAAACACAGGACACAGGAAGTAACAGATCCAACACAGGAGAAAAAGAGAGCCTCCAGGCTGAGAGTGAAGAGAGATCCCAAGGTCATGGGTGTGCATCAGACAGGGCACAACCAGCAACAGCTGTGTTGACTGCAGTCAACATAAGATGCTTCCTGCTATTGGACCCTCTTTCTAACTCGAAGAGAGAATGCCCAGGTGAGCTGGTCCAGATTCTCACCTGTGCTTGTTTATCTCACAGTGTGCTGATGAAGTGCCTGTTCTCCACTCCCCTCCATGCCCACAAAAGTGTTCTGCTTGGACCTACTTCTGAGAGCAAGAGCAAGGCCATGTTGGCGAACTTCAAATCAAAAATAAGCAGCAGTCCACTCCTCCAGCTTAGCTGATCATTCATCAACTAGCCCAAAACACAGCCCTGGCAGATGCCACAGGACTTGCCCTCTGACTCCCCCAAAAGGGGCTCCTGTGAATTCTCTGAGGAACCCAACATCAGACTGTGACCCAGAAACGGTTTGGTTTACCTTTTGAGAGCTTTTCTCTAACAGAGGCAGCAACGTTACCCTTTCCCTACACAACTAGGCATGGGCTTGCTACTCAGCTTTTCAAAACTATATGTTGTTTAGGAATATGTACAAGAGGCAGAAAAACTATAAAGAGAAGCAAGGGAATAATTAACACAAACGCAGGGGAGAAAGGAGATTTCAGCCGGGGAGAAAGGAGATTTCAGCCAGGGAGGAACACACAAGGGCTTCTAATGTGCCAGTAATATTTATTACTCAATCTTCACACGTAGATATCCACATACATAGATTTTGCTTATTTTTTAATATATATACATGTATTAGAATACTCTTCTTTATGGTGATGCATTCTATAATAGATATCTTAAATCATAAGTGAATTTCTATTTAAATCAGTGATATTGTTTTAATATTGTGGAACACTAAAGGAACCAAAAAAATATTCTTAAAATTTTTATGCCTATAAATGTGAAAATTTACGTGAAATGGGCAAATTGTATGTAATTTACCAAAGCTGATATAAAAAGAAATAGAAAATACAAATAATCCTATAATTTTTTAAGTTGTCATAATTTAAAACCTTCCTATGAAGGAAACTTCAGGCCCAAATATTTTACCAGTGAATTCTACCAAACGTTTATGAAAGAAATAATTCCAGTCTTACACAATCTCTTCCAAAGAATGGAAAAAGAGGGCACTCTGTAACTTCTTTTATGAGACTCCCAAAACTTGACAAGAGCATTACAAGAAAGGAAAATTATAAGCTAATCTCACTCATGAACATAGCCATAAAAAATCATAAACAAAATATTAGCAAAACAAATCTAGCAATGTATATATGTATGTATGTACATATACATATTGTGTGTGTATATATATGTGTATATATGCATGTGTATATTATATGTGTGTATATATATATCTCATGACCTAGGTAGGATTTTTTTCAAGAATACAAAGTTGTTCTACCATTCAACAAAAATATAAAATTCAACATATTATCTCAATACAGCAATAAAGTATGTGATAAAATTCAGCATCTTAGCAAATTGGATGAGAGAATTTTCTTAATTTGATAAAGGATTTCTACAGAAAACTTTCAGCAAACATTGTACTTAATGGTGAAATGATAAAAAGAAAACTTTCCTTCTGAGGTTGTACATGAGACAAAAATTCTCATCTTATTTTCACTACTTCTATTCAAGATTAAACCGGAGGTCCTAGCCAGTACACAAGATGAGAAAAATAAATGAAAAGATGGTAAAGAAATCCATAAAACTGACAGTATTCACAGATGATAAAGATTATGTACTTAGAAAAAACAAATGATTTTACAAATAAAGTATTAGAATCAACAAAAGAAAAAGTAAGATTACTGGATATAGTACCAATATGCAGATAACAATCATACTTCTATGTACTAGAAACAAATAGAAAATGAATTTCTTAAAAGATACCAATTTAAAATACCATCAAGAAAACTCAATTACCTAAGAATAAATATAGTAAAAGATATGTAAGACCTCCACATAGAAAACTGTAAAATATTATTCAAATAAATTTGAATAATAATTTTAAATACCATAGTTATGGATTGGAGGACCCAACATTGTAAAGATGTCAATTCTCCCCTAAAAGCCAATAATAAGCAAAACAATCCTGAAGAAGAACAAGGTGTAAGAACCTACACTATCAGAGAGTAAGAGTTATTATAAAGCACAGTAATTAAGACAGTGTTGCACTGGCTCAAGGATAGACAAATAAAACAACAAAATAGGATAAGAGCCCCCAAATAGACCCACACACATATAGAAATTTATATAAAAATCGCACCACAGAGCAGTGGTAAAAGGATGGTCTCTGATAAACCGTGCTGAGTCAATTAGATGTCCAAATGGACAAAAATGAATTTTATTTTTCCGGACAAAAATGAAATTTGACTCCTTTCTCATTTCATGTGAACAAAATGAATCAATTCTAGGTGGCTCTTGATCTGAAAACAAAATAATAAAGCTTCCTGAAAATATAATGGGAGAATAGAAAGCACCAGCTATAAAGGCAGGACTGGTTACCTAACCTGTGGGACCCCTTGTTCAAAAATCACTAAGAAAAGCAACAGCAGAGCATTAAACCAAGTGTAGGGCCCTAAGGAGCATGGGCCCCACGTGACTACACAGATCACATGCCTGTGAAGCTGGCCCTGCAAGAAGCTAAAAGACTAGTAAATTGGACTACATAAAAACTAAGAACTCTCGTTCATCAAACGACACTTTTTTTTTTAAACTGTTCCATCTCCTTTTATTACAATCCTGTCCTTGTGTTCCAGAATGAATAGCTATTTAATACACACACCACTCCTAAAATGGATCTTAACAGTCCCATTTCTTTCTCAGTATATTAAATCAAAAGGAAAAAAAATCAAAAAAAAAAAATCACCTGGTTTAGTACATCCCAGGAACAGCACCTTTACTAAACAACAGGAAACAAAACATGCCAGAAATCTGACCAAATACACAAAGCAGCAGATGAGATGCCTGATAGGAAAGAATGACTCCCAATGGAATGTTCATAGATGCCCTCTAGATGACACTCTTAAGAGAGTGAAAATGCAAGCCAAAAAAGTGGGAGAAGGTATTTGCATCACATGTATCTGACAAAGACTCATATTCAGAATACATAAAGAATTCCTACAAATCTATAAGAAAAAGGAGACAATCCTTTTCTTAGGAGACAATTAGCCAGTAAACATATGAAGAGGTGCTGAACCACGTTAGTAATCAGCAAAATGAAAATGAAAATCACGCAGCCACTAAAACACTCACTAGAAGAGTTAAAACTTAAAGGACTGACAACACCAACACCAATTGTTGGCCGCTCCAAATCTGCCTTTTCCTGTTGTTTTTTTTTTTCCCCTATGGCACTTATCACCTTAACACCTTCTTACATACATTAAAAAAAGGGTTGAGTCTTAGTAAGCATGTGACCCAACTAGGTCAAGGAAAGTGAATTATGGGACTTTCTGGAGGTACGGAAAAAGATGTTCTTTTTGGTAAGTTTGCTGATTTGGAGCTGCTGTTGGCCATTTTGGTGTTGTCCAATACAGAGGAAAGCACAGCTAAGAGATGAAGTCATATTCTTACAGATACTCTCTGAGCACCTGTATTTACCTGACTTAGCTACACCTGAAGGCACATCCTTGGACTTTTAATTATGTAAGCCCATCAATTTCCTTTATTGCTTAGATCAGTTTGAGTTGTTTCTGTACTCACAACTGAAAGATTTGTCACTATTACAATGTGGTGACAAAGCACAATAGTAGACTGAAAAATAGTGCATTAATCATTCAAAATTATGTTTATGAATAATTTATGCCAATGGCACCAGCTTATAATATGTTACATGAAAAAGGCAGGATACAGAAATATTATACAGTACACCGACTTGGAAAAACTTCATATTAAAAAACCACTTGAATAAAAATTCAAAAACATTAAGAGACTGTCTTTAGAATATGGTATTTCCTCTTCTTTTTACACTTCTGTATTTTCCAAAGTTTCCTTATTATGATATTTTAACACTTTTTGTTAAGATATAATTCACATACCATAAAATTCACCCTTTCAAACTGTACAATTTAGTGATTTTTAGTATATTCACAGAATTCTTAAACTTGCAGGTGATCCTTTGAAAACTGTATGTTTTTCAGACCTTCCTTTTAAAATGTTTGCCTTTTAACTTATCTTGGGAATGATGTATTGAATTTGGAAATTGTAGCTACCAGTGGATGTGTGGAATTTTTAGGAATTCACCCATCTGCATTTTTCTCCTTATTATATTCTGGTAGTATTTTCAGGCAACATGTTATTTTGCTTGTAACATGTATGAATCATACACAAATCATAATGGTATGAGCCACTTTGTTCTATATTTTTGTACAAGAACTCAATTTTTTTTTCACTTTTTATTATGGAAACTTTCAAACATACATAAAAGTACAGAAGATAGTACAATAAGCCCCATGTACCCTTTATCCACCTATAATGATCATCAAATTATAGCTTTTTTTAATCAATTGTTTTGAAACAAAAAAAAAAAACAAACCCATCACCGCTATCTGACAGCACAACATTTTCATCACCCCAGCAAGAAACCCATGCCATTAGCAGTCATTTCCTATTCTCCCTACCCGCAAGCCCTGGCAATGACTAATTTACTTTCTATTTCTATGGATTTATCTATTCTGAACATTTCAAATAGAATCATAAAGTATGTGGACTTTTGTGCCTGCTTTTTTCACTTAGCATCATGTTTTCAAGGGTCATCCATGTTGTAACATGAATTAGTAACTTCATTCCTGTTTATGGCTGAATAATATTCCATCATATGGATGTATCACATTTGTTTATCCATTCATCCATTGACAGTCATTTGGGTTGTTACCATTTTTTGGCTATTATAAAAAAAACTGCTATGAACATTCATGTACCAATTTTTTGTGGGGATATACATCTCCAATTCTCTTGGGTAAATACCTAGGAGTAGATGGCTGGTTGAGTGCATTACTTTTATAATTTTTTAAAAAACAATGAGAATTGTTTCTTAGTGGAAAATGTTGAATGTCAGTGATATCAAACTCAGGGTCACACAAATTCCTTCTTCTGCCGCAGAGGACAAGGTACTACTGTAGAGAAGAGACCCATAGAAAAAGAAGAACAAAGACCACTCACTATTTGACAAAGTATCAGTCTCTACCAGGCATTTATGATAGCAAGATTTAATCATATTATCAGGATGCCAGGGTGGACACATTAATAAAATGAGTCTATAAGCTGCCTAAAATTCCTGTACTTATAGACCAGGCTAAAATAAAGATAATATTTCCATTTACATTCACGTTTTTTTTCATGCTTTTCTCTTTTCAGTTTTCCACCGCTAGATTTTATCACTTGATCTATAACACCTTTCACAAACTCAACTAGCATAACAAACATTTAATGTACCAATGCAGAAAACTGTAGAACTAGGCAATGCTGATCATTAAGATGGCCTCCCTTCTGCTTTCAGGAAAAATAGTTAAACCACGGGATAAGCAAACTACTTACAAATCTTAACATCAGAATCAAACTCCCGGCCAAATATTCACCTTATTCTTCCCATCATCTTAATGCCTTTAGGTAGATTTTCCTGCCCACCACACTACATTTGTTCCATAATCCAGCTGGCCAAGAAAAGATATTTACTTCACATGCAAACTATGCTAAAGCAGTATATTCTAATAAACCTGAAACTCTGTATTATATCCTTCGTATGTTACAAATTTCTTATTGCTCCAACAGTAATCCAGTATTATAGAAGTATCAATCTAATTGCTAAGAAAAAGCAGACCCCTCTTATGTTTACGGTACAAAGAGTGAAGTTTTGAGATACCTATCTTCAAATTCCTTCTCAACCACTAGGCAAACTATGTAAACTTTCTGAATCTCAATTTCCCAATAAAATGTGCCTAAAGACAATATACTTTTGGAATTGCTATGAGAGATAAAACCAACACTTTCACATAAAGCACATACTTAGTGAATAGTAGCTGCTGATACCATTCTTATTATTAATTTTAAGATTAATATTGAAGTGGTTATACTATGGTTACCCTTAGATAAACGGTAAAATTTAGGGAAAAAATCTGCTGTTCTATAAGGCAAATATTGATCCTGCTCTTATTCTCACCCCAGTTTGAAAATAAAGGGATTCTACCATAAGGCTTGGTGTAGAAAATCAAAAAGTCTAAGCAGTTGCATCACCTGTGTTAGAAATAAAAATGATCTAGTCATTTTGGTTCATAATCCACACTTTCTGAATCATCATCCACTTATGATTCTTATTTCAAAATTAATATATCCCCTTTGGTGTATCAACAGGAAATAATCCATTTTAATAAAAGATTAAAATTGTTTAATTCTATAATATGACCCTGTTTTTGTAAAACTAACAACAATAAAAATATTTCATGTACATGTAAAAAGAAAATTGTTTAATTCTATAGCATGTTATAAAAGGGGAAAAGTCACTTACAGAAAGAATCGTAAGCACTGAATCCATATGGAGGGGAAAATAGGGGTTATCTGACTTTTGCACATTAAATGCAAACAATTCAACACGTATGCTGTAATTCAATGCATCACTGAAAGTCACCACTAAACTGAAAGTTCAGTGACTAATCTAATTAAACATATTTGTTATTAGTTGACTTTGAGGAAAGAGGACAAATGGGTAACTACTGGAATCAGGCATTTAGTCACTAAACATCTAACCTCTGGGGCTTCTCTGGTGGCGCAGTGGTTAAGAATCCGCCTGCCAATGGAGGGGACACAGGTTCGAGCCCTGGTCTGGGAAGGTCTCACATGCCGTGGAGCAACTAAGCCCGTGCACCACAACTACTGAGCCTGCATGCTAGAGCCCGCGAGCCACAACTACTGAGCCCATGTGCCACAACTACTGAAGCCTGCGTGCCTACGGCCCGCACTCTGCAACAAGAGAAGCCACGGCAATGAGAAGCCCGCGCACCGCATCAAAGAGTAGCCCCCGCTCGCCACAATTAGAGAAAGCCCGCGCGCAGCAACGAAGACCCACTGCAGCCAAAAATAAACTAATTAATTAATTAATTTTTAAAAAAATCTAACCTCTGGAGTTCTCAAATGGATAAATAACCATTTAGTCAAATTTCTAACAACGTCTACATCATAATACTTTATCATATGATGAGAATGATAATTCTAATACACTGTTATTTCTTAATTCAACAAAAAAAAACCATTCTGTTCCATTTAATAGAGTCTTATTACCCAGGTAAGAACTGAAATCCAAGGAAAGGAGCCATTAACCCCATATTCTCTGACATGCAAAACTCTGGATTTAAAGAGACAAAAATCTAAAATACATAGGAATGCTGCACCCACAAATCCACAAATTAAATCGGGGGCATGTGGACACATTTTTCTAAAAAGACATAAAAGCCGGTCCTTTCATCAGTCAAGCAAAGTGAAATTCTAAATGATTATCAGTCTCTGGTAATTACCAGTCTGTGATCCTGTGCTAGCCTGACATTCCTCTCTGTCTCCTGACACTGGCTCCAATGCCCCCCCCTTATACTTTCCCACACATCCAAATCCATGCATTTACCACTTTGTGCTTTTAACTTCTGGTACAAACAATGGGAAGATGAAAACACAGTTGAAAAGAGAAAAATCAAAATCAAAACATTTCAAAATAAAAAGGGAAAATAATACCATTTTTACTGGACACTAGTGAATCAACCAGAATCCATGGAAAAATATCAAATACTTATAACACATGACAACTTTTTGTATACATACACATATACAGATATACATGTACTATATGGTATACATGTGTATCTATATATGTACATGTATATCTATATATCTCTACCTATTTCAGACAAGTGTCTGGCTCTGGGGAAAACCCTATTCAAAACCAGTCTACTCAATTATATTCCTGCTTCTTGTATGGACTATTACATCATTATAACAATAAAGAAGTATTCCGTTTAATACACATTAGGTTGAAACCTTCCTCAGTAAACAACATAATAATAATTTGGGGATAACAGTGATATAATAAAAGGAGAGGAAGAAAACAGTACTTTCTTTTAATAACAAACATAAGAATGGAATTTAAGTCATTAATTTTATTATCTGAAGCTAATCAAGCCCTAAAAATTGTTTTACGAAAACAGACACATCTTCATTTGGAATTTTAAAAAAAACTCTATGAAGTGTCACGTTACATACAAAATGTGACAGGGTAAAGGAAAAAGAAAAGGCAACTTTCACATGCACCTAAAAAGCTGCCACGGGCATTCTGTCAAAACACATTATCGTGCCTCTGTTTACCATACCTGAACATACTGTTCTGCCGCGCTGCATGTTAATAAAAAATAAAAAACAAAAATAGGGAAACATTAGCAGAATAAAACATAAAACTCTTGCATGGAGAATTAAAAAATCAATTCACAAGCTTTTATATCCAGTATCTAACATGGACTAGTAAGTTAATATTTTGTTTTTAACTCAGTTAATAAACCATGCATCTCTTACTTATGAATGGATTACCCACAAGACAGGTTTAATTTGTTAAAATATTTTGTCCTTTTCAGATTTCAGAGCAAGTTGTAAGATCCTGTTCCGAGAGTCTCCTTCTTTTAAATCAATTGTTTAATTCACTTATTAGAGCAACACAGCATAAGAAAGTAGAGACATGCCTTTTAGGTTGTGTCTCTTTGCTGCTGTTTTAAAAATAAAGATTTTAGTCATTATGTAGCATCAGGCAAAAATAACCATTGTCAAAGTGAAGTGCTACCTCAAATCTAGAATAAAACTAACTACATTGTAACATCAGACATGTCATATACATTTTAACTGAAAAATATAGGAAGCTGTCTGAGTTGTTCATCGTTCTTAGTTCTGAAGGTATAGACTTCCATTTAAAACTTCTCAATACATATATTCAAAAGCATAATGACTACTGGCATGGCTTCACTAACATTCCGGTCCCACGTGGCAAAAGGGCTTACCCCAATCCAGCACTTACTTCTCTTCTGAGACACAGCCTGCAGGCACGCCGTCACAACATCGCAGTTCCTCTGTACTTTGTGCACAAGTCTATCTTTCTGCTTCAGCTGCCGAAGTAATTTCGCCGATTGAATGCCAATCCTGTACTTTAGCTCTCCAAGGATCATCTTCAGTTCATTTGTGTCTATCAGTAAAGAAAAAGGAAAATAGAACAATAAATACCCTGAGAGGAATACAAATTCCAATGTGATACCAATCATGAGATAAATCTCTGGAATATCCATTTAAACCAAGTAATCCTGGATTCTCACCCAGGATTACATGTAAACATTCAGCTAAAAGGTTCTGATGAAATAAGTCACTCTTGTATTAATATTTCTTGCCCTGTCCATGCAAAGACTGTAAGAAAATTTTATTCTTGAGGCTACTTGTAACATGTAAGCAAAGACTCTTATGATATCCAGCTCTGGTTTCAAATTTATGTTTCATTGCCTTAAAATTGGCATGTATTTTTTCTATCATTAAAGTGCTCAGATGGTAAGCTTACAAGAAAAGAATCTTTAGTCTGTTAAATCAATGATAAATCTAACAGCTGATAACGAATGTTTTTTAAAAGCACTCACTTTTGTAAATGATCAGTTAAAAGTAAGTAATATTACCACATTTTCTAATATAGATAAATGTAGTGATAATGGTTTTGTTTTAAATACACAGTCTTCCCATAGCTTGACATTGAGTACAACATTTCATCTTCACATATGGTAGAAAATATGTCCTTCAAACAGATAAATAAAAGACAGTTCGCATCTATAAAACTAATATTCTCAACAGCAGTTTTTCTACAAATGAAAAAAGACTTGGGAATCAGAAGTGACCACAACATTTATACGAATAATCATTACAATTTGGGAGTCTCGTTTGTCATACTGCATATTAGTATGACTAATGTCGTACTTCATTAGTCACCATACTGTGACCGGCCAGGCAGGCAAAGCCTTCCACTCTGGCGTGGCACAGGCTAGGCCCTCGTTAGAGGTCCTGTGTGGGGTTTGGATATACTCATTTTGAAAGGGATTTGGAGAAACTAGAGAGGATCAGAAGAGAACAAACGAAGTGTGCAAAAGTAAGAAAAACATTGCAGAGATCACAGGAAGTGAACTGTCCGGGTCTGTGTCAGAGAAGTGGGTGAGGGTTGCTTTAACAGCTGTCATACTTGATTGACCTCATTATGGAAAATGCATTTGACCTTGAGTTAAAAAGGATTGCCTTTGGATCAATCCATTTATCTGTGTGATCTCAGGCAAGGCAGTGCTCCAAGTCTCAAATTCTACAAGATTATTCTGAAAAACAAATGTGAATAGCCTTTATAAACATTAATATAAAGAGCACTAAAGTAAGAATAAGGAATTACTGTGAAGAAGAAAACAACAGCCAGCTATTTCTCTCACCTTGAGTTCAAATGTGGTGAGATATAATGAGAAGTAAGAACACAGGTTAATTGAAAACATTTGGGTTCTTAGGATGATTAAATGTGGAATCGAGCAACAAGAAGACACCAGAGACTCTTCAATCCCAGATTCCTTCAAATAGAGCAAATTCGAATGTTTAAAGTTTTTCCCTCTATTAACAGAAACAAAAGGGATAGGGATATCATCATCTTATATTCAATTACACTTTCCTTCCACAAAAGAGTCATTTTCGGTGACTCTTCAGATACCTAGAGCTCTGTGATTTTCTGAATGATATGTACTGTCCAATGTAGGAAAAATCTTCAGAGTTGAACTTGAAAATGTCTTTTACAGCAACATCTGCTGGTATATAAATATCTGGAAGACAGAAATAAGGTCTCCTTTATCTTTATTATGTCCCACAGCATCAGCCATAGCTCCTAACACAGTGTTCAATAAATGAGGAAAAATGAGATCATCAACTGACAAACTGGACAATTTCCTCTTTAAGGAATTCCAGTGTATATAATAATAAAAACAATATCTCACATTTATTGCACTTCACACCCATTAACTTACATAACTCTCACTACAGCCCTATGAAGTAGTAGCATTTTCTTTTACTGAAGTATAGTTGATTTAAAACATTGTATTGTAATTGTAATACAATATTGTATTGTATTGTAATACAATATTGTATTAGTTTCAGGTATACAGCAAAGTGGTTCAGTTATATATATTTTTAGATTCTTTTCCATTATAGGTTATTACAAGATACTGAATATAGTTCCCTGTGCTATAGAGTAAATCCTTGCTGTTCATCTATTTTATATATAGTAGTGCGTATCTGTTAATCCCATACTCTTAATTTATCCCTCCCCACCCCCTTTCCCCTTTGGTAACCATCAGTTTGTTTTCTGTGTCTGAGTCTGTTGCTGTTTTGTAAATAAATTTATTTGTATTATTTTTTTAGATTCCACATATAAGTGATATAATTTTTTTTTTCTTTGCCTGACTATGAAGTAGTAGTATTATTATCCCTATTCGTAGGTGAGGAAAATGAGACTCAGAGAGGTTAAAGAGCTTGCCCAAGGTCACACAACTAGTAAGGAACAGTGGCAGGATATTAACTCAAGCTTTCTAACTCCAAAGTTCACGCCCTTAATGACAACAGTGAAAAGAGCGCTTAGACTTCCTGAGAAACCATTTTGGTGCCTCACTTAAATAAACGACCCACACATGCTAAATATCTAAATAGGTGCTACAACAAAATCCCTAACAGAGGGAAGAGCGAATTAATACACAGGTTATCTACATTATAAGAGAGTCTTAACTACATATTATGTTAGGAGGGATATTTTTTTGACCCTGAAAAAAATCAAATAACCTAATCTGTAAAATTATTTAAGTAGACAGCTGTTTCCATTACCTGATTCTTTATTCTTAGTACTCTAATGATGTTTATCGATGAAGGAAAAGGGGTATTATGTGTGTGTTTGTGTGTGAAGGACTATCATAATATGGCACCATGTACATCCTAATAGGGTCGACTACAAGGAAAGAAGAGATTAGCAGATAGGTGACCATGCAGAAAGACTGAGACTTGGGCAAAACTGACTCTTACAGGTCTTATGAATGATTAGTAGAGTGGTCACTTATTTGAAATCTGTATTTCCAAAGCTGTACTGTGACGTCTTCCTTAAACGTTAGCTTGCCAAATTTCCTCTTCCAAAAGGAAATCACTAATCCACAAAATTCTCTCCGTAATGAAAAGTAAGTAACCTTGTAAAAAACAGAAAGCCAAATCATAAGTCTTCAAAATTGATTCTGTTGGATTCTGAAAGAACTACTGCCCTGCAGAACTCTTGGCATAAACACTCAGAACAGCCAAATAATTGTATAAAATTAAACAGCACAACTCCAGCTAAAGTCCCAGGCGGGGCGGGGGGTGGGGGGGTGCGGGAAGGAAGGTGGAAGCCATTTGTAACAATCAGCTGGGAAAAAAATCCTCACCAGGAAGCCAAAAGAGGAAACTGAAAGCTGTTTACACAGATTTCAGAAAGCAGGCAAATTTATTCCTTTTCTAGTTAGGTTCCGCCCCCCGACCCCACCCCATCCCGGCACCAGCTGGACTGACTTTACAAATAGGAGACAGGAGACCCATCCATAGTATTCTTGTTCCTCCCTTTCCTGGTAATTTAGCACAAGGACATTAACTCAAGAAATGTTATAGTGGCTTAGCATGTTTTTCCACACCTCACTTCATTTTGTAAATTGAGGTCATGATATATCTATACAAAAAGACAACTGTAATAACTCTGTAAGTGCCTGAAAGGAAATCTATTATGAACAGCTGAGGAAAAAAAAAAATCTCAATTAGGACACAGCATCAGAGCCTGATAACAAAAGAAACCAAATTAGCCTCTCTCCCCAAAGCCAAGGCCATTTTGGGATCGACCTCTCCAACTGAAGGTACCGGCAGTTAAATGCTGTGATAATGACAACGCCCTAGGGCCCTCCACTAATCCTCCACCCAAGGGGGAAAAAAATCCACCTAGTGAGCTTCTTGAAACCAGACGTTCTGAGAAATGGATTTCACACGTTCTGCTTAGAAACTGCATTATTGAATTATTCTGCCTCACTAGTTAAACACTCTCCCAGTGGTGTGGCCAAGGAAGGCGGATTTAAGATAAAATTTTTAAAAAGTGGATTTTTTTTTTTTTAAACCAGCCCCAAGAGTCGCCTCTATTCTCCCAGAGCCCTCTGAGTAACTTCAGATAGACAAATCGGAAACTCCAAACCTGTCTTAACAGCTGTTCTGGTGAAATTAGAACCTGGACTGCCTCTCCCCCTGGGCCTCCACAAACACAAGGAGGATGGGGGACGGGGGGAGGGGGGAGACCCGTTGGTACCATTCCGATAACCGATGCTTCACTCGACAACTCGAGAAGGGATGGGGGGACAATAAGAACTTAGTCATGAATCCGTGACACTGTGGCCAGCCGCGCCAGATCAAAGGAGACGTCCCAAACTTAACCTCTGGGCGCACGGCCCATCAGCACAGGTGCGCAGTGGTGAGCCGGAGAGCGCGGACTGTCCCAGCGGGGGCGCGACTCCGGGAAGCTCCCGGGAACCCCCTCCCCCCGGCCCTCACCTTTCTGCCACAGGTACTGCATCTGGTGCCGCTGGCTCGGCCGCTCCTGCAGCTCCTGCAGCACACGGGAGTCGCCGGCGCCGCCGCGGCCGCCCAGGAACACGTCGGAGCCCGAGGCCTCCGTGGAGCTGTCGAGGCTGTCTCGGCGCCGCTGGCGGCCCCCGGGCCCGCGGCCCCCGCCGGCCGCCTCCTCCTCCTCCGTGTAGCTGTACAGCTCGGTGAGCAACCCGCTCACCAGGGACGCCGTGCAGCTGCCCCGAGGCTCGCCGGGCGCCGGGTCCTCCTCGCCTTCCCAGGAGTCCCGGGAGCCCCGCGTTCGCTCCGCCGGGGGCGCCCCTCGCAGGTTTACAACCAGGGGCACTCTGGGCCCCGCGTCCTCCGGCCTCACCTCAGGCTGCGGGAGCCCCGTCCGGCGCCCGCCGGCGGGCAGGACCTCCATGGCTCTCGCCGCTCCTCCCGCCGTTGCTCCCGCGGCGCCACGGCGCGCCGGCCAGTTCCGGGAGGAGGCGCGGCCTCGGCCCCGCTGGGGGTGTCCTGGGCCGGGCGCAGCGCCAGCGACCTCCGGATCCCCCAAGCGCCCGACCTCCCCCCGGGTCTGTACGCGCGCCGCCTCCCCTCGGCCCCGGGTGGGGAGGATAGGGCGGCGGCCACGCCTCTCGATACCTGGAGACACCTGCAACAGGTGAGGCCAGCCTACGCCCGGGAGCGATCTCTGAAGAGCGTCCAGGAGCAGGATGTGGCCAGAACGAATCAGGATGAAGCCTTTAGCCCGGAGGGGGAAGGGCGCTCTGGCTGCTGCCACCTTCACTTTTATGAACGTGATTAACTCAAAAAGAGGGCAGCTCTAGCATCCTATTCAGCCACCAGCTCGAAATAGTGCCCGGTAGAGTTCTAAGCGCCCATCAATAGGCCGAGGCCGGGAGCTCCCTCCTTCATCTACTCCGGGCACAATGCCCAGCCCTTCTCACCTTCCCACCTGATCTGGGCGCCTTTAAAGGCTTTCTTAGTTTAGTTTCTGACAACTTTTCTGAAGACCTGGCATATACTTGAGATTTAATAACGCTGTGAACTTTTTTCCTTCGGTGAAAGATAAAGTACTGGATTAAAATCAACTCAAGCCCTGGCACAAGACCTAACAGAGAATGAGGATTTAATACGTGTCATGAGAAGGCAAAATTAATAAATTGATGCAGCTGATTCTATCAGTAAAATCAAAAGTTTACCTGATATCCTAAGAGATGTATCTTTACCCTACACCTCAATGGAAGAACTGGGTGCCCCTCCACTGTAGATATTTTTGTGAATTTAGTAATAATTTTCAACGTTTTTGAGCACTTTTTGTGTGCCAGGCACTGTTCTGAGTTCTTTGCATGAATTATCCCATTTAATTCTCACTTTAACCCTATAAAGCGGTAAGCACTATTTTTTTATTGAGGCATAACTGACCTATAACATTATATTAGTCTCAGGAGTACAACATTATGATTCGATATTTGTATATGTTGCAAAATGATCACCACAATATGTCTAGCTCACATATGTCACCATACAGTTACAAAGGTAACAAAGTACTATTTTTTCCTCACTTTTCAGATGAGGGGGCTGAAGCACAGAGAGGCTGAATAACTACCAATTCACAAAGAATAAAGTGAACTTTCCGTAAAGCTTAAAGTGTCTGGCTTTCAGTACGGATGTGTATATATTTGTCTATCTCCTAATGCTATTAAATACTTGCCATATTTTTTAAAGGAACAGCAAAGCACCTAGTGAACAATGGTGGTATTTTATGTTTGTTCAACACACTTTTTACTTTTCAAGGCACTTTCATAATAGAGCCTGTAGAAACCTGGTGTCCCTTGGCATCACCACCAAAATACATGTGAACATAGAGTGAGAGCAATAGGACCCTTTTAGAAACTAGAGTTAATATAAGGGAAGCAGAAGTTTTATAACTTTTCCTTTATGTATCCAGAATTTAAAATTATACTAGAAATAGTATTTTATGGTTTTGTAACTGTGTTAACTACTACTGTATCCATTTAACTTTAAAATGTATGCAGTAGAAGGAATGGAATTATTTGTTATTTTGTTGTTGTTTTGTTTTTTGAGGTTTGGTTTTTTTTTTTCTGTTGTCTCCAGCATTGAATACAGTCCTGAAATCCTTCCTTCAGATGTCAAACTTTGCAACAAGCAGGACTTAAACAAAGGGAAACGCTGAAATTGGATCTCTTTTCTTAGTTGACTTCCCAGCCCTTTCTCTCTATCTCCAGTAAGAGATGTGATAACTACTAGCCTTCAGCACAATTCACATCTGGGGTATCACTATCAGGACCTATAAAGAAACTCAAAGTGAGCTGAAGTGGATGGTGAAAGAGGCCAGGAAAAACAGTAGGTCATTGACAGTCAACATTTCTAAATTAATCAAACTCCAAAATCATCTCCTGTTACCCATCATTACCAAATCACCTGAGGACAGAAAATTGGCAAAATAAAAACTAACAAGGAAAGCAGATTCAAGGTCCTTTGCCCTTGTTGGAATGATCTTGGCCCAGATATCCACGTGACTCTTCTCTCACCAGGTGAGGTCTCTGTTTAAATGTCATCTTCAGGGCTTCCCTGGTGGCGCAGTGGTTAAGAATCCGCCTGCCAGTGCAGGGAACACGGGTTCAAGCCCTGGTCCGGGAAGATCCCACATGCCGCGGAGCAACTAAGCCCGTGCACCACAACTACTGAGCCCCTGCTCTACAACAAGAGAAGCCACTGCAATGAGAAGCCCACGCACCGCAATGAAGAATAGCCCCCCTCGCTGCAACTAGAGAAAGCCTGCGCGCAGCAACAAAGACCCAACTCAGCCAATAAATAAATAAATTTTTAAAAAATAAAATAAAATGTCATCTTCTCAGTGGATCCTTCCTAACCGCCCTGTTTAAAATTGCAGCTCCCTAACCCCCAGTATTCCCTTCTTCCCTCTCCTTGTTCTCTTTTCTTCCATAATACTCACCACCTTCCAACATATTATACCATCTATGGATTTATTTTATTCTCTGTCTTCTGCCACTAAAAATAAGCTCCTGAAGGCAGGAATTTTTGTCTCCTTTGTTCACTGATGTATGCCCACCACCTAGAACAGATGCTAGCACATTATATGTACTCAATAAATATTTGTTGAATTAATTAACTGAATGAATAATATGAAAACTAGAGAAAAGATCAACCAATTACCTACTTTCCTAAGAAAAGTGAGTTCCATTAAACAGAGTCCTAGAAGAGGTGCTGGCAAAGAGCAGCCCATTTTTGTACCCTACATTACTGCTGCCCGGTGATGGGATGGTCCCCAATGAGTTCCCTAAAGGTCTGAAGCCAACTAATTGGATATGAGAGAGAACCATTGGCCTGACAGAATATGATTTCAAACTGATCACGACTAATTAATAGCTTAAATTAAATTTACTATGGTTAACTATGCTACTAATAATAATCAGCATTTTAATTTGTTTGGAACTTTAGTTTTACTATTTAAATAATTATATTAATTATTTGTATCAGATATAAGGTCCAATATTGCATTATATTTACAAGCAGCTAAGAAGCATCTATCTCTAAGTTGAGTACAATTTACTATAATCTATAGAATATAATTTATATAAATCTGTGTACAAGATACAGACCATGAACATTTTAATTATTTCCAAACCTGTATCAGGGTCTTGCCAATAACCTTCTGTCACCTGTCATTTAAAACTACCTTAACCTATATAAGATGGATTTTGTATATTGTTTTCTTGCTCAACATTTTATTATGAGTATTTTCCCTACTATCCCATTTAATAAATGATATTCTATTTAAAAAAATAAAACTACCTTAAGACTCTCAGCATTATTAATAATTTGATAATTTTTTTCAGCGTGTGCAAACACACATAAAGACGAAATTGCTGTGATGAAAGTTATGATTATTCTTGGAATGGCTGATTTGTAAAATCTAGCAGTTAACCTTTTACTCTAATCCTTCAGGGATTACTCATTCTTGAGTCACAGGAGAAATGCACAAGGTCGTTGCTGCTTTTCAGCTTCTCCTCATAGAAGCTCACTCTTTCTCAAAATTAATTGCTGATTACAATTTATTTATATCCTTGGAATGCAATACAATCTCTATTTTCAATTTAATAACTATACATGAAGAATCATATTTTTCAATCCCAAAAGTTGGGATAAGAGGTAAAAAGGGGATTTTCATACTTTAAAAAGCCACCAAACCTTAGACCTTGGGAAATACATAGTAATCCATAGTAGACAGTCAATAAATAAGAGCTATTAATGTTGAATGACATGTAAGTCATAAAATTTGAGTGCTTAGAGAACTTTGGAGATCTCATTTGACTACTGCTTAATAATTATTATACTGTATTTCAAAGTGACAGACTATAACCTTTCCTTTGCAAGAGTAGAAAAAGTAGTTGTGATTGCTCAATGCATATCAGCTGGGAACTGAACTTCTGATCTCTCACCCATATTCAAGTGACATTCTTTGAGAGTAAGTGAGGTGTCTTAGGTAGCCACCGACAAGAGCGGACTAACATCAATGGCCTCAGCTGCTTTGCCTAATTCATTGTTTAGTGCCTCTTCCATGTGAATGCTTTCTAGTGGACGTAAACACATCATACAAAGATCTTCACACTTTGTGCCTATTCCTACATGTCTATCCCTATGCCTCCACACCAGAACCCCCCATCTCCAATCTCCCAGTCATTTTCCTTCCAGGGTCATGACCACCCAGCAGAGGCCATTCACCACTGCCAGTGAGTCCATATATATTCTAATCTCAGGTCACATCTTTCTACACAAACTGGATGGTCAGGTGCATCACTGAAAGCTCTGCCCATTAAGTGGTTTTCTCTCACCACTGTCATTCAAGGCCAAGCCGAGTGAGGCTATAATGCAACCATCAACCACTTCCACTTTGCACCCATATACCAAGCTGTTCTATCCTTAAACAAAGCTCAGACTTTCTCCTCCTCTTTCAGCTGGTCTATAGTCCCCCAGGTGTGAGCTGAGATAGGAGTACGGGGCAACCATGATGAGTGAGTCTGGGCTATCTCTTCATGCACTTGCTTGTGCCCTCTGGTCTTGTTCATGCTTGGTTCCAGATGTACCATTTCATCTTCTGTAGAACTACTGCTGATCCTGACCAACTTTATGACTTGGGAATCCTAGAGGACCCAACTGGTGATGGATAATTCAGGTAGCATCGTCATTTAGTGCCTCATGGTCAAGAGTCCCATCTCTCTCAGGGCTCAGTACATTAGGAGCTGTTTTTCAAAAGATGTGTGATTCCTGCTATAGGTAGGTATCATGACCTTGCTCCAAAACCACAGGGGTCTGCATTGTGATTTTTTCCTATTGGAGTGTGTTTCACATTTCATCTGTTCCCACCACTGACACCTGGAATGCCATAGGGTCTGCTTGCAGGTATGGCCCAAGCAGAAGGGCTACCTGCATCACAGGTTGGACCTGCCACCAGGGTGGACTTCAAGATGTGACCTCTGCACTTGTACAGAGCTGCACTCTTTCAGAATGTCCCCACACTTGGCTTAATGTTTTGTTGTCATCTTGAAATTATTAACAATATTTTCTTTGAACTTGTGTTTTGTAAGTGAAGTCCAGTGCGACAATGGAAGGTGTGCAGGAGCAGTACAGATAAGCCAGGACTGGGGGGTAGAGCACGCAGCAGACAGGCACCAAGAAATTGTCACATGTGCATACCTCCAGGCGGTCCAGGGAGCCTCAGGGCCCCCAGGTGGGCAGGCAGAGACCAGAGCCCAGGTTGGTGGCAGCAACTGTAGAGAGAACAGTGGAAAAGCAGCAGTGGTGGCCAACAGCAGTAAGAAAGAAAGGTTTTCTACTTAAAACTGGTGCTGGGACCTGCTGTGGGGATCCAGCCTGCCCATCTGTTTCCTGAATGCCATCTTTGTGATGTTTGCACAGATCTTTGAGATCTGTGCAAACATCACAAATCTGTGCAAAAAATGCCAGTTTTCAGGCATTACATTTTTTCAGTAAATTATTATAAAATACAAGCACACATATGATATTGAAATAAAGCATATCAGAAAATTATTAGAATTCGTCACTGAGTTTAGTCTCTGGTTTTGAAAACTTCTGCAATGTGGCAAATCAAATTTCCACAGTCTTAGAAAGAAATTATAAAGATCAATGCATTTGATGGAAAAGAACACTATTTTCAAATATAGCTCCATATAAACCAATTATTAACGATGAAAACAACTTAAAATTTTAATTTTTTCTTATAATTGAAGATGCAGTGATAGAATGCAAAAACAGGCACTCCGAATTATATAAAAACTTGAAGCCATCTGAGGTTTCTTGTAGGCCCTTCACAAGTTACAGGAAATGTTGGAGGAAATATCACAATGTAACTATTACACCAGTTACAATTTTACAATTGCAAAATTATAATAATTTATGATTTACATTGAAATTAAATTCATATCTAAATAAAACTGATCTGTAGAGAGATTTAAATGTTTTTAGAAAAATTGTTCCACAATCATCAGCTCTACCTGTGCTAAAATTTGTATTTTGAAATAATCTGTCAAAAGTTCATCCCACTGTTATACAGCCTATAAAATACTCTTAACAGCTCCAATAACAGTTATATCAGAAGATTCTCCTCAAAATTAAAAATTATTTGCAATCAGGCATTTGCTGAGAGTCACGATATCACTTTTAGTTATATCAATTGAAAATGAAGTTGCTAAAAATACACATTTTGATTTTGAAATGAATTTGTAGGAAATTGTGAATTTGTAGGCCTATGAAATGAATTTATAGGAAAGCAAGCCAGAAAAATTACATAATCAATCAAGATATCACATTAATAATCATTATTTATTGTATTACATAAATTATAACACCAAAAGTTTCTCTGTAGTTTGTAAGATTACAGTGTTATTCATGTATCACTATAACACCCATTGCATTTTGTAAGTAATTCAATATTTTTTAATGAAAAACTTTACATTTTACCACTTTCAGTGGCACTTTTTTCCTGCTTTTTTTTTTTAATTAATTAATTTATTTATTTATTTATGGCTGTGTTGGGTCTTCGTTTCTGTGCGAGGGCTTTCTCTAGTTGCGGCAAGTGGGGGCCACTCTTCATCACGGTGCGCGGGCCTCTCATTATCGCGGCCTCTCTTGTTGTGGAGCACAGGCTCCAGACGCGCGGGCTCAGTAATTGTGGCTCACAGGCCTAGTTGCTCCGTGGCATGTGGGATCTTCCCAGACCAGGGCTCGAACCCGTGTCCCCTGCATTGGCAGGCAGATTCTCAACCACTGCGCCACCAGGGAAGCCCCTTTCCTGCTTTTTTAACAAAGGGCCCCACATTTTTATTTCACGCAGGGCCTTCCAGATTATGTAACCACGCCTGTCTGCTACAGAGTGCTTTTCTGCCCGAGGCTCCACTCAAATCTGGTATCCTTTCCTGTCATTCAGTATATGCGCTGGAGCAGTACTCCTAGGTAGAATGGGTTGCTTATGAATACTGAAAGGTCTACCAAGCACTGTGCCTCCCTTTCTGCAGTAAGAAATGCAAGAAGCAGCGATTTGTTTTTACTTTGGAGGCAATGTCCTGACACAACACTGGACCCCTAAGATCCTCTACTGAAGTGCCAAGTCCCTGAATTTTTATAGGGTCTCTCTCCTACCCTCTGGAGCACGTGTCATATGAAAGATTCCAGCATGTTAGATGCCTCTTGCTCATCCTACCTGATCAGCATGATGTCATCAATGTAATGGATGGATATGATGTTCTGCAGGATGCCCAGATCTGTTTAAACTCTATTACGACATATGGTTATAATAGGTGTTTTAACACACTGATCTGCTAATTCCTTCATCTCGTCATTTATTATCTGTTTTTACTGCCTGGTTTTTCTTTTGGTTATGGATCACATTTTCCTGTCTGGGGGCATGTGTAGTAATTTTTTTTTAATTGGATACAGGCCATTGTAAATTTCATGTTGTCAAGTATCTAGATTTTGTAGTCTTCCCTTAAAGAGTACGGGGCCGGGGCTTCCCTGGTGGCGCAGTGGTTGAGAATCCGCCTACCAATGCAGGGGACACGAGTTTGAGCCCTGGTCTGGGAAGATCCCACATGCCGTGGAGCGACTAGGCCCATGAGCCACAGTTGCTGAGCCTGCGCATCTGGAGCCTGTGCTCCGCAACAAGAGAGGCCGCGATAGTGAGAGGCCCGCGCACCGCGATGAAGAGTGGCCCCCACTTGCCGCAACTAGAGAAAGCCCTCGCACAGAAACAAAGACCCAACACAGCCATAAATAAATAAATAAATAAATAAAATTAAAAAAAAAAAAAAAAAGAGTACGGGGCCTTATTTTGGCAAGCAAGTTAAGTTTCTAGCAGATCAGCTTGACACTTTGAGACTTGTATTTAAACTTTGTCATTGTAGGCATACAGTACTTTTCACGCATGATAGTTTAGCTCTACTACAAAAGTATAACCTTTCTGGGTTCTCTACTGAATGCTCCTTGTGATCAAGAAAGACTTTCCCTCTGGCTGGTTGGATGTCAAACATTTCCAGCTCCTCTGGGAATTATTATATATCCTTGGTCATGCATTGCGTTACCTTATGGTGCCTTCACCCCAGGCATGTGCATCTTAGTGTTCAACAAAGTCTCACAAAGATATCTACCCAGATTTATGAAGCTTTGCACCTACATAGCTTCCTCCTCTTTGGAACGTTGCCCCACAAGTTCCAGCTACTTCAGTCCCCCTTAACTGTAATCTTTCTCTTTTCAACTCAACTTTGTTCTGCATGGGACCTTTTTCCTGGCTCCCTGGTTCAGGATGTGCCTCCAGGTAGAAAACTGGGGCAACTGTTTGTTTCCCTTCACACGTACTCTTTAAGGCAAGACTAAGAGGAAGAGACAAATTGCAAATAAAAGTAATAAATAGGCTCTTGAGTCATTTGACAATTTGTAAAGAGAAGTGAATCATATAAATTCATTTTAAAATGTTTAAATTTTTTTCTGATTTGACCTCAAACTGACATCAGTGAAATTCATATAAACTCATAATATGTGATTACAATGAGTGCACTGATGTACTGCCTTCAATTCAAGGAATATCTAAGATTAGTAACTGTGCAAGATAATTTGAAATGCCCATATAAAAATATTTGATAGAGCTCCTGAAATTTCACACAGACACACACACACACACACACACACACACACAAATACTGAACTACAAGGATGAAAAAATTTTTTCTGAGCTATTAATAATAAAAAAACAAATACTGATCAACCATGCTAGAGAAAAAATAAATTATCTTTGTATTCTCTCTATAGAAGATATATACAAACCATGGTCATATGAAGAGTCGATTAAAGAGTACATAGCCATAAAATTTGGGAAAAAAGTTTGGAGAGGCATGCCTGACAGTTTATTAATAAAAATATTTTGTTATTTTTACATTTTGCATTATTTGTAATATTTCTCAACTTTTAATAATTTATAATATTGTGATTTCTTTTCTCAGTCTAAATAAATATACACTTTTGTACCTAATTTTGTATTTATAATTGCTATTCTTTTTCTTAAGGAGCCCCCAAAATTGTATATAAGCTTCAGGCCACACAAAATCTGGATTTGCCACTGTTATCATCATCTCTCCACCTAACTGATCTACCTTTATCCATTCCTGTCCTCTTCTAGTCTGTACACCGTGCCACAGCCAAAAGGATCTTATAAAAATTCATGTATGATTATATTTCTCCTCTACTCTTCCAGTGATTTCCCATTAGCCTTAGGATAAAGACCAAAATCCTTAACTAGGGTCTGGGCCCTGCCTACCTATCCCCTTCCTTCTCTCTCTCAGCTGCAACCATGGTGGCTTCTTTTAGTTATTTGAATGCACCTCCTTAGGACTTTTGCACATGCTGTACTCCGTGCCTAGGAGACATTCTACCACCCAACTAGTCTATTAACAAATTATCTCCTTTAAACTTCAGACTGTCATTCAAGGTTATTTCCTCAGGGTGTCTTAGACTAGATCAGCCCCCTACACCCTTAAATGCTCATCACACTCTTTGCTTTTCCTTCATAGTATGTCTCCCTATTTGTAATTATATACTACTGCGATTGTTAGGTTGTATATTTCTCTGCCACTAGATTGCAAATTCCATGAAAGAGGGACAGTGTCTCCTCAGCAGTAGCCTAGCATCTGGAACAAAGTTGGTACCTAATTATACAATCTCTGGCCCCAAATAATTTACCATCTAGTTTTTTTTGTTTTTTTGTTTTTTTATAATTCTACAGCATTTAGCCCCACATAATTTACCATCTAGTTTTTTGGGTTTTTTTTTTTTATAATTCTACAGCATTTCTATTGATTGATTGATTGATTGATTGGCTGTGTTGGGTCTTCGTTGCTGCACGCGGGCTTTCTCTAGTTGCGGCAAGCGGGGGCCACTCTTCATCGCGGTGCGCGGGCCTCTCACTGTCGCGGCCTCTCTTGTTGCGGAGCACAGGCTCCAGACGCGCAGGCTCAGTAGTTGTGGCTCACGGGCCCAGCTGCTCCGCGGCATGTGGGATCTTCCCAGACCAGGGCTTGAACCCGTGTCCGCTGCACCGGCAGGCAGACTCTGAACAACTGCGCCACCAGGGAAGCCCTACAATCTAGTTTTGAAACAAAAACAGTGAGAAAATTTAACAATCTGGAGCATCAGTGCAGATGGAATAGATTATTTTTGTGTGCAGAAAGTCTTACTGGAAGTCTTGAAATCTGAATACATAGGGGTTGGTTATTCCATCAGTGTGCAAAATTAGCCTAGCCTGAGGCTGTAACACAGTACACTGGCCATCTGGGAAGTACTCTGACCAGATTCTCAGCACAATCCTTTTTTGCGGTGGAAATCTACTTCATTCTTATTTTCCACTGTGCTTTTTTTTCTTATAATTTTTATTGGAGTATGGTTGATTTGAAATGTTGTGTTAGTTTCTGCTGTACAGCAAAGTGAATCAGTTATACATACATTAATACATATATCCACTCCTTTTTAGATTCTTTTCCCATATAGGTCATTAAAGAGTATTGAAAAGAGTTCCCTGTGCTATACAGTAGGTCCTTACTAATTTTCTATTTTATATATTCTACTTCATTTTTAAAAGATTATCTTGTCTTCTGTAGACTTACTTTTAAAAAAGTAATAAAACTAAGGATGTTTCCTTTTGCATAAGCCTGATAGTTGTGTGTATGACATTCCCAAGCACTTCCATAATTATTTTTACCTTATATGACAGTGCTTTCACAGATTTGAAGACTTCCAGTTGGAGGGTTCAGCTTAGAGAAAATACACCTTATTTGTTAGGAACCAGGAGGTACAGCCTGTTGTTCTCAGTTGGGAATAAGTCTTGGTGGTTCACCTTGCCAGGGATATTTCTTTTGTTATTGTTATATTCACCAGTTTCTTTCATTTTTAGACTCCACATATAAGTGATATCATACAGTATTTGTCTTTCTCTGTCTGACTTATTTCACTAAGCATAATACCCTCCAAGGCCAGAGATACTTCTGTTTTCCTAGACTTGGGCAGAGGGGCAGGGTAGAGCTGTTCTAGAGCTATCACAGAAATATTTGGAGCCCTAGTTTCATGGAATTTTTAATCCCTAAACATTACTTAATAACTTGGTTGGGTGACCATGTCGCAGTGTTTTGGTTTTTGTTCAGTGTGCACATCCTCCAACATCATCTAAAAGGTCTTTCAAAAATTCACCAATTTTTAACAATCTGCCTGACAATGAAGGGGACACGGGTTCATGCCCTGGTCCAGGATGATCCCACATTCCGCGGAGCAACTAAGCCTGCGTGCTACAACTACTGAAGCCCGCACTCCTAGAACCCGTGCTCCGCAACAAGAGAAGCCACCGCAATGAGAAGCCCGCACACCGCAACGAAGAGTAGCCTCCGCTCGCTGAAACTAGAGAAAGCCGGTGCGCAGCAACGAAGACCCAACGCAGCCAAAAATAAATAAAAAAATTTTAAAACTTCACCAATTTAATGTTATTGTAAATATTCCAAAATTCATCAAGGAATATTAGGCTGTCAGAATATCCCTAAATCGTTTGTTTGAAACCACGATATCAGCTGAGGAACAGCATAACCAGGCTTGGAGTTAAATTGAGTTGTAGAGAAAATTAAAAGCATTTAAATATAACGGCACTCAAGTGTTGTTGACTCAGGGATTAAATACGGTACAGCTCAGACTTTGCCCACCAGCTGATCTTACTACCTCATAGGCACATTCCTCCTTTCTCTTAACTGCTTCCTACTGGCTGATTCCCTCCTCCTCTTATCTGATCGTTCCCCCCCCCCCCCATTTTAATCCCTGAACAAAGCGCCCTGGAACGGGTCCTACCAAAACCCAACCCCTGCCTGAGTCGGGAGCAAGCGCGGGTCTCGCTCCCCTACGGCTTTTCCCCCCTTTCCGCCCACTTCCGGGTTTCCCTCGCTGCTGCTGTCTCCCCTCTTCCTTTCGGTCCGGAGCCCCGCCCCGCCACCCGTCACGTGACCTCACGGCGTGCTCCGCCTCCTGCCCCCGGTTCACGTGATCGCGCCCGGTAGAAAACGCCTGACCGCAGACCCCGGCCTTCACAGTGCAGTCATTTTTTTTTCCAGCTGCTCGTGGGCTTCTCGCTCTCTAGCCTTCTGCACGTCTTTCCCCTCCGCCCGGGGTCCACCCCCGGAGCCCTGTCCGCCATGCGGCTCCTGCCTCTGGCCCTGGGTGTGCCCCGGCGGGGCAGCCCTCGCCACCTGCCCTACTGCAGCCCAGCGCCGCTGCTGCTGCTGCTGCTGGGAGGCTGCCTGGGGGTCTCCGCGGCGGCGGCGGGCTCTCGGAGGCCCAATGTGGTGCTGCTTCTCGCCGACGACCAGGACGAAGTGCTCGGCGGCATGGTAACTCTTCTTTCTGTTACTGCCCCGCCCCTCCATCTCCCGGGCTGACTCCCTGGTTTCTGGCCCTCGTTCCCCATTCCTAACTAGCTGCCTCGACCCTGGGTAGGTTTGCTTTTGCCGCGCCAGGCCCTTGGCGCAGGCTTATGGAGCTGCGGGACTCTATTTCCTCTTTGCCCCGAGTCTCTCCTGGGTCCACACACACGCACGCACCACACGGAGCTTCTAGTCTGGACCTTACTGCTGAGGAGTTTGCTTCATGTCTCAAGACAAACATGTGGACGCCTGTTAGGGATGGGATGAACCAATGAGGAGCAGGTGCTGGCTAAGAGCACGCAAGCCTTGATTGTTCGTCTTTCAGGTTAGAGGACAAATCCAGCCCCCTCTTTGAGGAACCTAGGCCACTTCTGCATTTGACCCTGTGTGCAGTGTCTGTGCCTGATATTTATAAAATAAGTGTTGATATGAACTATTCTGGTAGGTAGGTTGTAGAACTCTTCAGGGTGTGCTTTGCCTCACAAGAATCAAGAAAATTCAATTAGCCTAATTGAACACCTGGCTGATGCATTAGATACTGTCAGCGTTCCGTTTTATATCAGATGGGGGGTGTCCTGAGACTTCATTCTTTCCCAGAGTGAATTTTGCTTCTGGATCTTAGCATTCTCGAATTTGTGACCTTCAGGAACATCTACCCAACCCCCTGCTCACGGAGGCCTAGAAAGTGGCTTGCTCCAGGCTCATGAGTAGTTGTGGCAGTCCAGACAAAATCCTCACTAGTGCTCTGACCCTGGGTATGGCATTACTCTTACCTTTTTAAAAACAAGTGCTTTATTGCTTTCTTCCTTTCAGTTCTCTTTTTGCTTTCAGCCAAATGTTATGAAAACATTTTAGGCACGAGTTTCCTAACTTTTACTGTGTGGGAACACCCTCACTGAGTGTCTTTCAAACTGCTGATTTCAACCCTTAAGTGAGTTGTGAAATCAGTTTAGTGAGTAGCTACCAGCATTTTTACTTCCCTGTGGAATAGAGTAGAATAGAAAATGTCTGTGTGATACATGAGGTCAAGGTAAGCATATCCATATATAGATGTGTCTTAGTTGTGCATTAAAATGTATTTCTTCCTCAGGGCTGTGTTCAAGGGTATGAGAGTCTTTTTAAATTTTTTTTAAACGTTTCTTTAATTAATTTATTTATTTTATATTCATTTTTGGCTGTGTTGGGTCTTCGTTTCTGTGCGAGGGCTTTCTCCAGTTGCAGAGAACGGGGGCCACTCTTCATCGCGGTGCGCAGGCCTCTCACTGTCGTGGCCTCTCCCGTTGTGGAGCACAGGCTCCAGACGCACAGGTGCAGTAGTTGTGGCTCACGGGTTTAGTTGCTCCGTGGCATGTGGGATCTTCCCAGACCAGGGCTCGAACCCGTGTCCCCTGCATTGGCAGGCAGACTCCCAACCACTGTGCCACCAGGGAAGCCCCCGAGAGTCTTTTCTAAATGATGTCTAAGATGCTTGCGTTTTGACTCCCCGCTGGTTCCTGCCACATGTACCTCATTGCCTTTTAGGTTCTACCCAGCCCCACTGACAATGAAGAGTCTTGACTTAATGGCCCTCCTGGATTTTACTTTGTTTTTTCCACCATTCCAACTGCTACACTTATCCTCCACACAAAACTCCTTTTAAAACAAATTTGTGTGTGTGCTTCTGAAGTGTTTTGTCCAGAAAAAGCAAGCCATCTCTATCAAAACTTAATAATGGTTTAGTGACTTAATTAAAAGGCCCAGCTTTCACGGCTCTGTTGAAAACAAAATCCATCACTTAAATGTAAGGTATTCAGAATTCAGTTTCTTCAATTCTTGTAGACCACCAATGTGGTCTGTGTATATTTGAGGTTTTTTCCCTTTAGCCTGTTAATCCTATTTGCTCCTTTAAACCAGTAGCAGATTCTTTTATACAGATGTTTGTGCTGGAGAGAAGAGCCAAAATGAAGTGGAGGGAAAAAGTCAAATTTAATACTCCCAGTTCTCTGGAGAATTCTGTCTTCTCCTGTAACCTTTTACAGAATACTCTAAATACCACTGATTGTCCAACAGGACTTGAAGGGGAAGAGCTAAGAAATAACGGCATTTGAGAACCTACTTGGAGCTAGTCAGAGTGTGAAGTGTTTTATATAGTGCTTCAATTATCACAGGAATCCTCTGCTGTAGGTATTGTCCTTATCTTAAAAAATGAGAAACTAAAACTTAGAAGGAGTTAAGTAACTTGGCCAAGGTTCATATAGCTATAATAAGGGGCAAAGCCCGGTGTCTTATAGTGTAAGAGCCCTGAGACTATATGCTTTTTCTCCTATTCTAGAATACTGTGGTAATACTGATTTACCAGATGTCATTCCACATACCCACATCAGCATAGTCACACCATAGATCAGAGATTTCTTCAGGTGACATGGAACTCCTTAATTTACACATAATACTTCATGTGTATTATTTTCATTTTTATGGAGAGAGGGAGGTCTCTGACCCAAAAAAAGATCATGAATTGCTGCCATAGTTGGCAAATAAACAAGTATCAGTCCCCCAGACTAACTCAGGTCAAAGGATTATAGCACTTGTATGACTGTGGTTTGATGTGGAATGTTGCGATCATCTTTGAAGTAGTCTTTTATGTGGTAGCATCATCTTTAACCGTTCATTGTATTTGTTGTAGCTTTCATCTGTGGGACTCCATTTTTAGTTTTTGCCCAGGGAACCGTTCATCCATTTCTTGATTTTACTTGAATGTTGTTATGGTGTGATGGACACACTGTTCTTCACTGAAGCACAGGTTGCTATTTTTAAAATCATTCTCTAGAAAAACTGACACTTGGTCAAAACCTCAAGGAAGTGAGGGAAGGAGATGTAGGGGAAGAATGAATACATCATGTCTTTGCTTAAGGCAAAGTGATCTTTCATTGTTAAAAGTTAGCTATAGAATTATCCGAATTGTCAAAACTTTATTTCAGAGCAGCTGTATATGGGGCCCAGGAAAGCAGATGACTCCTTAGGGGGTTTTTTTGCTTCAGATGAGTAAAGTAGCACATTAGTCATATGCAAGTGTAAGATTGGCTGTTTCTTAAAGAATGTAGTTTGGCCTTAACGTGACCAGCCACTATCTTTGCTTAGATCTTAAGGATCCACTTTATCATTCAGGTTAGCATGGACACACATACACATTTTTTGGTACAGTGTGGTTTCCTGTTTGGGACTTGTTTGATTAAGCACAGAGTATGGTTATCACTTGTACTACCATTAGCAGTATAAAGGTTATGGTTATTAATATACATTTCTTACTTAAACTAAAATCTGAATTCCTGTGCAGCCCTGCGTCATCATCTGACTCCTGCCTACCTCTCTGACCTTGTCTCATTACCCCATTCTTCCCTTTACTTACTGTGCTGCTTCTAGCACGCTGACCTTTGTTCTGCCCTCACATGTGTTGCTTTCCTTCTCTGGCAGCATATTACTTGTTCACTCAACCTGAAAGCATCTTCTTCTGGAGCTTTGCCTGGCTGACTCATCATGTGACTCTCAGTACTGAAGTTACATCCTGAAAGAGGCCTTTCCTGACCACTCGTTGAAAGTAGTTTTCCCCTTTCCTCTCATCACCTGCAAGCACATGGTCCTGGTTTATAGTACTCTTCACTGCCTGAAATAATTGTTTGTTTATTTACCTGTTGTTTGAGTACAAAGATCATGAGGGCAGGGACCTTCTGTCTTTTGTCCACCATTGCCTAGATCAATGCCTGGCACACATTAAGTGTTTAGTAAATGTGTTATAATCACACAATTTAGTCTTACTGTAAATCAGATATTCTTCAGTAGCTTTGCATCAATACCAGACAATTTGACCATTGTTCCCTATAATCAGCTCACATAGTCCTTTTCCTATTTATACTTTGCATTCCTGTTTCCCCTTCCTGTGTACTCACTGTAACTCTTGCATTCCTGTTTCCCCTTCCTGTGTACTCACTGTAACTCAGATTATTCATCAACCCAATGTTTCATTCAGCCCAGTGTTTTTTACTTGAGGATAGCACCCAGTGATGTTTTGTGGGAGATCATGGCTGGTGACATTCCTTCTGAAGGTTAGCAAAGACCTTATATATCTCTAGCATCCCCTGGGAACCTATTGTGGATCTAAGACCACATCATCAAAGAACTTTTTTTTTCCTTTAAATTTATTTCTTTTATTGAGGTGTAATTGACATAAAACATTATGTTAGTTTCAGGTGTACAACATAATGATATTTGTATATATTGCAAAATGATCACAGCAATCAATATAGTGAACATTCATCATAATGCATAGTTACAGAATTTTTTTTCTTGTGATGAGAACTCTTAAGATCTACTCTCTTAGCCACTTTCAAATGTGCAATACAGTATTATTAGCTGTAGTTGCCATGCTGTGCATGACATCCCCATGACTTCTTTATTTTTTTATTTTTATTTTTTTTTAATTTATTTATTTTTATTTATTTTTATGGCTGTGTTGGGTCTTCGTTTCTGTGCGAGGGCTTTCTCCAGTTGTGGCAAGCGGGGGCCACTCTTCACTGCAGTGCGCAGGCCTCACTATTGCGGCCTCTCCCGTTGCGGAGCACAGGTTCCAGACGCGCAGGCTCAGCAATTGTGGCTCACGGGCCTAGTTGCTCCACGGCATGTGGGATCTTCCCAGACCCAGGCTCAAACCGGTGTCCCCTGCATTGGCAGGCAGATTCTCAACCACTGCGCCACCAGGGAAGCCCAACTTCTTTATTTTATAACTATAAGTTTTTACCTTTGGACACCCTTCACCCATTTCACTGCACCCACCCTCACCCCCCACTTCCTGTCTCTGGCAACCACTAGTCCGATCTCTGTATCTGAACTTGGTTTTTTTTGTTTTTTTAGATTCCACATACAAGTGAGGTTATACAGTATTTGTCTTTCTCTGACTTAATTCACTTAGCATAATGCCCTCAGAGTCTACCCATGTTATCAAAATGGCAATATTTCATTCTTTTTTATGACTGAGTAATATTCCATTGTGTATATATATATATATATATATATATATATATATATACCACATCTTCCTTTCCATTCTTCCACTGATGGACATTTAGGTTGTTTCCATGTCTTGGCTACTGTAAATAATGCTACAATAAACATGGGGGTATTTAATCTTCGAGTTAGTGTTTTCATTTTCTTCAGATAAATACTCAGAAGTGGATTTGCTGGACCATATGGTAGTTCTGTTGTTAAGTTTTTGAGTAACCTCCATATGGTTTTTCATACTGGCTGAACCAGTTTACATTCCCACCAGCAATTGCACAAGTGTTCCCTATTGCCTGCATCCTTACCAACACTTTTTATCTCTTGTCTTTTTGATGATTGCCTTTCTAACAGGTGTGCAGTGCTATCTCATTGTGGTTTTGGTTTGCATTTCCCTAACAATTAGTGATGTTAAACATCTTTTCATTTACCTGTTGGCCATTTGTATGTCTTTTTTGGAAAAATGTCTTTTCAGATCCTCTGCCCATTTTTGTTTTGTTTTGTTTTAAGATTTATTTATTATTTATTTATTTACTTTATTTTTGGCCGCGTCTGGTCTTAGTTGCAGCACACGGGATCTTCATTGAGGCATGAGGGATCTTTCGTTGCGGTGCACGGGCTTCTCTCTAGTTGTAGCATTTGAGTTTTCTCTTCTCTATTTGTGGTGCACAGGCTCCAGGGCGCATGGGCTTTGTAGTTGTGGTGTGCGGGCTCTAGAGTGCATGGGCTCTGTAGTTTGTGGCACGCAGGCTCTCTAGTTGAGGAGCGTGAGCTCAGTAGTTGTGGTACGCAGGCTTAGTTGCCCTGTGGCATGTGGGATCTTAGCTCCCTGACCAGGGATCAAACCTGCGTCCCCTGCATTATAAGGCAGATTCTTTACCACTGAACCACCAGGGAAGTCCCCTCTCCCCATTTTTTAATTGGCTGTTTTTTTGCTGTTGAATTGTATGAGTTCTTTATATATTTTGCATATTAACCCTTTATCAAATATATGACTTGCAAATATTTTCTCCCATTCAGTATAAGTTGCCTTTTCATTTTGTTAATGGTTTTCTTGGCTCTGCGGAAGCTTTTTATTTATTCTTTAATTGAGCTAGAGTTGATTTACAATGTTGTGTTTCAGGTGTACAGCAAAGTGATTTAGTCATAAATACATATATATTCTTTTTCAGATTCTTTTCCATTATAGGTTATTACAAGATAATTGGGTATAGTGCCCTGTGCTATATACAGTAAATCCTTGTTTTTTATCTGTTTTATATATACTGCCATACTCCTAATTTATGTCTTCACACACCCCCACTTTGCTAACCATAAGTTTGTTTTCTATGTCTGTGAGTCTGTTTCTGTTTTGTAAATGAGTTCATTTGTATTATTTTTTTTAGATTCCACATAAAAGTGGTACCATATAATATTATAAGTCTTTCTCTGTCTGACTTACTTAACTTAGTATGATAATCTTTAGGTCCATCCACGTTGCTGCAAATGGCAAAATTCCATTCTTTTTTATAGCTGAGTAATATTCCACTGTATATATATACGTATACCACATCTTCTTTATTTGTTCATCTGTTGATGGACATTTAGGTTGCTTCCATGTCTTGGCTATTGTAAATAGTGCCGCTGTGTACATTGGGGTGCATGTATCTTTTCAAATTAGAGTTTCTGTCTTTTCCAGATACAGGCTGAGGAGTGAGATTGCTGGATCATATCTTAACTATACTTTTAGTTTTTTAAGGAACCTCCATACTGTTTTCTGTAGTGGTTGCACCAATTTACGTTCCCACCAATAGTGTAGAAAGGTTCCCTTTTCTCCACACCCTTTCCAGCATTTTTTTAAAATTAATTTATTTATTTATATATTATTTTTGGCTGTGTTGGGTCTCCGCCTCCGCGCGAGGGCTCTCCCCAGCCGCGGCAAGCGGGGGCCACTCCCCATCGCGATGCGTGGGCCTCCCACCGTCGCGGCCTCTCCCGTTGCAGAGCACAGGCTCCAGACGCGCAGGCCCAGCAGCCGTGGCCCACAGGCCCAGCCGCTCCGCGGCACGCAGGATCCTCCCAGACCAGGGCCCGAACCCGTGTCCCCTGCACCGGCAGGCGGACTCTCAACCACTGCGCCACCAGGGAAGCCCTCCAGCATTTATTATTTGTAGGTTTTTTGACGATGGCCATTCTGACTGGTGTGAGGTAATACAGTAATACTTCATTGTAGTTTCAATTTGTATTTCTCAAATCATTAATGATGTTGAGCATGTTTTCATGTGCCTGTTGGCCATCTGTATGTCTCCTTTGGAGAAATGTCTATTTAGGTCTTCTGCCCATTTTTTTAAAAAAATTTTATTTATTTATTTATTTTTGGCTGTGTTGGGTCTTCGTTTCTGTGCAAGGGCTTTCTCCAGTTGCGGCAAGGAGGGGCCACTCTTCATCGCGGTGCACGGGCCTCTCACTATCGCGGCCTCTCTTGTTGCGGAGCACAGGCTCCAGATGCGCAGGCTCAGTAGTTGTGGCTCACAGGCCTAGTTGCTCCGCGGCATGTGGGATCCTCCCAGACCAGGGCTCGAACCCATGTGCCCTGCATTGGCAGGCAGATTCCCAACCACTGCGCCACCAGGGAAGCCCATGTTGTCATGTTTTATATTTAAGTCTTTAAGCCATTTTGAGTTTATTTTTGTATATGGTGTGAGAAAATTTTCTAATTTCATTCTTTTACATGAAGCTGTCCAGTTTTGGCAGCACTACTTAGTGAAGAGACTGTCTTTTCTCCATTGTATATTCTTGCCTCCTTTGTTGTAAATTAATTGATCATAAGTGTGTGGGTTTATTTCTGGGCTCTCTATTATGTTCCATTGATCTACGTGTCTGTTTTTGTGCCAGTACCGTACTGCTTTTTTTTTTTTTTTTTGGCTGCATTGGGTCTTTGTTGCTGTGCACGGGCTTTCTCTAGTTGCATCTTGCAGTGGCTTCTCTTGTTGTGGAGCACAGGCTTGAGATGCGCAGGCTCAGTAGTTGTGGCTCCCAGGCTCTAGAGTGAAGGCTCCGTAGTTGTGGCACACGGGCTTAGTTGCTCCACAGCATGTGGGATCTTCCTGGACCAGGGATCGAACCTGTGTCCCCTGCATTGGCAGGCAGATTCTTAACCACTGAGCTACCAGGGAAGTCCCACCATACTGCTTTGATTACTGTAGCTTTTAGTATAGTCTGGAGTCAGGGAGCATGACACCTCCAGCTTTGTTCTTCTTTCTCAAGGTTATTCTAGCTGTTCAGGGTGTTTTGTGTTTCCATACAAATTTTAAAATTATTTGTTCTAGTACTGTGAAAAATGCCATTGATATTTTGATAGGGATTGCATTGAATGTGCAGATTGCCTTGGGTAGTATGGTCATTTTAACAATATTAATTCTTCCAATCCATGAACATGGTATATCTTGCCATCTATTTGTGTAATCTCCAATTTCTTTCATCAGTCCCTTATAATTTTCTGAGTACAGGTCTCTTACTTCGTTAGGTAGGTTTATTTCTAGGTATTTTATTCTTTTTGATGTGATTGTAAATGGGATTGTTTCCTTAATTTCTCTTTCTGATAGTTCATGGTTACTGTATAGAAGTGCAACACTATATTAATTTTATTAATATTAACTGTATATCAACTTTGTATCATGCAACCCTACCAGATTCATTGATGAGCTCTAGTAGTTTTTTGGTGATGTCTTTAGGATTTTCTATATATAGTGTCACGTTATCTGCAAACAGTGATAGTTTTACTTCTTCCTTTGCAATTTGGATTCCTTTTCTTTTTCTTGTCTAATTGCTTTGGCTAGGACTTCCAATGCTAGGTTGAATAAAAATGGCAAGAGTGGGCATCCTTGTCTTATTCCTGATCCTAGAGGAAAAACTTTCATTTTTTCACTGTTGAGTAGAATGTTAGCTGTGGACTTGTTATATATGGCCTTTATTATGTTGAGGCACATTCCCTCTATATCCACTTTGAGAGTTTTTTTATCATAAACGGATGTTGAATTTTGTCACATGATTTTTCAAAATTCCTGAATAAGTTAGAATTCTCTAGCTAATGGGTTACTTAGGTTTTCTACCATCTGTATAAAACAATGGGGATAACTTTTTTACAGTATTGAAAATGATCCTCTTGTTAACATGGTTATGTATTTGGGTTATTAGTCTTTAAGAAATTATTACACAACAAAATACACTTAAAACTGTGTTCAGTATGGTCTCAGCTTTCACAGGAACTTCAGAATCATTATGAGCTGACTCATAATACAACTGAAATAAGTTTCTTCACATCGTCCTTTCTTGCTGTCTGGAATCTGGATAAAGATTATTAGTATTTTTTATTGTTATTATTTATATCTAAGTGACCATCTTCATACTTTTTATCCTCACTCAAGGATTTGAAACTAGTTGTTCTCTATACTTGTCAGGATCTTAAGTTTTGAGCAAAAGATAAAAAGCAAGGATATAAACGGAATAATATTCTGACTAGTCTTTTGCTTGACAAGGTTTTCTGTATATGTGTTTGCCACTTAGTTCAAGTCTTTGCTGGAGGTGGTGGTTGGTCTAGTGCAGAGGGCCATGAGCTTATGGTCAAAAAGTGTGCATCTGGGCTTCACCACCGAGTGTCTGATATTTGAGTTAGTGTCGGGGCCTTGTCTGGCTTTCAGAACCTAAGTGTTGTTTTATTTCTGTTTTAAAGGATGGAAGGCTCCTTTCATATCATTTTCCATATTCTGCTTCTAAAGATGAATTAATAGAGATAGATCTGCCCCACCTGTTTGGAAGGCAGCTGGTGACAAATGAGAGAAGGGCACCAAAATTTCATTACATTGAAATCAACATTGTTAGTATAATGCCATCAGCTGTGAACTTTCCCTTCCTGCAAGCATTATAACTCCCTGAACTTTTGCACAGGACTGTAACCAAACTTGTTTGGTTCATCTCCAGAATCACACGGGACACTTGGCTGTTCCTTAGTGTCAGACAGAGCTGATCATTTGGGAGTAAAAGGTTGAGAGTAAGATACAAAAAAACACGAATTTTGTTCTGTGTGTTTTAGTTTATTGGAAGAAATTGTTTAATAGATAACTGTTTACTTTACAGACACCACTAAAGAAAACCAAGGCGCTCATTGGAGAGATGGGGATGACTTTCTCCAGTGCTGTAAGTTTTGAAGCTGATTTAATTTTGTTAGACTTTAATTGTGTTTATGTTCTAAGAAGAAACACTTACTTTTGGGTAGTCTACTGTAATTTATGTGGTTATTTTCTAATTAAATTGCCTGATCTAAGTGAAGGAGTCTATTTAATGTGATATAAATTTGTTTAATTGAAATATTACTTCTTAACAATTGAAGATTAATTACAGGTATTTTGTAAGCCATTCTCATCTACAACTCAGAACTAGAGAAGTTTATTTAAAACTTCACTGTTTGAGGTTTGAAAATGGATTGTAAGAATCGGTTAACATTTGTACTGTGTAAAATGTTCCATGGTAAAAGCTTGCAGGCTACTCTACAAAACCCAATTAACCCTGATAGCCAAACCCAACAAAGATAATAGCAGCAAAATGAAAGAAACCCAACAACAACTATGTGTACATGTGTGTGTACATATATGTAAATACAAATATATGTGTATATGTACATGTGTAAACATAAATACAAAGATCCAAAATAAAATATTAATAAATCAAATTCAGGAACCATGCTCATAACCAAGTCAGTGGTAGCCCAGCTTAATATCAGGAAATCCATTGAACAGCAGCATAGTGTTGTGGTTAAGAGCAGACTCTGGAACCAGATCACCCTGTTTTGAATGTTGTCTCTGCCTCTCTCCTAGCTGTGCGACCTTGGGCAACTTATTAACCTTTTTGGCCTTTGGTTTCCCCATTTGTAAATAGGGATACTAAAACCTGTCTCAGAGGTTAAATGGATTGTTACATGTAAAGCAAGCACTTATATCAGTGCCTAACTTAGAGTAAGTACCACTACATAATGGTGGTTATTATATTGTTCAACAACATATCAGTGGTTAAAAGGAGGAAAATTAGATATTCATCTCAGTGGATGCTTGAAAGTCCTCTGAAATGTTGGCATCCTTTCCTTGTAACTTATTAAACTGTTACAGCCATACTATGATGAATATTTCAAACAAATAGCACAACTTAGAGTTAAGGTTAAAGTCTCAGAGCACTGCTGTTAGGGAAGAGGCGAGGGCCCAATATCTCTCACTTAATGTTCTTCTGAACTGTCTAGTCGTTGGCATAAGTCTTGCGGAATTCAGGGGTAAAAGTACTGGAAAAAGACAAAAATTCCACTTGTCTGGATTTTCTGCCTAGAAAACATAGAGTTGTTGGAAAAGTTTTTAAATTAATAGAATTTAGTAAGGTAGAAATGAAAAAATAGAAGTAACTTTCTTCCATGTAACTAGTTAGAGAAACATGGGGGAGAGAAGATCCCACTTATACAGCAGGAAAATATAGACCCTAGGAATAGCTGGTGGTGGCCAGTAATGGTTAAGACCTATAAATGTAGTTACAAAATTTTGTGAGTGATAAAGTATTGGGTTGGCCAAAAAGTTCATTACAGAAGATGTTATGTAATGAAACTTCAAAGCTTTTGCACAGCAAAGGAAACCATAATAAACAAGACGAAAAGACAACCCTCAGAATGGGAGAAAATATTTGCAAATGAATCAACGGACAAAGGATTAATCTCCAAAATATATAAACAGCTCATTCAGCTCAATATTAAAGAAACAAAACAAACAACCCAGTCCAAAAATGGGCAAAAGACCTAAATAGACATTTCTCCAAAGAAGACATACCGATGGCCAAGAAGCACATGAAAAGATGCTCAACATCACTAATTATTAGAGAAATGCAAATCAAAACTACAATGAGGTGTCACCTCACACCAGTTAGAATGGGCATCATCAGAAAATCTACAAACAACAAATGCTGGAGAGGGTGTGGAGAAAAGGGAACCCTCTTGCACTGTTGGTGGGAATGTAAATTGATACAGCCACTATGGAGAACACTATGGAGGTTCCTTAAAAAACTAAAAATAGAATTACCATATGATCCAGCAATCCCACTACTGGGCATATACCCGGAGAAAACCGTAATTCAAAAAGACACATGCACCCCAATGTTCATTGCAGCACTATTTACAATAGCCAGGTCATGGAAGCAACCTAAATGCCCATCGACAGACGAATGGATAAAGAAGTTGTGGTACATACATACAATGGAATATTACTCAGCCATAAAAAGGAACGAAATTGAGTCATTTGTTGAGACGTGGATGGATCTAGAGACTCATACAGAGTGAAGTAAGTCAGAAAGAGAAAAACAAATATCATATATTAATACATGTATGTGGAACCTAGAAAAATGGTACAGATGAACCGGTTTGCAGGGCAGAAGTTGAGACACAGATGTAGAGAACAAACGTATGGACACCAAGGGGGGAACACCACGGTGGGGTGGGGATGGTGGTGTGCTGAATTGGGCGATTGGGATTGACATGTATACACTGATGTGTATAAAATTGATGACTGATTAAAAAAAAAGAAGAAGAAGGAAAATATGTTAAAAGTTAAAAAAAAAAAAGATGTTACGGAAAAACCCGAACGAACTTTTTGGCCAACCAAATACTTCATACATAGATAGACACATCATTTTCTGTGGAAAGACACAAGATTATAAAACGCTTATTCTAATCAGAATCCCAACAAGATTTTTTTTAGGCCGAATTAAGTGATTCCAAAGTTATCTGAAATAATAAGTAGGTTAGAATAATCAAGGTAAAATGTTTAAAGGAAGAGATTTCCCTACTGGATAGTAAATGTTATATGAAGATCCAGTGAGCAGTGTGGCATTGGCCAAAAAATAGGTCAGGAAATATAAAAGGGAGAGAATTAAAAGAGTTGCCAATGTGAAAATTATAAAAGTCAAACATGTAACAAAATCAAAAAGCAAAAGTAAAAAGTGGGAAGTATTTGTAACATGATTGAATCCTTCCTTAACTCAAATTTTATGTAACAAGAGGGGAAAATGTGCAAAGCACATGAACAAGCCATTCACATGAACACAGTTGGTCAGTATGCATGAGAATGTTCATCCTCACCGGTATTTAAAAATGCCAAATCCAGTTTGAAAGACCAAAGAAATGCTAAGTATTTCAAAGGGATAATATGTAATCCTGACAAGGGCGTGCTCAAATGAGCATTCCCTCCCTGCTGGTGTGAGTATAAGCTACTATTAGCCTTCTGTAAAGTGGATCGGTGATGAGTATTAAGACCTAGACAAATATTGGATTGAATAGGGTAATTCCGTTGATCACAGGAGCTAATAGAAGCATAATTAGAGTAGGAAAAAAATTTGTGTCCAGTGTATAAAGTGATGCAGGAAATGTATAAAGCTACAGATCAGCCTGAAAATGAACCTCTGCTTCTCTGCCACATTAGATTCAAGTAGTATTCTTTATCTTTGTTCAAGACCTAGCTCCCACCATGCTGTATTCCTTGCATGTAAATATTTCTTTGGCAGATGAAATTAGAATATCTTTAGGTTATCCTGTAGAAAGAAACCAGCTGAAAAAGAAATCTGTTTTCTGGGTTCTATCTGCTTTACTGTCTCCACTAGGGGACTTAAAGCAGCTCTGAAATGTGTCATGTATAAAGAAAACCTCTATTCCATGGGAAACTAGAAATTTGACTTTGGAGCATTGAGCAGCTTGCTTTCTCTTTAGAAATGATGAGAAATCCATCTGTCTTGTGTAACTTTGCCTTTTTTGTTTCTCTTCTGTTTGTAGTATGTGCCAAGCGCTCTTTGCTGTCCAAGCCGAGCCAGTATCCTGACAGGGAAGTACCCACATAACCATCACGTCGTTAACAACACTTTGGAGGGAAACTGCAGTAGTAAGTCTTGGCAGAAGATCCAAGAACCAGATACTTTCCCAGCAATTCTCAGATCAATGTGTGGTTATCAAACCTTTTTTGCAGGGAAATACTTAAATGAGGTATGTTGAATGGTCTAATTATTCCCTTTCTTTCTTTTTAAAAACAGCTTGAATGTGAATTAGTATGATTCATGTTAATTGTTTTTTAATTAGCATCCGTTCAAGTCATGTTAAACGGTTTTTGGTATATGTTGTTTTCTCTTAATCTGCCTGTTAAACCAGAACTTACATGAACGTATTTACATGATTTGGGCACTGTGGTTATTCTTTCTTTAAATAGTCTCTGGAGCATTTGTTTAAAAATTGTCTTAGGACTGCTGTGGTCTGATGCATCTTCCCCCTTTTCCTGAAGAATTCTGCTTGTCCTTTGGCTGTCATGGTATCTTTGTTTCCATTTCCCTTTTATCAGGACTGGAGTGAAGAATTTTTTCCTCTGGGCATCTTTTCCTGAATTATAACAGCTTAATGCTTAACCCATTTTCTGAAAACTGGGAGCAGATTGTGGAGAGATCAGTGTTGAAGGAAAAGCACCCAGAGCCTGAGACATTCAGGCCATTGAAGCATGTGGCTGAGTGGTTAGTGTGCTGGCCTTGAGGGCCTGGATGGAGGGAGGCCTCACTGTGACCTGCCAAGGCCAGATTTCAGGGCCTCGAGTCCACCACATTGGCCTTAGCATTTAGTCAAAGTTCAGGCTTAAAAGAAATAATGTGTTTGAGAGTGTTTGGGGTTATCTCTTAAAATAAAACTGGGGATTCAGGACAAAGAGAAGATGTACGTGTTCTTATGTACTTTATCTGTGGTTGCTAGAGATCTTAATATCTGATCTGAATTTTGTTAATTCTCCCCCTCCCCTCAACAGTTGGGGGATTTGCAACCTTGTGGATTTGATGAAAAATGAGTCAGTTTGAAAAGAATCATGAGCAGTGTGATGGGTTAAAGCTATAGGTCATAAAGAGACCTTACACTGCTTTGCATGTTGAAGATCATCTAACATATACAAAATTAGAAATTCTTCAAAATACAAAGACTTAGGGGACTTCCCTGGCAGTCCAGTGGTTAAGATTCTGTGCTTCCAATGCAGGGGGCATGGGTTCGATCCCTGGTCGGGGAACTAAGATCCCACATGTCGCAGACACAGCCAAAAAAAAAAAAAAATACAAAGATTTAGTTCTTAGAGGCACGGCCTTAAATGGGCAGTATTAAGCCTTGTCGAGATAAAATGGGATGATTCTGTGGTCTCTTCACTTAATTCATCTCATCAGATAAATCGAGTCCAAAAGTAGACTTCATCAGCAGGACAGCTGAAGTGATAGGCTGGTAGCTTGTAGTCTGATGATTTGGGCTGTTAGCCACAAGATTGGCTGGACCATTCAGTCTAGGCCATCAGTAGCTCAGCAAATGAGCCATGTGGCCTAAGCTCTGTGACCTTTCCCTGTAAAGGGCCAGAAGTAAATATTTCAGGCTTTGCAGGCCATATGTCTCTATAGTGACTATACAGTTCTGCTGTTGTAGCAGGAAAGCAGACTTACATAAACCAGTGAGTGTGCCTGTGTTCCAGTAAAACTTCACCGTGACTGAAATTTCAATCTGATGCAACTTGTCACAAAAATATTCCTCTTTTGATTGTTTTTTTTTTATTCACGTATAGTTGATTTTGATTGGTGTTTATATTTTTTAATGTTTGGAAGAAAATTCTTAGCTTGCTGGCCACACAGAACAGTTGGCAGGCTAGATTTGGCCCTCCAGCCATAGTTTGCCAACTCCTGCTTCAGAAGTTCCTAGGACGATAGTGTTCTTTACTTTTTTTTTTTTTTTTTTTTAATTTATTTTATTTTTGGCTGCATTGGTTCTTGGTTGCTGCGCGCGGGCTTTCTCTAGTTGTGGTGGGCGGGGGCTACTCTTCTTGCAGTGTGTGGGCTTCTCATCCCGGTGGCTTCTCTTGTTGCAGAGCACGGGCTCTAGGTGCAGGGGCTTCAGTAGTTGTGGCACGTGGGCTTCAGTAGCTGTGGCACGTGGGCTTCAGTAGTTGTGGCTCGCGGGCTCTAGGGTGCAGGCTCAGTAGTTGTGGCACATGGGCTTAGTTGCTCCACAGCATGTGGGATCTTCCCAGACCAGGGCTCAAACCCGTGTCCCCTGCATTGGCAGGCACATTCTTAACCACTGCGCCACCAGGGAAGCCCTAATGTTCTTTACTTTTTGACTGTTATGTGTTTGAGGAAATTGAGCACCTACCATGTTTCAGGCACTGATCTAAAAAGATTCTGAAAGTTTCCTGTTTCCTTTTGGTCTGGTCCTGTCCTAGGGACTTCTAATGCGCTGCTTGTTTTGATTTCCAGTACGGAGCCCCAGATGCGGGTGGACTAGCACACGTTCCTCTAGGCTGGAGTTACTGGTACGCCCTGGTGAGTGATTAATGAAGTCAGTGACAATTCTGCACAACCCTACAGATGCTATTTACTTTCTGCGGTAGCTCTGATGTTGACATTATTTGGTTTGCTTTTATGATTGGCCATTTTGTCTCCTTAGAAGAAAGTCTGTTGATTTGTGAGTCACTCTGCTGTGGGATACTTGTCTTGCATTCCACAAGGTTTAGCAACATATTTTGCTGTTCTACCGGATCCATTTCTGGCTTTTTAAACTAGGACATGTTATTGAAACTATGCTAGTAGTTAATAAAACCCTAGTCAGAAAGTCCAATTCAATATTGACTTGAGCAATTACCTTTTTTTTTTTTTTGGTCTTATCACTATTTAAACAGAGTATAGTTTAGCCCAGCATGGTTTCCAACTTTCATTTTGTGTGCTGACCTCATAAAAAATCTTACTTTCCTCTCTTTAATAGGAAAAGAATTCTAAATACTATAATTATACCCTCTCTATCAATGGGAAGGCACGGAAGCACGGTGAAAACTACAGTGTGGACTACCTGACAGATGTTTTGGTGAGTTACTGAAGCTCTGTCCTTGCACTTTAGCTCATGTTTAATTAAAGTCTCTGCCTAGAAAATCTTTACTTGTATTTGTTAATGTTGGGTAACGTGAATAATAACTTGGTCTAACTGCCAAAGAATATTTCCAGCTGATTAAAAACTCCTGAGGGTGTTTTTCTTTGTAATTAAGCCAGGCTCATATCTAATGTTCTTGAAATTCCAGCAGCAAATCCCTTTTCCAAAGGCTAATCTCTAAGACTATGGAGATTACTTTGAAGAGGTTTTACTTTGTAGGGGTTCCTACTCTTGACCCCAGTTTTACTCACAAGCTACAAGATGGCAGCTTCATCATGAGGGTGGCGGGATAGGGATAGGGGAGTTCTTCAGGCATTGTATATTATATATAAAAAATACTGAAATCGGGAGGGGAATTTGGGACTGTCCTTTCCTGTTTAAGATGTATCTAATGACAGCCCTCCCATAGGGCATTCATTCACCAAGTACTTCAGCACCCATTATAGCAGGTGTTCAGCAGTAAATGAAACAAAGTCCCTGATTCTGTGGACGGTAACCTTTTAGTGGAGGATTTTATTTACCCATATGTGTGTCGTCTTGTTAGATGGCGATTAGTTAGAGAAATAAGGCAGGGTATGGGAGTTACTTAGATAACATTTAAGCAGAATCCTAAAGGAGATGAGAGTGAGCTATACAGATCAGGGGAAAGAGTGCCACAGGGAAAGGGAACAAAAAGCGTGAGGGTGTTGAACCAGGAGTGTGCCTGACAGGTTGGAGAAACCACAGGGTTTCTTGACAGGGCTGGAGTAAAGTAGGGGGACGGGATGGTGATAAGAAATTGATAGTATCTTTTGAGTTTAGTGTTGGGAATAAATGAAGATGTAAATCAACTAGAAAATTAAAAACACAGCATGTATGTGGGAAGCTTTCATTTTCGTAAAGTATCTCCAGAGAAGCAAACGAAAAATTTAAGTCCATATAAATTAAAACCCTGGTGTGGTGTATTTGGACTTAATATTATTCGCTTAGTTTAGCTACTTCAGCTGGCATAACTTAGGATATCTACTCTACATATTTTTGTAAAATTACAGTAACTTAATTCACTTTTCCCACTGTTGTGAATTAGGTTGGCTCTCTTTTTATGTTCTTTAAAGCATCAAACGTATATACTGTAAGCTGCATAAATGTATATACTCCAAGCTACATTAATATAAGTTAGTACTAAAATGGCTGAATTACTATTTTTTTTCCTTATGGGAGGCATAACAATTTTTAGGTCATGTAAAATCATCAAAATCCTAATTGCTTTCTTCGATGGTGTGCTTTCCAATTTTTTATTGTGTTTGCCTGAAAGCCAAATGATCTGTTCCAGCAACACGCTTGCAAGTGACTGTTACATAGATCGTATGCTAAGATTGGTGGAAAGCTAATAGGGCCCTGTACACCTGTTCACCAGAGAACAGGTATCTATCAAGTCCTCAGCTGTGAGGTAGGGTAAGCAATGACAGATCTTTGTGTATGTCAGGCCAATGTCTCCTTGGACTTCTTGGACTACAAGTCCAATTCTGAGCCGTTCTTCATGATGATCTCCACTCCGGCACCTCATTCGCCTTGGACAGCTGCACCTCAGTACCAGAACACCTTCCAGAACGTCTTTGCACCAAGAAACAAGAACTTCAACATCCACGGAACGGTAGCTTCCCCTAACCCTTGCATTAAGCCATGCTCGATGTGATTAATTGTGTAATGTACTTGTCAGGGAGCCTTTGAATCATATAGTTGGTCTTTCTTCTAAATCTCTTAAAGGTAATTGCACCTGTCGCTAATATACTAGGTAGTATACACTTGCTTCAGAAATCAGGTAAGGTTCCTGCCACACACCCAGTGAGCAGCTGGAGAGTCGGCGGAGAATGGTAAAGAAATGCCATCTTTCCTGACGACAGGCTCTTTTGATAACCTCTGTGCTGGCACTCCTCCTGCCTGGCAGTGGCTGAGACATGTCCCTTGGGGCTGAGCTGGGCCTGCAGCAGTCTCCTTTGGGTGGCCTTTACCAGGCCCGAGGCATAGGAAGAAGAGGGGTGACACAGTGCAACGTGATTGGGAAGGGAATTTGAATGGAGAAGTGAGCCAGAGCAGGCCATGACCTAAATACTGTTCACTTCGTATGCCACTTACCCTTCCCATGGCACAGGAGATTGGCAGTTTGCTAGTTCAAAGGCAGAAAGCTTCTACTGCCTCATGCCTGTTACCCAGAAATCTTAGTTGCTTGTGAGGTGGTAGAAAGAATGAATCTTGGAGTTAGAGTCAGTATTACCGCTTTCTGGCTAGGTGACCTGACCATGAGCAAGATGCTTAACTTGCATTTTTCTCTCTGAAGTCGGGGATCCTGACCTCTCCTGCAACTCTTGTATGGATTAAAATACACAGAAACGTCTGGCATGTTGCCTGGCACATTGTAGGCATGTGCTTGCCATGGATGACATTAAAGATGAGTGAACCGAGTTTGAAACCTGGGTGCCATTCTCTCTGTGTTCCAAAAGAAGTTCATGGAAGTTCCCATGACTAAGTAAGGTTAGAAACTTCAGGTTAAATAAGTCACTCTGCTACAGGATTTCTCAGAGTTATTCGTGTTCTGACATGAATTTGCAACAGGAAGAGATGCTCTATAGCGTTTGTCAAGCATGCTAACTAAAGGCTTTGAGGATCACAGTTTGCGAGATGGCAGCTTAGGGTTTTATGAATAGGGATATCAATGGTGTTTGGCAATGTTTGTTTTTCGTTTTTTTTTTTTAACTGTGACTTTTTTATTTATATGAGAAGACTCCTGTAGATTTGGACTTGAAGTTTTAGGAAATTGCTATGATGAGATTTTTCCTAAGGTCCAAGGATGATCGCTATCTTAGGTAGGAAAATAGAGGGCCATGGAATGATGACTTATTAGGCAAAACTTAGAGGAAGGTAAAGTGGATATTTATCCTTTTATAGTTTGGGTGGTAGACCCAAGTTATAAATTTAATCTTCTGGTTAGTAGTTTCCAGTATCTTTCATGAAATCTCTTATTAAAGCTGCTAACAAAGGAGCCCAGGCCTTCTGCCATTAAGGAGGTGATGAGAAGAAGCTAAAGAATGAGTGATAATTTGCAGAAAGTTTTTTTTTTTACGAACACAGGGGAGGGAAGTGGGGGGTGGGTGGTGGAGGGAAAATCTGAAGTTGCTTAAACAGGCTCCAGTTAGTTCCTTTTTTGCTCAAGTACATGATCCTTTTCATTATCTATTCTAGTAGTCTGACTGTGGTGACTTGGTGTTAACTTTTGTTTTTCTTTTAAATTTTAGAACAAGCACTGGTTAATTAGGCAAGCCAAGACGCCAATGACTAATTCTTCAATACAGTTTTTAGATAATGCATTTAGGAAAAGGTAAGAGCTGCTCCTTTCCAGTCTAGGTGGTCTTTGAGGACCCTCAGAAGCAGCCCATGAACAGGGAACTGCACCACGTGGTTATCTCTGAGAAGAAATCAGAGGGTAGCAAGATGTTGGGAGAGACTCTGATGGGAGGTCTTTACATTTAGCTACAAGGTGGCCTTTGGACCTCAGGTCTAATTAAACAGTCCGTTTTTATGACTTGTTAAAACATTGCAAATTGGAGCCATTTGGTTTTTTTAACCATTTTCTATATCTAAAGAAAAGGTCGCTTTCTGAGAGATTAGCCCCAATATTTGCCTGAGACCCAAAGGCTTAGGCTAGAGCAGAATATTTGCCTTTGCAGTTTTTAGCTTTCAGGAAATTCTTACTTTCTCTTAAGGTGCATTTAGTTTTAGACCAGGGGTTGGCAAACTTTTTGTGAAGGGCCAGATAGTAAATATTACAGGCTTGTCGGCCGTATGGTCTGTGTCGCTGTTGCTCAGCTCTGCTGTTGGAGCACAAAGCAGCCCTGGGCAAGACAAGAATGAATGAGCATGGCTGTGCTACAGTAAAACTTTATACATAAAGCAAACAGCGAGTTGTTGTTTCATGGGCGTAGAGTTTCAGATTTGCAAGGTGAAAAGGTTCTGGAGATCTGTTCCACTATGTGAATATACTTAACGCTACTGACCTATACACTTAAAAATGGTTAAGACAGTAAATTTTATGTTATGTGTTTTGTACCACAGTTAAAAACAAAAACACAGACAGTGGTCAAGCTTTGGCCCATGGCTATAGTTCGCTGACCCCTAGTTCGACCATTAAACATTGTTGTAGCCAGGTCTATCTGAATTCACCTCTATCAGTCAGTGCTGAGTTGACAACTCTCCCTTCCAATAGTCTTTTATTCTCATCACCAGCCACGATAAATAATAAAGCTTACTGGTTATAAACAGCCTCATTTATTTCTGTAGAATAGGTTAAATTTGGAATCAACTAATTGTGTGCTGGAATTTTCTAATCTGTGTTTTGCAATGAATGGAAGGAAAGGAAATAGGGGGTTTGAGCTTTTGGGGAGAGTGGCTCTGAGGGGTTTTTTTTTGGGAAGGAGGTTGGGAGTGTTTTTGTTTTGATTTGGTTTTGAGGTGTTTTTTGGACTTTGCTTTTTTGGCAAGATGTCAGTACCTCAGCCATTGTCTCTGAAGTCCCATTGCTGCCCTCTGTTCACATCCAGGTGGCAGACTCTGCTGTCAGTTGATGACCTTGTGGAGAAGCTGGTCAAGCGATTGGAGTTCAGTGGGGAGCTCAATGACACCTACATCTTTTACACCTCAGACAATGGCTATCACACAGGTAAGGGGCACCATGACCTTTGCGAGGTGCCTTTCCTTTCTCGCTCAATCAGTAGCACTCAGGGAGCTCCTGTCCTTTTGCAGCAGTGGACAGGCCAGAGGGAGGGTCTTGCCCTCAGGGCCCCTCTGGTTAGAGGGCCAGCTCATTTCCCCTGGTGAGAGACCAGGGTTCATTATTTTCTATTTCACAGGCTGAATTACATGGTGTTCTAGGAGTCTGAGCAGAGAGTGAGCTTGATGGGTTAGAGGCAGGCTTTATGAAGTAGGTGAGAAACTGAGCTAGATTTTAAGGACAGTGGATCTCGGGGAATAGGGGTATGACATTTGACACAGGAAGACCACGAGAGGGTTGTCCTGGGAAAAACTTTCCTGTGAAATGAGGTGTTTTGGTGTGTGTGAGTTTTGTTTTATATTTCTTGTCTTTTCACAGCTGCAGTATGAGTCACCCCCGTGTCCTTGACTTTCATCCTTTCTACTTGGACCTTCTCTAGTTAAAAATCAGTATTTTTTCCTTTCTCCACTCTTTTAAATTTCCTAAACTTGAAGGGAATTAATCTGAGGTTTATCTGCACAGGAGCAGATTGATTAGGCATTTCATGTGTTGTTATGAATATTTTTAAGCACTCACAGTAGAGACTAGTAAAATAACTCCCATTGTCCAGCTTTGATTTTCAGCTGCACGAGGCCAATCTTTTGAATTCCTCATACCTTCTTCATGTTTCTTTTTTAGCTAGAAGGTTTTGAAGAAACTCCAGATGTTGTGATTCCATATGTCAGCACTTGGTTGTGCATCTGACTAGTTCATTACCTTTCAGAACCTACACAAAGTCCATATGCTACCTTTAGTTTTTATGTGTCTTAAGGCTGTCCTTTGCCACGGATTTATTGGGAAAACTGGTCTTCTGTCCTTTAGAATATCTCACGTTCCATATGTAGCTAATTGCTCATGTGATGCCTTAACTCGTTTATCTATACTCAACATTTTCTATAGATTGGTAGTTAGATCTAGAGTCTTAATAGAAGTTCACGTTTTCAACAAGAATGCTTTCTAGTTGATGCTGTTATGTACTTCTTATTGCTTCATTCACATCATGCCGCTGGGGTGTCTGCTTGCCTCACTTTAGGGATGCTGTTACTGATTGATGGCTCATGTGGTATCAACCTGAGCCCATCCTATGACCTTTTGTGGCTAAAACTTCCATTGATGATTGTTGCTTAAATCTATTCCCTCAGAAATTGCAAAGTTTGACTTCATAACTCTGTCCTTTCTTCTGAATTTACTGGCTGGAATTCCTCAGGAAATTCCCCTCATCAACTGTTTGGTTATCTTGAAATATAGTTTATTCAGGAAAGGCTGGATAAATGGTTTTGTCCCTTTATTTAGCAGCTTTTAGAGTAACTTCATTCAATTGTGATCAGGTCGAGTGTCATACCTAAATAGCATATTTTTGCTTCAATACTTTCTAGTCATTCTTTTTGCTGAATTTGCCTATTTTAGACCAGGGTGTCCCTCTAGGCATTTTTTTTAAAGATGAGCTCATTGTTTCCTGCCTTGTAGTAATAAGAGACCCAGGCAAATTTAAGCTTTCCATTAAAACACCATAATTAGTAGAACAAGGCTGTTTTTGATTTTTACTGTTTATTGAATGAATGCATGCATGAGTGACATTTCTATCTTGCCTCCATCTTTACCCTATGCATTTTTTTTTTCAGGACAGTTTTCTTTGCCAATAGACAAAAGACAGCTGTATGAGTTTGATATCAAAGTTCCACTGTTGGTTCGAGGGCCTGGGATCAAACCAAATCAGACAAGCAAGGTAGGTTGCTGACAAGGTGATGTAGCATTTGCCTGAGGAAAGAAAGCTTTTCCTCCTAAGAGGAGACTGATTCAGTTTCTCCTCCTTTGAGGATGAAGGCTGATTGGCTTAAGATTTTTTTGCAAGTGTATTTATAAGCCTTGCAAACAGTGATTCTTTTTTCTTTCTTTTTTTTAATTGAAGTATAGTTGATGTACAATATTCTATAAGTTACAGGGGTACAATACAGTGATTCACAATTTTTAAACGTCATACTCCATTTAGTTATTTTAAAATATTGGCTGTATTCCCGGTGTTGTACAACATATCCTTGTAGCTTATTTTATCCCTAATGCTCTTAATCCCCTACTCCTGTATCGTTCCTCTCCCATCCCATCTCCCCACTGGTAACCACTAGTTCTCTGTATCTGTTCTCTATATTTTGTTATGTTCAGTAGTTTGTCGTATTTGTTAAATTCCACATATAAGTGATATCATACAGTATTTGTCTTTCTCCGTCTGACATATTTCACTTAGCATAATACCAGTAAACTGCTGGCCACCCACTATTAGATGTGTACGTATCATATCAGCATGAATAGCTTTTGCTTGTGTTTTGAGACTAGATTTTTACTTGGTCCTCGAGCCATGACTCTCCACCAGGGTGCTCATCAAAACTACCTTCTGAAACTGAAAGGCTCAACATCTAGAAAGGTTCAGATTGACTCACTTGGACTGGAATAGAATCCCTGCCTCTGCTTTTTTCCTTAAGTTCACAATGATTCTGAGAGGCAGCCCAGTTTGGGGCCCATAGCCCGGGAGAGCAAAGCTCTTCAGGCTTTGTTGTGTGTGCACGTCCCCTGGGGGCCTTGCTGAAATGCAGATTCTGATTCTGCATTCCAGCCTGCTCCTAGGTGTTCCCAGGTGACGGCTGCTGCTGGTCTGACCTCCCTCTGAGTATAAGGCTGCAGAAAGGGTGTTGTCTGAGAATTTAGTCCCCCTCCCTGTGGGGCTCTTCCTCACTAATGCCTTTCTACTTTACTGATTCTCTCTCCTAGTACTGTCATAAAGTACCACATTCTTTTGTTACCATTTCCACTTGGTTTCAAACTGGGTTCCTAATACTGAGGTACTTTGTTCCTAGAGTTCATGGGCACCTTGATCCAAAACACTGGTCCAGTGTCAGGAGATAAGAACTGATAGGCTCTACCAGTTGTTTTCTCTTCCCTAATACCACAATTTTAGTCCCAGCTCTGTGAGACAAAAGAAAATGAGCAAATGGATTATTTAAGCTAAAACTGGAAAATAGGTCAGAATTTCTGGGTATACTGGTGCATGAGTTTAATTTGGGGGTTTAATGTTTACTTTGTTTAAACGTCTGCCCTTCACTTATTTCCTTTCACGGTGCTCTTGATGGAATTCTGTTAAAATTCTCTCAGAAACTTAAAATGGCCTTCATAAGTGCCTTTTGAATTTTCTTTTTCTTTTAAGACCCACATTCCTAAAGGCAGTCACCTTCCACTACAAATTCATTACCCTCTAAACAGGCCTCTCCTGTCAGCGGAGGTAGGCAAGTTTGGAAGACCATTCAGTCTTAAAAGTGCTTTCTTGATGTTGGTGTTGGGAGCTGGTTGAGGAGAGCACGTCTGCACCTGTGTGCATTTCCGAGGAGCAGGGCCATGTCTAACCGGTGCGGGGAAGGAGGCTGATGAGAACAGAGTGACGTGTCAGCCAGCTGCCCATGGAACAAACTGTTCCTTTTTCCTTCAAGTTAACAGTGGCACTAAATGTTATAATCAGAAACTTCACTTTCTCTAAGCCAGCTAAGTGAAACCAGGTCCTAGGAAGCCATTTCAACAATAATAACAGTTATTGAATGCTTAGGATGTGACAGGTGCTGTTCCAAGTGTATTACCTGTATCAACTCAGTTAACCTTCACAGCCTTAGGAGATATGAATACTGTTATCCCCATTTTACAGATGAGGAAACTGAGGTATACAAGTTCAGCGATTTACCCAAGATGATTGTAGCCAAAGAATATCAGAGCCCTGCACTTGAACTCGGGCAGTCTGGCTGCTATACACTTAACCAGAGTCTGTGCACTCAACCATTACACTACAGCTCAGACAACAGTATTTCTTAAGTATCTTCCTGTGCCAGCGCAGTATACCAGGAGCCTTGGAGCCACAGCAAGAGCAGTCAGAGAAGATCAGTTCTTAACTCCCTGTGTCAGGGGGAGCCAGATACCTGAGCTTCAGTTGTCAGTGAAAGTCTCTGAGGCATTTGGGCAGATACCTGGGTGTCAAGCAAGAAGGATTGAGTCATGCAAAGATCTGTGGGAGGGTATCCTGAACAGCAGAACGGTGCGTGTGAAGGCACAGATAGGAGAATGAGCTTGGCCTGTTCAAGGGACAGAAGGTGGCAGTTGTCCTGAACTACTTTTACTTCCTACTTGAACCATCTCTCTCACCTCCTTGCCTTTGTACAGCTGGCTGCTCCTTCTGTGTGAATGCCCACCTCATGCCCCTTTCACCTGGCTAAGTTAATTGTCCTTCGGGGGTTCGGTTTAGGGCTCCCCTAAATGAACGTCACTGTAGACCCCCGCCCCACATGGAGTGGGTGCCTTTCCCAGCTAGCCTCACACTTACCACACCCGACTGAGTTTGTCTTTTTGACTCTAGGAGTCCCTAGTTGAGAGGTATTATCCGAACTTAGAATACCCAGCTCTTAGTGGGAGTTTGGGGTTAGCACATGTAAGCTATTATATATACAATGGATAAACAACAAGGTCCTTTTACTGTATAGCACAGGGAACTCTGCTCAGTATTCTGTAATAACCTAAATGGGAAAAGAATTTGAAAAAGAATAGATACACGTATAACTGAATCACTTTGCTGTATACCTGAAACTAACACAACATTGTTAATCAACTATGCTCCAATATAAAATAAAAATTTTTTAAAAAGGTCTTGTTATATAGCCTAGGGAACTATATTCAATATCCTATGATAAACCATAATGGAAAAGCATATTTAAAAAAAAGAATGTATCTCTATATGTGTGTAACTGAATCACTGTGCTCTACAGCAGAAATTAACACAACATTGTAAATCAACTGTAACTAAAAAAAAAAAATACCCAACCCTTAACATACAGTGGGTGACATCCAAGTTGTGTGAATGGATATATTACCAGGGTCACACAGAAAGTGGCAAAACCAGGTCTGAAAATTAACTGTCTATTCTCAAAATCCATGGTTTTTTGGGAATTCCCTGGCGGTCCAGTGGTTAGGACTCTGCACTCTCACTGCTGAGGGCCTGGGTTCAATCCCTAGTTGGGGGACTAAGATCCCACAGCAGCGTGGCCAAAAAAAAACCATGGTTTTTGACACTCTGTGCTGACATATGTGGTTTGAGACGTATGAAGTGCCCCGCTTCCATCTAGCACAGTGTGTCAGAGATGGTGGGTGACTCATCGTGTGCTGGCAGCAGAGTTGTCTTGGTGCAGGTTCTGTGTGAGGGCCACAGAGTGGTGAGTTGAGCATAATAAGCTGCATGGGCAACAGCCTAGTAGCCAAAATAGGACACGTTTGACCAGTGGATCTGGCTTTGTGTTGGCTGCTGGGGTGAGCCAGGGGCCGGTGGTATGGGTGGATGCCAAACATTGGCTGCTGAGGTCTTCTCCTCTGGCTATAAATGAATCTAGCTTTAGATCTGGTGGTAGAATTTCTTCAAGCAGGCTTTAAGAAAGGAAAAGGTTAGTACGAAAATGGAAATGACATAGCATGATCCGGGGGAAATAAAACTGAACTGGGAGTCAGGAAGACCACCTATTGGCTTTAAGACTTTGGATAGACTAAGCCTTGGTTTCCCCATGTGAAATTGGGAGGATGCTAAGGGCAAATTCTCAAGTGTAACTAGGTGACGCCCTGGCTTACTCCTTGTTAGGGAAGTGGGGCGTGAGGGGCAAATCCAGATGAAGCAGCCCAAGACGTGTAGAGTTCTCTGCTTTCAGTGCTTTTCTTTCTTTTTTTTTTTTTTTAAACATCTTCATTGGAGTATACTTGCTTTACAATGGTGTGTTAGCTTCTGCTTTATAACAAAGTGAATCAGTTATCCATATACATATATCCCCGTATCTCCTCCCTAGTGCTTTTCAGTAGATGGATTTGGGGTGCTCTCTGGTGTGCTTTGAGTCTTTTTTTTGAAAGCCTTACATGAACTCTTTTAACATCAGGGCTTAAAAGTCTGTTTGAAAACCTGATGTACCCTCCTGGGAGCCCTTATTCTTTTGGGTAATTCTGCAGCACTGTCTTTCTTCCAGAGCTAAAAAATAAGCAGGTTCAAGGCATGATATCCCTCGATCTCATGCCCCCCAGAGTTTTTTAGGGCCTTATGTTTGATCAAAACGTATATATACTTTAATCCTAAGACCATTCCCAAACAAACTGTGAGGCTGTGATTCATGAAATAATTTACTTGGTCTTGTCAGAGCGTTTTCTGTTCCAGTCCTTTTTTTTTTTTTTAAAAAAACAATTTATATTTTATTTATTTATTTATTTATTTATTTATTTTTGGCTGTGTTGGGTCTTCGTTTCTGTGCAAGGGCTTTCTCTAGTTGCGGCAAGCGGGGGCCACTCTTCATTGCAGTGCGCGGGCCTCTCGCTATCGCGGCCTCTCTTGTTGCGGAGCACAGGCTCCAGACGCGCAGGCTCAGTAGTTGTGGCTCACGGGCCCATTTGCTCCGCAGCATGTGGGATCATCCCAGACCAGGGCTCGAACCCGTGTTCCCTGCACTGGCAGGCAGATTCTCAACCACTGCGCCACCAGGGAAGCCTCTTCCAGTCCTTAAATGGATCTTTATACTCAGTGATAAAAGCAATAATACCATTTTAGGAACTTGAAATGCTAATGTTTCTAGATGTCATTAGGGTGATGGGCTCATAGTATCCATTCTAATCCTTGGCTGTATAAAAACCAGAGAGAGGTATAATTCTTTCTTGAATTCTTCACCCATACTTGGTATCTACCAGAAGTCTCCCATCTCCTGACACTGTATGCTAATTTTGAGACTCTACGTCTTAGTCAAACAAAACCCAGTAGGAAGAGAATTTGTCCGTCATTTTTAGGGAGGATGTGATCATTGTAGATACCTGGGAAGAAAGAGTCCTGGTGATGGCGTTTATGGTACTTGTGCCGAATTAGCTACTTGACTTGTCCTGGATCTTGCAGACCTTTCTCCTCCCCTCCCCCCATAGAGCAAACTGCCACTAGAGGGCGCTCCCACCCATTGCTGATGGCTCGAGGCAATTCCTGCTGAGACTGGCAGTCACTGTTTTATCTCTGTGGGTTTTATTATTTTGGTGCCTTGGACATGTTAATAATACCTGTGGGACTGACTTGACTTCATTCATGTTCTGGACATCACTGGAGATCTGTCAGTCACATTTTGGAGTCTTGTTGCCTTTATCTGATTCTGGAGGTGGTGTCTCTGCTTGTCTCTCCTTTCCTGCTATGGTCTCTTCTGTATTCATACTCACTCTTGTTCACTGTATTCTAAGCCGCTCAGTCTGCCTGGGGTACTTGGAACCAGGAAAGATATCTCTAACACCGGGTCTTGTGTAATCCCTAGAGACATAGTTTTTGTGTTTTTTTATCCTCAGCAACATATGGATTGCTTTTCCCGTGAGTTGCCTGCCACTGAAGGGTAATTTCCAAGAGCTGCAGAGTTACACTGATTGGTTCAGAGCCAGGATATGTGTATCACTCTGCCCTCCAGGAGCCATCCTAGCTACCAGGAAACCTGGCTGCTACTGAACGGTGCTTCTTGCCTTTCATGTCTGTACTTCGGTTTTGTTTTTAAATTAATAGGATTAGATTTTTTTTAAAATCCCCCTTTGGCTTCTCCTGAGATGATCTGAGTTTTCTCAACAGTTGTGTTTTGTTTTTTTTTTTTGGCTGCATTGGGTCTTTGTTGTGGTGTGCATGCTTCTCATTGTGGTGGCTTCTCTTTGTGGCAGAGCACGGGTTCTAGGCGAGCAGGCTTCAGTAGTTGTGGCACGTGGGCTCTCAGTAGTTGTGGCCCACGGGCTTACTTGCTCCGTGGCATGTGGGATCTTCCTGGACTGGGGCTTGAACCCGTGTCCTCTACATTGGCAGGTTGATTTTTTTTTTTTTTTTTTAGAAAGTAAATCATCACCTTTTTTGACCAGGATTCTTTATTTATTTATTATGGCTGTGTTGGGTCTTTGTTTCTGTGCAAGGGCTTTCTCTAGTTGCGGCAAGTGGGGGCCACTCCTCATCGCGGTGCGCGGGCCTCTCACCATTGCGGCCTCTCTTGTTGCGGAGCACAGGCTCCAGTCGTGCAGGCTCAGTAGTTGTGGCTCACGGGCTTAGTCGCTCCGCGGCATGTAGGATCTTCCCAGACCAGGGCTCGAACCCGTGTCCCCTGCATTGGCAGGCAGATTCTCAACCACTGTGCCACCAGGGAAGGCCTGGCAGGTGGATTCTTAACCGCTGCACCACCAGGGAAGTCCCTCTCAACAGTTTTAAAGACTGTTATTTATTTCCAGTAAACGACAGCTTTTCCAGTTACAGGCTGCTGACTTTGTGTCAGTTACTTCTCTTTCATTTCCTCATCTGTAAAATGGGGAAAATACTGCTTTCTATGACTGTGGGGAGGATTAAATGAGGATAAGCATTAAGCACTGACCCAGAATAGGTGCTCAGTGAACACTAGTTCCCTTCGTTTCCCTGGTGGATTGTCTCCATCACTCCAAGGCTTTTTCTAGCCTGTGACCACGTGGCTTCTAGACTCTCTGCTACAAAAGTTCATGTGGTTCTTGAGCCAGAACATATATGGGGTAGTCCAGATTGAGATGTTATAATTGTAAAATACCAGATTTCAAACACTTGATTCAAAAATTTTTTTAAAGTAAAATCTCATCACCTTTTTGTATTGCTTACATGTTGAAATAGTAATATTTAAATATTTACAATGAATTTCACCTCTTTTTTTTTTTTTTTACTTTAATGTGGTCACTAGACAATTTTAAATTACACGTATGACTCCTGTTCTATCCCTATTGGACTTTGGACTATGCTAGTTTAGGCCTGGTAGCGATATTGTATACAGAAGAAAAATAGTCCAATAAATCAAGGAGATATGGCAAGGTATAAATGCTGGACAATGTCTTTAATTTCTAGAATCTTTGTTTAAAAACATCCAAGTTTTGGGACTTCCCTGGTGGTGCAGTGGTTAAGAATCTGCCTGCCAGTGCAGGGGACACGGGTTCAAGCCCTGGTCCAGGAAGATCCCACATGCCGCGGAGCAACTAAGCCCATGCGCAACAACTACTGAGCTTGCGCTCTAGAGCCCGTGAGCCACAACTACTGAAGCCCGTGTGCCTAGAGCCCGTGCTCCGTAACAAGAGAAGCCACCACAATGAGAAGCCTGCGCATCGCAACAAAGAGTAGCCCCCGCTCTCCGCAACTAGAGAAAAGCCCATGTGTAGCAACGAAGATCCAACGCAGCCAAAAATAAATAAATAAAATAAACTTATTTTTAAAAAAGAAAATAAATTTAAAAAATAAAAACATCCAAGTTTTGTGCTCTTTAAGGAAACTTATTGATGCATTGTTGGGATGAGTTTTCTGCAGTCTTCAAAAACTACTGCAAACATTTCTTACCAGTGTTGTCACTTCAAAAAACTATTAAAAAGGCTAACATCCTCATTGATGACAAGCATTCAACCTTTGAGCCTTTAAAAAACGTCAGGAGTCAATTTGAAGTCAAGTTTAGTGAACTAATAAGAATAATCAAGTTGGAAAACACTTTGTATAAAATAGCCTGACATTTTTCTCATCGTTCGTAACAGACTCAAGGCAATCCTAAAGGAATCTTGAAAAATGTTTTTATCAGTGGTAACAGTATGGGTAGAATAAACATTAACTTCCCAGGAGCATGTATTATAAACTTTATAAGGCTTTATGTTTTGTATTTTAAATTATTATAGTTATATTTGAATATATGCAGTAGGAAGTATGGGTTGTACAAAAGATAATAGTAAGTGCTGTTTGTCTCACAGGTGGGTTGGGGGGAAGAGAACTCTAGTATAGATAGAAAAGGAAAATGGGACAAACTGTGTTCTAGATCAATTGACTGTTTTTTCCTCTTTCTCATAGATGCTCGTTGCTAACATTGACTTGGGTCCTACTATTTTGGACATCGCTGGCTACAATCTGAATAAGACACAGATGGATGGGATGTCTTTCTTGCCCATTTTGGTGAGTATAAAGCCCTAAATCAGGCCTGAGCCAAGATTCTGAAATAAATTCCAGGTTATATAAGTAGACTTAAAATTTAAATCTTAAAGCTGTTAAATTAGGGGAGCAGAGGATAGAATTTTTCTCTTATCTGTCGTGGGAAGTAGTTTTCTTAAAAAAAGATGGGACACACATGAACAGAGTTCTATATCCTCCCTTTTTCCCTTCTCCCCCAAAAGCCCCATCATAAAATTAAAACAGGTGACAAATTGGGAAAATATTTGCAACATACATGAAAAAGGGTAATTAGTTTTAATAGATGAGTTCTTAAAAGCAAAGATTAATACCCCAGTATAAAAATGGGCAAAAGAAGTGAATAGTCAACTCCCAGAGGAATTAAAAATGGCCAAAGTCAGTGCAAAAAAATTGCTTCAATGCTGATCAAAGAAATGCTTAACTAAAGGAGGCCTCTGTCGCCTGTAAAACTGGCAAAGATTAAAAAGATTAATACCCTGTATTTACAGAAGTTTGAGAAAATGAAAGCTACTCAGACTCTGTTCATTGAAATGTAATCAGTATAAGCTATCAGTAGGCTAATTTAACAAGACCCATCACTGCAAAATACACATCAAGCAGTCCCATCTGAGAATTTATTTTAAGAAAACAAAATTCATTCAAGAAATATTTGAGGGGGCTTCCCTGGTGGCGCAGTGGTTAAGAATCCGCCTGCCAATGCAGGGGACACGGGTTCAAGCCCTGGTCCAGGAGGATCCCACATGCCGTGGAGTAACTAAGCCCATGCGCCACAGCTACTGAGCCTGCACTCTAGAGCCCATGAGCCACAACTACTGAGCGCACGTGCCTAGAGCCCATGCTCTGCAACAAGAGAAGCCAATGCAATGAGAAACCCGTGCACCACAACGAAGAGTAGCCCCTGCTTGCTGCAACTAGCGAAAGCCTGTGCGCAGCAACGAAGACCCAATGCAGCCAAAAATACATAAATAAAAAGAAATTTTAAAAAAGGAAATATTTGAGTACCTAGTGCCTAGCACTGCCCAGAGCTAAGTATAAAAACTGCATGTACTGGGGCTTCCCTGGTGGCACAGTGGTTGAGAGTCTGCCTGCCAATGCAGGGGACACGGGTTCAAGCCCTGGTTTGGGAAGATCCCACATGCCGCGGAGCAACTGGGCCCGTGAGCCACAACTACTGAGCCTGTGTGTCTGGAGACTGTGCTCCGCAACAAGAGAGGCCGCGATAGTGAGAGACCCGCGCGCAGCAATGAAGAGTGGCCCCCGCTCACCGCAACTAGAGAAAGCCCTTGCACAGAAACGAAGACCCAACACAGCTAAAAATAAATAAATAAATAAAATTAAAAAAAAAAAACTACATGTATTAATAGAAGAAAATTGAAAACCTAAATATACAGTAGGGAATTGGTCACATTGTGGCACAATTAAACAATAGACTGTTAAACCAACACTAAATGGTGTAGGTATGTATACATTGACTTGGAAACATGCCCACCACATACTATAGGGAGAAAAAGTTTCAAAACAGCATGTTTCTCATTAAATATGTATGTAAATATGTTTAAGCATAGAGAAGTTTGAAGGATCAATACTCATTATAGATGACTCTTCCTCATTGATTTGTCTGAGTCTATCACAATTTATTATTAGGTAATATATGATTTATACAAGAGAATACCCGTAACTCACATAAGTTATGAAACACAAGAAATACACATGAACCCATCACCCCATTTAAGAACTGAAATATTCCCCATACTGATGCATCTTCCTATGGGCTCCTCCCCATCCCACCCCTTACCTGCCCATACAAATGAGCACTTTTCTGAATTTTACGGTTGTTAATCTCTAGCTTTTATTTTTTAGTAATTATCATGGATGTGTCCCTAAACAACATACCTATCTTGGGGGGAAAAATACTTGTCTTGTTTTGCACTGTAAAAGTGATATTCTACCAGTTGTAATCAGGACTTTTTTCAATTCATCATTGTTTGCAAATTGATCCATATTGTTCACAGATGCCTAATATTCCATTGTAAGAAGGAATGCATCACTACTTGATCATGTTTTCTTGTCAATGTACATTTGTGGTGTTCCCAGTTTTGTTCTAGGAACATTGCTTCTATAGCATTCTCATACATGTTTCCCAGTGAGCATGTGTATATGCACCAAGGTTACAGGAACCTCACATGTTCATTCCTACAAATATTACCAAGTTATTGTACAAAATCGTCATCAGTTTACATTCCCACCAGTAACTTATGAGAATTCCCTTTGCTCTATATGAAACTGTCCGACTACTTAATATTTGCCAATCTAGGGGGTGAAAAAGATCAAAATTATATTTGGTCCTACTGTGCATTTCTTTATTAATGAGATGAATCTTTTTTTATTTTTAATATATATTTATTTATTTTTGGCTGCATTTGTCTTCGTTGCTGCGCGCGGGCTTCTCACTGTGGTGGCTTCTCTTGTGGCGGAGCACGGGCTCTAGGCGTGCAGGCTTTAGTAGTTGTGGCTCGCAGGCTCTAGAGCACAGGCTAGGCAGTTGTGGCACACAGGCTCAGTCGCTCTGCGGCATGTGGGATCCTCCCAGACCAGGGATCGAACCCGTGTCCCCTGCATTGGCAGGCGGATTCTTAACCACTGCGCCACCAGAGATGCCCGAGATGAATCATTTTTTTAACAGCTTAATTCACTTACTATACAATTCAGAAGTTTAAAGTTTACAGTTATTCAGAGTTGTACAGCCACACCATAATCTTAATTTTAGAACATTTTCATCACCCCAAAAAGAAACCCCCAAATACATTAGCAGTCACTCCCCCATTGCTCCCTCTCCCAGCACCAGGCAGGCACTAATCTACTTTCTGTCTCTATAGATTTGTCTACTGTGGACATTTTCTAGAAATAGAATCATACAGTATGTGGTCTCTTGTGATTGGCTGAAAAGGGTCATCCCCATTGTAACATGTATCAGTACTTTTCTTTTTATTACTGAATAATATTCCATTATGTGGATGTGTCACATTTATTTATCCACCCATCAGTTGACAAGACATTTGGGTTGTTTCCTGTTTTTGACTATTACGAATAATACTGCTGTGAACATTTGTGTATAAATTTGGGGGCAAACTAATGTTTTCTATTCTGAGTGTATCCCTAAGAGTAGAATTGCTAGGTCACGTGGGGATTTTATGTTTAACCTTTTGAGGAACTGCCAGACTTGTTTCTAAAGTGATTGCACCGTTTTATATATTCCCACCAGCAGTGTAAAAGGGTTCCAGTTTCTCCACGTCCTTGCCAGCACTTGCTGTTACCAGTCTTTCTATTATGTCTTAGTGGGTGTGAGTGGTACTCATTGTGGTTCTGATTTACATTTCCCTAATGACTAATCATGTTGAATATCTTGTCATATGTTTATTGGACATTTGTATGTCTTCTTTGGAGACAGGTCTATGCAGATCCTTTACGCATTTTTTTAAATTGGGTTTTTGATCAGTGAATCATCTTTCATTATGCCTTTTGTGCTTCTTCCCTTGTGAAATGCCTCTTTTTGCCCATTATATTCTTGCTGTTTGTTGTCTTTTCCCTACATTAAGATATGAGAACACAGGAGTTGAATGTATAAATCATCTCAGTTTATGGTTAGTGTTCTTTGTGTCTTGTTTATAAAAATGCTTCTGAATCTTGAGGTCAGAAAACAATGCTCCCAGATTTTCTTCTGAAAGGTTTGTAGTTCTGCCTCTACATTCAAGTCCTTGATGTATCTAGAATTGGTTTTCTTGCGTGGTAGGAGTCAGGGATCCAATTTCATTTTTTTCTCTGTAAATACTCAGCTGTCTTTTCTGTTCCACAGATCTGTCTCTCCCTGAACCAGTATCTTTTTATCTTGTTATAAAGCTGTATGTTAAATCTTTGCGTGGGCGCACCTTTCTCATTGTTCTTAGGGGTATCCTAAGAGGCGGTTACCTCTCTTCCCTATAAACTTTAAAAACAGCTTTTCAGATGGCCTAAAAAATCATTTTGGGCTTCGGCTGGAATTACAGTGAATCTATAGATCAGATAGAGGGAAATTTACATTTCTTAACTCTTCCCATACAAATCTTATACTGTATACCTTGTTTATTTCTAATTAGGAAAAAAAACCCCTTCACTACAGGGCTAAAATCATTATGTTATTTCATAGTTAATTTCTCTGCAAAGTTTTGGAAATGCCACTTAGGACATGGCTCTTTGCCTTGTTGTTTTGTTTTGGAGGTTGGTCCAGTGAAACCTCTGATGTATTAGGGCTGCAGAGCAGTTTGTGGCTGTTATACCTCTAGCTCTGCCCTAATAGGCCGCTACTAGCCACGTGAGACTATTTAAATTAACTAGAATAAAATGAAAAATTCAGTTGTTCAGTGGCACTGGCCACATATCAGTTGCTCAGAAGCCATTGTATTGGGCAACAGTTACAGAACATTTCAGTCAGAAAGTTCTGCTGGATAGGGCTGCTGTAGACCAGGGATTGGCCAACCCCTGTGGGCCAAGTCGAACCCACCCCCGGTTTTTGTAAATGAAGGTGTCTCAGAACTCAGCCTCCATGTATTTATTGATTGGCCTACTTTCCTGCTACAACAGCAGAATTGAATAGTTGCAACAGAGACTATAAAGGCACAGACCGTGACCCCTCCTGACCATCAGTCTTAAACTTGGTGGCACATTAGTATCACCTGGGAAACTAAAATACTAACACCTGGGTCCCAGCCCCAGCGAGCCTGATTAATTGGCCCAAGATGTGACCTGGCCCTTGGGATTTTCAAGTCTCCCCCAGTGGTTTTAATTTGCAGCCAAGTTAGAGGCCTCTCCTCTAGACCTCCCAGGCACTCTTTTTACCCCTACATACTTTGACATTTAAGTGTGGGGTTTTGAGGTCCACTCAAATCTGACAGATAAGCTTTTCCCTTGACCCCTAGCTTCCGTGGCTCGGGGTTGGCAGAATGGTTTCTTTCAGGGGAGCGGCAGCTTCTGAAGTCTCCTGTGACTTATGGTTTCTGAGACCTTCATCGGCACAGGATTGTTCGGGTTTCATCATAGCATAGTGATTAGGAAATACGTTGTTCTCTGACTCCCTTTCCAGGCAGCTGTGGCATTCCACGGCCTTGTGCAGGCCATCACGCATTCCCCACTGTGGTCACCAGGCTAAATAGGTCCACTCGGGTCCTTAGAGCCGTGGTTCTCAAACTAGCATTCATCAGCGGTGCCTGTGGGGCTGGTTCAAATGCAGATGACTCCCCACTCCCATGGGCAATTAAGAATTTGTGTTTGTAACACATTCCCAGCAGATACTGATCCTGCTGGGGGCACATTTTGAGCACCATTGTTTTGGAGCAGTGCTTCTTGAATTTCACAGTGCATATGAGTCACCAGAGGATTTTATTAAAATGCAGACTCTGGCTCGTTAAGGCTAAAGTAGGGCCTAAGATTGTGCATTTCTAACAAGCCCCCAGGTGTTGCTGATAGACCACAAACCAGACTTTGACTACTAAGGCTGTAGACCATTTTAAGAGCCCCTTCGCCTTTACCTTTTGTTCATACATTTTAGAATAAGCTTGTCCATGTTGACAAAAAAATTCTGTTGGAAGTTGACCTTTTATTATGTTGAGTCTTCCAATCCATGAATGCGGTATGTCTCTCCATTGATTTAGGTCTTGTTTGGTTGTATCATACAGATCCTCTATTAAAATATTTATAATCAAATTAAAAAAAATAATAAGAGCCCCTTCTAACCTGGCCTCCCCATCCCTGTCTTCACTCCATCTCCAGATTCTGCGGCTGGGCCGACTTTTCTAAAGCACAGCCTTAGCTGTGTTACTTCCCTGCTCAAACCCCCTTCCCCACCCCTCCTTCCCGTAGCTTCCCATCACCTGCTGCTCTTTGTAGAACAAGTGGGCAGCCTGCTATCAGGACCTTTTTCTGTTTGGTACCAGCCTGCCTCTCCACCTGCCTTGGCACTGCTTCCTTGTCTGAAAGCTGGATATCAGGAACCCGTACCACCAGGTGTTCTGCTTCCATCCTGTGCTCACGTTGTTCTTTTGATCCCAAACTCCCTCTAACTCCCAGATCCTTCCTCCTCTCACCATTTGTGTACCTGTCTTAAACTTCCCCACTGCAAATGCTGCTGCTGCTTTCCTTCTGCTCCACTGATGTGCAGCAAAAAGTAAATGAGTTGATATATGTATGGTATCTTCATTCTGACCATCAGGAAGTACTTCAACCCTAATACAGTCCTTAGCACACCAGCCCTGTTGAATTTCTCAGTATGAGCTTAGAAGAGTTCTTACAGGGTTTGCAGACAGTATTGTTTACTCTGATCTGAACCTTCAGCACCTTGCCCTGTGACTTTGATTCTTGCTTAGCTCCTGACCTGCTTCACAGAAGTAGTCTTGGGAAATAACTATTAAATGCTCAAAGCAATTCACATCACTTGTGAGGACTCTATAAATACCAAACATGATACTCGGTAGCCTTCAAATGTCTCTGTTTTAGTCATTCCCTTCAGTTACTGAACGAACAGTCCAATGTGTTTTGACTCCCAAGTCCCCTTTAGCAGTAGAATGAATAACATTATTAATGAATGACATCTTTATCACAGTCTACATGCCTCACAGAAACCACTTTTGCTCTTCCTTCTAGAAAGGAGCCAGTAATCTGACTTGGCGATCGGATGTCCTGGTGGAATATCAAGGAGAAGGCCGTAACGTCACCGACCCAACGTGTCCTTCCCTGAGTCCTGGAGTGTCCGTGAGTGTAGCCCGAGTTGGCTTAGTAGCTTTCTCACTGACAGCACAGTATGGCATTGGTTTAGATGTGCCAAGTGCTGAAACTCTTCATCTGAGTCCTCCTCCTGTCACTTTGTCACTTGACTCTGGGAGATCAGGAGATAGAGGTAAAAATAATCCTGAAAAATGATCCTTCCCACCTGTTGTCAGAAGGTGCACTTCGAATTCTTCCGGTTTTTGGAACAAGTTCACATATCTGCTTATCTTCTTACCTTATCAGTACCCCCTCCTCTTTTTCTACCCTTCCCAGTCGCGGTACCATTTTTCATTAGGGATGTTATCAGTGGCATCCAACAGAGAGACGGCGTTTCCACCTGTAACCGTGCCATGGCGTGTGTCTTGATTTGGTGGCAGCCAGGCTGGTCGTGGAGGTGGTAACAGTGACATTAGCCTCTCTTTAGAGAATGAGAAATAGGAGAGCCAACTCCAAATGGAAGCCGAACACCAGAGTGTTACAGTATAGTAAAGAACCAACCAAAAGATGGTATGGAAGATAGGATGGAATAAGACCTAAGTCCTATTTGGTGGTAAGAGCACTCATAAACAACTTACTTACAGATGTTTCCACAAAGCTCATTTTAGCCTTTTTCTCCAACCCTTTAGGATGAAAGATCCTAATACACCTTCGTAGTGACTCATCCGTGTATTGATTTCTTCTCCTTACCAACCCATACGTTTTACAGGTGTTCATTACAGCTAATTCTTGTCGGGAGAGTAGCAGGCAGGGATGGCAAGTCTACAGACAAAGCAGCCACACCCCATGTTCCTTAATCCAGTCAGCCCTCAGTAAGGAACAGAGCCTCACATCTATTTTTGATTTACTTCTCTGTGAAAGGCTTCCTCACTTCTGTCCAGTTGTATGTCTGGCTTGAGCCAACCTGGCCGCCGTGGTAAGCAAGTCGCATTCGTTACTGTAGAAGAATGCTCTTCAGTTAACTTTTTAAATGTCCCTACAGCAATGTTTCCCAGACTGTGTGTGTGAAGATGCATATAACAACACGTATGCCTGTGTGAGGACCATGTCAGAAATGTGGAATTTACAGTATTGCGAGTTTGATGACCAGGAGGTAAGAGGGCCTGCTGCCTCCCCCACCCCTTGTGTCTACTGCCAGGGCTTTGTTGGCTGAACTTCGTGGCAGAAGAACAATTCCAAGGATGCTCCCTGGGGAGGATGGGTTTCTTATCTGTACTTGACCTTGGGTTTCCGTCAGTTAAGGAACTAAGATTGCACAAGGCCATACTTGACTTCTCTAACTCACCTTGCTGGGTGGGGTTTTCTCCACTCCCACCATCACCCACACTTACACTTTAAATGCACGCAGTTCACTTTTTCAGGATGCTACATGCCTGGTCTGTTTGCGTCTCTGAAAGTTTGGGGTGAAGGTAAGGTGCCTCAACTTCTATGGAGATGAAAGGAGTTGGGGCCTCTCTTAGAAAGTTTCTTGGCAACCAGCATGGTTTAGACCCTTCTGTCGCCACCACAGTGCAGTCCAGTGCTGATCAAACAGATTAGCAGGTTAAAGGCGGCACCCTTGGAGGAAGGTGGCTTTCAGCCAGCCCGGATCAGCGTGGATTATCTGAAGGATCACACTGACTGCCGTCCCGTGTGGTTTCTTACTGTTTATCAGCGAGTGTGCACCTACCCCATCTGGCAGCCCACATCTTGCCATATGGAGCCGGTGCCCGTCGTGTTTTTCAGAAATTGACTTGCTCTCTATTTATTTGTAGCTTCTGAGCACTTCGGACAACAAGCAAGAGAGCTTCCCTCAAACTCAGTTCCTTCTGCTTTAAAAGTGATAGTCCGAGAGCAGCTACTTGAAGCCTTTATAGGCAAAATTTATCTACAGTACATCTTCTTAGCCTATCACTAACTCCAGTTCGGAGAACAAAGTACAGATTATGGGGAAATAGTGATATTAGATGTGTCTAATTTTAGAAATAATATTGTATTTTTCCTCAATTGGTGTTATTTATCCAAAACTGCTTTTTAAAATTGGAAAACTTAACATTTTTGTAACACAGGTTAGAGTACTTTCGTATCTGTTCTCATTTGAATCTTCACAATTGTAAGGCAAAGATAAACTTCAAATGTCAGCTCTCACTCAGTAACCTCATTACTAAGTCTAGTTTCTGAGCCCTTGCCATTTGAGGGTCCAGCCTTCGGTTCTCTGCTTTAATTACAGAAGGTAATAAGCTTCTCCCCCTCTCTCCCCTCCTGACTGCCTGAAGGCACAGGGATGCTGGAGGCCCCTTTCCAGCATGTGGGCCATAGACCCAAAGCAATTCAACCCCCAGAACAGATGCTCCATTGTCTCCTCTATACCCTTGGGCTTTTTGAGAATCTTGAGACCGGATGATATTCTCCTGGGCCTTGGTCTTTAATCTGCCTCCTCCGTTCCCATTTAGAAATAACTCACATGAGTATTTCTTCAAATGTAACCCTTGCTTTTTTCTTGCCTCCATCTTTTCATTTCCTGTAGGTGTTTGTAGAAGTCTATAACCTGACTGCAGACCCACACCAAATCAATAACATTGCTAAAAGTATAGACCCAGAGCTTTTAGGAAAGATGAACTATCGTCTAATGATGTTACAGTCCTGTTCTGGACCAACCTGCCGCACTCCAGGGGTCTTTGACCCCGGGTAAGTTTGCATCGTCCTCAGAAACTTTGTTCAGTGGTCTCTGGCAGTCCTGCCGTTCTTTAAGGCACAGGGAGCCTGACGGGTCCTCCTTGCTCTGAGCTGAGCTGTCTCTCTCTTTACAAGGGGAACACTGTGTCCCAGCGCAGGAGCCAGTTGTGCTGGGAAAATGAGCTGCTCTCCACAGCCAGTTGGTGCTACAGCTGGAGGCACAGCCCTGCCCGTACCACACGGGGCTCTTCTTTCTCCCTGTGATGCTTGTCATGGTACCACTTGATGGCACTGGTGACATCTGGGGTTGCTTTAGTGTAAGATGACCCAGGGCTACCCTGTTCCCTAGTGCTTCTGAGAGCATATGCTTTCATTTCATTTCTCAGAAGCCCCAATTACAGAAACTTGAATACTTGCCAGTAAATTTAATATATTAAATACACACAATGAAATAGAAAGTATGAACTCTCAAGTGTCTAAATAAATAAGCCCGCTGCAATATGTGAAGGTTGGAAAGATATTTAACGCTCACCTACTAAGTCAGCTCTGTTCCTCCTACTCTCATTCCTCTTAAACAGTAACTTTTCATCAGTAACATGGCTGTCAGCACACCATGCATTTGAGCTGTGTGTGGCAAGAAGCCTGTCATTTTTTGCTTGAAGATTATAAAATTCAAAATCAGACTTTCATTGGGAAAGGATTATTTCAGTTCTTACACTCTGATTATAGGAGAGAGGGAAGAATGATGTCCTAAGCTGATGGAAACTAGTGAATTATTTAGCTACCTTCATGTGAAGTGGTATCTTCAATCCAAATCAGTGAGGAATGTATGTGAATAAGTAGAGAAAGGGGATTGTAGACTATTTATTAAAGAAATGTAGTACTTTTGCTTTTAAATAGTGTATATAGAGCCAAAGAGACATAGATGCCAGCAAACTAAAGGTAACAATATAAAAAGACAATATTTATCATAATTTTATATCATTTAAGCTAATTAACTTTTAAATGGATAATCTTGTTAATGTGTAATTAGTAACTGATCAAGCATTCTGCCCACCCAGCTTTAATCTTTCCTCCAAGTTAGTGAAATGGATCCTCACTTGGTGGCAGTTCCTTGAAATAGGAAGTTCATTCTCTAAGATAAAAGCACTAGACTTCTAATTAACACATGCTGATTTTTGCAGTTTCTAACAGCTACTTTGCTCAGAATGTTTTACCAAACTAAATAAAGTTAGATGTCTATAGCAGTCGCTGACTGACTCTAGGAATTTAAAGCCAGCATCTAACTAAATCTTGCATAGAGGGTCATGAGACTTGGACATCTTGGACTGTAATGTTGGGCCACAGAAGGTCAGATGCAGCAGCCCCGTTAAGTGTTAGAAGGACTCGACCATAGAATTCCCCTACAGCCCTTAGAGCCCAAACAGGTAAATTTCACATGAGGAAATAGTGCTTGGAGTTGTGATTTGCTCAAAGGTCAACTGTTTGGAACTGATTTAGCAAGATCTCTTGACTTCCAGGCAAGGTTTGTTTTTTATTTATTTATTTATTTATTTATTATTTATTTTTGGCTGTGTTGGGTCTTTGTTTCTGTGCGAGGGCTTTCTCTAGTTGCGGCAAGCGGGGGCCACTCTTCATCGCGATGCGCGGGCCTCTCACTATCGCGGCCTCTCTTGTTGCGGAGCACAGGCTCCAGACGCGCAGGCTCAGTAGTTGTGGCTCACGGGCCCAGTTGCTCCGCGGCATGTGGGATCTTCCCAGACCAGGGCTCGAACCCGTGTCCCCTGCATTGGCAGGCAGATTCTCAACCACTGCGCCACCAGGGAAGCCCGTTTGTACACTTTTTGATAATGGCCATTCTGACTGGTGTGAGGTGATACCTCATTGCAGTTTTGATTTGCATTTCTCTAATAATTAGTGATGTTGAGCATGTTTTTATGTGCTTATTGGCCATCTGTATGTCTTCTTTGGAGAAATGTCTATTTAGATTTGCCCATTTTTGGATTGGGTTGTTTTTTTAATATTGAGCTGCTTGAGCTGTTTGTAAATTTTGGAGATTAATCCCTTGTCAGTCACATTGTTTTCAAATATTTTCTCTCATTCTGTGAGTTATGTTTTCGTTTTGTTTATGGTTTCCTTGGTTCACTTTTGTTTTTATTTCCATGACTCTAGGAGGTGGATCAAAAAAGATGTTGCTGTGATTTATGTCAGAGTGTTCTGCCAATGTTTTCCTCTAAGAGTTTTATAGTATCCAGTCTTACATTTAGGTCTTTAATCCATTTTGAGTTTATTTTTGTGTATGATGTTAGAGAATGTTCTAATTTCATTCTCTTACATGTAGCTGTTCAGTTTTCCCAGCACCACTTACTGAAGAGTCTGTCTTTTCTCCAGTGTATAGTCTTGCCTCCCTTGTCATAAATTAATCAACCATAGGTGAGTGGGTTTATTTCCAGGCTTTCTATCCTGTTCCATTGATCTCTCTTTCTATTTTTGTGCCAGTACCATACTGTTTTGATGACAGCTTTGTAGTATAGTCTGAAGTTAGGGAGCCTGATTCCTCCAGCTCTGTTTTTCTTTCTCAGGATGGCTTTGGCTATTCAGGGTCTTTTGTGTCTCCATACAAATTTAAAATTTTTTTGTTCTGGTTCTGTGAAAAATGCCATTGGTAATTTGATAAGGATTGCATTGAATCTGTACATCGCTTTGGGTAGTTGCATTGAATCTGTACATTACTTTGGGTAGTACAGTCATTTGACAGTATGGATTCTTCCAATCCAAAAACATGGTATATCTTTCCATCTGTTTATGTCATCTTTGATTTCTTTCATCAGCATCTTATAGTCTTCAGAGTACAGGTCTTTTGAATCCTTAGGTAGGTTTATTCCTAGGTATTTTACATTTTTGATGTGACAGTAGATGGGATTGTTTCTTTAATTTCTCTTTCTGATCTTTCATTTTTAGTGTATAGAAATGCAACAGATTTCTGCGTATTAATTTTGTATCTTGCAGCTTTACCTAATTCACTGACGAGCTCTAGTCATTTACTGGTAGCATCTCTAGGATTTTCTATGTATAGTGTCATGTCATCTGCAAACAGTGACAATTTTATTTCTTCTTTTCCCATTTGGATTCCTTTTATTTCTTTTTATTCTCTGATTGCTTGTGGCTAGGACTTCCAAAACTATGTTGAATAAAAATGGAGAAAGTGGACATCCTTGTCTTGTTCCTGATCTTAGAGGAAATGCTTTCAGCTTTTCACCATTGAGTATGATGTTAGGTGTAGGCCTAACAATGTAAGCATTGGCCTTTATTATATTGAGATAGGTTCGCTCTAGGCCCACTTTCTGGAAAGTGTTTATCATAAATAGTTATTGAATTTTGTCAAAAGCTTTTCTGTATCTATTGAGATGAAAATACGATTTTTATTCTTCAGTTTGTTAATGTGTATCACACTGATTGATTTGCAGATATTGAAAAATCCTTGCATCCCTGAGATAAATCCTACTTGATCATGGTGTATGATCCTTTTAATGTATTTTTGGATTCGGTTTGCTAGTATTTTGTTGAGGATTTTGAATCTATGTTCATCAGTGATATTGGCCTGTAATTTTCATTTTTTGTGGTATCTTTGTCTGATTTTGGTATCAAGGTAATGGTGGCCTCATAGAGTAAGTTTGGGAGTATTCCTTCCTCTGCAGTTTTGGAGAATAGTTTCAATGGAATAGTTTCAAAAGGAAAGCTGTTAACTCTTCTTTAAATATTTGATAGACTTTGCCTGTGAAGTCATCTGGTCCTGGACTTTTGTTCATTGGGAATTTTTTAATCACAGTTTCGATTTCAGTACTTGTGATTGGTCTGTTCATATTTTCTGTTTCTTCCTGGTTCAGTCTTGGGAGATTGTACCTTTCTAAGAATTTGTCCATTTCTTGCAGGTTGTTCATTTTATTGGCATATAGTTGCTTGTAGTAGTCTCTTATGATCCTTTGTATTTCTGTGGTGTCAGTTGCAACTTCTCCTTTTTCATTTCTAATTTTATTGATTTGAGCCCTCTCCCTTTTTTTCTTGATGAGTCTGGCTAAAGGTTTATCAGTTTTGTTTATCATTTCAAAGAATCAGATTTTAGTTTCATTGATCTTTTCTATTGTTTTCTTTGTCTCTATTTCATTTATTTCTGCTCTGATCTTTGTGATTTCTTTCCTCTACTAACTTTGGGTTTTGTTTGTTTTTCTTTCTCTAGTTGCTTTAGGTGTAAGGTTAGGATGTTTGAGATTTTTCTCGTTTCCTTAGGTAAGCTTGTATTGCTATGAACTCCCTCTTAGAACTGCTTCTGTTGCATGCCATAGGTTTTGGATTGTTGTGCTTTCGTTTTCATTTGTCTCTAGGTATTTTTTGATTTCCTCTTTGATTTCTTCACTGATCCATTGGATGTTTAGTAGCATTTTGTTTAGCCTCCACGTGTTTGTGCTTTTTACAGTTTTTTTCTTGTAGTTGATTTCTAATCTCATAGTGTTGTGGATGGAGAAGATGCTTGATATGATTTCAATTTTCTTAAATTTATTGAAGCTCTCTTTGTGGCCCAGCATGTAATAAGTGCTGGAGAATGTTCCATGTGCACTTGAAAAGAATGTATATTATGCTGCTTTTGGATGGAATGCTCTATAAATATCAATTAAGTGCATCTGGTCTAATGTGTCATTTAAGGCCTGTGTTTCCTTATTGATTTTCTGTCTGCATGATCTGTCTATTGATGAAAGTGGGGTGTTATTTTAAAGTCTGTTTTGTCTGATATGAGTATTGCCACTCCAGCTTTCTTCTGATTCCCATTTGTATGGAATACCTTTTTCCATCCCCTCGCTTTGTCTGTATGTGTCCATAGATCTGAAGTGGGTCTTTTGTAGACAGCATATATATGGGTCTTGTTTTCGTAGCCATTCAGCCAGTGTGTGTCTTTTGGTTGGAGCATTTAGTTCGTTTTCATTTCAGGTAATTATCAATATGTATGGTTCTTATTGCCATTTTGTTAATTGTTTTGGATTTGCTTTTGTAGGTCTTTTTTCTCCCCTTCCTCTTTTGTTCTCTTCTCTTCTGATTTGATGCTCAACTTTTTAGTGTTGTGTTTGGATTCCTTTTTCTTTTTTGTGTGTGTGTATCTGCTGTAGATTTTCAGTTTGCATTTACCATGAGGTTTTGATATAGCAGTCTATATATATATACAAGATTAATTTGCTGGTCTTTTAATTTCAAATGCATTTCCAGTATCCTGGATTTGTACTCTTTTCTTCTCACAGTTGCTGGTTTTGATATCATATTTGTGTGTGGATGATTTCCTACCTTTCCTGTATGTTTGCCTTTACCAGTGAGCTTTCTCATTCTTAATTTTTTAGTTGTGGCCTTTTTTTTCCCCTGCCTAGAGAAGTTCCTTTAACATTGGTTGCAAAGCTGGTCTGGTGATGCTGAATTCTCTTAGCTTTTGCTTGTCTGTAAAGCTTTTGATTTCTCTGTCAACTCTGAATGAGAGCCTTGCTGGGTAGAGTAATCTTGGTTGTAGGTTCTTCCCTTTCATCACTTTAATATATTGTGCCACTCCCTTCTGGCCTGCAGAGTTTCTGCTGAGAAATCAGCTGATAACCTTATGGGGATTCCATTGTATGTTATGTGTTGCTTTTCTCTTGCTGCTTTTAATATTTTTTCATTGTCTTTAATTTTTGTCAGTTTGATTAATATGTGTCTTGGTGTGTTCCTCCTTGGGTTTATCCTGCCTGGGACTCTCCGCACTCCCTGGAATTGGGTGATTGTTTCTTTTACCATTTTAGGGAAATTTTCAGCTAGTATCTCTTCAGATATTTTCTCAGGCCCTTTCCCTCTTCTCCTTCTTCCATGAAATTGCTTTGTTTTTTTAACCATAACTGTCTTGCACACATTCGGGAGGCTTATAACTAAGATTCTAGATGCTGGCCTTGCTGATGTTAGCCTGAGCTATTTAAACTCCACCTGGTTTTCTTTTAAATTCTAGAGTGGGTGTCAGCAGACTAGATATCACAGGCCCACTCCAGACACCACCAGTTGGAATACAGTGCACACAGATTATTTATGTATTGCCTGGGGCTGCTTTTGCACTTCAGCAACAAAGTTGAGTAGTTGGGACAGAGACTGTGCGGCCCACAAACTCTAAAACATTTATTATCTGGCCCTTTACAGAAAAACTTGGCCAACCCCTGCTGTAAAATAATACTAAGAGTTAGTGTCTGTTACCATAAGGTAGCAGATAAAAGTAAAATACAATGTTATTTCCAGATCACACAAAGTCCAGCCAGCCTGTGGGGGTTTTTTTTTTGGTGTTTTTTTTTGGCCACGCCCTGAAGCATGCGGGATCTTTGTTCCTCAACCAGGGATGGAACCCGTGTCCCCTGCAGTGGAAGCTCGGAGTCTTAACCACTGGACCACCAGAGAAGTCCCCAGTCTGTGTTCTTCATGTCTGCCAGGTCTCAACTCAAGTTACCATTGGCATTCATTCTTACTTCCCCATGGGTGGTAAATAAGTGATTTTATGTGCCACATGTTTTACATGAGTTGCCTTCCTGTTTTGTTGGTGGCCAGAGGGGTTGGTGACTTACCTAAGTTCATAATGAGCCAGATTCAAGCTCCTGTCAGGTGCAGACCTGCATTCTTACCCACCACAGTCTGTGTGTCTAAACTGAAAAAGAAGACAGGCCTTTGAAAATGTTGGAAGGGCTTTCAGCAAGGACTAGACTCTTCCCCAGGCTGCTTTATAGTTGAGGGATTGCCCCCCCCCAAAAAAAAAAGTAAGCTCAAACCCTTCCTCCTAACCCCTTTCAGGATTAGCCTTACTTCTGTTTCTCCTCTCCTCTCCACTTCCACTATATTATTTTGTGCTTGCTGACTTATGATGGAAATGCTCTTAATTACTAAGTACTCTTGCTTTGTACTACGGACTTTCTCACTAGATCCCCTTCTGGTGACTTAATTGTTCCTTTTGTATCCCTTCCTGCCATTCTTTCCAGTTAATATTCTGAATGAAGTACTCAATGGCTAACTGTAGTTAATGTGACATTGTTTTTTTCTTTTTCTGTGCCCAGATACAGGTTTGACCCTCGTCTCATGTTCAACAATCATGGCAGTGTCAGGACTCGAAGGTTTTCAAAACATCTGTAGCACCTCTGCAGTTGGATCCCTTGCACGCCTCTTTCTGATGAAGTGATTGTAGTAGGTGTCTGTAGCTACTCTTCAAGACCATGCCTGGAAGGGTTTCTGGACTGGCTTTAAGTCCTGTTTGAAAAAGCAACCCAATCAGCTGACTTCCTTGTGCAATGTGTTAAACTGTGAACTCTGCCTGTGTGTCAGGAGTGGCTGTCCCTGGTCCCTTTATTCAACTGATGATGATACTCCTGAGGTCTTTGTTCTCACCAAACCCTTTCTGTCCTGGGGCCACAGTTCTTGATTATTCCCCATGTGGTCAAAGTCTAGATTTGTAAATCCATTCAGATAAATGGCGATGCTTTAGGGGGGCAAGGTTTTTGGTATACAGCTTGACCTAAAATCAGAGGACCTGCATAGCATTCGAGATTGAACACTTCACTATCAAAAATACTAATATCACATGGCTTGAAGAATAACCATCAGAGCTGACCCATCTGATTAAGAACAAATACCATTGTTTTTAGATCAGTAGAAGTACACTGTTTATAATATCCATCACAATGGATCACAAATTCAAAACGCATCAATGAAGCTCTGTTCATTTTTTGGAAATTCTGGGCTGGTGCTACATTGAAATAGAACAGTAGCAAACTTTTGGTAAAGGCTAATTCCAGGTAGTTACTGAAGGTGATGGACATCTACTTTCCAGTAGCTGCTAACCACGTGAAGCGCCAGTGAACGCCAGGGGTATCTGGGGAATGTCTCTTCTCTTGATACTTTCCTTTCTCGGATCTGAAATATAAAGTGGGTTAAGTATTTCAGCAGAGAAGGACTTCCAAGGGTTGGCGAAGGTTGTGTTTTCTGAGGGCCTTCTGTAGGTAGGGCTCTCTGGTTGACAGGTTGAAGGGCTATAGATCAGGGTGTAGTAAGTGCCTGTCCAGCAGGGAGCCTGGGTTCTAGTCCCATGTGTGATGTTGTGAGACTCCCTCTGCATATTGCTGACATTCTGTTCATTTGTTATAAGATGTAAGAATTTCTTAGAGTTGATGCAGAGTACCAACTACTTACCTTCTTCCCTTTCAGAAAACTTCATCTTGAGTTTTTGGAGTCTTGTGTAATCTGGGCCTAATTCACTATTCCTCTGTCGAAACCCGATCTTCTTGAGATTTCCTCACTGTTTAGAACACCCGCATTTTTGTCTCTTGGCTCGAAGACCAATCCCATTTCTTGTGTCTTCTTCACAAGAAGGTTAATTGGTGATGTGGCAGCAGGGGAGGAGGAGGAACTGTGGTTTATAACCTGTTCAACTCAGGCAGTAGTGATTTTAGCTTTATGTAAGGTCCTAGGTTGAGCTTTAAGCACTTTGTAAGACATGGCCATAAGTAACTTTTCTATCACAATTCCAGATAGCCATGTTGGGTTAATAGCCATTGGGTTTATTCCTTTACCTCATACAATCCCAGTAACTGTGGTGGTATTTAGAGGTGAAATGGGCAAGTGAAATGAATACCTCTGCTGTGACCATTTTCGGAAAAGAAATTCTAACAATTTTGTAACTAAAAGCAAACTACAATGTTGAGTATGGGTATTGGCTTTATTCTACACTTTTGAGTCTTAACATTAATCAATCAATCAGTCAGCTTCCACATTAATAGAAGTTGACCATGGTTATTCCTGAATAAAGAGAAACCAACTCTTACCAGGTCTTGTACTGTGATGTCATATTATTCAGTTTTATGATGCTGGTTCCTGAAAACAGATGACGTCATTAAGAGTGACACAAATCAGCTGCTGATTGATAGTATTCCTGTCCCACTGCTCTTACATTCATCAGACTTTTTGTTTGGGGGGTGGGCGGGGTGGAATGCAGTGAAGCCCTTTTTTTGTACCCCTAATTTTTGAATGGCCTCTAATTTGACTTTTTCTCTTGGACTGGTTGCATTCTGGATCTACACTAAAATCATCTTTCATAAAGAGACCTCAGTTTCTAGACTACAGACCACAAAATGCACTGGAATTTTTCAGAATGATATGTACAAGGGCCCCACTGCAAGAGGCTTGCCTTGTTTCTCTCTTAATTGTACTGATTTGAATTTTGATTATTTTCCCTTTTAAGAAGACCAGGTCCATGTGTATTGGTAATAGAAAACTGTAACCATTAGGAACGAACAGAGGTCTTGGGGAAGAACAGAGATTTTTGCCTTATAAGATTGCCTATTACAAAGCTCTCCCTCAAGTAAAATAACAGTCCCTACAACTATAAAGTAGGGAATGCCTTTTGAGTATCTTTGACCAATGGTGCTGTTGCAAAATACATTTTAATTGACAACAGTAGGGTTTTTGTACAAAATAGTAATGATAGCCATGGAAGGTTATATTTTTGTGTCTAAGGACTAGTGTTTTAATGAAAGAAGATAAATTGTCCCAGGATCCTTATTAAGAGAAAGCAAAGGGTATTTAAACTGATTCACCAGTGGAACTAGGTGGGAATATTTGGGTCTTTTGTTTCACCACTGCTTAGGTCCAACTAAATTTGTGTATTCATGTGTTTGCATCATCTGTTCTTAGAAGTTATTCTGCCCTGGCTCTGCGTCATCTCAGTCATTTGACTAAGAAAGTGCCCTTTGAAGGACCCTGTTCACTGCTGCACTTTTCAATGAATTAAAATTTATTTCTGTTCTAGTGGGAATGTGTCCTTTGTTTCAGTCCACAAGTGATAATTTTGACAAAATGTTCTTTGCTGTATACCGTTTAATGTTTTAATCACTCACCTAGTACTGGAGATGGGCTGTTCCGCATTGGGTACCATAGTCCCTACCTGGAAACCTCGTTCGTATATGTGTGGTCCCTGCTGCCCAGTATCCCTGGATGAGCACCATGTAGAAAATCCTTCCTGATAAATCATTATGCATTTACAGTTTGGAGAAAAAAAGAAAACAACTTACCTTGACCAGCTTTAAATTAGATAAACTAAGCTCACCGTCAAAGGTGCCTTGCCTTGATGTTCAGTCATGTGATCCATTGCCCTAAATGAGAAGTAAGTCCTACTGGAGTTGACAAACTTTTTCTTAAAGGGATAGTTAATACTTTAGGTTTGCAGGCTATGTCTCTATCACAGCTACTTAACTCTGCTGCTTCAGTACAAAAGTAGCCATAGACAACACAAATGAATATGCATGGCTATGTTCCAACAAAACTTTACCAAAAAAAAGCATAATTTGCCAACCCCAGACCTAGTAGGTTGCCTCTTATAAGTTCTGAAGACCAAGCAGAAAAACAAGATGTTAGAAGATACCCATAAAGTTTCCAGACTACTATCAGAAAAACAATTGAGTTTATCACAGTATCAAGCCACCAAGGAAGAGGAGAACATTTATTTACATAGACTCAAAGTGAGGGTAAGTACAGACTCTACTAAATCCATTTTTCTAATTTGTAGCCCCACCCCCATTCCCACTGAGACTGTACCCTGCCCTATAGACCCAGACAGACACTGTACAGATTTAGTATTTGTTTCACTTTCTTTCTCTGCCTGCCATGGGTTTAAAGGGCTAGTCACGTGTGTACCTTGAAGTCTGTAGCAGCAAGAGCAGAGAACCTAAAGGCCCCAAGCTGAATGCACTGTGCAGAGACCTTTACTGATGGCCTAGGAATTACTATATGAGGCCCCAAGCTGAACGCACTGTGCAGAGACCTTTACTGATGGCCTAGGAATTACTATATAAGGCCCCAAGCTGAACGCACTGTGCAGAGACCTTTACTGATGGCCTAGGAATTACTATGTAAGATTTGCATGCAGGACATGGGAGCCGGCTTCAGGAGTACCACAGAGTAGATGACAGTTCTAAATCTTAGTCTTTGAGAGGAAGCTTTCATAACCACCTTCTGCTGGTGAGACCTGAGATCTTATATATCCTCACAACCTGCCCCTCTGACTGATGCTGATAGGTCCTCAAAGGGCAGAGAAATACATAGAATGCTTGTAATTAGTATTTATTGTGATAAAAATGGCTCTGCCAACAAGCTTCTTTCCTCAGATTAGTTTATCCAAGCTCACAAAGCTCATTAGTCAAAGAGTCAAGATTTCAAAGATGTGGCTTTAAAGACGTCTATCATCTATTAAACTCTGCTCTCTCTGTGATCTAAGAAGGATTTTACCCTCCCTCATATGTCTCGAGTGAGTGCCCACTCTGCCTGGACGTGGGCTGGGTTATGAAAGGAAATTACTCTCTTCCTGATGCCCAGGACATTATTGTGTAGATTGAGAACTCATCCCCGATATTTGTAGTTACAGGGAAAACACAGTTTCAGACTAAGAAGGGGAGGTGACACTACCATTCAAGGGGCTCCTTGTCGTGCTCCACAGCATGACTTTCGAAAACAAAGTGAAAACATCTCCTCTGACAAACCCTTAACTAGACTCACCAAGAATAAAGGGGGCTCAATTAAGTAAAATCAGAAGTGAAAGGGGAGACATTACAACTGTACCACAGATACACAAAGGATCGTAAGAGAGTACTACGAACAACTAATTATATGCCAACAAATTGTATAACCCAGAAGAAATGGATAAATTCCTAGAAACATACAGCCTTCTAGGACTGAATCATGAAGAAATAGAAAATTTGAATAGTCTGATGACTAGTAAGGAGATTGAATGTAATCAAACAGCCTCCCAATAAACAAAAGTCCAGGACCAGGTAGCTTCACTGGTGGATTCTACCAAGCATTCAAAGTGGAACTAATACCAATCCTTCTCAAACTCTTCCAAAAACAGGAGAGGAAGGAACACTTCCAAACTCATCTTATGAGGCCAGCATTACTCTCATACCAAAACCAGACAAGGACACCATAAGAAAAGAAAATTACAGGTCAGTATCCCTGATAAACATAGAGGCAAAAATCCTCAACAAGGTATTAGCAAACTGAATTCAACAATACATTAAAAGGCTCATACACCATGATCAAGTGGAATTTAGTACAAGGATACAAGAGTGGTTCAACATCCACAAATCAATGTGCTATATACCACATTAACAAAATGGATAAAAAACATGATCATCTCAATAGATGCAGAAAAAGCAGTTGACAAAACTCAACGTTCATGATAAAAACTCATACAGAGTGCATACAGAGGAAACATACCTCAACATAAAAGTCATAGATGACAAGTCCACAGCTAACGATGAAAAGCTGAAAGCCTTCCCTCTAAGATGAGGAACAAGACAAAGATGCCCACTGTCAGTTTTATTCAACATAGTATTGGATAGCTAATTCGCTTTGTTATAAAGCAGAAACTAACACACCATTGTAAAGCAATTATACTCCAATAAAGATGTTTAAAAAAAACTAAAAGTATATGTAAAATATTTTTTCTAATAAAAAGTCAAGAAAGAAAGAAAAAAAAAAAAACCCCATAGTATTGGAAGTCCTAGCCAGAGCAATTAGGCAAGTAAAATGAAAAGAATCCAAATCAGAAAGGAAGAAGTAAAACTGTAACTATTTGCAGATGACATATACAGAAAACCCTAGATTCCACACAAGAAAACTGCTAGAACTAATAAATGAATTCAGTATAGCTGCAAGATACAACATCAGTATACAAAAATCTTGTATTTCTATATGCTAATAAACTATCAGAAAAAGAAATTAAGAAATTAATTCCATTTATAACTGCATCAGAAAGAATAAAACAGTGCAGCATTGGTGGTTTAGCGGTGAGCATAGCTGCCTTCCAAAAAAGAATAAAATACCTAGGAATAAGTTTAACCAAGAAGGTCAGAAACCTACACACTGAAAACTAAAAGACACTGATGAAAGAAACTGAAGAAGACACAAATAAATGGAAAGATATTCTGTGCTCATGGATTGGAAGATTAATGTTAAAATGTCCATACTACCCAAAGCAGTCTACAGATTCAATGCAATCCCTATCAAAATTCCAGAGACATTTTTCACAGAAACAGAACAAACAATCCTAAAATTTGGATGGAACCACAAGAGACCCCAAATAGCCAAAACAATCTTAATAAAGACCAACAAAGCTGGAGGCATCATGCTCCCTGATTTCAAACTATATTACAAAGCTACAGTAATCAAAAGTGTATAATATAGGCATAAAAAGAGACACATGGATCAATGGAACAGAATAGAGAGCCCAGAAATAAACTCATGCACTTATGGTTAATTTATGACAAAGCCAAGAATATACAATAGGGAAAGGACAGTATCTTCAATAAATGGTTCTGGGAAAACTGGCAGCCACATGCAAAAGAGTATAACTGGACTACTATTTTACACCATACACAAAAATTAACTCAAAATGGATTAAAGAATGTAAAACCTGAAACCATAAGAATCCAGAAGAAAACATAGGCAGTATGTTGCTTGACATCAGTCTTGGTGATTTTTTGGATCTGACTCCAAAAGCAAAGGCAACAAAAACAAACAAGTGGGACTATATCAAACTAAAATGCTTCTGCATAGCAAACAATGACAAAAGGGCAGCCTACTGAATAGAAGAAACTATTTAGAAATCATGTATGATAAGGGGTTAATAGCCCAAACATGTAAAGAACATGTACAACTTAATAGCAAAAAACACACAATTAAAAAATAGGCAGAAGATCTGAATAGACATTTTTCCATAGAAGACATGCAGATGGCCAACAGGTATATGAAAAGATGTTCAACATCACTAACCATCAGGAAATGCAAATCAAAATCACACTGAGATATCACCTCACCCCTGTTCGAATGGCTATTATCAAAAAAAGACAAGGGGCTTCCCTGGTGGTGCAGTGGTTAAGAATCTGCCTGCCAACGTAGGGGACACGGGTTTGAGCCCAGTCCGGGAAGATCCCACATGCCTCAGAGCAACTAAGCCCGTGCGCCACAACTACTGAAGCTCACACACCTAGAGCCCGTGCTCTGCAATAAGAGAAGCCACTGCAATGAGAAGCCTGTGCACCACAAGGAAGAGTAGCCCCTGCTCACCGCAACTAGAGAAAGCCCGTGCACAGCAACGAAAACACAATGCAGCCAAAAATAAATAAAATAAATAAATGTATTTAAAAAACAAACAAAAAGACAAGACAAGGGGGAGTTCCCTGGAGATCCAGTGGTTAGGACTTGGCGCTTTCACCGGCCATTGCCCGGGTTCAGTTCCTGGTCGGGGAACTAAGATCTTACAAGCTGTGCAGCATGGCCAAAAAAAAAAAAAAAAAAAATTTTTTTAATTTTTAAATTAAAAAAAATTTTTTTTAATTTAAAATTTTTTTAATTTAAAAAAATTTAATTTTTTAAAAAATAATAAAAGACAAAGACAAGGATGTGAAGAAAAGGGAACCCTTGTGCGCTGTTGGTGGGAATGTATATTGACATAGGCACTATGGAAAACAGTATGGAGGTTCCTCAAAAAATTAAAAATAGAACTACCATATGATCCAGTAATCCCACTTCTGGGTATTTATCTGAAAAAAAACCCCAAAACACTGATTTGAAATCCCACGTTCATTGCAGCATTATTTATAATAGCCAAGATATGGAAACAACCTAAGTATCCTATCCATCAAAGGATGCATGGATAAAGAAGATGTGTATATATATATATACATACAATAGAATACTATTCTGCCATTAAAAAAGAATGAAATCTTGCCACTTGTGACAATATGGATAGACCTTGAGGGCATTATGTTAAGTGAAATAAGTCAGAGAAAGACACATACTTTATTATCTCATTTTTTTAACATTTATATTGGAGTATAATTGCTTTACAATGGTGTGTTAGTTTCTGCTGTGTAACAAAGTGAATCAGCTATATGTAGACATATATCCCTATATCCCCTCCCTCTTGCATCTCCCTCCCACCCTCCCTATCCCACCCCTCTAGGTGGTCACAAAGCACCGAGCTAATCTCCCTTATTATCTCACTTATATGTGGAATTAAAAAAAACCAACTACAACAGGACAAAAACAAAGTTCATAGATATGGAGAACAGACAGATGTTTGCCAGAGGTGGGGGGGGGTGGGGGTGGGAGAAATAGGTGAAGGGGGTCCAAAGGCACAAACTTCCAGTTATAAAACAAGCCATGGGGATGTCACGTACACCGCAGTGACTATAGTTAATAATACTGAATTGCATATTTGAAATTTACTAAAGAGTACATGTTAAACATCATCACAAGAAAAAAAAATGTGTAACTATGTATGGCAACGTATGACTAATATAATGACCAAACCTGGTTTACCAAGAGAAACTGGGGCAAACCTTTTGCCAAAACCTATCCAATTGTAGGTACCTGCGACAGGGCAAAGCTGTCCAGTGGTAGAGGCTCGACTTGTCTCCAAAGGGGGAATAAAAAAGTCTTACATACATTATATACTTTAAGAGTATAAGCAAACGCCATTTTGCAGCTATAATTACTAAAACCAAGTAGAAGCTGCTTTGTTGGAATGGTTGCTCAACTGGTGGTCTCAGCACATGCTGGAAAATATTTTAATGGACTCTCTCGGCTGGCAGACCCCAGACACAAATCCAAGTCTTCCCTCTGGGGGGGTCTCCATAACCCACAAAGGCTGGTGCAGGGGAGAGCACAGCACAGGGGTGGAGCTGCTCTTTTAGCAGCTGCTACAGGCCAAGATTCTGGCCTGCTTTCTGAGGCACCTGTTGTCCAAGATCATCAGACGCTACTCCCTTGCCTCATCCTAATGCTAGGAAAGTAGCTCAGAAATGCGAATGATTCTGTTCTTGCTTAAGTCCCTAAGAAAGTGGCTGCCCTGTGTCCTTTTCTTCCCCAATCCTCCTGCTTTTCCCAGCTCCTCCCAGATCAGGTGAGGAGCAACTTTATTAGGCCTGACATCAACATGACATCTTGGATTCTCTCCGCAGTCCGGAATGAGTGACTACTAACTGAGTCATCTATCAGGCAGCCTTCAGCCTGTGACTGCACTTTGACGGATGCTCCCATAAAAAATGAAGCCCAGGGTGCTGAGTCTAGTCCTCTGTACAGCAGGGGAAAACAAACACTGGGGGCCTCGGTCATCCTGCCCCTTCCTCTTCCTGTAATGCCACTTAAGGCCCTAGTTAAGGGTTCAGCCAGGGGTGAACACTGACTTCACGAGGAGAGGCAGGAAGCTGTAGCTCAGGGTCTGCCTGTAGAGCAGCCCCATCCCTTCTCAAAGCTGCCCAAGTAGCTGTTTCCAGACACTGTGACATGTTTAGTCCCACAGATGTTATGCCCTGCAGCTCAGAGAGATACAGAAAGAGCTGAAGATATGCTCCAGTCCCCACAGAGATTCCTAGTGGTAGAGGCTCACTTGTCTTGGGGTGAGAATTCACATGCATGGCAACACTGAGCAGAAACAAAGGCCAAGGCCCCCAGACAGCACCTACGTGTGACCCTCTGGTCTGAATCGCTCAGCACCTCACAGTAACATGATGGCACGGGCAGCCCTAGTCCCAGCTGCTCTGAGCATTTTGGGTCTGACCTGTCAGAGAAGTCAGACAACACTCTGCCACTGTATTTATGGAGAGCACAAGGAAAGGCACTGAATGAAGATTTCTTGGTCTACTAATTGCCCTAGAATCTTTTGTTTTGCCTTCCCTGAACACGAGTCTAAAAAACAAAAACCAAGAAAATATTTGTTTGAAAAAAATGCCCCTCCTGGAAATTACATCCTAGGTGTTGCTTCTTAGATGAATTTTAGTGTCAACATGATATGTAAAAATCTTGGCCCAGTAGTAAAGCAGCCATACCACTATAGGAAGAAGAACTTGGAGAATAATACCACTCTACACTATGTCAGGCTTTGCGATGTACAGAGTACCTTGACCTTCATTATCTTATTCAGTCCTCACATAAGCCCTGTGAGGAAAGCCAACACATGACACCCACTCCACTTTACAGGGGAAAAAAAGTTGAGCTTGATCCAGAGCAATTGCCATTGTAAATTTTAACTTGCCCTTGCCAAAGATGAACTCTTAACCTGTGGAGAATTATTTAGACCTATATAAGTTCCTTTCTCATAACAGAGGAAAAACAGCTAGCGTGACGCCCATATAACAGGCTGCCAAAAAAAGATCTGAGAAACCAGTGGCCATTGTGTAGAAAATTTTCATGTAAATCATGAATTCTGCCAGGTAACTCCTGCTCATCCTTAAAATCTTAGCTCTAAGTCACTCCCTTAAGGAAGCCTTCTCTAACTGCCTAAGTAGTAGACTCTCATAGCACTCAGTACTTTATCTTTGTGACACTTACCAGTTTGCATTGCTCATAGTCTGGTTTCCGTGAAGACAGGACCATGACGTTCCTTCTCAGCATAATCTACCCAGTACTTAACATCCTTGGGTAATTTATACATACTTGTTGAAGTAAAGAAGTTAAAACACTTGGTGTTCTACTCAAGTTTCTTTTTATGCGAAGAACAGAACAAACTAATATAAGTGACAGGTTAAAAAAAAAAAGAAAAAGGATGGTTGTAAGAATACAGCTATCACAGAACCCAACAGTAAACAGATACACTCATTCCTCAAATATGATTACAATTTGTTCTAAGCTGTTGGTGGGGGGGAAAAAAGAGGGAGGGAGGGGAATAGGAAGGGGTGGAAGGAAGGGAGGGAGGAAGGAAGGAAACAATAATAATTCACATTTTAATAAGCATAAACCCTACTGTATTTCCAATAATATGAAAGTAGGCTTAAATATTAAGTTAGAATATTATTGATCATATGCATTAAAGTTACATACTGTAAATAACTAAATTTCTGAGGGAACCAAAAAGTTGATAGCACCAAGCGAGATCAGCACTTGTCATTTGGCAAACTTTTCAAAACTAGGCCAAATTAGGAATGTGTAGAACTCACCTTTATTTATTTTTTTTTTGCACAAAATAACACTAATTTTTAAGGAAACTTACTTCAATGCAAGGACCTTAAATACAAACATATCAAGTTTATCTGTAGAATCTGTAGTGATGTCAGCTCTCCTGTTCCTGAGGTGGTAATTTGCATCTTCTCTTTCTTGCCTGGTCTGTATGGTTAGAGGATTATCAACTCTGTTGATCTCTTAAGAACCCACTTTTGGTTTCATTGATTTTGTTTCTGTTTTCTATTTCATTTATTACCACTCTTTATTACTTCCTTTCTTCTGCTTACTTTGGGTTTCCTTTCCTTTTTCTTGTATCTTTAAGTGGAGGCTGAGGTCATCCATTTGAGCCTTTTCATCTTTTCTAATAGGCATTTAGTACTGGGTTGGCCAAAAAGTGCCTTTGGTTTTTAAGTAAAAATAAAAGATGCATTTTTCATTCTCACCAAGAACTTTTTTGGACAACGTATTCACCGTTTTGTTCCACTACCTTCTGCCATTTTTCAGGCAACTTCAAATTCTATCTTCCCAAAACTTTTTATCTTTTTGAGCAAAGAACTGTTCCAGGTGCCTTTTACAGTCTTGCAGGGAATTGAAATTTTTTCCATTAAGAGAATTTTGTAAAGACCAAAATAAATGGAAATCCAAAGGTGCAACGTCTGGTGAATATGGTGGATGAATCAGAACTTCCCAGCCAAACTGTTAACAGTTTTTGCCTGGTCATCAAAGAAACATGCAGCTTTGTGTTATCCTGATGGAAGATTTTGTGTTTTCTATCGACTAATTCTGGACGCTTTTTGTCAAGTGCTGCTTTCAGTTGGTCTAATTGGGAGCAGCACTTGTTGGAATTAATCGATTGGTTTTCTGGAAGGAACTCATAATAGAGGACTCCCTTCCAATCCCACCATATACACAACATCACCTTCTTTGGATGAAGACCAGCCTTTGGTGTGGTTAGTGGTGGTTCATTTCACTTACCCCATGATCTCTTCCGTTCCACATTATTGTACAGTATCCACTTTTCATCACCCGTCACAATTTGTTTTAAAAATGAAACGTTTTCGGGTCTTCCCTGGTGGCGCAGTGGTTAAGAATCCGCCTGCCAATGCAGGGGACACGGGTTCGAACCCTGGTCCGGGAAGATCCCACATGCCGCGGAGCAACTGAGCCCATGCGCCACAGCTACTGAGCCTGTGCTCTAGAGCCCACGAGCCACAACTACTGAGCCCGCATGCCACAACTACTGAAGCCCGCACGCCTGGAGCCTGTGCTCCAGAACAAGAGAAGCCACCATGGTGAGAGGCCCGCGCACTGAAACGATGAGTAGCCCCTGCTCGCCGCAACTTAGAGAAAGCCTACATGCAGCAACAAAGCAAAAATAAATAATAAATAAATAAATTTTAAAAACGGAACATTTTCATTACGTTTCAGTAGAGAATCGCATGTGAAAATATGGTCAAGGTTTTCTTCACTTATGTGGCACCAAAACATCAAAGTGATTAACATAACCAAGCTGGTGCAAATGATTTTCGACTCTTGATTTGGATATTTTGAGTATGTCAGCTGTCTCCCGCATGGTATAATGTTGACTGTTCTCAATTAATGTCGCGATTTGATTGCTGTCAACTGGTCTACCTGACTGTGGAGCATCGTCCAGTGAGAAACCTCCAGCACGAAACTTCACAAACCACTTCTGACACGTTCCATCACTCACAGCACCTTCTCCATACACTGCACAAATCTTCTTTTGCATTTCAGTTACGTTTTTAACTTTCTTGAAATAATAAAGCATAATATGCCAAAAATGTTGCTTTTTTTATTTCCACCTTCAATATTAACACATTTTTGACCAGAGACGTATTACAGCCACAGGCGTTAGTCTGCAAAAATTCCCCGGTCAATAATGTGTTAAAATGGCTACACAGAAACTCACCAATTTTGATAAGTCTTTTTTTAAATGCACGCTGATAAAACAGCTGTCACATACAATCTAACAAAATTGTTTTGAATGAAGTTAAAGACAACTAAGTGCTACTAGAGCCATCTTACGGAAAAAAACGAACGAAACTTTTGGCCAACCCAATACTATAAATTTCCCTCTATTTCTATTCTGGATCCCATTGTAGAAATGGGCACATGAGTACACAGCTCACATAAACAAAGATAATTCCTTCCTGAGGGAAGAGGGTATGATTAGGCATCCAACAGCTAACAAATATCAAGTAGGTTCTGAATTTACTTTCCATCTCCCAGAGGCCACACGGCCTCTCTTCTCTGCTTCTCTCTGCTCTATTCTCCTGCTTTCTCTGTAGTCTTTCTCTGCCCCTGAAACAAGGCCCAATGGTGGGTTCAGTCCCTTGGTTTATAAGTACCCATCACAGACTAACTACAATTCCTTTGTTTCTTTATTTAAAATTTTAAGAAAGTTTAACTGATCAACAGCCTTGTATCCGAAGTCTAACTAAGATCCAATTAGCCATGGTCAGGGCACAGGGTCAAGCTATGTATAGAATTATCCTTTCCAGTGCTAAATGAGGCAGGTCAGGGAGCCTCTCTGCAGGCTAGCCATTACTCTCAGTATGGAAGTAATTTGTTTAAAAAAAAAAGAGAGAGGGGTACAACTGTGCACATGGATATATCCTTTCAGTCTCTGAAATACTCTGGAGAGCTCTAAGATTTACAGTTAGTATTTGAAAAAACATGGGGTGCTTATTAAGGTAGCAGATTCTCAGGGCCTAGTATTAGCTTTGGTGTGGGGGAAGATTTTTAAATCCTCCTTTTAAAAATCAGCACCTCCAGTAGTTCTGGAGGTGGTCCATAAACAGAGTGATAACTTCAGTTTTGTCTTGAAATCTCTTCCAACAGATCTTAAACACTGCCCTTTCCCAACTATTAGCTTCATAACAACTTTTCCCCCAAGACCTACTGCGCCTCTGCTTGGATCGCCTTACTTGCAAAAGAACGAAAATTTTAAAAAGCAAGCTGGGGGTGGAAGGTGACACAGGGGACAGGAACATGGTCCCAGCCTCACCCACACCCTACACACTAGCTCGTTATCTTCCTTGAAGCACACGCCCTTCCCCAGCACACACAAACTCCTGCAGCAAGTTTATCTGGAAGAAAGGCAATGAGGCTTGGGGTTTTCTGAAGGCTGATAGCCAGGTTCCTCGATTTCTAAGGCTGCAGTGTATTCTCAGACAATCATCTTTTATTGATAAGGCATTCAGTGACATGCTTGATTTTACCTAAAAGTCATTGACTTGGAACATTTTCCTTGAGAGATCACACATGCAAGAGAAAACATTTGAAATGTTTGCCATTCTAAAAAGAATCTGAAGACACCATTTGTAGTTTTGAATAAAAGATTTGAATTTATAAAAGATTTAAGCTATCACCTCCCACCCACAGATTAATAATTCAAGGATTCTAACTTTTGGCAAGACACCTCAGTGTGCTGCTCCAGAATTACTAGAACTTTAGCAAATTTTATCACACTTGAAAATCAGAAAGCCCTCTCGAGCAGAGCCCCCTAGAATCCCACTTCAGAGAAAAGGAACTGCACAGGGTTTAATTAATCTCCTGTGTCCACACAGGATGGCTAAATTGAGGGGAGGGTGCACACACCAGGCAAACAACCAGATCTGTGCCACTAAAGACAGAGGAACGTTCAAGGTAACCCTCCTTGTTTAGAAAAATCAATACCAACTCTCCTGGTTAAAGGAACTCCCTCCCTGGGAATTCCCTGGTGGTCCAGTGGTTAGGACTCTGCGCTTTCACCGGTGAGGACAAGCCACGCAGTAAAGCAAAAAAAAAAAAGGAACTCCCTCCCAAACACAAAGCCAAAACCCAACTTCTCTTGAAATTTACAAAGAGTCCTGATGTTTTGTTTGTGTGGAAACATTTTCAAACGCCAATACTCACCTTTCTCAGAAAGGAGAAAAGAGGAGCTTTTGGAGTTCAGCTGCCACCAAGTGAGTCACAAGTGACTTTGGAAACTAAGATGAAAAGGTCTGTCCTCTACCTGGTCATTCTCACCTTATAGAATTAAAGGGAAAGATCTGTCAAAAAACCAAAATGAAACCAAAACCACCAACCCCCCAAAAAACAAAAACCAACAGAACTTAAAAAACCCGGGGGTGGGATGGATTGGGAGATTGGGATTGACATATATACAGTACTATGTATAAAACAGATAACTAATGAGAACAGACGGTTAGCACAGGGAACTCTCCTCAATGCTCTGTTATGACCTAAATGGGAAGGACATCCAAGGAAGAGGTGATATATGTATACGTGTGGCTGATTCACTTTGCTGTACAGCAGAAACTAACACAACATTGTAAAACAACTACACACCAATTAAAAAACAAACTAACCTTGCAGATGGAGTTAATACATCTTACCTCACAGTTATTTAACCTGCCCACTCCTTTCCACCACCAACCCCCAGCCCCGGCCCCATTTCTCCCCCCATCTTTATACAAAGCTGCTTTCTTAATTTAGCACTTAATTAAGCAAGTAGTGATTCACACCAGACAGGTGTATACTTTCAAGACTTTGAATACTTAGTTTCCCATGTTTCTTTGGAGAGGATCATCCTTGATGAGGGAGTAAAACTCCAGCGTTTGCAAGTATTTGGTGGCTCCTGGGAACTGTGACTTCTCCCTGAAGCTATTATTCTGGTGGTTCCAGGGAATTATTTTACTAATTACAGTGAGAACACGGGGTTTGGTTACCTGCTCTCTGTCAGTTTCTTTCACACAACAGAACCTGTAAACAAAAACACAGGTAGGCGTCTCCTTCTACATAACTTAGTAAAATCACTTAAATGGAACGCTAAATGAACAGCAACAACAAAAGGATGATAGAGCACTCTGACATCAAGCCACAAACCCCAACTGTGCCTAAAGAGGCCTGCTTTCAGATGAACTGCCCATTCGAGGCATCCTAATGGGCCCTACACAGGTAGTTTTACTGAAAAACTAGGTAGAGCTTATAGGAAAAGCCAGTGGACAGGCAGGGCGGCTCTGCCACTCACTCCCAGAGGGGCCGCGGGCAAGTTGCTGGACCTCAATGCGTTTGTTTCCTCATCTGTAAAATGGGGATGTTGACAATACCTATCTCATGGGAGAGAAAATGAGTTAATACATATTAAGCTTTTCAGAATAATGCCTGGCACATGGTAAGCACTGTGTTTGAACTTGCTATTATAGTACAGAATGTCCCCAACTTAATGATGGTTTGACTTACAGTTTTTCGACTTTACGATGATGTGAAAGTGATACGCATTCAGTAGAAAATGTACTTGGATTTTTTTTAAATTAATTTATTTATTTATACTTTTGGCTGCGTTGGGTCTTTGTTGCTGCGCGTGGGCTTTTCTCTAGTTGCGGCGAGCTGGGGCTACTCTTCGTTGCAGTGCGTGGGCTTCTCATTGGGTGGCTTCTCTTGTCACGGAGCACGGGCTCTAGGCATGCAGGCTTCAGTAGTTGTGGCACTCGGGCTCAGTAGTTGTGGCTCGCGGGCTCTAGAGCACAGGCTCAGTAGTTGTGGTGCACAGGCTTAGTTGCTCCGTGGCATGTGGGATCTTCCTGGACCAGGGCTCAAACCTGTGTCCCCTACATTGGCAGGCGGATTCTTAAACACTGCGCCACCAGGGAAGCCCCTGTACTTGGATTTTGAATTGTGATATTTTCCCGGGCTAGTGATATTTTTTGTTTACGAGGGTAAACAACCAATATACTTAGAACCATTCTGTACCCAGACAACCATCCTGTTTTTCACTTTCAGGACAGTATTCAGTACATTACATGAGATATTCAACACTTTATTCTAATAAAATAGGCTTTGTGTCAGATGATTTTGCCCGACTGTAGGCTCATGTATGTGTTCTGGGCAGGTTTAAGGTAAGCTAGGCAGAACTATGACGTTCGGTAGGTTAGGTGGATGGAATGCACTTTTGACTTACGATACTTCCAACTTACAATGAGTTTATTAGAACATAACCCCACTGTAGATTAATGAAGATCTGTATAGAGATCTTCCTCCTTCTTTCAAAAACACAAAACTCATAATCAGGATCACCTGACAGAGTCCCAAAACAGTGTACAATTCTTGAGAACTAATTTTGCAACATAAGAATATTCATTTAAACTATTATCAACAGGTAACAAGTTCCTAGGGCAGGAAGCTAACTCCCTTTAAGGGATAAAAATTCCAAAACACTCCCACTGCACCTTGGGTAGTAACCAAGGCCAAACTTCCAAACTAGATTCTTCTGGATATTTTGGTGAAAAAGATCTATATTGAGCCATCATTTCTATCATAATATTTTCACTTACAAGGCAGCTATGGTACTTGAAATGCTTTCCTCCTTACCGATTCACCAGTGCCTCTAGGGGGCAGCGCAGTAGTAAGAACACTTGCACCTGCTTCGCCAGTGCCTCTAGGGGGCAGCGCAGTAGTAAGAACACTTGCACCTGCTTCGCCAGTGCCTCTAGGGGGCAGCGCAGTAGTAAGAACACTTGCACCTGCTTCGCCAGTGCCTCTAGGGGGCAGTGCAGTAGTAAGAACACTTGCACCTGCTTCGCCAGTGCCTCTAGGGGGCAGCGCAGTAGTAAGAACACTTGCACCTGCTTCACCAGTGCCTCTAGGGGGCAGCGCAGTAGTAAGAACACTTGCACCTGCTTCGCCAGTGCCTCTAGGGGGCAGCGCAGTAGTAAGAACACTTGCACCTGCTTCGCCAGTGTCTCTAGGGGGCAGCGCAGTAGTAAGAACACTTGCACCTGCTTCGCCAGTGCCTCTAGGGGGCAGTGCAGTAGTAAGAACACTTGCCTCCAGCAGGCTTGGAAGCCTAAGAGGAGAAGCAGTTGTGCACCCAGCCCATGTGAGACAGTCACATTGACCCCCAAAAAAATACTTTTAATGTTGAAAGTGGTCTATTTTAAGGGTAGGAGGCCTCTGGGCAGGAACGGCTGGTGAAGGAAGAGGCTAAGAAAGAGACAATGTTCTATTTTGGTAGTGGTCACAGGGCAGCCACTTTATAATAATTTTTAACCTATTCCCATGCTTTATAAACTTGTAAATATATGTATATTTCACAAAACAATTGTTTTAGGAATGTGTTGTATGGCCAGACACTCACCTCTGGTTATTCTCCCCAGAGGATAAGGCAAAGGAAAAAATGACATCTGGGAGAACAAATGTGCCCCATTCAAACCTAGTGAAAGTTGTCACATTCCAGCCCGTGTCCCCACGTATCTGCAAAAGCAGCTCCTTCCACCCGTGACCTTCTTTTATCTGGCGTATAACCATAAATAAAAACACACAAACATCAACTAACAATTTCAACTTTTAATAATGGAAACGATTTGCCATACCAGAAACAATTTTAGGGAAGAAAACTCTTCCCCATAAAAATAAACTCATCAAAATTATAAATATTATAATTTTTTTACTTCTGCGATTTAAAATGCTCCCCTGCAATACTACCACTTCATTTAACCTCGTTCCTGTACCATCACATATTGAAGAGAAAACAGTATTACAGCAAAACTTAGATAGTTTAATTTAACATAAGAATTTGTACAATGATTTTTAAAAATCTTTGGCCTCAGTGGCCTTTTACACATTAAAAATGCTGCTGCAGTCACCAGTGTTTGGGAGAGACCGTCGGTCTTCAAGAACCATGAACCGACAGAATTTCAACACAGTAAGTTTTCCAAATTGCAACTTGTAGTGCACATGACAATGAGCGAGGTCCTGGATAATACAGACGAGGATGCCTAATTTAGACAATCTACTTCAAGTAAAAAAAAAAAAAAAAAAATTTCACAGATACCCATCAGCTACTACTTTAAGGTTCTAACAGTGTCTTCATCTGAGAAACAAAGGCTTCACAAAATATGAACTTACTGGGATGGGTAATTAAAAGACCAGGTGGTCGATAACAGTATACTCACACCCAAGCCATCATCTGAATAGTAAAACCAGTATGAAAATCATGAAGGCGTTCCCTGAACAATGAAGGTAAAAGCGTTGGATGACAATGTCACTAAAACCTCACTGATGCACTAAAAAGAACTTACATGCAAAATTAAACAAGATGTGCCATACATATTTTATAGCTATTTCTACTTTTTTTTTCTTTCCAACTTTCCTTAAAAAGCTTAGGAAGATATGATTGTCTCAGTACGTGTGTGGCACAGTAGAAGCGACACTTACATCTGCCTCCAGCAAGATGGGTGTTCTCTGAAAAGTCAGAAGAGCCACCAAGAAGGGAACAGAAATGCAATAAAAAAGGCACAGTTCACTTAAGAGGCAAAGAACTGAAGCACCTTGGAATTTCAAAAATAATCCATTAGGTGTCACCAAAGTGTTAACAATTCCTTGGGAATTTATAAACAAACAATATCTAAACTAAAAATAGACTGGCACAGTACACCTTTCCTGTTGTTTTCAGATTAACTGCTGCGTAAAATGAGGTTATTAACCTGCTTTAAGGAAGGCTCTTATTGCACATGCATTTCTTTGGTTTGCAGGAACATGCACTTCTGTTAAGATGTTTCCATAAAGAACGCCCCCCTCCTGTGTGGTCCGCTGGGGGTGGACACTGCCCGCCTCCTTACAGTCAGGTCACCCTTTTGGAACTGAGGGTCTGACTGTCCTGGGTCTTTAATCCATACCCCTGTTCTACGTTATGTAAGATCGCACTTCTATTGATAAGACAAAGGGACAAGGGAAAGCAGGGAGGAGAGGGAAGGAGGAAGAAGGGAGGGAAAGACAAAAGGGAAACCGAGGGGGAGGAGGGAGGGACTGTCACAAGTATACTGGGAGCTCCTCACCTGACAAGTCCCCCGGATGCTAACAATCAGGGCAAGTGCCTCCTCCCCAAACTCCTTTTCCACTTTGAAAACGACCTCGGGGGAAAACTGTCACTTCACGGGAGTCATAGCAGATGCTCACTGCCCCATCGGCCCAGAGAAGCTGAACCAATCAGACCTTCCACTCCGGGAAGGAAGGCAGAAGGGGCGCTGGTCCACCGAGAGGGCGGCTCTGTCCCTGTTTGAAAGATCCACCTGCCTTCTCTGCTCAGCTGCAGTTAGTCCCTCCTTCTGGCCCAGCTCCTACTTTCTTTGGTTCTGCTCCCACATTTTACTCACTCATATTGTCAAGCAATATGACAATGGATCTCATGTCTCTAAACTGAAAGCTTTTAACTCGTCCACAAGCGAATTCACCTTCTCCTCTACCATCCACTTGCCCAAAACACCTCCCCCATCAGGGCTCCCCACTTCCACCCCACCTTCTTCCAAACTTGCCCTTTACTTTCTTTGTCAGACTCCTCCAAAATCCTTCACCAACCCCTCAGAGCTCCTAGCTTCCTGTGCCCTTCAATTCACATGGATCGTTTCCTGTGACCTTTAAAACAAACAAACAAACAATAACAGACAGGTAGTTTCAACATAAGACAAGTATTCAGATAGATTCCTCGTTAAGCTTTTAAAAAATCATTTGCACAACCTTAAGCTTAACATCCTCATCACATACTTAAAATAACTAAAACAAAATAAGAGAAGAGGGAAAAAAAAACCCAGAGTCCATGCTTCAAAACACTCTAGAATGCTCCAGATGAGACTACAGGTTCACAGCTTGCCAAGAGGTAACACCGCAGTGCCGTAACAGAACAAGCTTGCAGAATCCCTTACAGAGGATGCCCAAGGTGCAGGATGCTGCGTGACCCGGTTCGGGGAACTAGATCTAGAGATTTTTTAAGGGGAAAGGCCCTAGCATCATGGGGCAAGAAAACCGCCCTCCGACAAGAGACACACTGGCTGCTGGTTTGCACGCAGGTCCCGCACTGTCCCCGAGGGGCAGGGAGCCCCACGCTTTACCCGGGTTTCCAGGCCTCGCTGAGGGCTTCTTCCAGCTTGTGTCTGTAGGCCGCGTAGCGCTCCTTCAGGTTCTGTAGCTGCTCGTCTTCTTCCTTGTCCAAGATCCGCAAGAAATTCTGTAGCTCTGGCAGGCTGAAGGCTTCCCACTGTGAGAGAACACAAATATGAAAAAAATGCCAGGTGTTTAATTCAGCGTCAAGACTGAGGAATGCGGACGGCAAGCAGAGCACAGGGAGGTGTGGCTGCCCTCCCCTCCCAACGCACACTGCCCAGCACCGCCCGGCCCTCTCGGAAGTCCTGCTGGACAAGAGCTGAGCCTCCCGACCAGACCTCCACGCCCTCCACGCCCCGCCCCTCCCATCGCCCTCTGCTCCCCTCCTCCCAGCCCCCTCCAAAAGGGCTCTAAGACCAAAGTCCTCCTTATGCCTAAGTCCATTATAGACACTCTAACCCCGAGAGGCATGAGAGATAACTCCACACTCCCTCCACCTTCCCTCTACGTGGAGCCCTCATTGTCACCGTCTTCTTTCCCAGCTCCCACGATCAATCTCACCACCTCCTAGGCAGCTCTCCCTAGTGCTGTCTACCGCCATCTTCTCCTCCATCCCTGGGACAGCCTCCTAGCTCCACCAAACAGCCAGCCTGAATATGAATACTCTCTGTAAAACGCCAATCTAAGCATGACCCTCCCCTGCTTGGAATCATTCAATGGCTTCCTTTGGTTGTTTCTGCTAAGTCAGAAAGGCCCTACCCTCTCCAGCCACATCTCTCTCACTGTGCCCCTCACTCATTACCTGACATGGCTTTGCACATGCTCTCCCTTCCTCCACTTCGCCTGGCGAACTCCTTCTCAACCTTCAAGTCCCAGCTTAAATGCCACTTTCTCTAAGAAGCCTGCCATGATTTCCTCCCCTTCTCTCCCAGTCAGGATTAAGTCTATTAGAGGCTCTCACTGGGCTCTGGTAGCCTTGAACACAACCTGATCACAAAAGATCTAAAAATTATTATAATTATTTGCTTAGTATCTCTCTCACCTACACTGCAACTATTGTACTTCTCACTATTTGGGCTTTGTCTTTGGCCCTTGAGTTTCTGAGTTCTCTTTCTCTAACAGCAGCTGGTACTTAGCAGGCACAAAATAAATGTTTGTCGGGTTTTTCTTTAAAATTTTTTAAATTTAAGCAGTAAGTATCAAGAAGGGTATATGGCTTCACCTGGGAGGGTTTTTTTTTAATTTTTCAACCTACATGTCCTCCCCGCCCAAAAGGAGGCCCTGGGTCCTGGGCTGAGAATCACTGTCTCGGCCAGGAGCAATTTCTGATAGGGGATTCCCAGGGGTATGGGGTAGGGAAAAGACAAGATGACCTAATACAGGTGCAGAGAGAGGAGACACAATAAAACCACCAAGTGGGCCAATGACAGAAGGCTCTCAGAGATTGAGTGTGAGCTAGTTTTTAAAGAAAATGAGAAGTGAAGCAGGAGAGCAAAACTTTCTACATTAGAATATTCTGTTAATTTAAAAATTAACATCTTATTTTTCACATAAATTCCTCAAAGTAAAGACATTATAAAATATCATCTCCCTCCCACTCCCTGACAGCTATGGAAAGTTTCTTCCCTCAATTCAGTTAACCTTGAAAACCCGAGAAACAGAACACAATACAGAGGTCAGAACAGCAGTCTGGAACATTAGAACACAATGTGAAGTGAATTTCAAAACTAAGCCAACATAATTCCCTCCCAGACAATGTAGCTCCAACTGCACTAAACTATGTGCAACACTTAGAAACCAGCACCAAGAAAGATAAGACGCTGACAAGACTAAGCTGATGCGTCTGGCTTGGGCTTGCAGAGGGAAGGCTGCTACGTGCCAAACTCAGAAGCCAAATTTTAGACTTCTGCACCCAGCTTTCTCCCCAAAATGAGAGTGGATTTTAAAAATTTCAAAACACGAGAATCAAAAGAAGCTTCCAAAATGTCCAAAATCATTGTCTTCCTAAAACTTCCTAGTTAAGTTCCAATTTACACTGACATATAAACATACTCTTTACTAAGCATGTTTACATACATTTCTAATTTGCGACTCAAAACCAACTTTTCAAGTCTTTAGTCCCACTTTACAGATTTTAAAACTGAGGACTGAAAAGATTAGAACATTTACCCAAGGTCGTGCTCCTAATCTAACAAGAGGAACAGTAGGAAGCAGAGTTTTGGTTTCCTAACTTTTAACCTAGAAACTCTATTCTCACCACATTACAAAATGTTCTGCATGGACAATTCATGCCATTTCCGATTCCAGACAAAAGGCTGAGACCCAGAGCTTGAGAGATTTCCTCAAGTGACACTTTATCTAGAAGGACAGTCTGAAGTGCTTTTTCCTTCAACTGAGTTGACCTAAATACAATCCTCCCTGGAGAGAAAATGGCAAATGATGTACATAGAAACATAATTTCTTAATCATCTGGGCAAAGAGGAAACAAAGATTCTAAAAAGTTAAATGTCTTTCCTAGTAAAGAGATGGCGTTTCCTTTTACTTCCCTTTAGAGCGAAGGAGCCTGGGGACTTTGGTTAGCAGCAAACATATGGAGAGTGTCGACTTTCAAAGCTCAGCTGGATTAGAGTAATTCCGGGGTAGAGGGGTGAAAATGACTCTCTGGGTGGAGATCAAGTTAAAAAGATTTTATTTCCTCCCACCTCTGAAAATCACAGACCAACATAATGAGTGTTATAAAAGAATTATATTGTAGGCTAACTTTGGGTTCATTTCTGACAACTCAAAAACACACAGGAAGCTACCCTCCCTCCACAGGACAACCTCTCCTCCCATGACAGGCAGACAGACAGACACACAGACAGACACACAGGCACACGCATTCCCTCTCCCCTCCACCGCCCCCAACCCGTCCTCCTCCTCTGCAATGGTAAAGTCACTAGAGCAGAGCAATAAGACAGGGCCAGCTGGTCTGTAGAGTCTAAAGCAAGAAGGGACAATCACTTACCTCTCCAAATTCATGTTCACGAAGAACAAAACTGAGTGTGTCTGTCCTGGGCCCTGCTACCAAACGCAGAAAGAGTGGATGTTCCCGGTCTGAGAGCTTGCAGGCGTAGACTGGTGAGGAACAAGCGCCATGTCACAAACAGCACGACATCATTCCCCAGACCAGCACCCCTCACCACCCTGCCCCCAGATCAAGGCAACAGTGTTATTACCCTGGCTACCAAGGCACCATCCTCCTCATCTTGTTACCAATAAGTAGCCCACAGTGGGATGAAGTCTATACTATTTCTATTCTATCTGCATAATATGAACTGTGCCTTGATTAAAAAGGAAACCATTCTCAAGAAGGAATTTAAATGAGTATCGCTCCTCAAATGGGCTTACGATTAATTCTGCTCCTCCTTTTTAGAAAGCAAAATAAACTTAAAAAAAGGATCTGCAAACCCCTTTAAAAACAATAAAAAAATACCATCCCAAGAACATGAAATCAGAACTCTAGAAGCAAATCTCTCTACAGATTAATTTAGAATTAGCAGCCGCAAACAAACGAAGCAGTCCATCCAAACACAAGCTCTGGTGGCTTTAAGTCCAGCTACATGTACCTTGTGCTACACACACACACACACACACACACACACACACAGTACTGGCATTGCCTTGCAGGGTTGAAAGATTTGCCGTGTGGGTAATATATCAGCAAGATGCTATCACTGTCACATTATGCAGCTGAAGTCCAGGTGGGCAGGCAAAGAAGCTGGCAGGACAAAATGCCATCTGAATTGACCTGTATTATTTCAGTACTTCCGGATACAACCGCATTGTAGGTGCTGATTTCCCTGTAGATGTAAACTTCCCCCCACTGCTGAGCCTGTGGCCTCTGGAGGACAGGAACCTTATCCTATTCATCTCTGTGTCCTGCAGGCCCAGCCCATAATACGGTTTGAAGAAACATGACCATACTCAGCATCTAGCTGGGTTTCATCCCCAGGCAACCAAAGGATTTTCCCATGATGCCAAGGTGAGTTTATTTTCTGCTCCAGCTGCTGTAGGCTCAACCCAGGAAAATTAGGGAAAGCTTAAATGTTCACATATACACACCATTTTCAAATTAGCACTTAGTGAATCACTGAATCACTTGTTGCCCCCCATTGGTATCAATTTCTGTTCAATGATGACCTGACCTGGAATATCTTATTCAGTTTCATGCAGTAATTTAAGATTCTCTTTTTAATCCACTGATTGTGGGTATTAAGTTCAGACAGGCGGACCTCAGATCAAAACGTTTTTTGCCCATTGCATGCGCCCCTGGGGGGCCAGGGTGCCAACACGCCCCCCGGGGAACACCTAGTGCGAGGCAGGCTAAGGGAAAAGGAGAGCCCAAGGCTGTGCCATTTACATAAGTCTGCAATGTGCACTAATACACATGTGCCTCCTGATCCTCGGGTCTCGGGAATGCAAGGCCACCAATCACTCCATGTTCGGATGCACATCCAACGTCGATGTGCTACTGAAAACTTCAAGCGCAGATGCGTTCTTTTCTGTCCGAAAGAGAATTAAAATCAAAGCGACGGAAAAAAGAAAAGAAAAAAGGCTATCCTCCTGTGCACATCACAAATCCTCCATAAATACCCATCACATATGGATGCCTCTGGGCTCCTAAGACCCACAACTGTCCAACTGAAAGACACAGACAGCCAAGAAGCATTAAGCACACACCGTGATCACCATTTATTCCAGAATCTGGCCCTGGGCCCTGATATAACTGACACACCTATCACTCCCTTCCACTAATGAGGCCAGAAGACAGAAATAAAAGCAGGGACCATTTTCATTTTAAGTGTGGCAGGGTACCTTGATCTTCCCTGTGACAACGCTTATAAAGTGCAAACTTGGTAGGGCTCTCGGTCACAAGAAACTTCTTGAGCAGGGCCTCGATCACTTCCCCGACAGTGTTTGTGCTGCTGATGTGAAGTGTATTCATACAGCCATTGCTACTGGGAGCAAGTTTTCCAGAAGTCTGTGAAGGTTTGCAGAGTTCCATCTGTACTTTAATGAAGCCAGTGTAAATCCCATTTGAATTCTGAAGCAGGAATAAAAACACACACATTAGCTGGGCATTTTAGGGAAGGAGCATATCAAAACAACAACAAAAAAGGAAGGTGAAACACTCCTTCTCTTGTTCTTTTCTTTTTCAGCTCTGTGGCAGAACCTCACTCAAGACTGCCCCTCAGGGAATGACCTTGGGGGAGGTTAACACGCTCCAGGAAAGTGCTTCCAGAGGCGAGGTCTGCAGGGCAGATGTGGGGACCAAAGTCCAGGACTCCTGCCACTGAAGCTACATGTGAAAGGTCAGGACCCAAGGGCGAGGTTACAATCCCCTGGCACAGATGCTGGCCAAACCACAAGGCTTATTAAAGCTTGGGGATATGTCCAGGCTAACTGCACAAAGGAAACAACATCAACTGATGACCAGCTATCACACAAAAAAGGAAAGTCACAACTAGGACTTTGAAATACTCAAGTAACAAGGAGCAGACGGGAAGAAAACAAGCTATTTTCATTCCTAGTGGTACCAGAGATTACCAATTTTGCTTAACCTTTTTTATATAGCATGGGATCTGTCACAGCATGGGATACATGATGAGGCATTTCAGACACCTCAAGCAGCAACATTTTTAAAACAAATTCAAGCTATGATGTGAACTACAGACATTATAATACAAGCACTTCTCTTTTTTTTGGGGGGGGGGGGGGGCGGGGAGGCCAGGCCACACAGCATGCAGAATCCTAGTTCCCCAACCAGGGATAGAACCCGTGCCCCCTGCAGTGGAAGCTCGGAGTTCTAACCACTGGACAGGCAGGGAATTCCCAAGCACTTGTCTTTTTTGATTTAACATGGTATTGATGCCTCCTTCTATATATAAGTATGTTTTTTTTTTTATAAGTATGTTTTTAACAGCTTTACTGAGGTACAATTTTTCCATACAAAAAACTGCACATATTTAATATACACAATTTGATGAGTTTAGCACTTGTCTTAACTGATGCAGAATTATTATTTCTTAGTTGCTAAAAATAGTTACAATAGTCTGGTCTTCACTTTTAACTTTTAGTATGTTTAGGTAAAAAACACTGTAATGTTTTATTTAAACAAATCTTCAGGTGTTATAAATAAATGACACAGTTAACACAGAACATGAAAAATCTCCTTTATAGGCCATTATTTTTCTTCCTTTCCACAAGGTCAATTTATAATACTAATTCACTCATTCATTCTTGTGGAAAGTATTATACAACACTTCACATTTTTTTTAATCTTTGAAACGACATGGAAACTTGCATCTGTTTTAATCTCCAAGGGGAAGAGGAGGGATGTGGAATTTTTCTGCTTTGATAAAAACCGTGTTTGAAGAAGGAGAAGTATGACTGCTGGAATAATGAGGAATAATCTTGAGATCATCCGCTGTCTCCCCTTTTTGGTGGAGTCCCCCTAGGGAGGGATCCTTTATCACAAGGGTTTATATTTAAAAGCTCCTCCCCAAGGGTCACAGAATTCAGTAGGGCCTGTTCTAACCGGTCGCCCTGTCCTTTGCTGAACTCTGTCAGTTCACAGTCAATAGACTGCCAGGCAGGGGTCCAAGGGCCCTGGACATTGGCACCGAGGGATGGCAGGTGCCTCGAGGAAAGTCATCAAGTGGATGGGCGAGGCCAGACCAGTTAGAGGAACGTGCATCTGGCTCTGCCTTGGGCTCCCCTTTCTTTGTCACTAAGCCTGTGCTTCTCCCTCCTACACCCTTGCTCCCCACCGAGCTTCTAACAGCATCAGCACAAAGCTGCAGGAGCCTGAAACAACAATGTAGAAAGCTGAGTATTACATACTCCATCTTACACATTTTTCTCCAGCTGAGAAAAATCCGAGCTCAGTTAGATCCCAATCCACGGGCACAAGATCCTTTTCCTGACACTTCCAAATTTATTTACACAAGATAAAACTTATCTAAGGCCTTATTAGAATCTGAGTTACTGCCCATGTGTTAAACAGGCAAGGGATTACACTCAGCGTTAAAAATCCTTTGGGGGTCATAACATGTCTTAAAATAAAATTTTAGGAAGTGCTGATTGATTTTGAGATAAAGCTACTTCAAAATGCAGCTTTCATTTGAAAGATGCAGAAATATCCCATTCTCTGGTCCTGTATACCTTGACCATTAAGCTTCTGTAAGTATGATTCAGAGATTTTAAAACATGCAGACTGTAGTACCAACAACTTATAGTTGTCTTTCAACACGTGTCAACCTAAACAGTATTATTAGTATGGGTGCTCACCAAGGTCATCTTCAACTTGTCGGTGACTGCTAAGTTGTATTTATGAACTTTCTCTTTGATTTCCTCTTTGCTGAGGTAATTGTGGGTTTCCTTATCTTTCTCCACATCCTAGAAGAAAAATAAGCCAAGTCACACATGAGCAATCACAGAAAAAAATGCAGATAAGCCAGGATTCTTTTCACATTCCATATAACAACAACTACGGAGCACTTTACCTTGACACACACACACACACACACACACACACACACACACACACACAAATCCTATGAACTTTATGATCTTTATAGCTTTACCATCTTTATCAGCAAAAAGTATGGTAGTTAATAAGTGTTAAACTGGCACTAATCACTGACCTGTCAAATTCTATACAACTACCAAGAAGGTCATTTAATCTTCCAAACAAATCCTCATGCCAAGATACAAGTAACCAGACTTCCTGGACCCACCCACTCTCAACCCCTGCCCCTCCCAGTCTCACCCCACCCTTGCCTCCCCACACTCTGGAGGGGAAGATTTTAGTTAAATCCTCTCATCACTGTGAAACATTCACTAACTGTTTTTGTCTAAAGAGCTCAACCAGGGCATGACATCATGCGACGGCTAATATGCAATCACTGATGGCCACACTCCACAATATGTTGGCCCCACGAAGCCCGGTATACCAGGCACCTGACTTATATTGCATTTACTTCTCCCAACAACTTACCCAAGTCGGCATTTTTACTCTGGTTTCTGGATGAGATCAAGTTCTAAGAAGTAAATCAACCTACTAATAAAAACTTAACTGCTCTGCAGAAGTGCTGGAGCTTACCTGAAAAACCTGATTCCAAAGCCCACCAACCCTCAGTAACTCCAAGTACTTCCATATGGGATCCCCATTTAATCCTCACTAATTACCATCCCCTTGTTACAGACAGGGACACTGAGACTCACAGAGGTCAAGTGGCTTGCCGGGGACAACCCAACTGGTTAAGAGACCAAGCTCAATTTTAATCCAGGTCCTCTATGTTGTTTCCACTAAATCGAATAGATCCCCACCATTCCCGTGTGGGTGTCTGAAAACGTAAAGGAAGCCTGCATAATCAGATTCAAACCTGAGAAGCAACTCAAAAAAGACGAAGGGTCCTAACAATCTTCAGGACAGAGAGGAAGAACAATAAGGTCGGATGATTTCTCCCCAAAAATAAAACCTTTAAAAAGGTACCTCTTTTCCAGCCAGATAATCACCCCAACCTCACAGCTGGAGGTTATCGAAGCAGGTGTTTGCTCCCACCTACCCACTGTGAGCTACTGTGATAGATACACACGGAATGGCCACGACAGAAACTGCAGGAGAGCTTTAAGGGTATAAAATCCATTCAGGTCTCAAGTTCCTGGATTGGAGACCCCGAGAGGGGTGTGCTGACTACAAGTCATCTCAGTAACTTTTCGATGCCAGCCCTGTCCTAATGTGGACTGAGGGGTCAGTGTTGGGGGGACGGCATGGTCATGGCCCAGCTTCAGGAGCAAGCCTCCAAGTCCCTTGGGAGCATTCTATCTACCAGTGTAAAACCCCAACGCAGTCTTATTTTTGGCGTCAGTGGTTAGGGGGAGAAAACGCTGTAGATTAAAGTAACTTTTCAGAAGCTTCAATGACTATTCCCAACGTGTCTCTCACATTTCTCTGCTGGCCCTGCCCCTTCCAATCCACAATTAGGCAGCTACAGGCCATAGCTAAAGTAGAAAATGAGACAGTCTGTTTCAACATTCATTTTTCACTATGAACTGTCCGAAGACTCTTCAAAGCATATCCTAAAAAGTACACGGTAAGAGGGGGGAGGGATAAATTAGGGATTTGGGATTAATAGATACACACTACTATATATAAAATAGATAAACAACAAGGACCTACAGTATAGTATAAGGAACCATATTAAATATCTTCTAACAATTTATAATGGAAAAGAATCTGAAAAAGAATATATGTACCTGGGGACTTCCCTGGCGGTCCAGCGGTAAAGAATCCGCCTTCCAATGCAGGGGACGCGGGTTCGATCCCGGGTCGGGGAACTAAGATACCACATGCCGCGGGGTAACTAAGCCCGCGCGCCTCAATGAGAGAGCCCGCATGCTGCAACCCACAGCGCCCACGCACCCTGGAGCCTGTGCACCACAACCAGAGAAAACCCGCACGCCACAACTAGAGAGAAGCCCAAGCAGATCGTGTGCCGTAACGGAAAGATCCCACAAGCCTCAACAAAGATCCCGTGTCCCGCAACTAAGACCCGATGCAGCCAAAAGAAAAGGAAAATAAATTAAAATATATATATATATATCTATAGATGTATCTATAGATATATATATATATATAACACTGAATCACTTTGCTGTACATCTGAAACATAGTAAATCAACTACATTTCAATAAAAAAAAATAATTATAAAACAAAATTTTTTTTTAAAGACCAAAAAATGTATACAATAAGAGATTTTCCATTTCATGGGGGTGGGATGTGATGATGGCAGGGCAAAGGGTGCTGGGAAAGTGTCGCATTCCAGCCAGACCTGGGCCTAGTCCGGGTCTGTCACTGACTAATCCTGTGCCCTGGGCTACTAACCTGTCTGCATCTGCTCCCTCGTTTCCTATCAAATAAAGGGACTGGAGTAGGCATCTCCAAGGTGCTTCCTGCTTGCAGAGATTTGCTTCCCCGGTGTGACCAATGGGACAAGATGGCTCCACTCAAGGAATCGAGGAAACCAAAGGCTCACCATTAAAAATATACAAAACAGCAAATTACATGAATATTGTAGCATAGATACACCTTAGGGGCTTACTACTTAAAGAAGAAGGAAGAAGTCTAAGAATGAAGAGACAGAGAAGGGGTGATGGGAGTGATTAAGAGCAAAGGGCAGGGTGGTCAAGTTATCTTGGTCAGTTTTTTGTTTTTTGTTTTTAAATGTCTGTTCAATTTATTTGGCCACGCCACGAGGCTTTCAGGATCTCAGTTCCCCAACCAGGGACTGAACCCGGGCCACAGCGGTGAAAGCGCCAAATCCTAACCACGAGACCACCAGGGAACTGCCCCATTTTGGTGAGTTCTTAATCACAGGTTTTGCTGATGCTACTGGACTTAGCGTCCATCCTGAGGCCTCCTCAAGTCATCCTTCCCAGAAGCTTGAGCAAAGTCAAAGGAGCAAGCCAGTCTGGGAAGAGAAACTTGCTCTGGGTCATCCAAATACAGATAACTGAGACATGCTTGTATAACCACTCTGCTGCCTTCATCAGAGATTAAAAACCCAGGAAACTGTAGGAAGCAACGACAGAAAACAGGTGGACCCAAAGATCCCTTCCAAAGCTAAAATCTCACTATTAAAAGTGAGATGAACTGGAAAGCAAATCCCAGAGAAGCAGCTAAAACCTAAAGGGCTATGACCCTGTATTTTTTTTCATCGAAGTATAATTGACTTACAATATTATATCAGTTTCAGGTATATAACATAATGATTCAATATTCTTATACATTAGAAAACAATCACCACTGTATTTTTTTTTTTTTGGCCTTGAGTCATAATAACAGGAAAAGAGTTGCTTGCATTATTTCTGATGAGAAATTAGTTGTCTTCTTTTTTCAATTGAGATATAATTAACATATAACATTGTATTTGTTGCAGGTGTACAGCGTAATTTTATATGTATATAAAAATGATCACCATAGTAAGTTAACACTCATCACCATACATAATTTTTTTTTTCTTGTGATGAGAACTTCTAAGATCTACACTCTCTTCTGTGATCTTGTTTTTGTTTGTTTTCACCACTCCCCGCAGCTGGTGGGATCTTAGTTCCCCGACCAGGGATCGAACCCGTGCCCCCTTACAGTGGGAGGGCAGACTCTTAACCACTGGACCACCAGGGAAGTCACTGTGATCTTGTATATTTAAGTCAAGTGAGGCAGCAACTGTACACCAAGGCCACAGATCAAGGCCTATTCATTCAGCAAATATTTGCTGAGCAGAAGCTGTGGGCCAGGCCTTGCTCTGCGTGGGTACGTCAGCCGGCACCTCCACCCTCACGGCACTTCCTGTCCAGCACAGGTGGAGTATAAGTGTAGAATGTCAAAGAAAAAAGGCCTCCAAGATAACTAAGCACAGTTCCTCCGAGTGAAGGAGTCTGGCAGCAGAGGGAAAAAGGCACAGGAGTCGCAAGCTCAGGCCCTGGAGCGGAGGACACTGGTTTCTTTTAGTGTCAGAACTGGAGAACGTCTCCTGATCCGGAAAACGTCCGGATTGTTTGCCCCTTTAAAAGAGACCCCCCCACCTCTTCCTCTCACACAGGGAAGAACCCCGCCTGTCCTCCAAACACAGTGCCTTTGGGAATACGGCTATCTTCGCAGGATGGAACCCAGAAGGGAGGAAGTAGGTACAATGCGTACAGAAGTGAAATCAAGAAGCAGAGGGTTAAAAAAAAAAAACCTGTGTGGTGGGCATGGAACAGAGACAGCGGAGCACAGACGTTCATCTTTAATTGTATGGCGAGGAGAGGAAATGGCATGGGCGCATGAGTCTGTGAACGCATCCATTATTGTTCTTGGCAGCGGAGGAAGGTATGATGCCACGCCTGAGAGTGTCTGTTTGGGAAGTTACAAGTCATCTTTTTTATAAGCCACTTTTCTTTTACATTCCCCAAACCCTCCAGTTTCTCAGAGGGAGAGTTCTTCCACGAAATATTATAAACCCTAGACTCTTCTCTCATGTTTACATCTAGCAAGCAAGCCCTGGACGGCTGCTCTCGGGTTTGCCTCAGTTCCTGGGTGGGGTCACATCACTGTTTTTACACCGGTGACCTTTCATAAAGGACACGCCCTACCTCGCAGACACATAGGAATCCCAGGCAGTGTGGCCCCGCCCTAGGCAAGAGAGGATCGCAAATCAAGATTGTCCAAGAATATACAGACCCCTACAAACTTGGACAAAGGGTCTGGACACTGTTCATACCCTTCTTGCTAACTTTTCTGTAATTTTGAAATAATATCAAAATTAAAGTTTTTTCCTTCCAGTTTTATTGAGATATAATTGACAGGACTATATAAATGCAGCATAAAATAATTTAAGTTAAAAATACAACAATAAAAATAAACCTAACAAATATAAAGCATCTGAGAGTAACTATGTGCGAGAGAAAGAGGGAGAGCGAGAAGGTGAATATGGCCCTACCGCTCCCTCTGTTTGAGCCTGGTGAAGGTGTGTGGTCTACGGCTTAGGCACACTTAGGTCTGAATCACAGCTCTGCCACGTTCTGGCTGTGTGACCATAGGCAAGTTATTTAACCTCTCTGAGTCTCAGTTTTCTTATCTCTTTAGAATGTGAAAAGCAATATGGACTTTATAGAACTGTTATGAAAATATAATATAATACAACTCATTTATTATCAACAACTATTTATTGCCTGCCTACTGGTGCCCATCTCTGTACCAAACACTTAAAGCCGGGAGACACCACTGTGGTCCCTGCCTTTCTGCCTTTTCTTGGCTCACAGTCTAGTCAAGTTTGTCTTACTCTCTGCCCCACCCCCTGGCATGTGTGGGGTTGTTTTGTTTGCATCACAGACCTCTTGAAAAAATAAAACTACCGACCCTTTTTAAAAAATGCAAATAGCATAGATTCCCTGATTGAGTGGAGGACAATATATGCACTGTGCCCGTGACAGGAGCATGACAGACAGTAAGAGTGTCATCACCTCCCCACTGGTGGTCCTGCCGCTCTCATGGGGAGCAGCTCTGACTCCTGGCCAGGTTTGGGGTCCAGCCTGTGTCAGTGGAGAAGGGTAAACTTACCAAGTCAACAGGTGCCTTCCCTAAGTGAGGCTCCATTCCAAACTCATGAATTCCTACTTGTCATCTTCTCTCCAGTTGGAGAAACAGGCAGTCACCTACTCATGTCCCAAATAGACTGGGGTACCCAGTGCAATTACAGATAGAACAAACGCCAGCCTTTTACTGTGTACGGAATAAAACACCAAGCACCTCTCATCCTTAAGACCACACTTCCCTGGACCAGTCAGTCAGCCCTGCTGCAAATGGAATTCAGGGATAGCTCAAATGGAATGGAGTCTAGGTAATGACTCCTTCACATGTCTTTCTTCCAGGCTCTGTTCCAACAAAAGACATCAAACCAAGTATCGTGTACTTAAACAAAACAGAAAAATCTCCTCTGGGAGAGATCCTTCTACTGCAATCAGGGAGGGACCTACAAGCAAATCAAAGCAGGTTTGCACATAAGCACAGTATGCAGCAGTGATTTTCAGGAGCTAGTGAGCAAGCCGTCTGGGGGGCTCAAAAGAAACTTTCAACAAGTCAGGTTAGATGCTCCTGAACTAGATTTTAAAGTGTGATTCGCAGGAAAACACTGTCCTGAGATGTCCTTTAGGTGTGCAAAGTGGAAACCCGGTGATGAATACAGGAAGGGCTGTCACACAGAGCTAAGCTTGCAAAGCCCCAAGAGGGTCTTTTAGGCTGGGAGCATGTCTTGCTCAACCCTGATGAATGTGTGCCAAGAAAGGCCACGGGGGACAGCTTCGTATTTACAGTTGATGTCTGTCAGACATTCCTCACTTGCGGTACCACAACCTCTAAGATGTTAAAGTAGGCAGAGGTGGACTTCCTTGGTGGTCCAGTGGTTAAAAGACTCCATGCTTCCACTACAAGGGGCGTAGCGTCGATCCCTGGTCCAGGAAGTTCCACATGCCGCAAGGTGCAGCCAAAAAAAAATCGGAAGCACATTAAGATGCTAAAACAGAACAAAACAACAACAAAAACAACTTTTAAAAAAGTAGCCAGAGGTGCTGAGGGGACCCAGAAAAGTCTTCCCAGACAAGGATCGGCATGGCTGATATACATCAGTGCCATCCACCAGCATTATCTGCAATGACAGAAGCATTCTATATCTACCTTGTCCAAAAAAGAACCAGCCACACATGGTATCTGAACATTTGAAATGAGGAACTGAGTTTTAAATTTTATTTCATTTTAAATAATTTAAGTGTGCATAGCCCCGTGCAGCTTGTGGGACTCCAGTGGACAGCGTGAAGCTGTCCTGTAATGTGCACAGGTGTAAATGAACAACTAGAGAGGAAAAGCCACAAGAAAGCAAAGTAAAATAATATGTGACAGTAAAAAGACAACTGTCCTAGAGCAAGGAAGAGTCTATTCCTGAAGGAAAGAACCAGAACACTTGTTTCTGGGGTGTTGGGGGTTGCTGTTCTCGACCTTAAAAGAACAGCTTGCTGCTTGCTGCCGCGTTCTCACCGCACCAGGGTTGGTCGCAGGACGAGTGAGTGCCACGCCTAGAGTCACGCTTATCTTGGTGTCTGGCCACGGCGTGCTGATTCATCCTGGCCGCTCTCAGGTTGTTCCCCCTGCCACACGGGAAGATTTTTTTTTTCTTTTTTTTTTAATGGCAGGATATAGAGCTAGGACTCTATTTCCATTTATATGAGGATTTGGGGACTCATCTTCCCCAAATTTAGCTTGTAGGCAACTCTTCTATGCAGTCATCTAAGATGTTTGCTGCTCTAATAGCAAAGAAAAAGGAAGGGAGGGAGGTAACACCCCCTCACCCTCCCTGGTTCAAGATATGCATCACTGTTATCTTGGGGTAGGAAAAGTAAATGGACAAATGGAGGGCAGCTAAGAGGGCAAGGGCAATGCACACAGCACTGTCAAACAGCAGGGTGCCCCATGGACCGCTAATCCTCCAAGATGTCCTGTGGACAGAAAGGGCTGCCCCCCTCCTCCTCCACTACCCCCCACTGCACTGATTCCCAATGCACTTTAGAATGCTAAAGGCTCTGAGAAGTCCTGCAGGTGAGAAACCCGCACAGGGTGCACACAGCAAGGAAACCTGAAGAGAACAGACCTTTAATAATGTTTTAAGTGTGACATTAATTAATTATGAGCAAATGGGTACATTATTCAGGTACAGATATTTCTTTTCTCATCCATCATTCACTTAGTGAGTAGACTCTGTATTTATTAGAATATATTAGCATACCCAAACCACATCTGTTGAACCCAACAATTTTAAACCAACCTCTTTGTCTGCAAGGCTACTTGTTAAACAATAACAAAGAGAACGGCAGAAGGGAGTCTAGATGGGTATTTTAGAGGACTTCTAAAAAAAAAAAAAAATGGGCCGCAAAAACAACTGGGCAGCAGCCTTATAAGGACGCAGTACTGTACTAGCCTTCTCTTACATGCACTTGTGAAAGAGAGAGATGGAAAGATCAAAGTGTGCCATCTACTGCCTTTAAATTCTTCCAGCCTTACCCCTACCACTGCACCACCCTACCACTCGGCCCACTTATCTCTCCCCCGAGAGTACCATGTGCTGTCCCCCCCACCGGCCCCCCTCACCTTGTGACCCTCCCAAGGGTCACGAGGCCACCCCATCCAGGAAGCCATCCTAACCACAGCAGCCTCAGGAACCCCTGCGCTACCCCATCAATTCAGACTTAGCATTGCAGCACCTTCTACGGTTTGCTGTTTCCTGTGTTTGCGCTTGCCTCCCAACAAGTCATGTTTTTAAATCTTTCACTCCCAGAACTGGAACGAGCTGGATGCTGGGCACCTAGGAGGGAGCTCCATCCCCTTTTCACCTGATTCTGTCTGGTCCCAGAGCCCACAGCTACAAGACTGCATTGAAAACCCATCCTCTTTTGTGCATCGTATCGATCTGCATCGTTTTGTTTGCTTCTCAGAACTGAATGCGTCTGCACGGGCACACAAAAGGCCTTTATGGTACCAGATACAAAGTCTGATACGCTTCTGCTATCCATCTGCACCATCAAAGAAGACAGTCCTTCAAAGCATGCCCCTCGAATACCCCTGCACACCCAGGGCAGGAGAGCAGGCCCAGGCCCAGCATGTTAATAAGATTAATTGCAGTTGTGATACACATTAAAAGCGTTTCATCTGGGCCTTCCATGACCTCACTTTGTAAACCCCCCACCCCACCCCGGTTACCAGTCTGCCATACCCTATATGGTTGTACTTTTAAAACCGGGTCGCGTGCCAATCGTCAAACAGCCGCTCATTTGTTTGGAGCCAGAAAACAAACTTGGAGGTGGACCAGTCTCCCCAGCGTGCCCCAGCTGGAGGTCCCAACCTCAAGGCATACCAGATTACACTCGGACTTAAAAATCCCAGTTTGACATGTTTTCAAAGGGAGTCAATTCAGATGCTATTCATTTCTGAAAGGTGATACATTTCACAACTGGCTTAAGTTTCTTTAAATTCTAGGCAACAAAGAAAGGAAAGATTATGAAAGGCCTCAGAGCCAAGCACATCCAAATCCCGCTCGATAATTAGAAAAAGAATGTGGCCTGAGGTGAGCCAGCACTCCTGCCCCTGCCCCGGCTCCCATCTCTGAGATCTCGGTAAGAAGAGACTCAGGTTTCCAAAGGAAGGCATGGCCTCAAAAACTCAGTTTCCTTGATTATTAAGAGAGCATTGGATTATGGTCCCTTTCAGCAGTAAGTTTTCTAAGATTCTGTACCATCTACAACACCACCCTAATCAAGTACTTACGAAGTCCACTGGGCAGCAGGAAAATTAATGGGAAAAATACATATAAGAGATGGCTGGGAAACCAGGAGGGAAGGGAGACTGGCACTACAATGGCGAGCGATTACGTAACGCCCGCCCTAAATTTTAGATTAAGACCTGTCACTGCTCAAGGCTCTACAGGTCACCCAGCAGCCGTCCATTTCCTTTGGCAGCAATTACGAGCCACAGCTCCCTAATCCAGGTCACCCCAGGGACGAGAGAGGCTCTTTCAAAGGTCAGGGTTTGGAGGTGAGGTCTGGTGACCACCACATCCCTGGTGAAACCTTGGCAATAAGGGGAGGTTCCAGAGAAGGGAAGTGAGCAGGCTCGTCTGGAGGGAAGCCAGACAGGAAGCATGAAGGAACACTGCAGCAGCCAGGGAGGAGGCGGGTGGAGCCCATCTGGGAAACTCAGCAGGCTCCAGCTCCACGACAGCAGGGATCCGAGAATGAAGGGCTGAGGCTTGCAGACCAACGGAGTCATCCCCCTGCCAGCTGCAACCGAATCTGAACAGAGGACGGAGAGCCTCAAGCAAGTAAGAAATGTCTGTAGACCAGCACTCCAAGAAAAGCTATCAGAAGCAAGCTTGGTGTCTTCTTCCTTGCCAATTATAATACGGAGTCTTAAGTTGCCACCACAGGACTTCCCTGGTGGCGCAGTGGTTAAGCATCCGCCTGCCAATGCAGGGGACACGGGTTCGAGCCCTGGTCCAGGAAGCTCCAACATGCCATGGAGCAACTGAGCCCGTGAGCCACAACTACTGAGCCTGCGCTCTAGAGCCCGCGAGCCACAACTACTGGGCCCGCGTGCCACAACTACCAAAGCCCGCGTTGTCTAGAGCCCGTGGCCCATAACAAGAGAAGCCACCGCAGTGAGAAGCCCGCGCACCGCGACAAAGAGTAGGCCCTGCTCGCCGCAACTGGAGAAAGCCCGCGCGCAGCAACAAAGACCCAACGCAGCCAAAAATAAATAAATAAAATAAATAAATTTTTTTTAAAAAAGTTGCCACCACAGAATAAAAGGAGATTTAAAAGCAACTTAGATTCTCCATTTTCAGGTGACACAGAGTTTAAAAACGTAGACGACAACAACTTGTTCAGGTTGACAATGTCCAGGGAGACAATCACATCCAGCTCCTCTAAGGCCTGGATTTGTAAATCCTCAATTCTTACTCAGTGCAGCCCTACTAATGCACTAGTCCAAACACATCTGTACAGCTCGCTCTCATACCAACTGAGGTGCCGAGATAGCACCACAGGAGTAGGGAGAGAATAGGCAGTCCTTCCAAGCCACGTGTCCAGACCATGAACTTCTTTTTTAATAGACAAAGGTGAAAGTGTGAAGGGACCCATGAGGAGTTAAGCTGCTTTATATCACTCTTGCTCCCATTAATTCAATCCACAGCCTCGTCCTGAATTCTCCTCCCCCACGCACTCCACTGCACTCAAGATGGCTCTGCTGATTAAGTCTGTTTATAGCCCTTAAAAGGCATGGCTGAAGTACCAAGTGTACGAGGACTCATTCTTCTGTATCCATGTATTCTTCATAGGCAATACATGATGTGCTCCACTCTCAGAAGGATAATGATCTGTGCAGAAAATGGGCACACGAAGAACGTTTACAGATTCAGCGCTACCTCAGCTGTCCCGGGTGTGGGTTTTATCTGAGGAATCACCTTCCTCCTTCCTACCAAGGAGGTGACAGGACTCTGGAGTAATTAAAAGATAAGTTAGAGCAATTCATACAGAAATCAGGGGGATTAGTGCCTTGAAGAGCCTCACACAAGTAACTGCTAAAGATGCTCTTTTCTACAGAAATCCCTTCTTGCCCTCCTGCTTCGCTGTGGATGGGGTGAGAAACACGGAAGACTTCAGGAGAAGACTTTCGGCGGAGTCTTCCGTCAGAGAGTCAGAGGCAGAGGCAGAGGCTTGGGGTGAGTCAGGTGACACCCACAGACAGGCCAGAAGAGAGACTAGGGAGGCAGACACCCCCCCCCACCGGTGAATGCCCAAGGGCCTGGCGCCCCTGGACCACCCCTCCCACCTCACTGACCCCAGCCAGGGCGGCTCAATCCGGGCCCAGACGTCCTGCCCTGGAGGGTTCAGGCGGTGCCGAAACAAACCCTTGAACTTTACACTCTTCTCAATACACCTCCCCCATTCTGCTTCCCTTTCCTTTCTGTTCTTCTTCTAAAACTGGACGGGCAGAATTAGCCAACCCGAACCCCTGGAAGGGGCAGAGCAGCAGGAGGATGGAAGCAGCTGCATCCCCCAGGCCCAAATACCGCACCACACCCTTCACACCTGACTCACAGTTCTTAAAATAACTTGTGATGGGGAATCACTCTTATCCCTATTTTGCAAATAGGAAAATGGAGGTTTAGAAGAATTCATGGGCCCAAGAACACACAGTTAGTGCAGGGGCTGAGGTTCACAGCAGGCCTGTCTGATGCAAAGCCAATTCAGCCAAGAAAGGAGAAAGAGGAGAGAAGGACCGTGGACAAAGGCAGTGAAAGTGCATGGGGAGACCCTCAGTTTTGTGCATCACTGGCTTCCTGAGGCTGAGGTGTTTGATACACAGGATTCAGCCTGAGTTTTGGAGGGTGAGGTACTAACACAACTAGCAATTTACTAGGGAATTGGTAAACTGGCCAGGTCCACAGAGAATTAGTTTAAAAATCACAAACTATATGCCCAACATTAAGGAAATGGCTAAATACTTTCATACACCTTAAGAGGGACCATACAGGAGCTGTTAACATGAAGCCTACGGAGACATTCTAATGGGGAAAAAAAAAAATCAGAGGAGAAACTGCACATCCAGTATAACAAACTGTGCATGAAGACTAGAAGGAAATATTCCAAAATGTTAAGAGGGTTTTTGCCTGAAAACTAGAAGGAAATATTCCAAAACGTTAAGAGGGTTTATGCCTGATTGGTAAGATTTGAGGCTTTTTTTTTTTTTCTTTCTGTAAAAACTTTTACAAAATTCTCAAAAACTTCTCTGGTCTGTATGACTGTTAACTGGGGAGGGAGTGGGGAGTAAAATCTAGCGCGGGTGGGAGAAAAAGACTTTCATGTATTAAAAAAAAATTAAATTAAAAAACAGCCTTGGAAACAAAAGTAAACAAAAGCAGTGCAAGCACTCTGCCAGAGCAACTGAACACACTTTGATGTGCCGACTGCCCCTGACGGGTGAGCCACCCTCAGAGAAACAACTCTGACATTGAGAACAGAGACACCGAAGTGACAAAGCTAACGTCGTCGGCAGCCAAATGCACTTACAGACGTCAACATATGGAAGTTGCTAGAGAGAGCAAACTAGAGATCTCCCAGGTGACAATAAGCCACTGTGGTCTGGAAAATAAAGAAGGCCTCCCTAGTTATTAAAAAAAAAAAAAAAAAAAGACTGCTATGGCCAAGGACTGACAAAAGGAAAAGTAGCTTTTTAAACATTACCCTATTAGTCGACTAATTTATAAATAAAAGCTATATTCTAGTCGCCCAGGAAACTGAATTGCCATTAATTGGCAGTGGGGGGGGGGGGTAATTTACAAGCAATTTAGATTTTCTTTGTTGTGCAGGAATGTTTCTGTCACTTGCACAAGGGGAGGGCTCACACACCCTCCAGCTCCGTTTTCCTCCAGGCGTGCACAGGAAGCCCAAGGCCTGAGGAAGTGCCCTCCCGCCCCGCCTTTCCTCAGTACTAGGCGTCCTCATCCTCGGCAGCCCCGCTGCCCTGCCCCCCCTCTCCCCCCTGGCACCTGGAGCCGGTTTCGGGGTGCTGCTCAGCTGAGAGGTGTGGGCTATAAAGTGAAAGGCAGACCTGAACTGGAAGAAAGAAGAGAAACTGAAGTGAACTTAATGAATATACTGGCATTAGGGGTCTGAAACAAACATGCGGATCAAAGTTGTGTGTACTTGGCTAAACTGAAGATCTAGACAGGAAGCAAACAGCAGACACTGCAAGTGGAGGGTCAATGCACAGTATTCAACACAGGATGTGCGCCTGCCTGGAGCTGTATCCTTGTCCCCAAGGGGGGCATCGCCTGAAACAACAGTGTCCCGGAGGGCATGGGTAACTGGTTCATCCAGTACATCTAAGGAAACACCAAGACAGGGACTACATCCCATCACAACGTACAAGTTCTGGGCCAGATCCCTTACACAAAGGCTGTTTCACCTTTCCACCCCTTCACTTAAGCCACTAATGTGCACACGCCACCCCCCACCCCGAACTTTTTCATAGACTCCTCTAACACATGACAAAACAAGACTTCTCCAACAGCTACTTAAAGAATGTCCTAGAAATGAGAATATTTAGATTTGAAAGGCATTAGCTCCCCAAGGTTAAACAGGCCGCTTTCAACTCCTGACTATAAAATCAATTCTGATGTGATGTAAGTTTTTCTAGGGTGCGTGTGACATGTAAATGTCTTTCAATTTAGGACTTTTCTCCTTAGAAGCAATTTTTTTTCCTTCCAAAACATCAAAATTAAAATAGTCAACTTCCAAGTCCCACTCTGCTGAGAACCATCCCCCAATCACCAAGTTGTCTGAGGCTCCAAGCCAGATTTTTTAAAAAAAGAACTGGTGGATTGGTAACTGCCCCAGGCTGGCAGGGTGACATGTGTGACGCTTATTTAAGGAAATGGACTGGCCCAGGTTTTTTTTTTATGTATATATAAATTTACTTATTTATTTATTTTTAATTTATTGGCGGCCTTGGGTCTTCGTTGCTGTGCGCGGGCTTTCTCTAGTTGTTGGCGAGCGGGGGCTACTCTTCGTTGTGGTGCACAGGCTTCTCACTGCGGTGGCTTCTCTTGTTGCGGAGCACGGGCTCTAGGCGCGCGGGCTTCAGTAGTTGTGGCACGCGGGCTCAGTTGCTCCGCGGCATGTGGGATCTTCCCAGACCAGGGCTCGAACCCGTGTCCCCTGCATTGGCAGGCGGATTCTTAACCACTGCGCCACCAGGGAAGTCCCCGGCCCAGGTTATTAAACACAGGGTAGAGCTAATGTAACCCTCAAGAGCCCTTGAGGTAGAAAGTTAACCCCACTGTATAGATGCATAAACCCAGGCAAAGGTCACAGAGGTAGCATGTGAACATGAGGCCTGGGCAACTCCAAAACCATGTCCTTTCTACGCATACCAGATGGCCTGGAGAGGCCAGGAGAAAAATCTGTTGCCAACTAGCTGGGTGACCTTAGGAAAGTACATAACCTCTCCAGGTGTCATTTTCTTACCTCTTAAAAGGAAAAGAAGGTTTCCTCTCTCCACCCCATCAGTCTCTGTGCCCACAAGGAAAGGGAATGGGAGCAGTGACTCTGGAAGGAGAGAAAGTGGGCATGCATGCATAGCCGGCCCTTCCCTCTGTCCTCAGTGGGGGCCAGCATCCTGCTCTGACCCTGTAGGGGGGCGATCCCCAGCACAGCACAGGAGGTCAGCCTCAGGATGGCCCCTTGCCAACAGCGATAAGCTGCAGTCTCCACATCGGCTTTAACTGTTACCAGGGGTACAGGTAAATTTTTTGGTCTCTATCCTTATTCCAGTCTTCTCAACTGATTCAGAACTCAGGCAGGGAAATGGGATGTAGTCTGGTCCTGTAAGATGGGAACATGCCTAAGACAGAAATTCTATTGGTCTAGAGTACAAGCTATAGCCCTCTTCTCTCAAGGAACTACTGATAGAAAGAACACACACACACACACACACACACACACACACACACACGGACACCCCCCAACTGAAAAACATTTCCCAACACTAACAAATGGAATCTGTTTACTAAGTACACATAATTTCACAAAAATAAATGTCATTTCCCAATCAAAGCAGGTAAACCATATTTTTGAAAGCACAGACATTGTTTTAAAAAGCAAAACACGTGACTTCCCTGGTGGTCTAGTGGTTAAGACTCCGCGCTCCCAATGCAGGGGGCCAGAGTTCGAGCCCTGGTCAGGGAACTAGATCCCACGTGCTGCAACTAAGAGCCCGCATGCCGCAACTAGAAGAGCCCTCATTGTTGCAACAAAGATCCCAGGTGCCGCAAGTAAGACCCGGCACAGCCAAATAAATAAATACATACATACATACATACATACATACATACATACTGGAAAGCAAAATACAACTTAGAAATGCACAAAGCCGTCTGGGGCTCAGGCAGAGGAGGATGGGCCCTAGAGCTGGAGGAGGGTGGGTGTGAGACCCTCCACTCCCACCCTCCTCCAGCTCTCCTCCAGGCAAGGGGCTTCTCCCACCACATTCTGACCTTGTCAACACTTCTGAGCCACTCCCATTTCAACTAGTTTCTCTCCCACTTTCTTTTCTATCCCCACTTCCTTCTAAATTTTCATGTGAAAAGATAAGTCTCTTGCTCAACCTCACCATCAAGTAGTATTTTCCTTTCTATCTGCTTAGTCAATGCACCAATTTTAGTATTCAACAAATATCTGTTAAGCACGTAAATATTTAGCCAACAGCTATGTGAGGCACAGACAGGACAGTAAGCAGCACAGCGTCTGCCCTTCAGGGCAGGGTGGGACATGAAAAGTGGTTTTAGTGGAGGATAAAGTGACAGATGGTCCAGAAGAGAGTGCAGGAGAGAAAAATCTGGGGAAGGCTCCCTGCAGGAGGTGAGATCTAAGCTGGAACCTGCCTCAGATATTTGCAAATTCTTCTGCAAAAGATAAAGTCATTCCCAGTTTGCTTCCCCATCAAACATGCTATCCAGAGCTCTTAAAACCAGAGAGGAGGAACTGGACCACCTAATGGAAGGCTTCTGAATACCAGAGCGCCTAGCTCAAATCAGCTAATTTTAGACAAAGAGAAAATACTTTAGCATGCTGCTAAAGGGTATGTTTAGAGTTTGCTTCAGTTAACCACTCTGACTTATCAGTAGTTAGAAAGAAAAAGAGAAAGAAAGAAAGACAAGGGCAAGGGAGGGAGGGAGGAAGATTTCAAATTTGTAACAAATAAAAAATGGTCTTCCCTCTTTGTGTCCCATTTCTTTCACCCTAAAACAGAAAATAAACAATCGGCATTAGGCAATCTGTAACTAATTCCATTCTATACCTAAATACCGTAAGTATTTGCTTAGTACTTGGGGAAGAAAGTTGACTACAGCCTGAACTTCTCACTGCATATCTTGAGAAAACACTGAACAATGTAAAACACACATGAGCAACAGGCAATAAATTTGGACAAAATGCTGTTTTCCTTCCCTTCCCAATACTACCCAAGAAGGGGCTTAATCACGTTTCATAACCTGAGAGCAACCGCAGGTCTACCCTACGCTCTTAAAACCTAAAAACTAGCCCAGCCTAAGACCAAACCAAATTCCAAAGTTAACGATGGGAAGTTCCAGAAAGCTCAGCTTTCACGATGCACAATGGCACCCGCTTATTTTCTGCAAAAATACATCAGTCTTGGGGATTTCGGCTGCATCACCCAGTACCTTGCGGCTCCTTCTCCAGATCTGTTACTAACTCAGCCTCATTTCCCTAAAAACGCCCCCTAGAACTAGACAGATTCCCCTTCATCCTTGGATTCCTGCCAGTCAGCGAGTCTGCAAGGAAAAAGCAACAACCCCTTTCAGATGGTCACTGCTATTATATCAATACTAGTTGAGCATTTTCCCCATTCCTTTAACAGAGATTAATGAGTGCCCGACACTGTGCAAGGTGCTTGGGGAAGACTCAAAGACAGACCGGACCCTGGAGGAGCTCAGTGTAGGGGTAGAGCTGGCAGTGCTGGCTAGTTTCTCTGTAATGAACTCCCACTCAGTGACAGTTACTGTGCATGTCACCATGTGTCAGGCACTCGGGCAGGTATAGCGACTGCCCTCAGTGGGTTTAATGCCACCGCTGTGCAGGGGGTGAGCTCTATTTATTTTTTGCAGAATCATTTCTAAATTGCAGACATGATGGCGTTCTACCCCTTCATACTTAAGCATGAGAATCTTAAGAATAAGGTCATTCTCCTGCATAATCAAAACACCCTTATTATCATACCTAAGAAAATCAATAATTTCGTTTCATCATCCAATATCAATTCCATATTCAGAGTTCCCTATTTGTCCCACAAATATCTTTTATAGCTGTTTTTGATCCAATCAAGGTTCTTACCTTGGTTTGCTATGTCCCTTTGGACTTATTTTCATAACGCTGTTGCGGTGAGGTTCACCCCCCTCGCCGCAACTAGAGAAAGCCCGCGCGCAGCAACGAAGACCCAACACAGCCAAAAATGATTCCTCTGCGTATTCACTAAAATGTTGGCATTCAAAGAGAGAAATAAGCACAAGTATAAGTGTGGGGAGCAATGCCGCATTCTAGAACTTTAAATTTTTGATTTGCAGGTAATTGGAGTATTGGGTATATCAAAAGTTCTAAATTGGTAAGTTTAAGGACAGGCAACCGCTGATACACCACAAATTCCCAACGGCCTGGAGAGCCTCAGCAATCCTGGAGGAAGAGAGCAAGTGAGAGAAATCATGCACATCTCAGCTTGGTCACCAGACACCCTGGGCAGGCCTATCTGTTGTTTTCCAACCGATTTCCTTCCCTGCAAAACAGAGATTATAGGCTGGACTCTCATTCCAGTGAGAACTGACAGTCATCAGCAGTAATCCAGTTATTTCCCAGGGGAACAGATCAATTTAGAAGAAAGCAAAGTTAGAAACTTCCTGGGAATTTTCAGGGAGACTATGCAAATATACCAGACCTTTAGGATTCCATTCAATCGGCATTCAAAGGGCCCAGTGCTGTATGCATGAAACAAACAGTGGTTCCACGCTGTAGCCACAGGACTGGGTTTCTGCCCTGCAAAAGGCTGACTGCTTCAAAATGCTCTCTTGTATAAGCAACCTCCCACGACCTTTCTGCTCAGATGTTATCTTGATCAATAAAGAGCAATCTTTTAACATTTTTCTTTCCTTACTTTCTGAATCTCTTAATCTCACGAAGCCGCCTCAGTTTCTTGTCCTCAGTTTCTTGTCTGCAAAATGAACATGATATAAATACCTGCCCTCAGGTGGTCTTTGTTCAGAGTAACCAAGATAACACACACAAAGCACCTTATAATGATGGCTGGCTACCATCATTACTATTACTATTATTATTAAAGTTGGTGTTTAATAATAACATTAAGTGAAAAGCTAACATTAAAAATTAACGTCTGGGGGCTTCCCTGGTGGCGCAGTGGTTGAGAATCTGCCTGTCAATGCAGGGGACACGGGTTCGAGCCCTGGTCTGGGAAGATCCCACCTGCCACGGAGCAACTGGGCCCGTGAGCCACAATTACTGAGCCTGCGCATCTGGAGCCTGTGCTCCACAACAAGAGAGGCCGCGATGGTGAGAGGCCCGCGCACCGCGATGAAGAGTGGCCCTCCGCTTGCCACAACTAGAGAAAGCCCTCGCACAGAAACGAAGACCCAGCACAACCATGAATAGATAAATGGATAAAAATTAAAAAATGACTAATACTCTTTAAAAAAAAAAAAATTAACGTCTGTCAATTGGGCAGTCTGACTGAGGGCTCTCAAAATCAATATTAAGAATGAACAAACTAGTTCTGACAGAAGTCAGATAAATCAGGTTAAATTTTAGAATCTACCTTGTGCCAAACACTCACACATATATTAATCCATTTAATCATCACAACAACAACCCTGTGAGATAATAATAATCATTACACATGTGAGGGACTTCCCTGGTGGCGCAGTGGTTAAGAATCTGCCTGCCAATGCAGGCGACATGGGTTCAAGCCCTGGTCCGGGAAGATCCCACATGCCGCGGAGCAACTAAGCCCATGCACCACAACTACTGAGCCTGTGCTCTAGAGCCCACAAGCCGCAACTACAGAGCCAGTGTGCCACAACTACTGAAGCCCGCGTGCCTAGAGCTTGTGCTCCGCAACAAGAGAAGCCACCACAATGAGAAGCCCGCGCACCGCAACGAAGAGTAGGCCCCTCTCGCCACAAGTAGAGAAAGCCCGCACGCAGCAACGAAGACCCAACTCAGCCAAAAATAAATAAATAAATAAATTTATTTTTTAAAAAGATCAAGAAATCATTAACGTGAGAAAACTGAGATGGAGAGATTAATCTGCCCAAATTTTATACAACTGGCTGAGAGAGGAGCTGACATTCTAACCCAGATCCATGCAAATTCTGAACTTTCCACAATACTTCACTGCTTTTCTGATTTTAGAAGATGATTTAGCAGTAGCCTTCAATAAAGTTTCCAGTATAACTTTTAAAACCAGAAATCCATATTCCTTAAACTAAAAAACAACATTGAGAAGTAATGAGAAACTGCCGGTATAAACCACATAGAATAAGCTTGCACTCCTAAATGGAATTCTATATTTTCTAAAACCCACATTTAGCCACTAAACAAGAGATGGCCAAAGTTTAAGAAAGCACTGTATCTTTTTTTTTCACCAGTCAGCACGCACCACATCTTTACTAGATTGTTATCCTCTTCTCTTTATCCCTGTACATATTTAGAAACCTGATTATTCTTTGAAAGGTTTCCTCCTTTTACCTATTGATTCAGTAGATAATCACACAAGGCGGCCTTTGTCGCAAATATTAACTGTGGTTCCTGCTTTAAAAACCTATTTCTCCAAAATGGCCCCAGGGGATGAAAGAGGGAGGAGGAGAGAAGACGGGGTGTTTGAAAAGAGAAGTACCAGTGTGGGAAAGATGGAGGGGGGCGCGGTCAACATTACATCTCTGCTCCAAATTTGGTACTTACGTAATTACTTCTTCTAGCACTGGGCACTTTTTTCCCAAGAAAGTGGTCCCTCCAGTTTCTATTTAAAGCTTTGAGTTTTATAACAGAAGACACAACACAGTGTTAACATATAACAGCTAAAATTTATTGAACGCTTGACACTATTCTAAGCACTCTCCATGGATATCCAAAGACCACACACACACACACACACACACACACACACACACCTCAAACCTTAAACCTTGCTGTGGAGCCCTCATTCCCAGCCAAGCAAGATCCAGAACCCACCTTCTCCCAGAAACACCACGCCAGGGACAGCAAGGAATTTCTACTTCTACAGAGGGGTGAGTGCTGGCCTCCAGCTAGAGCCTAAAGACGCCATTACACACAGAAACAGCACGCAGCTACATTACAGGTTAAATAATTCAGTGCTCCTTCTCCCCCCATACACACACACACACACACACACACACCGTATCTCACCTTCCATGCTTCACTCGGTTCTCTTCAGCACTTACCACTATCTAAAATATCATATATTTAGTCATCTTATTTATTACTGCCTCACCCACAAGAATCTGCACTCCCTGAAGATAGAGATTTTTCTGTTTTGGGATCCAGTCCCGAGGGCAAGTCCTGGTACACAGGTGGTGCTCAGTAAACATTTCTGAATGAAAGAAACAAGCAGGTTTTGGTGGGCATAACATCCATGGAAAGGATTCTTTCTGAGAACCTGCTACATAGCAGATAAGTCAGATAATTTTATCTAAAAAAATGTTATCACCACTGTGGACAAAGAATGTCGCCTACTGTATCAGTAAACAAAGGATGTTGTGGCCAGCAAGCCCTCAGCCACTGCGGCACCCCCAGTGGTGCACCCTGAGGGGACTCAGGATGGGAAAGCACAGGATACAGGCTCTGGATAGCCGAGGTGCACATCAACTGAATTATGTCAGTGAGCCAGACTCTTACATCTTCCCATACATAGAAAAGCGCTAAATGCACTAACTTGAGAGGTCTGGTTTTCTTTAATTAACAGTAATCTTTTGGGGACTTCCCTGGTGGTGCAGCGATTAAGAATCCGCCTGCCAATGCAGGGGACACGGGTTCGAGCCCTGGTCGGGGAAGATCCCACATGCCGCGGAGCAACTAAGCCCGTGCGCCACAACTACTGAGCCTGTGCTCTAGACCCCGTGTGCCACAACTACTGAAGCCTGCGCGCCTAGAGCCCATGCTCCGCAACAAGAAAAACCACCACAGTGAGAAGCCCGCGCGTACAAGGAAAAGTAGCCCCTGCTTGCTGCAACTAGAGAAAGCCCATGTGCAGCAAAGAAGACCCAACACAGCCAAAAATAAATAAATTTATTTTAAAAACAAAACACAGTAATCTTTTGATGTTCCGACTACCTGGGGCTTTTTGTTTGTTTGTTTGTTTTGCAAATACCCTGGCTCCTCCCTTAGCTCTTCAGAAGTATCTAAAAGGCTGTCTCCCAGGCTTAGGTCCTCAGTATGTCCACCAAATAAAACATAATTCTCAGCTTTTAGGGTGTGCGTTTGTTTCAGTCGACACCACTTACACATGAGCATGCTGAGTTGAACTTGTCGCCGCTACAATTCGACTGAGTAGCGGGGCCAGAATCTGGACCCAGGGCCTTCCACACAAGGGCTCTTTCCCTTTGCAAGATGCATTCTTGATTGTCAAGCCTCAGACTCAGACACAAGCCCTGGTGACACATGTTCACAAGTGAGGAGCCGCTGAGGGACGTTCCACTAACCAGACCACAGATTTCAGCGTTTAACAAACTGCAAGACAGGAAGTTGATGGGGCGAGAAAGCCAGGTGACCGCCTTCCAAGTCCTCCAAACTCAAGAGACCGGAGAGCTGTGTCCTTGACAAGCCCCTCCACAAAGCAGATTTCCAAACCAGAAAGAACTGCTGGGATGAGAGAGAGGCAAGTCAGCAGAAACAAAGTTTGCTCAAAACAAAACAGCTTCCCTGAAAGAAAGAGATTTTCCAGAAATGTATCCATTTTGTCTAATTTCCACATTTTCTGAGTTGGGTATATATTATTTTAGTCATTGGGGAAAGTCTATTTTAAAAAGAAATTCCCTTGCTTTTATGAGGAAAAACAGACGATAGTGTCCCCCCTATTTTTAAAATATATATATTTGGGACCTACTCCCTGAAGGTCAAGAAATTTGAGTATAACGACAAAGTAGTAGCCTTTGTCCCTCATAGCTAACAGCACCAAGCCAGGTTCAGGCAGCAGTTTTCTCACGACACAGGCCAACACAAACTCCTCGGTATTCACAGCTTTAAACACAATGAGATAGCTCGTTACTCGCTTCCTTTAAAATGCCTATTACAATGACTTCTAAATGTAACTGGTTAACGAGAAGGGAATTGTGAGCAAGTGGAAAGAAAGAAGTATCACTAGTGCAATTATTCTCTAGTTTTCCTTTTCTGGAAAAAAACAGAAGACTTGTTTCCAGCAACATTAGAATAATAATTCTTAGCATTTGATTTTTCTAAACTTCCTTTCAAATTTTGCTGTATTCTGAATTGCTGCAAACCACCACACACACACAGAGTGGAAAGGTGACAGGAAAATAAAGACTATGATTTACTTGTATTGTGAAATTCATAAACAAATCTCAAATCAGAATAAAGTACTCCACAAAAACGGGTCCCTCCCTTGGGACTTCCCTGGTGGCACAGTGGTTAAGAATCCGCCTGCCAATGCAGAGGACCGGGTTCGGGCCCTGTTCCGGGAAGATCCCACATGCCACGGAGCAACTAAGCCCGTGCGCCACAACTACTGAGCCTGTGCTCTAGAGCCCGCGAGCCACAACTACTGAAGACCATGTGCCACAACTACCGAAGGCTGCACGCCTAGAGCCGGTGCTCCGCAACAAGAGAGGCCACTGCAAAGAGAAACCCGCGCGCTGCAACGAAGAGTAGCCTCCGCTCACCGCAACTAAAAAAGAAAGCCTGCACGCAGCAAAGAGGACCCAAGGCAGCCAAAATAAATATAAATAAATAAATTTTAAAAAAAAAGAGTAGCCCCCCCCTCGCCGCAACTAGAGAAAGCCCGCGCACAGCAACGAAGGCCCGACACAGCCATAAGTAAATAAATAAATTTATTTAAGAAAAAAAAATTAGCTGTGTCTTTCTTCTGTTACCTCAGGAAAGAGTAGCCATCAGATGGACTACCTCACTGTCATCCTGGCGGTTCCTCCAGCACCATGAGGAATTCTTTCTTCCACGAAGAATTTTTAAGCTAGTGACATGTCTTACTCTTCTAGAGACACTCTGTCTTTCCAAAGAGTACCTCTGCAACTATCAAATTTCAGCCACACGCTGATTTTACCACTTTAAATTAGGCTTCCAGACATCTCACGGTCAGCCCCACCCCACCCCCATCCAGTACTACCTAAATAGTGCCACCCACACTTCCTACCACAGATGAGCACAAGGCAAGGTCACATTTAAATAAAAAAAAAAAGCAAACGCACCTCTCCCAACCTCCTTCTGCATTATAGATGCCTTGTGGGCACACTTTTATCCTTCCCCGGTGCCCAGCCCAGCTTCTGGAACACAGTGGATGCGCCATGAGGGACTGGTGGAAGGACCAGAGAGAAAGTGAGCAGGTAGAGGCCTCACTAAGCACCTTGGTTCTCTCTCTCTCTCTCTCTCTCTCTCTCACACACACACACACACACACACACACACAGGACAGCAGCAGAGGCAAGGCCACCAAAAAAGGTGTCCAGTCTAGTAGAGAATCCAAATACCCTGTCTCTTCCCTTTTCCCTCTCACTTTATTATTTTTTTTATTGTGGTTAAATAAACACAACACTGAACTTATAACATTCTAACCTTTTTTTTTGGCTGTGCGGCACGTGGGATCTTAGTTCCCCGGCCGGGGATGGAACCCACGTCCCCTGCATTGGAAGTGCAGAGTCTTAACCACTGGACCGCCAGTGAAGTCCCCATTCTAACCATTTTAAGTGGTCAGTGGCATTAAGCACATTCACACCGTTGTGTAACCATCACCACCATCCGTCTCCAGAACTTCTTCATCTTCCCAAACTGAAACTCTACCCATTAAACACTAACTCACCATGCTCCCCTCGCCCCAGGCCCTGGCAACCACTGTTCCACATTCTGTCTCTATGAATCCGACGACTCCAGGTGCCTCACCGAGGCGGAATCACACTTCTGTGACCGGCATATTTCACTTAGCGTCACGTCTTAAGTTTCCTCCATGCTGTTGCACGTGCCACAATTTTACTCTTACTTTGCACTACTACTTTGTTGACGGCCTAGCATTGTCCACAAATTAAGGGACCAGTTTCAGGAAACCCCAGATTTCCCAGCAGGCAGCCAGGCCTATTTCTCTGGTCAGTTTTTGCCTGAGTGGGCCTTCAGCCTGATTTTTCTTATCTCTTGGGCTTACAGCCTGAAGGCTTGTGTAAACAACTTTCACTGCACAGATCTGGGGCCACTCACTCAGCATTTCCCCAGCACCAGAACAGAAGAGTGTTTGGTCTTTTTTATCTTTCGTCTCAACTACTTCAGGAGAGCTGGAGAATGGAAAAAGGAAAGCAGGAAGTCACAGGCAATTTTGGAATCTTCTCTGCACTGTGAACTCATTAATAAGATCTTTTTTTAAGCACCCTTATTGAGATGTAACTCACATACCATAAAATCCACCCATCTGAAGCATACAAGTCAATGGCGTTAGTATATTCACAAGGCTGTACAATCATCACCACAATCCAAGTTTACAGTTCTATCAACCCAAAGAGAAACCCTATACCCCTTAGTAGTTGGCACCTCACTCCTTCCCATTAATACGATCTTAAACTTTGTCTCTAACTGATTGTCTTATATTCCTTCCACATCTCCCAAAGTACTTAGCAGGCACTTGAAAGTCCCATAAATACTTGTCTACTACCATCAAATGCATATATACATATACCGCAAATAACCTCAAAAATAATTCCTTCCAGTAAACATTGTGTTCAGAAATTTTGTTGCTAGGCATATGCCAAGATCTCTTCCTCCCCCACTAACTTGGATTCAAGTTAAGAATAAAAGAATTTATGATTTTTAAAAAAGTATGTTCCTAAAAAAGTAACTTTTGTTTCTGTTGCGTTTTTTACAATTAAATAATTTTAAAGCAGTAACAAACAGTGGCTAAGATAAGCATTTCAGGAGAGGCCTCCTCTGCAGAACGTCCAGTGTTCTTTTCTCTGGGCCTTACCTCACTGACACCATGGGAGACTAGATCTGCCCACCTGTTCCACGGAGAGTCCAGCCTCTCCCATCAATAATGACAGTACAGGCTATGAAATGACACTTCAATTGGTAATGTGTGCTTTAAAGTTCTGATGCTGTGTCCTCTTAAATAAAGCAATATCAAAGAAATGGGATATCACAGCTTTTAAAAAAACAAAAAAAGGCTAATTATTTACTCATAATCACAGAGCGTTAAATACTAGATAAAAAACTTGTGAGCATTCTGCCGATTTCAAAACCTCTGTGGATCTACACCAGTGTTGCTTAGAGGACAGCATGGGCTCCGTCCATGAACCAGTTTTGAATTTAAAATCTCCCCTTACCCTCATTTCTCGTGGGAGCTGATTCCTCCTGGGACAGGTACTGGTCTCATTTGTTCTTGACAGTCAAATAATCTTAGCAAATAAGTAATTTTTTTTTAATAGCATTCACAGACGTTAACGCTGCAACAAAGGAGACCAGGACGTTTACTGAAATCGTTTACTTGGAAATGAGAGAAGGCAATCTTGGTGAATTCGTTCCAGGTGGAATATAGAGTGTTAATTAAAAAGCAGTCAGAATATCAGCAAGATCATTATGCCCAGGTAGAAACGACTCCTCCCGGTGCTACTAATTGACAGAGGAAAAACTGCCATCTGGCACTGGAGCAGGCAGATCTTTTTCCAAAATGGACTTGCTCATGATCCAGAAAAGGAGCTCCACTGAAAACTGCCCTCCGCCAACCTGGTGATCCTTCAGCGTCAACCTGAGCTGGGTCATCGTCCTCAGACATCACTCCGTAGGCATGCTACGGGTGGCTGCTGAAGATGCGAGGACTTCAAAGATAAGAGAATTACATACTGAAACAAAGATCTCCAAGCACCGCACAATTAGGTAATATAAGTATGGGATTACTGCGATAACCTTGACATAATTCCATCATATATTCAAGGACCTCTCCTGGAGGTAAGAGGCAGCAAAAGACAACACTAAGTGAGAAGTGCAAAGGCCTCATTCATCTCAGTACTGGATGGTCTCCGAGTTCTGAGTGCCGCTCAAGCACTGGCCAGGCAAATAAATTAATCTGTTTCCTCTACAAAATGGACATAATGCCTGTAAACCATGGGCCAGGGATGTGTGTTTAAACAACAGTCTGAGCACCTGCCATGAAGAAAAACACTGTGCTATATATATATAGCACACACTGAAAGATACAGAAGGTTTAAAAATGGACAGTGTCTTTAAAGAAGTCACAGACGGGTTTCTATAAAGCAAAATAAAAATACACTATCTATTCAGAAAATTACATTATTCAAGAAACCGTAAGATTACAATGTTTATTCTGCCATTAGAAACTCTGTCCTCTAGTTTTTAGCTAAGATACCACCCTTCCTCATCTCTATTCAGTAAGTGAAGAAAAGGAAACTGCTGTTATACTGAAAAGCATGGTAATCTATATCTAACCACCAACTAGCTTGTTGTAGCAAACTTCAAAACTGTCTTTGCACTTCCAATAATTCAAAGCAAGAATGTTTAATAACTTACACATAACAATCACCAAGTCTACAATTAAACATTAAATGGTACCTTAAAAGTAACTCTCAATAGATGCCTCTTAAGGCACCATGGTCATTATCATTTTTATTGCCTCTCCAAATATCCTGGGCCTTAAATTAGGTAAGCTGCCAAAGTTCCTGACATTTAGTCAGCACTTTAAAAAAATAAAAATGAAGGGGCATCAGAGAGAGGCACAGCCTGTTAAGAGACTGCTTTTGCTATTATTAGATTTAAGTGTCTGAAATGCAATAGCATATCCTTAATAAGTTAGCTCTGTATATGGTTATAGGGCACTTTCCAACACCAACTTGAAATCTATTTATATCAAATGCAGCCAAGCACATATAGCAAATACCTCTTGGACGCTATTCTAAAAGCATGTAAGAAATCAGTGTCAACAGCAGTAGAAGCAGAAGAACTAGCCACACAAACAATCTGACAGGCCCAAGTCATAAAGTTTGCAGAACAGTGTGACTAAAAGTAAACATCCAGTGCAGGGACATTCCAATGCACGTAATATATTTGAAGCAGAAATGTGTAAGAATCTATATGAAACACCTACAACAGTAAATCTCTCTAGTGCAATTGGCTCTTTAAGGTGCAGGAAAAGGCAAGACCCCTAAAACTCCTTTCCCAGTAAACATCTCCTAGGGTGCAAAAGCAATTTTTTTATGTTAGTATCCGGAGCACAACTCAGTCAGTATTTTTTTTTTTTTAATGAGGATGATTTTTTTGTTAACATCTTTATTGGAGTGTAATTGCTTCACAATCGTGTGTTAGTTTCTGCTTTATAACAAAGTGAATCAGCTATACATATACATATATCCCCATATCTCCTCCCTCTTGTGTCTCCCTCCCACCCTCCCTATCCCACCCCTCTAGGTGGTCACAAAGCACTGAGCTGATCTCCCTGTGCTATGTGGCTGCTTCCCACTAGCTATCTGTTTTACATTTGGTAGTGTATATATGTCCATGCCACTCTCTCACTTCGTCCCAGCTTACCCTTCCCCCTCCCCATGTCCTCAAGTCCATTCTCTACGTCTGTGTCTTTATTCCTGTCCTGCCCCTAGGTTCTTCAGAACCTTTTTTTTTCTTTTTTTTAGATTCCATATATATGTGTTAGCGTACGGTATTTGTTTTTCTCTTTCTGACTTACTTCACCCTGTATGACAGACTCTAGGTCCATCCACCTCACTACAAGTAACTCAATTTCATTTCTTTTTATGGCTGAGTAATATTCCATTGTATATATGTGCCACATCTTCTTTATCCATTCATCTGTCAATGGACACTTAGGTTGCTTCCATGTCCTGGCTATTGTAAACAGTGCTGCACTGACCATTGTGATACACGTCTCTTTTTGAATTATGGTTTTCTCAGGGTATATGCCCAGTAGTGGATTGCTGGGCCATATGGTAGTTCTATTTTTAGTTTTTTAAGGAACCTCCATACTCTTCTCCATAGTGGCTGTCACATTCCCACCAACAGTGCAAGAGGGTTCCCTTTTCTCCACACCCTCTCCAGCATTTATTGTTTGTAGACTTTTTGATGATGGCCATTCTGACTGGTGTGAGGTAATATATTAGTCAACATTGATTACATACTAGCATTTGGTCTATCAGCTCCTAACTGAACTCACAGGTCATGTGATAAAGATATCCAGGTGTGGCTACCTCAGCCTGACTTTGAGGCCTGCTTCCTCTTCTGCTGGGAGAGGATCAAATTTGCTTATCAAATTGGCAAAATGACATCTGGGAAGGTGGGCCAGCTAACACAGTTAAGATCCACAGGCACAAAGAATAGGATGAATCCAAGATGAAATTAAATATATATTTAAGGTCTGTACTTGGGATCCCTCCACTCCCTCAGGGGGAAAAAAAAAATTGCAGAAGTGTATTACCTATATAACAAGAGAGGAATAAATGGCCCCCTCTATTTTGTGCAGGTCAAAACGCCTAAATGCGGGGAGGCCTTTTTTGAAGAACAATAGTGACAAAGAGGAACAGTTCAAAGGGGATCATAATGAAGACTCTGAAAACGACACGAGAGTACACTGGTGGTGTATAGGGTAGGAAAAAGGGAAACTGGTGAGACGTGCAAACTGTCTTTATAACCATAAAGAGTATCACTTGTAGGCAGGACCAGCTTTGTGCTCCCTGCAGGGAAGGCCCACCCTGTGAAAGCTATACAAGGAGATACTTTGGCTTATTTCACCAAAAAGCTTTTCTGATCCTCAAAATTGTCCAAAAACGGCTGCCTGGGAAGTTGGCAAGCTCTGGAAGTGTTTGAGCAGCTACAGCGTGACCACTTTGGAAACAAGGCCTTTTTGGAGATATTTAACGCTGCTCCCTTGCCTCTCAAGACAGAATTTCTGTCTTCTGACTCTCCTGCCCCTGAGATGTGAGTGGGTCCTAAAGGGGTCTCCGTAGACCTGTTTTCCTCAGATTCTAACCTGCAGGGTGGGGAAGGAAAGTGCATTAGAATAAGCAGAGGCTTCTATTAAAATCCATCCCAGAACCACCAATCAGAAGCTCCGAGGTCGGCCCAGGCCTGTATCTTCAAGAGTTTTATGAGCAATTCTGACACCCACCCTTGGTTAACGCCCCTCCTCTAGAGAGCTAGCCAGGAGTCTCCGTCCACTCCCACAGCTCCTACAACCAGTTCTGTGTCTATTTTCTCCAGCGCAGGTCTCCCTCCTGACCTTCCATCCCACAAGGCTGACATCCTATTGCAAACCTTCCAGAGGCTTCTCCACCTCCACATGCTGCCATACCACTGCCCACACTCATCTTCCCAAAGCAGGGAATACCTCAAAAGGCTGCTCGGCCAGACATTCAAGAGCCTCCTTGACCTGATCAGGATCTGGGAGGCCACTACTCGCCAAGTTTATGCCTGACACATACCTCATGCCCCATCAAACACGAGTATCTGCAACTTGGGGCACAGATTCCACCCCCCCCATCCCCCCTGGCCCACCCTCTAGCACCCACATGTCCAAGGTCCAGCGGGTTTTCAAAGCGCAGGCCAGACACCTCCTACACAAAGCCTGGTACCTCGAGAGTCACAGCTCTTCATCCATGTCACGCACTTTCTAGGGCACGGTCGGCCATACGCATCTCTCATCTTGGGGACTACATACAGCACTGCTGAAGACTGGACCTATTTCCTGCTCATTCTGTTTCATATATTCCTTGGAGGGCCTAAAAACAGTTAATCTTGGGAATAAAACAAATATGGGCTTCATTTATCTTTTGCCAAGATGGGGATAAGGAGGGGGATGTTCGGTTAAAAAGAAACTGAGTTAGTAAATCGTAACTATGTAGAGATCTATCATTTAGTTTATGATTGACAAACTAGTAATAATAAGGAGGGAGGCTAATTTTGCTCATTGTAAGCTAGATAGACTTAGATTAAAATTCCAGCTTCTACACTTACTACTGGATAAACCTGGGCGAATTACTTAACCTCCCGGGGCTTTAGTTTCCTCATCTGTAAAATGGGAATGAGAATAGTAAGTATACCTCACTGGGTTGTGATGGAAAATAAAGGAGCTAAGGAATACAAATCACTTAGAACAGAGACTGGCCCAGAGGAGGCCCTCAACAAAAGCTGTAACAACTGTTATTAGATTGTCAAAATGTACACATTTTTTCCTGGGTCTTTCACTCCATTATCAATAGAAGAAATATGTGTTGAAAGGAGAGAAATCAAACACTTATCCCTTCTGAAGTATGAGGTTTCCTACAAGAATTTTAAGTAAAGTGATTTTTTTTAATAGTTCAGCATGAAAACGAGGGGGGAAATGATGAGTCTCTTATCCTGGAAAAACATAAGCATAATTGGGCTAGAATTTTGACAAAGTTGATTTAAAGAAAAAGTGGATGAATGGGATCCAACCAGCCTTTTTTCAATTGTCATTGAAACAACCACTACATCTGAATAAGTTGCTGAGCAAAATCTTACGGCTGATTGTATATTGTTAATTTATCTTCATCTTATCCAAGTTGCAGCAATCAGCAAACTTCTCCCAAGCTCTGTACTTGAAGATGCAGCAAAAATTCAAACATCTAAAAAAAACTTGCCCATCCTTGTGGGCAAGGATGTGCAGCAAAGGAACTCTCCTCATACATTGCTGGTGGGCATTTACATTGGTCTAACCATGTCAGAATACATATCTACTAAAGCCAAACACTCACCCCATGACACAGCAATTCCACTCCTCGGTATATACCCAAGAAAAATGAGGGCATGTGTCCATCAAAAGACATGTACTACAATAATGTTCAAAGCAGCTGAAAACAATCCAAATGTTCATGAAGAAAATGGATACATTACGGCATATTCATACAATGGAATACCACAGAGCAATAAAGAATTACCGACAGGGCTTCCCTGGTGGCGCAGTGGTTGAGAATCTGCCTGCTAATGCAGGGGACCCGGATTCGAGCCCTGGTCTGGGAAGATCCCACATGCCGCGGAGCAACTGGGCCCGTGAGCCACAACTACTGAGCCTGCGCATCTGGAGCCTGTGCTCCGCAACAAGAGAGGCCATGATAGTGAGAGGCCCGCGCACCGCGATGAAGAGTGGCCCCCGCTTGCCGCAACTAGAGAAAGCCCTTGCACAGAAACGAAGACCCAACATAGCCAAAAATAAATAAATAAATAAATTAATTAAAAAAAAAAAAAAGAATTACTGACACATGCAACAACATGGATGAATCACATGATATTGCACTGGGCAAAAGACTGCATAGTGAGTGCGTGGTTTCATTTATATGAAGTTCAAGATGAAGCAGAGTTAATTTACAGGGACAGAAGTCAGAACAGTGGTTTTAGCCAAGGAGCGAGGAGATTACTGACTGGGAATGGACACAAAGGAAACTTCTGGGGTGGCAGAATGTATTGTATTTTGATCTGGGTGATAGTTGGTGGTGGAGAGAGGAAGGGGCAGAGAGAGACACGCATTAAGCTGTACCATTAAGATTTGTATATTTTACTTTATATTAGTTATATCTCAATTTTTAACATTCAAATATCTACACAAATAAAGATGAAGCTTCTGTGTCTGAAGACACAACATACTCCATTCTTAACCTCAGGAATAAAATCTTTATCCTTTTTTCTTCTTTTGATAAAAGATGGCAAGATAGAGGGCTAGTAATAAAAAGTTTTACTTTATAAAACAGAATATAGGGCTTCCCTGGTGGCGCAGTGGTTAAGAATCCGCCTGCCAATGCAGGGGACACGGGTTTGAGCCCTGGTCCAGGAAGATCCCACATTCCGCGGAGCAACGAAGCCCATGAGCCACAACAACTGAGCCCGCGTGCCTAGAGCCCATGCTCCGCAACAAGAGAAGCCACCGCAATGAGAAGCCCACGCACCGCAACGAAGAGTAGCCCCTGCTCGCCGCAACCAGAGAAAGCTCGCGTGCAGCAACAAAGTCCCAACACGGCCAAAAATAAAATAAATAAAATAAATAAATTTATTAAAAAAAAAGAAAAAAACAGAATATAGGGACTTCCCTGGCAGTCCAGTGGTTAAGACTCCACACTTCCACTGCAGGGACGAGGCTTCCATCCCTGGTCGGGGAACTAAGATCCCACATGCTACGCTGTGCGGCCAAAAAAAACCAAAAAAAACAGAATATATATCAAAAGTACATAAAAACTTTCAAGATGAAAACATTTTTTAAGAAAGGATAAATTCTTCCCTAATGTACTCTCTCCTATAAGTGAAGATGATAATAGTACCTGTCTCATAGGGTTGCTGTGATGATGATGAACTGATAATACAATTAAGCACTTAATACAGTACCTATTCATCACTTAATAATTCATTCATTCAGTACACATTAATACAGTACACAATATTCATCACTTAATAATTCATTCATTCAGTACACATTAATACAGTACACGATATTCATCACTTAATAAATGTTTGCGTTATTTGTCCATTTCCTTCACTCCCTTTTGGCCCAACCCACAAAAATTCTCAACCCAGTGAGTATTCAATATTTGTTGAATAAACTCAGAGAAGCTCTCTCAAAGCATGCAAACCATCAACAATTCCACCTGAATCCATAAGAAAATACCCAAGCTGTCTGGCCCTTGCTTCTCATACCAGCGCCTACACAAGCCTCTGGGCATTCCAAGGTATGCTAGAAATCAGGACAAATATGGCACATATGCCTAAGGCAATCTGACTAAAAACTGAGAAGAAAACTTACTGATGTTTAAACACGTATTAAGGGAATTCCCTGGCGGTCCAGTGGTTAAGACTCCGTGATTTCACTGCCAGGGCCTGGGTTCGATCCCTGGTCAGGGAACTAGGATCCCATAAGCTGCCGGTGTGGCCAAATAAATAAATAAATACATGTTTTAAAAAATAAATACAATAAAATAAACAGGTATTAAGAAAACTACAACATTTGCTAACACATGGCCCTGCTGAGAAATGTTTCGGTCCTTGGTTCCCCACTCCTTCCTATATTCTCTCCACCTTTACTTCGGGAACAGTTTTAACAGCATGGGCACAGGGAATCTAGACTATTCCTGGCTCTCTACCTTACTCTAATCAAAGTACACCTGGCTTTTTATGCAATTTTAACTGATGACGGTTTAGGCTATTTCCTTGAATTAGAAACACCACTCCATCTGGCTTACCAACCCTGCAGAGCAAAATATTTATTTTCAGCAATGTTGACATGCAAAATCGAAAGAACAGGAAACTACAGTTAAGAAAAACAAAATACCACAGTAAGATTAACAAACGATATACAATTTTAAGGATACCCTTAAGGAAGTGGCCTTTGTATGAAAGCATGTTTTCGACACAACTGTATGCAAGCCACAATGAACCTTAACTTTATTTACATAATTAGTCAACAACAAATGAAACTCTGAGATAAAGTGAAAAATCAAATTGTCCTTTTTAGGATTAACCTGCCAGTAACAACCTCTGGGTGTTTTCACCCAAAGACTCCAGAAAAAAATTTGTATGCAAAAATTTTTTTAATATATATTACAAAAGAAAAACAGGACAATTATAGGAGGAAAAATAGCACAGAAGCAAAAGGAGATTAACCTATTACCCAGAGAGATGCTGCCAGTTTTGTGGGGTTTTTTTCTGTATATAATGATAAACTACACATTTTTTTTAACATGATTGGAACAGATGATTTTCTTTTTTTTCTTTTTTTTTGCCTGCGTTAGGTCTTTGTTGCTGCGTGTGGGCTTTCTCAGGTTGCGGCAGCAGGGGCTACTCTTCGTTGCGGTGCGCAGGCTTCTCACTGCAGTGGCTTCTCTTGTTGCAGAACATGGGCTCTAGGTGCGCGGGCTTCAGTAGTTGTGGCACGTGGGCTCAGCAGTTGTGGCACACGGGCTGTAGAGCACAGGCTCAGCAGTTGTGGCGCATGGGCTTAGTTGCTCCGTGGCATGCGGGATCTTCCCCCACCAGGGGTCAAACCCATGTCCCCTGCATTGGCAGGCGGATTCTTAACCACTGCGCCACCAGGGAAGCCCCTGGAAAAGATTTTTAAAACAACATGTGTAGGACTTCCCTGGTGGTGCAGTGGTTAAGAATCCGCCTGCCAATGCAGGCGACACGGGTTCGAGACCTGGTCCGGGAAGATCCCACATGCCGCGGAGCAGCTAAGCCCGTGTGCCATAACTACTGAAGCCCACACACCTAGAGCCCGTGTTCCGCAGCGGGAGGGGCCACCGCAACGAGTGGCCCCTGCTCGCCACAGCTAGAGAAAGCCTGCGCACAGCAACGAAGACCCAACAGCCAAAAATAAATAAATAAAATAAATAAATTTATATATAAAAAAAAATCTTTTCCATTTAAAAAATTCCGTGAGTATCTGCGTATTGAATACTTTAACAACAACAGCTAATGTTTGTTGGTCAAAGGGTACAATGTTGCAGTTATACAGGATAAGTCTAGAGAGCTACTGTACAGGATGATGACTACAGCTAAGAATACTGTACTGAATACAGGAGATGTGCTGAGAGTAGATTTCAGGTGCTCTCATTACACATCAAAAAAAATGGTACCTATGTGAGGAAATCACATGTTAATTAGCTTGACTCTAGTAGTCATTTCACTATGTATATCAAATCATCGTGTTGTATACCTTATATACAACGTTATGTTAAAATAAAGAATGAATATATATGTATACACACATTTTTTTATATAAAAATAAAATAGCTAATATTTATTGAATATTTACAATGGACCAGGCACAGTCTAAGCTTTTTACATGTATTCACTTCTTTGATATCCAAAATAACCCAAAGAAAGCTGTAAATAGTTACAATCATCAACTCCATTAAGAAACTTGACCACACAGCAGTGTGAAAGCACTTAATACCATTTAATTATATACTTAAAGAGGATTAAAATGGTAAATTTTGTTATATATATATATACACACACACACACACATATACTTTTAACCACTGTGATCTGCAAGTAATTTAAAACAGTAGAACATCTATATACCTGACAAATGTGATGTTGGGCCTTTAAATTGTTTCCAAATTTTCCACTATTAAAAACAAGACTTTGATGAGCGTTCTTGTAACAGATCTTTACATAGTTGGGTTTTTTGGGGTTTTTTGGCAGCACCGCAAAGCATGTGGGATCTTAGTTCCCCAACCGGGGATGGAACCTGTGCCCCCTGCAGCGGAAGCACAGAGCCCTAACCACTGGACCGCCAGGGAAGTCCCTACATAGTTTTGTTTTTTTAAGGATAAATTTTTAGAATAAGTGCTAGGTCAGAGGATAAAGCAAACAATTTAACCAGGTGAGCTGTCAACCAGAGCTCATTCTTATCAGCTTACAAGGAAGCCTAATGCAGTAGAAAAGATAATTTGCAACAAATAGTTGTAATTAGATGGCTCCAGGTATAGGAATAAGAATCACTATGTACTTTTTACATGACCAAAGAAATTCCGGTATTCAAGAACAGATTACTTGCTTAGATATTCCTTGGAGTCAGTTACTTCTCAAACCCAGTGTCAACAGCGGTACAGACTCGTAGGATACCACATCCACAGGATTTCCCATTTGTGTCAGTTTTGACCATCACCTACTTTAAAGTTTCAAGTCCAAACCAGCGGAACAGTGGAGGAGAGTATAAAAGGCCCTCAGAAGCCTCAGATGAATTAGTGATCTACATTAAATCCATAAATGCAAAGTTTACCCCTCATTTCTTCATCATAGAAATAACAGGAGATCGTCTATGCTGCTCAAAAGGTCTCTGTCAGAAGGGGACCCTCCTACACTTTTGGTGGGAATGTAAATTGGTACAGCCACTATGGAGAACAGTTTGGAGGTTCCTTAAAAAACTAAAAATAGAGCTACCATATGATCCTACAATCCCACTCCTGGGCATGTACCTGGAGAAAAACATGATCCAAAAGGATACATGCGCCACAATGTTCACTGTGGCGCTGTTTACAATAGCCAAGACATGGAAGCAACCTAAATGTCTATCGACAGAGGAGTGGATAAAGAGATGTGGTACATATATACAATGGAATACTACTAAGCCATTAAAAAGAATGAAATAATGCCATTTGCAGCAACATGGATGGACCTAGAGATTGTCATACTGAGTGAAGTAAGCCAGACAGAGAAAGAGAAACACTGTATGATATTACTTACATGCAGAATCTTAAAAAAAATGGTACAAATGAACTTATTTACAAAACAGAAACAGACTCACAGACTCAGAGAACAAACTTATGGTCAGCAGGGGGGACGGGTAGGGGCGGGGGAGGGATAGTTAGGGAGTTTGGGACTGACAAAAAAAAAAAAGTATATCACTATATTGTACACCTGTAACTTACACAATATTGTACATCAACCCATCAATCAATAAAAATAAAGTTAGAAAAAAAAAGGTCTCTGTCAATAATGACATATCACAGGACTTGTGGCCAACAGCCATGAGAAGTAGCCCTCTTATTGATTCCTGCCAGAAGGAAATAAATGTTTGGAGAAACAACTAAACCATAATGGCAAATGGTTTTAGGATCTTATTAAAAAGAGAGTTACAAAAAAGTTCTAAAAAATAAGTTGAGGAAGAAACATGAAGGAACTGATATTATCAGCCTAAAGCCAGTCCAATGGGTATCTTGGAAGCCACAAATTACACGTAGGCAGCTTGAGCAGGAAGACTATGATAAGAAAACAGAACACTCTTTCACCCAAAGAGAGCACACCAGGTTATTTCAAAAAGATCCTGCCGTGATTTACCCCACGCTTAATAATTCAGGCACCTGTTCCCTTCCACTTGATCACCCTGAGACATAATGAGGATTTAAAAAGAGATATTCAGGACAGCATGGCGACTGTAGTGAATACTGTAGTACATATCTGAAAGTTGCTAGCAGAGTAGATCTTAAGTTCTCATCACGAGGAAAAAAACAATTTCATAACTATGTACGGTGATGAATGTTAACTAGACTTAATGTGGTGGTCATTTTGCAATATATACAAATATTGAATCACTATGTTCGCACACTTGAAACTAATATAATGTTTGTATGTTAATTATACCTCAACAGAATGTTTTTAATTTAAAGAGATTTTCAAGTAAACTGTATAAAACTTAAACACCACCAAAAAATGTTATAATCTATTCAAAAGTCTCCCCCAGGGGGAATGGTGGGGGGGAGGGATAGATTGGGAGTTTGGGATTGACATGTACACACTGTTGTATTTAAAATAGACAACCAACAACGACCTACTGTATAGCACAGGGAACTCAGCTCAATATTCTGTAATAACCTAAATGGGAAAATAATTTGAAAAAGAATAGACACATGTTAACTATTCATGTATAACTGAATCACTTTGCTGTACACCTGAAACTAACGTAACATTGTTAATCAACTATACTCCAATATAAAATAAAAATTTTAAAAAAAAGTCTCCCCTGCCCCACCAAGCCACACTCACTGTAACTTCAAGTGGGTACTGGTAATCAAAGAAATAGGGCTTAGGAATTTCTTTTTTATAGTTCCTAGGTGAAGATATGCAACCATACATTATTCAGTTAAATGGAACTTTACATATATCACCAAAAGTTACAAACCACTAACACATAATAAACATTACCTCTTCTGCATTCCAATTTTTCCCCAAACCACAAGTTTTCAGAGGCCCATTATAGTCTCAAGAAAATTAGTATACAAGTTAAAAAGAAATAATGTCCTAATCCTCAAGCTTCCATTTCAAAGATGGGACTGAGGAACGTACCCAAAGAACATGAAGATGCATTCCCTTCCCTATGACTAAGTAGGTCCACTCCTGGGATTATAACCTACAGAAAGTCACACACATGTAAAAATGTGTATTGCAATATCATTTGTATTAGAGAAAAATGGGAGGAAATCATAATTAAATGTCCATGAACAGGAAAATGGATACACTATAGTGTGTTGAGCAGTTAAAAAGAATGAACTAGAGCAGCAAAAACCTCAAAAACAAGGTTGAACAATAGAAGTGACAGATGAAAACATGCACTATGACACCACAGCTACAAGTTTTAAAAACATGTAAAATTAACACTAACTATTGATGATGAATATTTACATAGACACCCGTAGTAAAAATATAAAATACATGGGTGGCAGTGGTAAAAAAAATAAATGGAGAGAAAGGGAGGGAGAGAGAAAATGGGGCCAGAAGTGAAACCCAGAGTTCAACTCTTATCTGCAGTGTCTTATCTTTTAAGTTGGATGGCAGCTACAAAGGTATTCATACTCCTTTTATATAATTACCGTATTCAGAATTACTTTACAATAGTAAAAAGAAAAATTCTTTCCTAGCATTTTGACCTGCTTCAAGAAATTACTATTTACTTTGACAATATAACAGTTAAAAAATAATTTCCTTTTCTATTACAACCTTGGATTCCCTAGAAATATCTGATTTGATAACTATGGAGAAAGAGTGGGAAGGAACATCCCAATTTAAGATGGATCCCAATCTCATAGATAACACTCTGTAATGATTCTAGAAAGTACTCACTAACCACCTACCTCTGGAGATAACCTCAATTAGAGACACACATGGCATTTCTGAAAATAAGTCTATAAAACTTATTATATGTTTTGGAGGCAATCTAAACCTTTTTACAACACAAACCAGTGCTTTTTCTACAGAAAAATAAAAGACACACCCACTCCATCATTTTTGAGCTTTTATCCTTCCAACACCCAAATCCAAGCAAGCTTCTACAACCTTCAGGAGGTATTCCTAATTAGGTCTGCCCTTTTCTATTCTGCCTCCTGGTGTCCCCATGCTTAACAAGAGTTGCACAGATGAACAGATCAGGGGTAGTATTGCAACGTGTTTACTTTAAATGTCTCCTAAATGTATTTATTTTAATCTCTTCTATGCTCATTTATACAGCTATTTGTTACTATTCACAAATTGCATCCTATTATGTAGGTCTCCCCATATAATCCCAGAGTTCTTTATAGGGAGGGAGCAGGACTCTTTCATAATAACCCAGTTACATGTAGTACTAAACTCTGCACATGATCTGTGCTCAATTAATCCTTACTGCAAACATCTGAGCCATCTCAGTGTGCCAATAAGGGTGAGTGTCTGACTTTACTTCTTGAAACTCATCCATATCCTTTAAATTTTCTTTCTCATCTGTGAGGCAAACACTCAGTGATGTACAACCAGCCTCTAGAGCTCCTTCATCTACCACTCCTTGAAACAAACTTCCAAAGCCTGCTAATTACAGACTGCTCTTTAAATTACAATAAACCACGCAGAAACCCCCAACTTCTTTGGAGTTGTGAGCGACAATCATAATCATTATAATTTCCACCCACATGGTACACTCATATTTTTTAGATGACAGTACAATTGGGATGAAAATAAGAATGCTATAAATTCAAAAGGCTTCTTCTGAATGTCTACAATTAAATGTGCAATAGACACAAAACTGTAAGTATACTTTTAGGAATTTCATGGTAAACCTTGATATAAAAGGAGACACTGCCTTCCTTTTTTTTTTTTTTTTTTTTTTTTGCCACACCGCGTGGCATGTGGGATCTTAGAGTTCCCCAACCAGGCATGGAACCCGGGACTCCTGCAGTGGAAGCAAGGAGTCTTAACCACTGGACCGCCAGGGAAGTCCCAAGACACAGCCTATTTTCACAATCTGGTCTCCATCCCCCTCTCTAGCATCACCTGCCACCACTTGACTTCAGACTAGCCCATGAGGCTTAATTTAACCTTAACCTTATGATTTCTCCTCCCACCATCCCCTACCCCCAGCCCAAGCTCCACACACTCTTCCCCTGATTTTGCACACATGGCAGAGGTACCCTAACTAGACTGCCGCTTCCCCTACTCTCTTCCTCACTTTTTTAAAGTGTGGGTTCTCACACCAGACTGCCCAGTTTCTATTCCTGGTTCCTCTATTTACCATCTACTATTGAACCTCTCTGTGCCTCTTCTGTGCAAAGAAAATAGCCATGCCTACTTCCTGGGTCAGTGTGAGGATGAAATGAAGCAATCAAGGTAAAATGCACTGTAATGAGGCCATAAACATGAGCCACTGTTGTTATCAACCATCAGTACGGCCCTTCCATGTGCATCCACAATGGTCTCTGAAAGGAAAACTCTTTCTGTACTTTCTGTTCCACTTCATACAACACTGTACTTCTGACACCAGCTCTGTGGGAGTTCCCCACCGCACCAAGCAATTCTCTGCAGACACCACCTGGGTGTCCTACAATTTAATTCAATTCTGACACTATCTACCTTGGGGTTAGCAGACCCCACAGGCTAAGAGCTCAGGCCCACACGGCTTCCTTCCCACTCTGGATGCCAATGGCAAGTCCAGGTTGTCACCTGTGCTTCTGACCGACTGGCTGTAAATCAGGTTGTTCCCATAACCACCCAATTGGGGTTTGATCATTTGCAAGAATGGCTCACACAACTCAGGAAAGCACTTTATTTACTATTCCGTTTATTACAAAGGATACAATTCAGGAACAGCCAAACGGAAGAGAGCATAGGATAGGGTTTGTGGGAAGGGCTAGGAGCGGCTATGCACGTCACCCTCCCAGCACCTGTCCTTGTTTACCAACCAGGAGGCTCTCCAAACGCTTTCAGTTAAGATTTTTATGGAGGCTTTATTACGTAAGCATGAGTGATTAACTCATTGGTCACTGGTGATTGAACCCAATCTCTGGCCCCTCTCCCCTCCCTAGACTCTCGAATCAGGTGCTTGGTTCCCCTGGAAACCAGCCCCTCAAACCTTAGGGGCTTCTCAGAAGTCACCTTGTTAACATAAACTCAGGGTGGTTGAAAGGAACTTATTATGAATAATAAAAGACACTCCTTTCACTTTTCTCACTCTTAACAGTTAGGAAATGCCAAGGGTTTTTAGAAGTTTCGTACCAGGCACAAATACATATTTCTTTTTATGTCACAAAATCACAACAGTTCTTTATGACTTTCCACTGCACAGTGTGCTCTGGAGGGAAGGGACACTGGCTTATTCCTCTCTGAATCCCCATAGCCAACCACAGCAACTGGGTATAAAGCTGGCACTCAATAAATGTTTACTGATACCAGAAAAGCAGGCATAGTAATCTCTCTTAGGCATTAAATCAAAATGGAAGTAGTAGAGATAGCTCGACAGAGAGTAGCTGGCGGTAGGGGAGGATGATCACTAACATCCCTCCACAAATTCTAGAATGCCCACCACACTGCTGGACATTCCAGAGATTTAAAGAATTTACTTCTGTGTAATTAACATTTCCACAGAACAGCAATATTACCTGCTTATACATTTTAGGAAGGAAAGCAGGAAAATGTAGATTTTATGGGAGATCCCAAGGCAAGGCTCATTTAGTATTTCGCTAAATGCAAACTGTAATCAGCCTACTTCCTGAAAAGAAATATAAACAGGGCTTCCCTGGTGGCGCAGTGGTTGAGAATCCGCCTGCCAAGGCAGGGGACACGGGTTCGAGCCCTGGTCGGGGAAGATCCCACATGCCGCGGAGCAACTAAGCCCGTGCGCCACAACTACTGAGCCTGTGCTCTAGAGCCCGCGAGCCACAACTACTGAGTCCACGTGCTGCAACTACTGAAGCCCACATGCCTAGAGCCCGTGCTCTGCAACAAGAGAAGACACCACAATGAGAAGCCTGCGCACCACAATGAGGAGTAGCCCCCGCTCGCTGCAATTAGAGAAAGCCTGCGTGAGGCAACAAAGACCCAACGCAGCCAAAAATAAATAAAATAAATAAATTTTAAAATATATATATAAACAACTTCAGTTGTTTTCTTTTTAAATCCATCCCTGGACACTGCATTAGACTACCTAATTATTAAGTATCCACCGTTGCCAAAGCCAGGAAACAAAATGCAATGATACCACACTCAGGACAGTATACTTCACCTTCAAAGACTTTCCAAAAATACAAACAGGTAGTCCCCACCAGTCTTCTGACGTCTCATCAAAAAGAATAAAAGGATTAAAGAAACAGATTTTAATGGGAGAAGAAAAAGCTATCAAGATACCAGCATTTCTACCGAAAGTTCTTAAATATATTTCCTAACATCTTCTTGTCATGTTAATTTTGAGCTGTTTGGGGGGCATGTCCACATTCTAGTCATCAAAGGCTTTATTCTAAGAAAGTTAAAAATATACTGCAATGGTCTGAGAAGTTTACATTTACGGTCCACATCAAGATTTATTTTTCTCTTGTTCCTTGAAATAAATCTTAACCACTTCTAATTCAAGGATGATGATCTCATGCTTCCAAATCTTTGCCTCTTGCCTTGACCTCTCTCCTGAGCTCCAGACCCCTGGTCCTGGTGGTCAGCTGGATACTACATAAATGTTCTGTAAATGTGCCTAAAACTGAACTGTCCCGCACCTCCTCACTAGACCTGCTTCTCTCTTCCTCCTGTGCTATTTCCACAACGGTGCTGCCATCCTCCCAGCCGCTTTCCACACCTCCTTCTCCTTTTTCCTCCTCTCCTTCCTCTCCCTCCCTCACCTAGTCAGGCAGGTGCCCATCGGCCCACTTAACTTCTGGAATCCTCAGCTGTCCCAAGGCACTGCCCTATTTCTAGCCCTAACGACCTTCACACAGGTTACTGCAATAGCCTCCCAGACAGCAGCCCTGTCTCTCACTCAACTATCCCATAAACTGCTATTGGTTTCAAAATCATAGGCCACATTATTCCTCCCTAAATGGCAACTCCTTACCCAGAAAACAAAATCCACAGTCGTCAGGCTGGCAAGCAAGGCCCTTTAGAGCCAGCCAAACTTCCTTCTCCAGCCGTGGCTCTCACCACACCCACAGGGTGACACCAGCTGCCCCATCTACAACACCCGCTGGTTGTCCCGGCACACGAGCACTCCCTCTTCTGCCTCTGCGGGTTTCTGCCCACACCCCGCCCCCCATCCGTGCAAACCCCCTCCTCCATCCAAGTCCACCTGCCACCGACTCAAACTCCCAGTCACCTCCTGTTGTACCATGTACATGCGTCCAGATTTCACTCCCCATCTGTTCTCCAAGAAGCCATCTTTCTAAGCAGGCCTCTTCCACTTACGGTCCAAATACCATCCCTTCCACTGGGGAAGGCAGCTAGCTATCCCCTTCAACAATCCCCTTCCCCTCACCTGCATCCTCACTGCCCATACTCCTTCTTTCTACTCAAGCCTCTCAACTAAAAATGACGACACCCCAACAAGCTTCCTCGACCTATGGCTTCCTCATTTTATTACACTGTCCTCTCCTTCCCAGCCAAGCTTCCTGGGGCCACGGCCTACAGCCACTTTCCCCAGTCCGTCCACAGGTACTCACTCCTCCTCCCACCGTAGTCTGACTGCCCCTCCAGTTCACTGAAGAGCCTCTCCTCCTGGTCTCCAGAGACCTCCTACTGGCTCCGCTTCAGTCCTTCTTGGCTTTTCTGCAGCTCCTGTCCTACTGACCAAGCTCTTGTTCTTTTTTTTTTTAACTGAAGTATAGTTGATGTATATTATATAAATTACAGGCATACAACATACTGATTCACAATTTTTAAAGGTTTTACTCCATTTTTAATTATACTCCAGTTATATTATAAGGCTTTTTTTTTTGTCTGCGTTGGGTCTTCGTTGCTGTGCGCAGGCTTTCCCTAGTTGCGGCGAGCGGGGTCTACTCTTCGTTGCGGTGCGCGGGCTTCTCATTGCGGTGGCTTCTCTTGTTGTGGAGCACGGGCTCTAGGCACGCGGGCTTCAGTAGTTGTGGCTCACATCTTCGTGGACCAGGGCTTGAACCCGTGTCCCCTGCATTGGCAGGCAGATTCTTAACCACTGAGCCACCAGGGAAGTCCCACTCCAGTTATTATAAAACATTGGCTACATTCCCAGTATTGTACAATATATCCTTATAGCTTATTTTATGCCTAGTAGTTTGTACTTCTTACTCTCCTACTCCTATATTACCCCTCCCCTCTTCCCTCTCCCCACTGGAAACCACTAGTTTCTTCTCTATATCTGTGAGTCACCTTCTTTTTTGTTATATTCACTAGTTTGTTATATTTTTTAGATTCCACATATAAGTGATAACATACAGTATTTGTCTTTCTCTGTCTGACTTATTTCACTTAGCATAATGCCTTCCAAGTCCATCCATGTTGCTGCAAATGGCATTATCTCATTCTTTTTTTGTTTTGTTTTGTTTTGTTTTTCTTTTGGCCACACTGTGCGGCATGTAGGATCTTAGTTCCCGGGCGAGGGATCGAACCCATGCCCCCTGCATTGGAAGCACAGAGTCTTAACCACTGGACCGCCAGGGAAGTCCCTCATTCTTTTTTATGGCAGAATAGTATTCCATTGTATACATATACATCTTCTTTATCCATTCATCTGTTGTAGACACTTAGGTTGCTTCCATATCTAGGCTATTGTAAATACTGCTGCTATGAACGTTGGAGTACATTATCTTTGTGAATTAGTGTTTTTGTTTTTTTCAGATATATACCCAGGAGTGGAATTGCTGGGTCATATGGTAGTTCTATTTTTAGTTTTTTAAGGAACCTCCATACTGTTTTCCACAGTAGCTGCATCAACTTATATTCCCACCAACAGTGTATGAAGGTTCTCTTTTCTCCACATCCTGCCAACATTTGTTATTGTTATGTTCTTTTTCATGACAGTCATTAAGATAGGTGTGAGGTGATATCTCACAGTGGTTTTGATCTGTATTTCCCTGACGATTAGCAACGTTGAGCATCTTTTCATGCCAAGCTCTTGTTCTTGAGGCAGGCCCCCACCTCGGCTCCCAGGACACCCATTCTCTCCGGGCTCTCTTCCTACCTCCCCAGCCACTCCTTCTTGACACATCTCCGTGAGCACACTCTGCTTTGCCTACCCCTTAAACGCTGGTATTCTCCATGCTTCTGGTTGAAGACCCCATGGCTTCACCAAATCCCAAAGCTCTGTCTCCAGAGCATGTCTACCTTCTCTATCTTCAGGTTGACAAACCCAGTAAACGTTGATACCCCACAGACATCTCAAAATACACATTCCCAGATTCATTCATCCCACATTTATCGACTGCATGGAGTCAATACATTATCTGAACTTACCCTCCCTACCAAATCTGGTCTTTCTTCTATATTCCCTTTCTTGGTGAGTGACGGCATCATCTTCCCAGTCACCCAAGCCAGAAACCCACAATTCATCCCTGACGTCCCATCACTGCCCCAACATATTCAATGCTACCAAATCCTCCCAAGTCAGCAGTATCTCCAATCTGGCCCCGCCTCCACTCTGTCCCCACTCTCACTGTCTTTATTTCCTCCTCAATCACTAAACAACCACTGGGGACTGGCTAGAACTGACTCCTGAGGTAGACATGACTGGACATAATATGTTCTGATAGCCACAAAGAACTTTTAGTGTTTCCAAGCAGCTTTTTTTAAAAATTAATTTATTTTATCTTATTTCTTTGGCCATGCCACGCGGCATGTGGGATCTTAGTTCCCCGACAGGGGATTGAACCTGTGCCCCCTGCATTGGAAGCACAGCATCTTAACCATTGGACTGCCAGGGAAGCCCTCCAAGCAGCTTTTTAACTTCATATTTCTAACCTTTTTGGAGACATAAATTATACTTCTGGGAGAAATCTATTCCTTTATAGTTCAGCCCATATTTTCCCTTTTGATCACTAAAATTGTTAACATCAGTAAGTGTCTAAATGAGTGGAATGCCATTGTGTAAATTCAGAGATACTGCAAATAATGTTTAATGACTGTAACATTTAGGATCTGGAGACTCAGTGCTTTACTGCCACAAAATGCTAACATTTTAGTTCACATAAACCATTCTGACATGATACTCACTTTTATAAGGCCAACATTTCAAATTAAAACAAACACAAAATGTGAGCAGTTAACTAAATCAACCATCTCTTCTGTATTATCACATCACACATTTTCCAAACCGAAAATGCACCACAAAACTTCAGGAATACTAGGATATGTTTAATGAAAAAAACAGTTGTTGCTAGAAAAATATTTTTTTTATGATTTCCATGGCTGAAAGCAAAACTTGATGTAATTATACATTTAAGCATATTCCTTCCAGCTAAAAGAACAGCTGAAAACCTCAGACTCCTCAGGTGAAAAGGAACCACTCCACCTAGATTTATATCATTCTAAATTATCAATAATCCCTCAAATGTTTAAAAGTCCAATTTTTTAAGGAAAAAGCTTCCCCCACAGCTTCTTGTTGAAATATCCCCTAAAGTATATATGAAATTAGAAACATATGAGAGGGGGCCTCCCTGGTGGCGCAGTGGGTCCAGGAAGATCCCACACGCCACAGAGCAACTAAGCCCGTGTGCCAGAACTACTGAGCCTGCGCTCTAGAGCCCGTGAGCCACAACTACTGAGCCCGTGTGCCACAACTACTGAGCCTGTGCTCTAGAGCCCGTGAGCCACAACTACTAAGCCCGTGTGCCATAGCTGCTATAGCCCATGTGCCTAGAGCCCGGGCTCCACGAGGGAGGCCACTGCAATGAGAAGCCCTCGCACCTCAACTAAGAGTGGACCCTGCTCGCCACACCTAGAGAAAGCCCGCGTGCAGCAACGAAGACCCAACACAGCCAAAAATAAATAAATAATAAATAAATAATTTTTTTAAAAAAAGAATCGTATGAGAGGGAAGTTCTAAATAAACTGCTCAGATTAAAAATAATCCTTCTCAGGAATTCCCTGGTTGTCCAGTGGTTAGGACTCCGTGATTTCACTGCTGAGGGCCCGAGTTCAATCCCTGGTCGGGGAACTAAGATCCCACAAGACCCCTGGCACAGCCAAAAACAAACAAACAAACAAAAAAACCCACTTCCCTGGAAAGACAATGCCTCAGTAAGGAACCAAGTTAATCATCACATTCATGAATCATTCGACATGGCCTCTATGAAGCAAAAGTCCCTAGCCTTCAAGAATTTTCACTGTCACAACAGCAATACTTAAATACACGTGTAGCAATCAGAGGACAAGAGATTGTAAGAAACGAGTCTTCAACTGGGTATTTTTGGATCAGTGAATGGAGAGGCTGCTTAAGGCACTCAACACAGAGTGTGGGCAAGAGAAGCCTCTAGAAGTCTGGCATTTGGCTATGTTGTATTAGACAATAGACTCTGACATTTCATAATAGGATTTAACTTGCTAAAAGAAGTTTTCCAGGAACATTTACCCGGCAAGGGTATGTGCAGTTGGAATAAAGGAGACGCTAGAAACAAAAAAAATTAGATTTTCCAGAGGAAATGAATACAGTTCCTCACTCCCAAATGTTGCACCAGCCCACAAGCACACATGCTTAATGAGCACAGTGGCTCCTGTCCTAGCATTCTCAGCAAGCAGATGACTCTCATACACTCATCCTGCCCTGTCTTTGAGCAATGTGGCACTCCTGGTGGGCTCTTTCCTAAATAGTTCTTGACACTATATTTCTAAATCCTGCAATATAGAAGTTCAGAACAATTAACTGTTCCCTTCAACTTGCACAAAACCCATTCCTGTTGGCACTATACATGGATGAATTAAATACACCGCAGAAGAGCCTCTTTGATTTTTTGGGGGGGCGGGGGGAGTTACGTTGGGTCTTCGTTACTGTGCAGGGGCTTTCTCTAGTTGCCTCGAGCGGGGGCTACTCTTCGTTGCGGTGCGCGGGCTTCTCATCGCGGTGGCTTCTCTGGTTGCGGAGCACGGGCTCTAGGCGGGCGGGCTTCAGTAGTTATGGCACACGGGCTCAGTAGTTGTGGCTCGTGGGTTCTAGAGCGCAGGCTCAGTAGTTGTGGCGCACGGGCTTAGTTCCTCCGCGGCATGGGGGATCTTCCCGGACCAGGGCTCGAACCCATTTCCCCTGCATTGGCAGGCGGATTCTTAACCACTGCACCAGCAGGAAAGTCCCAGCCCCTTTGATTTCTTTCCCAAGATGTTCCCTCTTCAGGAAAAGAAATAATTCTACATATTCTACATTTCTCAAACGATGACTAATCAATTCACTTAAATTCAACCCTACCCAACCAGATACGACTTAAGATAGCTGTTTCCAAACTAATTCATTTGGCATCTCAATACATTTCATGGAATCCCTTTCAAGCCTTATCTGTTACTTTCCCTCCAATAAGGAATGCAGCTCTAGAATAAATTAACTATTTGTCACAGAACTGGACAGGTCCTTTGAGGAAGAAACTGAAGCCCAAAGCAGCTAGGTAACTCCCATAGTTACATCCGCTATTTAACAAAGAGCAGGCCTAGGAGGTTTCCACATCCCCAGCCCAGCATACTTTCCATTTCACCTAAATGTCTCACTTTCACATGATAGAGAATCTATTACCATTGTTTATCATTACTACTCTTGAAACCAAAAGAAATCTGTTTCACTATGTCACCCAACTTCTTTTTCTTGATTATAATTCTGATGCAAGTCTGATGAAGTCTGATCAGTTGGTCAATCAACAAATATCAACGGCCCCTCTCCGTGCCCTGTGCCAGGCACCACACTAACAGTGAAGATACAGTGGTGATCAGGACAGACGTGGTCTGCCCTCATGAAGCTTACAGACAGGATAATCTGGAAGGCTTAAAACTAATGAAATTTACTCGGGTTCCCTGATGCATCCAACAATGAACTAGAATGTCATCTTTTTCCAAAGCATCCGAGTGCTTCATAAACAGCACAATCCATTCATAAAGTAATTCAAACTTGCGGAGATATAACTGTTCAGGTCCCCAAACACAAATCACCAATTTGCAGATACAAACAGACATACCTGAATGAGATGGGGGAATAAATTCATTTTTCAACAACTATTTGTCAAGTGTCACCTCCAATACTGATAGGCTGAGAATTTATAATCAATTTATAAAAGACAAGATATACACTAAAAACAGGAGAAAATTTTATAGTAGTCTCTAAACACACCTGTGATGCTGTCATACTTACAATTATGCAACAATTTATAATCTAGCAATACCTTCCATACGCATTTTCTCATTTAATTCCTCTATGACAGTTTCTTTTAAAGATTACCAAACTGATACTCAAGGAAGTTAAGGAACCTGCTGCAGCTCTCAGAACTGATAAATGACAGATCCAAAAGCAAGAGTCTCCCAATTCTAGATCCCTAGATTTTTCTACTGAACCACACTGTCTCAGTATAAGCACCTACCAAATTGTTTTAAACTGATAATGCTAATATCAGTAGAAATAATATTAGTTAACATTAGTTTATTAAACATGTACTCACATGCCAGATACTGTTCCAAGTCTTTCATACGAATTGATGATATTATTTGTAAGAGTACATCAGCAATACTACAGCTCAGTCAAATTAGAGGTTTTTAAAGTGATTAAAATTCTTCACAACGGCATTCAGAATTAATCTAAAGCTGGTTTCGGACAACCAATTTATTGTAAGAAACACACAAGCAAAGGGAGGGGAGGCTGGGGGCAGAAAAGGAATAGCAAACCCCAGGAGGCTCACATGGCCCAAAGGAAGAGGTTTCCCACCAAGATTCCAACACTCGGACCACTTCCACAGAGCATAAGTGACCTCTGAAGAGTTAGCCAAACAGGTCACATGACTCACTGAGCTTCTTTCATGCCTGCATTCAAACTTTGCATAAGCGAGCTTGTTTCCAAACTGCGGATGCGTCCAGCAACCCTGAAACGCCTAAGCGAGGCACAGACACTCTGTGGGTGGGAAGCTAGCCACGCGTGTGGAACGGGTCTCCACGGTACCGCAGCATCTGCCCTGCAGCACGGTACAAAGCTCACATCAATTACCGCATTTGATCCGACCCTATGAAAGCCAGAAACAAGACAGCGACTAAGTCCCTCAACAATGAAGCACAAGGCGATTTAGACCTTCGGAAGGAAAAAAGGAAAGCCCCCAGGAAGAAGCGTAATTTGTCACCCGGTCAAGCCAGCAGCCTCGAGCAAAACTGCAGCTAAAATCCTGCAACTCAGAGGCAGATCAGACAGGGAGAACACAGGAAGCGGAAAAGAAAAAAGCTTTCGTACAGTGTGTTAACTTTTTCATAAAGGCTTGGGCAAAAGAACCCCACTTCCATATGCCTGCTTATTCTCTTTCCACTGGGGTGGCTTGCTTTAAAGGAGAAAAGAAGAAGGTGAAGACTTGGATAGGTGGCCTCAGGCTTGGTCAGGAGGAATCAGCCCTTTACCAGAAAACAAAGGCACCACGGTGATACAGAAGGGGGGAAAAAAAAGAAAAGAAAAAGAAAATTAAGCCTCCAGGAATGACTGAAGCGCCTTCCTGATCAATTACACTGAGATTCCCAATTCATTTTGGTCCGTAAAGTCAGAGACACAACCTAATTTCCTGCTGTCTTTCATTCTTTGGCTAGGTTATTAGGTTCACTTCAAATCTCTCAACCACTGTCAGTTCTCCATTCAACCCAGTACACTCAAAGTACATGATTATATATAGTAGAACCTTTTACAAATAATAATGGTTAACATTAATTACTGCTTATTATGTGCCAGGCCTGCTACTACTTCACAGATGAAGAAACTGAGGCTTAAAGAGGTGCAATGACTTGCCCAAGACAACACAGCTAGCAAATATTTAACTCAGGCTGCCTCACACGACTGCTTGCAATCAGTTAATCAAGAACACACCACCCGGGACCTTCCTGGTTGCGCAGTGGTTAAGAATCCACCTGCCAATGCAGGGGACACGGGTTCAAGCTCTGGTCCGGGAAGATCCCACATGCCGCGGAGCAACTAAGCCCGTGCGCCACAACTACTGAGCCTGTGCTCTAGACCCTGCGAGCCACAACTACTGAGCCCGTGTGCCACAACTACTGAAGCCTGCGCGCTCTAGGGCCCGTGCTCTGCAACAAGAGAAGCCACCACAGTGAGAAGCCTGCGCACTGCAATGAGTAGCCCCTGCTCGCCACAACTAGAGAAAGCCCGCGTGCAGCAACAAAGACCCAATGCAGCCAAAAATAAATTTTTTTTAAAAAAACGAACACACCGCCCTTTTAGCCTGTAACAAAATCCAGTTCCCCCCCTTTTTTTTATAGTAATAGCCTCACCTAAAAAGAACAAAATCCATTTTATTTTTTCTTCTTATAAAGATTGATTTTTTTTAATTGAAGTACAGTTGATGTACAATATATAAGTTACAGGTGTACAATACAGTGATTCACAATTTTTAAAGGTTATACTCCATTTATAGTTATTATAAAATAGTAGCTATATTCCCTATTTTGTACAATACACCCTTGTAGCTTATTTTATTCGTAATAGTTGTACCTCTTTACTCCCTACCCCTATTTTGCCCCTCCCCGCTAAGATCCATTTTAATGAAAACTGCACAGGAACTAGTGCAGTGAGAATGGATCTCAAGTTGATTTGCTGGTATTGGTGCTAGGTTTGCCTTTTTGAAAGGTACTCCTTCTTCTACAGGATCTACCTCCAAATACTCTCCACTGAATGGCAGGAATAATTATGCTTTGGGTACAGTTCACAGGACCAATTTCCTCTAGCCGAGACCCACGGTACAGCCGAGGATCCAACCGCGCACCTCAGCACAGCAGAACCACCACACTCATGCCAGCCAACTGCACTGCGTGCCCACCCCAGACCATTAGGAAAAGCAAGAAAGGAATTCCCAAACCTCAGACAGATCTGAAACGGCAGTACTTCCCCCCAAAGGAAAACAGGCAAGAAAAAGCAATCCACAAGCGTGTTTAAACAAACAGAAACAGGCCTTAAACATACAAAAGTAATATTGTTTCTTTAAGCCACCTACATAATATTTATATTTTCCCATAGCTGGGAAATCACTGACTACAGTCAAGCAACCCCTGAATTCACCTTTGCCGTGCCATTAAACCTGGACCTGCGTAAACCAATAAAACTTCTGCTTTGTTTCTCATCTCAAAGCTCCACTGAAATTAAGACTCCAAATAAACCAAATGAACCTTAATTCCCCTGGAAAGCTCCTTTAACTGTAAAAAATCATGGAATGTTAAACTTCATTTTAGTATTGGTATTTTTTTTCTCCTATGTAATGCACCTAGCTATGTTTTCTATTTTCATAAAACTGTTTTGGTTTTTGTTTCACTGTTTAAGAACTGTATCAGACACACAAATTTCTATGACCTAAATGGCAAAATACCAAAACAAAATATTCCTCAAAACAAGCATCTGTAGGAAATTTTCAGGGTAAATTTGAGTTGTCTAAGAATATGAGGATTAAGGAGGGTTCATAATCTATCTAAAGTCAGAAATAACTCTTCACATCCTTTTAAAAGATTCACTTAATTAAAATATTCTGAAAGAAGGAAAAAATTAAATGAGACCAAACTTGCGGTTAATCAGATTATAACACACTAAGCCACAATTTCAGACACAGGTGAACCTTAAAGCAGACTGTGGGGACAGATTCCATCTAATTGCAATTTCTCAACCACAAACAATAAGCTCACAGGTAAACAGTATAAAAATCCTCTTTTGTAGGTGGGATTTTTACTAGTTTGTCCTAAACTTTTTTTCAGTTCCCATTATATTTACAAGAGAGCTTAGATTCCTCAAAATTCTACCATAGTGGTTGGAAAACTGATGCTAAATTTATTGAAATTCAAAGATGAGCAGGCACTCCCAGTCACCCTTTTTCACGTGGTTAGCAAGAGACACATCATCCAGCTCCCCACCCTCAATATTCCACAGTGTATTCACAGGATGCTGATGCTGTCTTAGCAATGCCTTTCCTGTGGTGTAATTATAGGAGTTCAAAAAGTATTTTGCTCTGAGTTTCAGTGATGTCAGCCTGAAACACATTCTAAAGTATTTCCAAAGGCCAGAACATGCAACCACCCTTTGGTACAAACAAAGTCAAAAATAACCTTTAGTTCAGCTGACCACAAAAAAGGGGAAGCATCTACCCAGCTAAATAGGCATGAGACTCAAAGACCGGTGTTCTCAAGATTTCCACCTACCTGACATATGGTCAAAAGCCATGAACATTGCTCACACCAAGAGGAAGACCCACTCAGAAGTACAAAAAAAATTAAATTCACCGTTGTTTTTTGGTTTTTGGGTTTTTTTGGCCGCACTGCGCAGCATGTGGGATCTTTAGTTCCCCAACCAGTGACTGAACACCCTGCAGTGATGCAGTGGAAGCATGAATCTTAACCACTGGGCTGTCAAGGAAGTCCCTAAATTCACTGTTAATTAAAGGAATGCAGTAACAATGAGGTGTCTTTACGAAGTTTTTCCTCTTTCTTAATGACTACATCCAGTGGAGCTGAGGGTGCAGTGAAACCAGATAAAAATACAGTCTTAAATTGACAACAAATAACTAGAGCCATAAAATGGTTACACCCTCATGCTCAGTAAATTCTATTCTGTACATCTACCCTAAAAGAAAACAATCCAGGACTTCCCTGGTGGTGCAGTGGTTAAGAATCCCCCTGCCAGTGCAGGGGATACGGGTTCAATCCCTGGTCTGGGAAGATCCCACATGCCGTGGAACAACTAAGTCCATGCACCACAACTACTGAGCCTGCGCTCTAGGGCCCACGAGCCACAACTACTGAGACCGTGGGCCGCAACTACTGAAGCCCACGCACCTAGAGCCCGTGCTCCACAAGAGAAGCCACTGCGATGAGAAGCCCGCACACCACTACGAAGAGTAGCCCCCGCTCGCTGCAACTAGAGAAAGCATGCGCGCAGCAATGAAGACCCAACACAGCCAAAAAAAATTAAAAATAAATAAAAATTTTACTAAAAATAGAAAAAAATCCATAAATGGTAAAGGTTTCTTGCTCTTGTTCACTACAGTGTTATTAGCAAAATTAGAAACATCCATGTTTTCCCTTATTTCAGGAATAACAGGCTACTCAGTAAAATACAATGTAGACATCAAAATGATAGCTGAAATCACGCAGCAATATCTCATAATTCTAAGTTTAAATAGCAGGATTCAAATCTATTAGTATAATTTTCCTCAAAAAATTAAAAATAGAATTATCATATGATTCAGCAATGTCACTTCTGGGTATATACCTGAAATAATTGAAACCAGGGTCTCTAAGAGATATCTGTACACTCATGTTCACAACAGCGATATTCACAATAGCCAGAAGGTGGAAGCAGCCCAAATGTCCATCGACTGATTAATGGATAAACAAAATGAGGTACATATATATATAAAATGGAACATGATTCAGACTTGAAGGAAATTCTGACACATGGATGAACCTTAAGGACCTTATGCTAAGTGAAACAAGCCAGTCACAAAAAGACAAATACTGTATGATACCACTGATGAGAGACACAGAGAAACAAAAAGTAGAATGCTGGTTGCCAGGAGCTGGCCAGGAGGAGAAAAGGGGAATTGTAGTTTAATGAGGACAGAGTTTCAGTTTCCAAGATGAAAAAGTTCTGGCAACTGGATACACAGCAATGTAAATGTGCTTAACACTACTGAACACTTAAAAATGGTTTAGATGGCAAATTTTGTTACCTGTACTAAACCACAATTTTTATTTTTATTTTCTTGTCCATGCCACCGCAGCTTGTGGGATCTTAGTTCCCTGACCAGGGATCGAACCTGGGCCCTCCACAGTAAAAGCGCAGAGTCCTGACCACTGGACGGCCAGGGAGTTCCCAAACCATAATTTAAAAAAATGATAGTACAGTATGATTATATACGTGCAAAACAGAAAAATGAAAAAATCTAGAAAACAATTGTACAAAATAATATTTATATATAAATAATATCTGTGATGTGCTTTTTATAGCACTGTTAACAAAATTTAAGGGGTTCCCCTGGTGGCGCAGTGGTTAAGAATCGCCTGCCAATGCAGGGGACACGGGTTCGAGCCCTGGTCCAGGAAGATCCCACATGCTGCGGAGCAACTAAGCCCGTGCGCCACAACTACTGAGCCCGCGCTCTGGAGCCCTCGAGCCACAACTACTAAAGCCCGCGCCTAGAGCCCGTGCTCCGCAACAAGAGAAGCCACCGCAATGAGAAGACCGCACCCCACAACAAAGAGTAGCCCCTGCTCGCCGCAACTAAAGAAAGCCGCGCACAGCAAGGAAGTACCAAAGCAGCCAAAAATTAATTAATTAATTAACAAAAAATAAAATAAAATTTAAGAACATATTGCTCTAGCTATTCATAAAATCTTAAAATCTTTCCAGTACAAATGACATGCATATGAGAAATTACTCATTTTTTCAGCATATACAAAACAAACATGGAGCCAAATTTTGAACTCAGATCTTGCTCTTTACCATGGATAAGAGTTGATCTAACTAAACCGCATGAGAGCAGGTTTCAGTCTGGTTTGTTCACTGAATCCCTAGCACAGTCTAGGCCATTGTGAATATTCAATAAACACTTGGGAAATGAATTTAGGAAACTCCTTTCACAATCCACACACACACACACACACACACTCTCTCTCTCTCTCTCTCTCTCTCTCTCTCTCTCTGCCCAACCTGCATTAATTTCATGAAAACACTTTGCTGCTTACATTCTAAATCTTTTAAATCCAAGATCTTCTAAATCTATTCTTCTGGTCTCCAATTCCCCAACTCATCCTTTTTCCTTCTCTTATTATCTCACTTTGTTTAGTATCTGGCAAAAGAACTGAGTGCTGCAATATATAATTGGTAAATTATCTTAGCTGATGGAATCATGTAGCAGCAGTGAGCAATTAGTCTATAAAATGCAGATTACTCTGGCTGTTTTAATACTCTATGAAAGAATGAGCCCTCTCCTCTGTACACTGAAGGCACAGTTGCAGCTAGAATGCCATTAGGATGGTTTTATCCTATCAGCTCACAAGCGAAAAAAAGGGAAGTCCCCCCACACGAAAAGTTTCACAATCTCAAAATGCTTATATGTGTGACCCAAGCTAGGCTGAGAAGAAACTATACCAAACAGCAAACAGCAAGTTCCTCTTCACAAAGAAAAATCTTCCCAGTGGGCCTGGCTGGTACCACATCCATTCATCTGCAGCCATCTAAAAGACGGAGATTCATACCCCTGGCAAGAGTTAGCGCAAACAGCATTGTCCAACAGAGATATAACGCAAGCCACTAACTTGAAATTTTCCAATAGCCATGGTAAAAAATAAACAGGTAAAAATTAATTTTATTTGACTCAATATATCCCAAGTATTATTTCAACATGTAACCAATATTAAAAAATTATTCTGGTATATTTTATATTCTCTTTCCTTTGTCTTGGAAATCCAGTATGTATTTCAGACTCACAGCCTCTCTCAAATCAGGCGAGCCACATTTCAAGTGCTCAACAGCCATATGTAGCTAATAACTACCCTATGTGGGCAGCGCAGTTTTAGAACGATGGCCACTTCTATTTTGTGACATTTTTACATTTATTTCACATTTTAATCTTTTTTATGGGCTCTGACATCTCTTTCCTAGTGTGTATCTGGGCCCTCTCCATTAAAAATATGTATATAGCAAGTAAACAAAAACCATTTCACCTAGCCACTGAGAGGCAAACCAGAACTAACTATAGGATGATTATGTTTCTGCTGGAACACAATCATCTACAAGTTTAGGACAGATGTCAGCAGAGAAATGTGGCTTGTTTTACAGGGGTACACATCTCAGCCAACGTTTCCATCTAAATAGATGTAATAGCTTTACCAGACTTTGCACAATAGGGGTGGTTCCTGAAAAACTGTAAACAGTTAAAAGGTCCCTTTTACTAAAGGAGCTAGCTCTTTAAAGAAAAATGAGAGATGCTTTAATTTGTGTATTTGATAAGCTTTTTAAAAATTACTAAATGAGGCTAGGGACATTATTTTTTCACTGCTCTGTCCCCAGAGCCAGATTTGGGGGTGGGGGGGGAGATGCAGATCCTCCTTACACGTCACCTTCTCAGAGAAGTCTTCCTGAATCAGCAATCCAAGTACACACCCCTCCCCTCAGCCTTCTACTCTTTCCATTCATAGCAAAAATAAACTGTTTGCAAAACTAAACTCAACTGTTGCATGAATGAATGAATGGTTTTCTTAAAATAAGGGAAAAAACAGAGTTATATCTAAACTAGAAGTAACAGATATACCAATATCATCCTTTTTTAAATGGCTAAGATACTGTGGAGGCTTATGGTCTAGTTGGGAGTGGGGGGGGGGGGGGGGACTGTGTACATTTGTGTATAAAGGAAAACTCACAGTACCAAGTACTGGGACTTCCAACCAAAATGATGAGTAGGCTTCCATTCATTCAATCGCCTACTAACTGCCGGGTATTTATTTTAGACCCTGGGTAAACGTGCTAGTCTCTGTCCTAAACAAAATATAATAACAAATTATAATTTTTGCTATGAAGGGAAAGAGCAGAGGACTTTAAGAGGGAAGGGTGCCTCCTTCGGATTGGTGGTTCAGGAAGACTTCTCTGGGAAGGTGACATGTAAGCTGACAAGGGAAGAGGAACTAAGGGAAGCAATTCCAGGCCCAGGTTCTGTGATGGGGAATAACTTGGATACTGAAGGCAACTGAAGAAGGCTTAATAAGACTAGGGTCCTGGGACTTCCCTGGTGGCACAGTGGTTAAGAATCCACATGCCAATGCAGGGGACACGGGTTTGAGCCCTGGTCCGGAAGGATCCCACATGCCGTGGAGCAACAAATCCCATGTGCCACAACTACTGAAGCCCGTGCGCCTAGAGCCCGTGCTCCTCAACAAGAGAAGCCACTTCAATGAGAAGCCCGTGCACCGCAACGAAGAGTAGCCTCTGCTCGCCACTAGAGAAAGCCCACATGCAGTAAAGAAGACCCAACACAGCCAAAAATAAAATAAAAAAAAAAAAAAAAAAAAAGACTAGGGTCCTAGTTACAGGCTGTTATTTAAAAGTTGCTGCATCAGAGAGCGAACAATAAGCTGAGCCTTGTTATATAACATATATAATATAGGCAATACTTGCTGAGCCAGAATAAAACCTCCTACGAGGCAACATATGTATCAGCTCTTCAATGAGACAAGGATGCAAACGGGCCAAGTTAGCCAAGATGTACCTTTGCAAGCATATATCTTATCATATCTAATGTTGTCTTTCACCATCCCTTCCAAAGAGGGGTCTGGCTAGCTAATGACCCTGGGACAAATGGGAAGCGAAAAACAAGCCTCGAACTGGGGCTTTTATCAAAAGGCAGATATTTATGTGGGAAGCTGGGAGTAAGCAAGAACTGATGTTCCGGGCTAGAAGCTGGTTATCAGGCCACACTAGAAAGCATTCGGTCAGCCTCATTTTTTTGTCCCAGAAGATGAATGTTTACAGTATGACATGCACTGACTGCCAAAGGAAGTCTAAAAAGAATAACCACATTATTGGATATTTTTAGCTTTTCTTTTCGTAAATGTTTTGTGTCACTGCTTTCCAAATTAATTCCAAATCTTGCAAGTTAGCCAGAAGAAGAAATGAGGTAGAGAGAGTGTATTGTTCATGTATGCGGGTATATAAGATTGGTGACTAACTTCCTTTTGCAATTCAGTTAAAGGAATGTGCCTCTGTGAGTCCTGCTCACACAAACACAAAATTCCAATGGATTAATACTGTGCAAGAACAGAATATATCGGACACGGCAACGAAACGTGCACACGACTGTGCACCCGGCAAAACTGACTGCTGGGAATGTTTATATTCAGTAATATAGAGATTCAATGTTAGTATAAAAAGTTTAACCGAAATACCTTTAATGTTATAAACCATGGTTCTTTGCATCCCCACCTCCCGCAGTCTATCACCAAAACTTCCAATGGAAACACTGAATAAAACAGTGCAACTCATTACTGTTGATTCTAGCAATAAGACACAGAACCAGAAAACCACAAAACTATTTAAATTATAATAAGGAAAAAAACCCAGAGGCCTGTTATGAGGCCTGTTATGTGGAGTCTCACAGGCTTGCCTTATTAAACCATTAAACCATTCTTCAGTTTAACGTTTTTAAAAGCGTGGATGGTTCAGAAGACAATTTCAAGTTCTTCAAGACTTCTTGACTATTCTACTTCTAAAGCGAATATAGTATCATGTCTTATTCCTATTATCTACACAAGGCTCAAGCCTTAGCTTACAGTAAAAGCAGAATAAGACATGCTGACAGATTATATTAATAATTTTAGTCCATTTCTTATTTATTTATTTTATTTATTTATGGCTGCGTTGGGTCTTCGTTGCTCTGGGCGGACTTTCTCTAGTTGCAGAGAGCGGGGGCTACTCTCTCATTGCTGTGCGCGGGCTTCTCATTGCGGTGGCTTCTCTAGCTGCAGAGCACGGGCTCTAGGTGCGCAGGCTTCAGTAGTTGTGGCGTGCAGGCTTCAGTAGTTGTGGCACGCAGGCTCAGTAGTTGTGGTTCACAGACTCTAGAGCGCAGGCTCAGTAGTTGTGGCACAAGGGCTTAGCTGCCCCGTGGCATGTGGGATCTTCCTGGACCAGGGCTCGAACCAGTGTCCCCTGCACTGGCAGGCGGATTCTTAACCACTGTGCCACCAGGGAAGTCCAACAATTTTAGTCCATTTCTACTCTTGGAAGCCTGAATGTGTAGAAAAGGAAAATTATGGTAACAGACTGTTGACATTCTTGGTTCTGCATGAAACAAAACGGTGAATTCAAAAGTATGAATTATGAACACTGTAATGAAGATATATGAATGACACCTATCAGGTGTCAAAATTTTAAGAAACTCCTAAATTACAGATGTCCATTTTGCAAAAGGAAAATGGAATATTAAAATTATTTTGGGGACTTCCCTGGCGGTCCAGTGGTTAAGACTCAGCACTTCCACTGCAGGGGGTGCAGGTTCGATCCCTGGTCAGGGAACCAAGATCTCGCATGCCGCATGGTGCGGCCAAAAATAAAAAAACAAACTAACAAAAATTATTTTTATAGCCGAGAAGCAGCAAAAAGGAGACCAGAATTTGAGTCAGGAAAACGAGTTCTGCCTTTCCCCCACCTAAATGGAGGTCTTTGGTGAACCACTTAACAAGGCCTAACCTTTCATTAGGTTAATGCTCAGAGGATTCTTGGAAGAATCATGAGACAGGGTACATTGAAAACCCATAAAGAGCCAACAATTATCAAACCAGGAAAGAATTCATTCATTTCAACTAATATTCACTGATGGAGGCCCTGGGGATACAGCAGTAAGCATGACATTCAAACTACCACCAAAAGGGCACACATGTTCATCCCCTCTATATTTTTCAGACCGGTTTTTAAGCCTTTTCCTTTTTTTTTTTTTTTTTTCTTTCTTAAAGAGGGCACCAATATAAAATAAGAAAGAAAATAACATTTTTGTTATTCTTGGAGAAAGAAAGAAGTTGGGCTATGTTCCTTTGCCTGGCAAGAGAAGAAAGAAATTTCTCAACCTCCTTCCCCCTTTCTCCCCATCCTGCTTTTACCACAAACAATTTGCTTTCCCTGGATATTTTCAAGAGTTCTAGAAACCATATTTTCCTGGCTTTTCCACCAGGTGGTATAGCACCAAAAAACTCACTATTATCAATAATAGATCCTTCTGACAACATTTCTCTTTCCACCTCTCTGAAGAAAAGATAAACTTCACTTCTACACTATATGTCAGAAGTGCCTACCTAATTCTTACAATCACCAGCGTAAAAAATGAAAAAAGGCTTATCTAACCTTCGGTAAAAGAAATATTCTGTATTAAGAGTGCCTTGCTTTAAATTTATGATGTTTTACTTCCTTAACTCACAAATCTTATCAGGAATTTAACAGATTCACTCTTTAAATAAACCCAAATGCCCACAAAAATTCAATTAGAACACCTTCTGTAACTGGCAAATAAGTCCTCTAACTCAGCACCCTGTATGTGTTATGTTAGAAGGGGAAATACACAGGCAATAAAGTTTCAGAATATACTTTGAAGCTCTTTAAGCAAAGGTCTAGGTCTTACTGTCCTGATTTTCAGCACAATCTTCGAAATACATATTGATGTCAGACCAATTCTAAACGCTAAATAAGTAACATTAAATGAGTATAATATATAGATACTAGATGAATATTACATAAGTTAATGAGTATAACATAGAAACACTGTGTGTGTATAAACCCAGAAAAAAATATTTTTACTTTTAAAGTACTAAAGCATTTTCATACAAGTTCAACATGGATACTTTGGTCCTTGTCAAGGAGCATCTCACACCTGGAGAATTCAAGACCAGCTAGTTTTTTGGAGATACTAGTCACCTCCAGAATAGACTTCAAACTACCACAACCATCTCTGACAATCTCTATTCCAAGTGTCAAATGGTGACAGCAAGAAAGTAGAGAAAGGAAAGAAAGGGGAAGTCAAGAAAGAAAGAGAAAAGCAAAGTGAAAAAAGCACAAGGAAATGCAATCCTTCTACGAATGACTGGAGGGTGGGTATTTCTGACTTCGAAACCTCACAGCAAATTCATGTCCTTAAAATACACTCCACTAAAAATAAGATTTCACTTGCTATGGGCTGAATGTTTTGCCCCACCCCTGCCCAGTTCACATGATGATGCCCTAATGTGACAGGATTTGGGATGCAGGGCCTTTGGGAGGTAACCAGGTCTTGAGGGTGCCCCCCACACAATGGGGTGAGTGTCCTCTTAAGCGGGAAAGAGGCAGCCCTTTCTCCGGGTGAGGACACTGCCAGAAGTCGGCTGTCTGCAAGCCAGGAAGGGGCCCTCATCAGAACTCGACATGTTGGCACCCAGATCTCAGACTTCTAGCCTCTAGAACTGTCAGAAACACATACTTGTTGAAGTCACCTAGCTTGCGGCATTCGTTACAGCAGCCTCAGGTTAAAGTGACTGGTAAATAGTATGGCCTTAAGGTTTAGAAACAATAAAGAACGGAGACCTACTGAACCAGAACTTCACTTGGGCTACCTGCTACTGAATAAGGGTACCCGACTTCACTCTTGCCCTTCCCTCTCCCCTCTCCCCCCTACTTCTGGTTTGGAAGTTGAGAGGTTCAAAAAACTTCCGAATCGTAACAAGAAATTTGACCTCATAAAGTGGTTAAATAAACTTAAAAAGTCTGGCAAGGAAACCCTGACACATTACTCCGTCCTCACCCCTCCCAGAAGGCATCACCCGGCCTGAACGATTTTCCTTGCTTCTAGTCTCCAGAACTAATAAGTCTGATGGCGATGTCTGGAGCGCGCCTACTGTTTTTTAAGAGCAACCAATTTGTGCCGGTCCAGCCTTCTCTCATCTGATAACGAGCACGTCTGGGTTGGCAGGGCTTCCTTGGTGTGGCTCCCAGGGCCAGGAGGCCGCGGGGTTCAAGCGCCCGACTTCGAAGTCTGCCCAAGTGTCCTGTTTCGGGGTAACCTCCCTGAAAGACACTGTCACGGTCGGTGAAACCGGCCCAAGTACTCTTCCCATCTTCTCCCAAATCATGCTTCCCACGGCACGCTTCCTCCAAAAAAGGAAGAAACCGGCCGAAGGCTCAGCTCTCGCCGGCCGATCCTACCTAGCACCGGAACTTGTTTGCAAAACATTCGAGGCACCTATACAATTGACTTTACTGGAAACGCACAACCTTGACTCCCGCTACCAAGATTTAATGAACGCCGCTCTGGTCAGGCCAGGCGTTCCTCTCAGCGCTCCCCCACCGATCCCGCCACGAGAGGCGCCTGGACCGGGAAGGTAGGGGAGGCCAGGTCCCCACGTCCACTCCTGGCTGTTACACGGCCCCCAAGCCACTCCAGGGGCCACAGGCCAGGGAACGGACTAATAGTGGGGGCCGGCGTGAGGCCCGCGAGGGGGCGAAGGACGTCCCCAGGCGCAGGGGAAAAGCGGGGAGTGGCCGGCGGGCACCTCCTGGCTCTCAGAACTGCCCCCCAGCCGCCGGCCGCCGGAGGCAGAGCAACAGAGGCCATCTGGCGCGGCAGGCGGGAGCGGGACCTCCGCCTCCCCGCCCTCCCTCCGGCTTCCCTCCCCAGGGCGCCCCGCGCACGCCCGCACGCACAAGCTCAAGGCACTACCCCGGCATCCGGAAAGACAGAAACCCCTTCTCGGAGGCCTCCTCCTCCTCCTCCTTCCTCACGAGCATCCCCCGCGCGCCCCGCGGAGACCCGTAGACTTGGGGGTCCCGCCGCGCCGGGACTCCCCAGGAGCGACCGAGCGCCGGCTACAGCGCCTACCGGGCACGCCACTCACTTGCTGGCCGGCGCGGGGCTTGCCCTGGGGCGCTCTCCTGAAGAAGGAGGTCCTGGCGGTGAAGAAGAAGTCCTCGGCGTCCTCCTCCAGGCTGCTGTAGCCGCTGCTCATGCTGCTGGTCCCGTCGCGCGCGGGCCGCCTCCCCGGGGAGCTGGCGGCCAGGCAGGGGGTGCCGCGCCCGCCCGCCCCGCGAGGTTCCCGGCGCGCGGCCCCGAGCCGCCGGCGGGCCGTCCTGCTGCAGCTGCGCCCGCCGCTCAATTCGGCCGTCCGGGCCCCTCCTGCCGCCTCCCGGCTTCCCGGCCCGATTCTGGGCGCGGCTGGGGCCCTGAAGCTCCCTGCGACCCCGCCCCTGGGGCCCCGCCCCGAAAGGCCCGGGACGCTCCCCGCGCGGCCGCAGGTGGGGGCGGCGCAGCCGGCTTGTTCCAGGCGTGCTGCTTTTCCCTAGCAGTATATAGGGAACCCCGGGAGCCCCGCCACGATGGCTGCGTCTGTGCTCCCGGTCGCTTCCCCAGCCTCCCGGATCCTGCCAATTCCTCTGAGATCAGTCCACCCGCCCCACGCCCGGCTAGCTCGGGTTTGGGGGAGGGCCCAAGCAGAGCAGGGAAATTTCTCCGCTGTCCCCGCACTGCTCGCCCCCTCCCGGGGTCCAGCTGGTGGCAGTGGAGATTGCCCGGCCGAGGGACAACCCCCCACCCCCGCAAGACCCTCAGGCGTCCTGCAGCCGTTTCGCCCCGTCCTGAACTCCGGCAACTCGGCCCTCCAGGAGGGTTAAAAGTTAGCTGAGACGAATGGGGAGGTAACGACTGGGTTGAGTTTATTCAAATGAAAACATCCTTTCCGGAAATTCAGTTGAGCTTCGGTCTTTCCCTCTCGCCTTTCTTTCTAGTGAGGGCTCATTCCCAGATAAGGACCGCCAAGGTCATTATGATCTTTGAGGCCACTTGGTGCGAAGGGGGGGTGAAGTAGTTCTGCAGTTCGAGTACTTATTAATTAAACGTGCTTTTTAAATGTCCCCTTCCACAATCCGCTTTAAACCTACAAGGCATGATTTCAGCGTTGGGGTGAAGGGTTCAGGGAACTCCATTCACCCTCCTCAAAAAAAAAAAAAAAAAAAATCCCTATTTTCTGAATCCTGTCAGCTAATCCTCTTTTAAAATGCAAATTTTTCCTCCAAGCCACCTGTGGATGTTAGTCATTTACACCTTGGTGTTATTGAATTGATTTAAATCATACTAATTTCCTTGCAGAGATACTGACCGAAAGGCTGTTTTGAAGTTTCAGCCCTGCTATATAGTAAGCCGGCTTTAGGAGAGGTTTCTTAGGAGGGGAAGAGACGGGTTAGAAAACAAATTTTTCAGCCATTATAGCTAAACTTTCTTGCATTATCTCCTTTAGTCCTCAAAACAACTCTATAAGGTAGTTAGGACTATTTTATGCTCATTTTACACCTAGAGCAGCTGAGGCTTAAAGAAAGGAAGGGAGCTGTAAGGTGGCAGGGCTGGGATCATTCTGATCTGAAGAGCTTCAGATACCCTTCTAGGTCCTCTGCTTGGTCCGTGTCAGCCATGGTCGCTTGTGGACTAGCTGGGAGGGAGAGCTGGCCCAGAGATGACAAGAAGGAGAGAATTGGCTCTTGAGTCATCCTATTTCAGGCAGAAAGAAGGCTTGCATACCTGCTCTATCTTCCTTCAGGCTTACTCACATCCAGTTTGCAAAGTTGTCTATTAACCCAAGGGATTCACAGCAACCCCAGGAGGCAGGCCTTGGAGTTACAGCCCATTTTAAAGATCCTGCAACATTAACGCCTTCCCAGCCACACAGCTACTGAATAATTAGAAACCAGGAATTCTAATTCTATATTGTTTCGCCCAGTCTAAGCTGATCCCTATGTATGCCATACACATAACCTAATGTAAGGGAATGAGATGATATACTTACTTTATAATAGATTTTTGTCACTTGGTTTCCATTATTTCATTAACATAATCCTCATTAAATACTCCAATTTAAGAGTCATGTATATGTTAAAGAATTTAAATAACTTGTTTTATTGTGAGTGGAAAGAAGGAAATAACCCCACACAGAACAAATTATTTTACGCAGTTTCTGAATGCTGTGAAGAAACATATTAAAAGAAGAAATACATTAAAGTGCTTTGTGATCCACCATACCATAAATAGGATTTTTTCCTGGTATTGTTTTTAAGTTCCAAAGGACAGAATTAATTTTTATACCTGTCAGCACACCATTAGAATCAGGTGTAACAAAAAGGCATAATTGAATAATTAAGTAGAAGCACTGCTTTTAAACAACAAAAAGCAATAAATAAAGGAAGGAAGAATTGGCATTCTGTTTCCTAAATCAGCATAGTAATCATATATCTATATTTTTCTGATAGTATTTTTTTTTAAACACTTGGGCAAACTTTAGTACCTTTTTTTTTTTTTCGGCCACACCACGTGTCTTGTGGGGTCTTAGTTCCCTGACCAGGGATTGAATCTGGTCCCTAGGCAGTGAGAGCGTGGAGTCCTAACCACTGGACGGCCAAGCAGTTCCCCTGGTAGTATTCTTGATAAAAAAATATTATGAATTTAAAATTTGGTTCATGAAATTAGTATTTGTCTGTAAAATTTGTCTGTAAAAATTCAAAATGTCACATTAAGCATTTTTAACGTTTAAAATTCAGGGAAGGGGATGGAATAACTAAAATGTGTGCAACCAAGTTCAGGTGAATGGACTTACTGTCAAATACACAGGAGAATTTGTAAGAATTTGTAAGAAGAGGCTTTAGTAACAGTTTTAACCCTTTTTGCTCACCAAATAAACCACCCAGGAGAAAAATAATCCTATAAATGTGATTATAAATCACGAAGTTTAAATCAGATTCCTTAAGTACTATATATCCACAAATAGTAGAAACTCAAATATCAATATAATAAATGTAGAAAAAAAATTTAGACACAGCTCACCCTTTGACTAAATATATTTAGAGGTAAAATTTTTCTTTTGTCAACTTGTCCTAATAAAACACAAGATCACAGAGGAAAAGACTTCTAGGTTTGACTATGTAAAATTTTTAATATTTTAACACACATAATGACAAAAGACAGGGAAAAACTGGGGGAAATATTTTGTGCATAACTGTATCCTTAAAATACAAAGAGCTCATATAAATCAATTAGAATTTCGACACCTAATGAAAAAATAAGCAAGGGACATGACAATCAGTTTATAAAAGGAAAAATAGGGACTTCCCTGGTGGTGCAGTGGTTGAGACTCTGTGCTCCCAATGCAGGGGGACCGGGTTTGATCCCTGGTGGGGGAATTAGATCCCACATGCATGCCACAACTAAGAGTTTGCATGCCACAGCTAAGGGGCCTGCCTGCTGCAACTAAGACCCAGTGCAACCAAATAAATAAATATTTTTTAAAGTAAATAAAAACTATTAAAAAAAGGAGAAATAGAAATACCTTATCAGTCACTTATAAATTAAAACATTCATTCAGTCAACAAATATTTATTGAGCACATGCTATCTGCCAAACACTAATTTCAGCACAGGATATATCACTGGACAAAAGAGACAAAAATCTTTGTTTTAGGAGAGCATGTATTTTAGTGAAGGTTAGAGGGAGCTAGGCAAAATGAATAAGGAAAGTATATGTTAGAAGGTAATAAGTACTCTCACATAAAAATTATGGAAGAAAGATGAAGAATGTTTTAAATAGACTGGTTATTGACACTCTCGCCAAAAAGGTCACTTTTCAGCAAAGATGTAGGAGGTAAGGGAGCTAGCCATGCAGATATCCTTGGGGAAAATATTTCAGGCAGAGAACAGTGAGTGCAAAGGCCCTGAGGCAGGAGTGCATTGGCATGTTTGAATAAGAGCAGAGAAGTCAGTGTGTCTGACGTGGGTGAGTGGAAGAGTTATAGGAATTGCGATACAAAAGGTTACAGGGACAGAAAGGTTACTGTTCCTATAGTACCTTGAAAACAATTATAGGGACTTTGATTTTGCTTTTCACTCTGAGATGAGAAACCACTGGAGGTTTTGAGCAGAGGAATGACATGATTTGACTTACCTTTTTAAAGGAATCCTTTGGTTGCTGGGCAGAAAATAAACTGTTAAGGCTTATGAAAACTCAAGCAAATGAAAACAACAAGGTACATTTTTCACTCATGAGATTAGCAAGTATTTTTTAAAACAGGTCATGAAACAGCATGTACGCTATGACTACATTTGTGTAACCATAATTGTAGGTAATATTCTTAAGTTATGCTAAAAACTGAGGTAATTTATCCGGGAGATTTATAATAAAGGTCACATTGACAGACAACTGTTGCTTTGATACCTTTGTCCTATGGAAGAAGCGTGGCCTCAGAGGTTAGGCAGACCTGAATTTGAATAACACTGTCACTTACTCTTGTGTGATCTTTAATAATTTAATTAGCTTCTCTGCCTCAGGTTCATCATGAGTAAAATGGAAATAACAATGTCCCTGTTTTAGCTCCTTTAGTTTACTTTAAGGATTAAACAAGAGAATCCATGTAAAGCCCTTGGCACAAAAATAAGGCCAAGCAAATATTAGTCTTTCTTGCCCTAAATATTAGACCTTGTTACATACTCAATATCCACTACTCACTTCCTTGTTAACCAAACAAGGACTTTAGTTCAGGAATCCTCCCCTCCCAGGGAAGGTGATCCAATCCCAGCTTGGGAGGAAAGCCTGATTTTCAGTCAGTTGTGGTGTCCCATGGCCCTTGCCAGGGATCCCTTTATGTGTGAGCAGGTCTCCTACAGACCTGGCCATTGAGACTTTGAGACCTGAGGGAACGTCAGCTGGGTGGCTTTTGGGAAAATTTTCCTCACCTTGAAAAGAGACTCACCAAATAAGGCTCTCTTCCACTGGATCTTGTCATCCCTAAATGTGGTTCCCGAGAATTCTGTAGCCATTTTGTAGACAAAACTGAGAGGCTAAAGATGGCAAAGCAGAATGATGCAAAGAACTGGCATGGGTCTTTGAATTTACCAACTTTGAAGATGCCCCAATTAGGACTCCTTGTTATGTGAGATAATATATTTTTTAAAACTGTTTAAGCCAGTTGAGTCAGCCCATATTATTATCTTGAGATAGTCCCATCATATCATTTTTTTTTTTTTCCTGCTGGAAAGTCCCTCTCATCATGTTTCTGCCAAGTTCTGTTCTCTTTGACATTGGATAGAATCAATAGAGACACAGAGAGAATCAGAAGTAAGATTTTCAAAATGATAAATTGTTCCCCTGAAAATAATTTAGAAAGGTCATTCTCTCACACTGAAACAAGCAGAACCCATCCAAAGGGATTGGTCTTTAAAATGGTTTTATGGACTTCCCTGGTGGTCCAGTGGTTAAGACTCCGTGCTCCCAGTGCAGGGACACGGTTTCAATCCCTGGTTGGGGAACTAAGATCCTGCATGCTGCATGGCGTGGCCTAAAATAATAATAATAATAAAATTTTAAAAAATAAAATGGCTTTAAAAAAGGAAACGAGACATGCTAAAATTTCTCTCAAAAATTCTATGATGCTCAGACTTAAAGATGATGGCAGTTCATCACTTCAGGGCTGATACTTAGAGGATATGCACCAGGGTAGCTACACTAGTACAATCAGTAACTCTTCCGTCTCAACACAAACAGGGACTGTGTCATCAACTATCACTCTTATTACATCCATTTTGTTCATGACAACAGAAATAAACAATATAATAACTGGAAGGCTGTGTGTTTGGTGGTTAACTATATGGGCTTGGAAATCAGACTGCCTATGTTGAAATGCAGGCCAAGATGGTGTAACCAACAGCATATTGTCTAACTTGGTTACCTTCCATTCCATATCTGGAAAATGGGGGATAATAGTACTTATCTTGAAGAGTTCTTACAGGGAATAAATAAAATGAGGCTCATAATACACTGTGCCTGGCACATAAAAACAACTCAATTAACGTTAGCTAATATGATTACAGGTAAGGATAATAGTTCCATGTTTGGACACATCCCCAGTACACAAGAAAATGATACACTACCTATGAACCTGGAGGTTACCCAGGTGTATAGGACAAGATGAAGGAAAAAACAAATGGTCTTTCCCATCGCTAGATTTGCCAATCCAACCTAACTAGGACCTACTAGAATGAGCCAAAATATTTTACACAAAGGATACTACCTGGCTTGATTATTCCCAAATTAACCCCATAGTTTGGTGTCTGTGTCCAAGTAGATTTCATCTTGGCCTTCTGCATTTCCTCATTACTCTGATAAGAACTGGCCAAGGGAAAGCACATAGCTGATGAAAAAGTCCTTTATCATTATGATACTTTATCATGTTACCTTCTTTCTCAGACCCTCAAAGCCCTTGACATTAACACGAACTCTCAAGTGATAATTACTTGTCTCCATTAAAAGATAAACAAAAGACAGATGAGAAGGCTTCCCTTCAGAAGAAGATCGGGGAGCAATCTCTAACTGTAGCTGTGGCATTTTATTTCTTTAAAAAGGAAAAGAGCAAAGCAAATATGTTAAAATGTTAATAAATATTTTATATAGGTATTGAAAAGAGATTTTTTATGGTATTTTCTGTATTTTTTGTATGCCTGGAATATTTCTTAATTTTAAAATCAAAAGGAAACTAAAAGATAGTAACTGCAACTTTTTAAACAATTACATTTTAACACTACAAGGAACTTCATCCATGGATTATAGAATGAGAGGAGGGGGTCTCAGACCTGAAACATCTGAAGACTCTCACTATTTTGTGAAAAATATTTTATTTGAAAAAGACAATAACTACTAGAATAGTTTCAATAAGGCCCAGATGGATAAAAATCTAATATGATCTTGGTTTAGGCACTCTGGGGGTTTGCGATGGTGGTAAGAGAAAATTATGAAGACAGGAGAAAAAACATTTAGCACTTCAATGCCTAAGCGTTTCTTTTCTCATGCAAATCTCAACAGAAAACAAGCAAAAATACCCCAGAGTAAAAATCAGTTTAAGACTGAAAAACCAAATATAGCAAAAATAAAATTTTGTTTGCTATAGCTTCATAAACTGTAAAAACCCAACACCACACAAAACCACCACGGGGGTCTAAGATGTTCATTGGTATTTTCCACTTACCATTAACTACATATGGGTCAGTTGAGAATTTTTATAAGCCAAGCTAAAAAGATGGACCTATACATGGTGAATGAAGATTCTAGAATGAAAACTCTAGTTGCCCTCAAATGAGCAAAAAAAACCCCAAACCCAAAACGAAACATTAAAAACATCATTTTGAATCATTTTGGCAAAGATACAGGACTTCCAAAGGGCGTTTGAAACTAAAACTTAATTAGGTGAGTTGTTCCTCAAATAGTTGGGAATTTTACTGAGTAAACATACTTTGTTTGCCTTCATTAAAGTACTAGTTTAGTCACATTCAGTGAAAGAAATCCTATAGGAAAAAAACTGAAGCGACTGGTATCTTGTTTTTTAATTCCTAAGATATTATTACCATAGAGGATCACTCAGACAAGGCAAAAATAAATATAGATAAACAACAAGGACCTATGTATAGCACAGGAAACTATATGCAATATCTTATAATAATCTACAATGGAAAAGAATCTGAAAAATTATATATGTATATCAATCACTTTTCTGTACACCTGAAACTAAACATTGTAAATCAACTGTACTTCAATTAAAAATAAATAAATAAAATTCACTGAACATTTATTCAACTTTTACTATGTGCCAGGCACTATTCTGAGTGCTTGGTCTGTATTAACTCATTTAATCCCCCAAAGCCCCATCGTTATACCCTGATGAAGAAGAAGCATGGAGTAACTCTAAGAGCTACCCTGGATGAAACAGTCTTAGCTCCTACGTTTGCCCTCCTTACCACTGTACTACATTGCCTTTGGGACTTGACCAATCTAGTCAGACTGCCTCAGAGAAAAACCAGGTTTCTGCCAGCCAGAATGATTTGCAGTGAATTGATTTGAAATGCATTATAATAGAGTGTACTTGTGTGAAAAATATTTGCTATCTGAAGTTTTTAAATGAGAGAAATGATTATTCGTATTCAATTGGCTGGGACTTTGAAGTTTCCAATATTTATTTTGACCAGTCTTTCCAACTAATTTAAGTCCCCACCCTACCCCGACACTTCTGCCAAGGGCTTTTAGCTCCAGATCTTTTATTTTGAATACAGGTAGGGAGAACCTGCACTCATTCGGCCATGGAATAGTCACCATTATTACGGCCCATTCACACGGGCATCGTCTCTTGCAGGGGCCTCTAAAAGCAGAGCTGTGACCAGGAGATTTTAAAAAAAGGAGTCACTATCTATTGCTGAGCCTACTTGTCAAGGGATGTTCTCTCCACAGACATGTTCATTTTATAACCTGTGAAGAATAAAAGGACATTTTCTGCAATTTTTGCTTAAAATTTAACTAATCTCAAGGGGCTGGGAGGTGGAGGGAAGAATGGAGAATTGGGAGAGCTCTGTGGTGAAGGGGTTCAGAACAAGCTTCCCCAAAATGTGCCACTTTGGCATGTGGATTATTTTGAGCTAAAGGCAGTCAAAACCCTGCGGGCTCAAGAGAAACGTCTGCCTCTGCCTTAACTAGCTAGGAGAATTTAAATTGGGGGTCCTTCCCAGAATGATAATTATTACCAGAGAGAAATTTATCTGCTTGACCTATCTGCAAGGCAGGGCAAACATCTGATTACCAAACATCTGCTCTCCTTCTTGTCCTGTGAACTGCCCTCCTCTCCTGTGAAGACCCAGGCCCCTTTCCCATTCCTTAGCACAGGATGGCATATACACCTCATTTTAGCCTTCTATCTTCGAACTTCCCATACATATGAAATTAAATTTGCTTTTCTCCTGTTAATCTGTCTGATGTCAATCTGATTATTAGACCAGCCAAAAGAACCTTTGAAGGGTAGAGGAAAATTCTCCTCAACACTAGTTGACTGTGGAACATTTATCACAAACACAAGGCAGAGATCTGATGACTGTTTTTCAGTAAATAGTACCTATACCCAGAGCCCAAAATGTCTGACTTTGAAATCTGTGTCTTAAGACAACTGCTTTAGCTAAATATTAATGCTTTTTTTTTTTTTCGTCCAGGAAAGATTAATGGTGGCTTCAGAATTTCTATGGAGGAGGCCTTAGGGGCAGCATAAACTGGGTTACATAAATTGTCCACATAAAAGAAGAGAAGAGGGCTTCCCTGGTGGTGCGGTGGTTAAGAATCCGCCTGCCAATGCAGGGGTCACGGGTTCAAGCCCTGGTGGGGGAAGATCCCACATGCCACGGAGCAACTAAGCCCATAAGCCACAACTACTGAGCCTGCGCTCTAGAGCCCGTGAGCCACAACTACTGAAGCCCATGCTCTGCAACAAGAGAGGCCAATGCAATGAAAAGCCCACGCACCGCAACAAAGAGTAGCCCCTGCTCCCCGCAACCAGAGAAAGCCCATGCAGCAATGAAGACCCAACCCAGCCAAAAAAATAAAATAAATTAAATGAATTTTTAAAAAAAAGTTACATTAAAAAAAAAAAAAGGAGACAAATTGCTGATGGGGCTAGATTTCTGGAGGAGAATTAAAGCTCTCCCCTGCTCTCCTCTGGTGCTCTGTAACCTCCATTCTTTTGTTACATTAAGTACCATTTCAGACCTCACTATGTGCACAGCACCAGAGAAACCAGGTAGAGTATAAAAGAAGTGTAAGGTAGGTTCCCTGCCCTCCGAAAGTTCATACTTCAGTTGGTGAGAAAAACATACCCAAGGGAACCATTACATAATGGTGACAGACGGACTGTGCCAAGGCCATCTACGAAGATGTGTCAAAATATAACCCAAAGATCAGAAAATGTGAAGAGATTTGGTGAGACATAAAGCAGAGAGACAAGTGGAGAAGAGAGTAGGAAGTTCAGGGACGAGAGGAAAGGTCACCAGCAAAAACCTAAGCACAGCCTATTAAATGGCTGATTCAAACACTTGAAGATGAGAAGAAAAGTTGACAAGAGAGATGAGGGGCCATGGTGTAGAAATATAAGCCAAGGGGCCTCCCTGGTGGCGCAGTGGTTGAGAATCTGCCTGCCAATGCAGGGGACACAGGTTCGAGCCCTGGTCTGGGAAGATCCCACATGCCGCGGAGCAATTGGGCCCATGAGCCACAACTACCGAGCCTGCATGTCTGGAGCTTGTGCTCTGCGACAAGACAGGCTGCGAGAGTGAGAGGCCCACGCACCGCGATGAAGAGTGGCCCCCGCTTGCCGCAACTAGAGAAAGCCTTCGCACAGAAACGAAGACCCAAAACAGCCAAAAATAAATAAAATAAATAAATTAATTAAAAAAAAAAAAAGAAAGAAATATAAGCCAAGGAGTTAAGACTTTATCTGCCAGGCATTTGGGAACTACCAGCCCGGGTTTGACATGAAGGAGGGTGTTGGGAGGCAGGGTCGGGGGCTTGTGTTGTAACACCAACCAGAGAAGAACAAACAAGCTTGACCATCTCTTGTGAAACTTCCTGTGGTTTTCTGAGGGACTCTCACAGTGCATAGAGGATGAGTGCTGGTTTTGCATTGTGAGACATGACTGCAAATCCTTGAACTTTGTATCACTGACTGCTGCTGTCAAAAACAACCTAGCAAAATTCAATCTCCCGCTAAACTCAAAAAATGCAAGTGATAATGCAGTTCAATGAGTTTTGACAATTGTATACAACTGTGTAACCCACCATGACCATAATCAAGATTTAGGACAGTTCCCATCACGTATCTTTGACTCTGCCTATTGTATTCTATTTTACCATGATTTTGTCCTTTTTTTTAAAAACCTACTACAACCATGATTTAATGTCAACGGTTTCTTTCAACAAATATCTCATGTTTCTCTTCTGGATTTTAAATGACCATTATACAGCCTGAATGTACATTTTACCTGGGGAGGTCACAGGGGGAGGAAGAAAATTTTTCCTTTATCCTCTTAGGTCAGGTTCTAGGGCCCTACAAATTAAACTGACAAAAGACACATTTAGAGAAAAGGATTTGTTACATAGGCATGAGGGAGCTTCCCAGAAAACGATGGAAAGCCCAAAGGGGCAGATAGACCCAGGGTTTAAATATCTTTCTATCAGTGTGAAGGGGGTTTTGGACTACGGCAAAGGAGGAGGGGTGGTTGTAGGAAGGGCACCAGGTAAATAAGGGTTGTTTAGTAGGATTAGTTAAGCAGACTTAAGTCCTCTCATATGATAAGAGTCTCTGGCCATTCTCTGCCTACAGGAGAGGAAGACACCTTTACAAATGGAAATCTCCTTTATAAAAATGGAAATTTCCTTTACAAAAGGGAAATTTATACTCTGGTTTTAGAGCTTTTCTGGAGTTGGCTGTTTCTCAGTTGCTTTCCACTCAAAAGGATCTTTAGTATTTTGGGGTGTTGTGTCCTGACGCCCCTCAGTAGCACATTGGAAATAGCAAAACTACCAAAAGTCCTTTAAAGGCTGCCATATTCCTTTTTGCACCTTCAACCTACTATTGGGGGAACCACTGACCGAAACCGTCCACCCCGGCCAGGCCCGATAGTAACCACTTGCATGAGTTATCTTAAACAGGAGGTCCTGGTAAGGAATGCAGAACTAACAAGCTACCACCAACCGGAAGAATTCTGGAAAGGTCAAAAGAAGAGAGGAGACTCCAGTCCATATGTCCTACCAACCTCGCAGAATCCTTCTTGCTGAAATCCATCTTGGCTGAGCAATGCGTGCGCCACCAGGAAGGACCCTGAGTCAGAGTCACTGGCCAGAGACAAGCCGGAAACTAACCCCATCACCATAAAGCCGGAGACTGGGAGCCACGTGACAGAGCAGTCCTGCTGGGTTCCCTTACCCTTTTGCTCTCCACCCTGGCGCCCCTTCCCAATAAAGTCTCTTGCTTTGTCAGCACATGTGTCTCCTCGGACAATTCATTTCCCACTCTCAGGCCCTGGAAGGGGTCCCCCTTTCCTGCAACACCACTGCTTGTACCACAACCAACCCCTCAAATAAAAAAGAGCAACCCTATTCAGCTTTGCTTTAACAGCTTTAACAGAAAAAAAAAAAAAAAGCACTTTATTAGTTATATGTGTCCTTACCAGGTAGAATGTACATTCAGGCTATGTAATGTTTGTTTAAAACCCAGAAAAGAATAATGAGATATTTGTTGAAAGAAACTGTTTACATTAAGTTATGGTTGTAGCAGCTAAAAAAAAAGTACAAAATCATGGCAAAATAGAATACAATGGGTAGAGTCAAAGATAAATGACAGGAACTATTCTAAATCTTGATTGTGGTCATGGTGGGTTACACAATTGTATACATTTGTCAAAACTCTTCGAATGGTGCTCTAAAAAGGGTGAGTTGGGCTGTATATAAATTATGCCCTAATTTTTTAAATAAGGGGAAAGGTAATTAACAAACCAGGCAAAAATAATGTAAATTTTGTAACAAACAGCATAATCCAAAAAATGTTCCTAAACATCAAGAAGAGCAGTAACCCAACAGAAAAATAGGCAAAAGATAAGTTCAGATAGTTCACAGAAAAACAAAGGAAAATAGCCCTTAAACCTACAAAAAAAAATGTGCAACCTCACAATAAAAATGCAAAATGGGGGTGGGGGAAGGGGAATGGGCTGAAGGCAATCAAACGGTACAAGTTTCCAGTTATGAGACAAGTACTAGGGATATAATGTAGACGATAAATAAAATTAACACTGCTGTATGTTATATGTGACAGTTAAGAGCATAAATCCTAAGAGTTCTCATCACAAGGAAAAACATTTTTTTCTATTTCTTTAATTTTGTATCTATGTGAGATGGTGGATGTTCACTAAACTTACTGTGGTAATAATTTCATGATACGTGTAAGTCAAATCATTATGCTGTAGACCTTAAACATATACAATGCGGTGTGTCAATCATATCTTAATAAAACTGGAAAGGGAAAAAAAGCAAACTAAAACTACTGCAAGATACAACATCTTTTCTATCAAATGGGCAAAAATCCAAAAAAGTTAGACAACTTTGTTACCGAGGTTGCAGGGAAACAGGCATTCTCACATGATTGTTTTCTTGTTTTGGTTTGGTTTTTTGGTTTTTTAGGTATATAAAAAGAGATTTATTATGAAGAATTGGCTCACAAGGTTACGGAGGTTGAGAAGTCCCATGATCTGGTCTGCCAGCCAGAGGCTTAGGAAAGCCAGTGGTATAGTCCCTGTCCAAGCTTGATGGTCTCTGAACCAGGATAGCCAATAATGTATGTAAGTCCCAGTCTGAATCGGATGGCTCAAGAACCAGGAGTGCCGATGTTTGAAGGCAGGAGAAGATAAACATCCCCACTCAAGCCGAGAGAGCTAATTGACCCTTCTGCCCTATTTGTGCCCTCAACGGATTAGATAATGTCTACCCACACTGGTGAGGGGGTCTTCTTTACTCAGTGTACTAACTCAAATACTAATCTGCTCCAGAAACCCTCACAGAGGGCTTCCCTGGTGGCGCAGTGGTTAAGAATCCGCCTGCCAATGCAGGGGAAACGGGTTCGAGCCCTGGTCCAGGAAGATCCCACATGCTGTGGAGCAACTAAGCCCGTGAGCCACAACTACTGAGCATGCGCTCTAGAACCCGCGAGCCACAACTACTGAAGCCCGAGTGCCTAGAGCCCAAGCTCCGCAACAAGAGAAGCCACCGCAGTAAGAAGCCCGCGTACCTCAACGAAGAGTAGCCCCTGCTCGCCGCAACTAGAGAAAGCCCCTGCACAGTAACGAAGACCCAACGCAGCCAAAAATAAATAAATAAATTTAAAAAAAAAAAAGAAAGAAACCCTCACAGACACATTCAGAAATAATGTTCTACCAACTATCTGGGCATCCCTCAGACCAGTCAAGTTGACGCATAAAATTAACCATCACAGTGACTATTTTTTCTTTTTTATCATGAGAGTATTTTGCCTTTTACTCAGTTAATTCTTGTCATTATATTACATCTTCAATTATACAATCCTCTTTGTTTCTTTTTCTAAATTGCAGTATAGTTGATTTATAATGTTATATTAGTTTCAGGTGTGCAGCATAGGGTTTCAATACTTTTATAGATTATACTCCATTTAAAGTTATTACAGGGAATTCCCTGGCAGTCCAGTGGTTAGAACTTGCTGCTTTCACTGCCAGGGCCTGGGTTCGATCCCTGGTCGGGGAACTAAGATCCCACAAGCTGCGTGGTGTGGCCACAAAAAAAAAGTTATTACAAAATAACGGCTATATTTCTCTGTGCTGTACATCACATATGGTTGTTTGAATGCAAAATGGGTACAACTCTAGGGGAGGATAATCTAGCAATATCTAGCAAAATTACATATACATTTCCTCTTGCGGGAAACAATTTCAAAGACACACTGATGAAAATATAAAATGTCTCATGGTCAAGGTTATGACTGTACCATTATTTATAACAATTAAAAAAATGGAAAAACCCAAGTATCCATCAATTGGGCAATGGGCTAAATAATACTATGTAGCCATAAAAAGAAATGAGAACAATCTCAACCTATTGCTATGGAATGATCTCCAGCATTAATCATTCCAATAGAATAGTGCAGAACAGTTTGTCACATGCTATCTATTTGGAGAATATTTTTTAAAAGAAGCAACAGAAGGATAAACCAAAAAAAGAAATAATAAAAATTAGTTACTTCTAGAGGGATGGAGGGAACCAGTGGAGGCACAGGAGACAGAATCACAACTATGTGAACATATCTTGGTATATAGTTTGGATTTTGGAACTGTGTGAATGTTTACATAATTAAAATCAAAGTTTTATCAAAAGGGGGAAAAAGCAACCCCCCTACAAACTGAAAACACATTAAGATAAACGAAACTAACGATATTTAGTATTGCAGACACACAAAGAAAATAATTGTTCTGAATGTCTTTAAAATAGTATTTTGACTGTATGTCCCTTAGTGAGATGTTCTAAGTATAAAACATTTACCAAGTACTCTTAAGCTGCAAAAGTGTTATAATGGTATTATTTTTAAATGATTATAGGAATATTTGTAGGATAAAGTTATTAAGTGACAATGAAGGCATTGTTTTTATGTGCATAGTTTTTAGAAATATATTTTGAAGTATGTATGGATGATATGATGTCTGGGAATTGCTTGAGCAAAAGAAAGGAAAAGGGAATGGATAAAACAAGGGTGGCAAAATATTGACAACTGTTGAATGTTCCTGATGGGTACATGGGAATTCATTATACAATTCGTTCTCATGTTAAGTTTTATAATAAAAATTTTTAAAAGATGCTATTTTTAATACCTCCACTTGAATACAATCACCGACTCTCTTACATTATTTAAAAATAAATTCAGCTGCGACCCGATCTCCGATGAAGAAACCTCTTAGCGTACTTTCATCTTCAAAGCTCTTTAAAAACCTCAAAGATAAGAGTTTTATTGTGTCATTGGGGGGTATTTCAGTTAATTGCTGCACTTCTACGTGGAGAAATTAAACAATAGGAGTATAATAATAATAGTTTGATGTATCTTGGGCCATGGTTTTTAAAATGCTCATGGCACTTTCTCACATAGTTATCTCAGCTTCACCTAAAGGCTCTGTAATTACTGCCACTTCACAGGTGGGAAACTGAGTCTTGGAGAATTTCAGCGATGGGCCCATGATCACAGCTGAACTGACCCTGGGACTCAGGTTTCCTACCAGCCCGTCAACTATTTTATACTGACTACAGAGGAAATTAACAGCAAGAGATGAGATTAAAATTCACAATATTTTAGCTTTTACTTGAGCACTCTGGTTAAATAGTATACACATTAGAAAGATCACCTTAAACCCCTAAATTTCATATGTAATGAATAGTCTAGAACTAGTTAAAAACCTTGCTATGCATTTGGGCTTTTCGTGTGTGTGTGTGTGTGTGTGTGTGTGTGTCCACCTGTCTTCCTTTTCAACACTACTAGGAAATCAAAGGTGTCCCTTCCCGTTTATTTGAAAGTCAGGTTCATGGGCATATGTCTACAAAATAATCGTGGCAGAACACAGTGGTTATTTAATGTGTTTGTGCTATCTTGACACAAGATAGACAAACTATCCTTTCCTTTATATAGGGAAGAATTGAGCTAGGAGGTTAATGTTCATCAAATCATCACAGAATGCATTGTTACAGGGCAAGCCGAAGTCTTGAACACCTCCTCTTCTTCTTTTTCTTTTTTTTGATAAATTTATTTATTTTTGGCTGCATTGGGTCTTCGTTGCTGTGCACAGGCTTTCTCTAGCTGCGGCGAGCAGGGTCTACTCTTCATCGCGGTGTGCAGGCTTCTCTTGTTGCGGAGCACAGGCTCTAAGCACACGGGCTTCAGTAGCTGTGGCTCAAAGGCTCTAGAGAACAGGCTCAGTAGTTGTGGCGCACAGGCTTAGTTGCTCCACGGCATGTGGGATCTTCCCAGACCAGGGCTCAAACCCATGTCCCCTGCATTGACAGGCGGATTCTTAACCACTGCGCCACCAGGGAAGCCCAACACATTTGGTATTATTTGAATACTTGGTTTTACTATTTTTCAAAAGACAGTATAATTATTTCTAATTTTTCCTTAAGTTTTTTTATTTTTTATTATTTTTATTTTAAAAATTTCTTATTGAGGTATAGTTGGTGTACAATGTTATATGTTTCAGGTGTACAACATAGTGATTCACAATTTTTTTTTTGATTCACAATATTTAAAGGTTATATTCCATTTATAGTTATTATAAAATATCAGCTATATTCCCTTCAGTGTTTTTTAAAATTTTGGTCACAGAAACTTTTTACAAATTAAAAACTAAAAACAAGTCATGGAAAAAATTATAGGAATTAAAAGGTAAATATTTTTACCCCATTAAAAATATTCAACCACATTAGAAGTTACATAGAAACAGGTTTTTATATATGTATATTATATAGACATTAAAATCATCTTATTTAGTATCATGGAGAAATATCCATGATTTCATATCAAGTAAAAAATGTAGGATACAAAACTAAATACATGGCACAACCCCAATTTTGTCTAAAAATAATTTATGCACAGAAAAATGATTAAAAGCCTAGAATATTTATATATATCATCTTAGCCTGGAGGAATTATGGGTCATTTTTCTTTTCTTTTTTTATGTTTTTTTACATTTAATGGATTTTCTATAATAGATATATATTGCTTTTATCATAAGAAAAATATATTTAAAAATCTTTTCTATGCCAGATTTTAATCTACACGAATGAATATTTTAAATAGTGATTATACAGAGCCCTCACCAACTCTGTGGCATGTAGAAATGGACTACAAAATGTACAATTGACTGGACAGTTCACAGTTCACTTTTCCAGTTTTCTATCCATCACAGCAGCAAAAGCTCAAATGTATAGAAATATTCCCCTGTGACATCTTCCTTTATTCCCTTACTTTATTCTCAGTAACCATGTGAATAAAACTTGGAATAATTTGCTCTTCCCTGATGTACTAATTTATCAAATGGATTTTGATAAATATAGAAAGCTAAAGATGCAGCCATGTTTATTTAAAGAAATAAATAAGGTCAGCCATGAAAGAACTGAATACTATGATCTTGAAAAAATACTGGGTTGAGATGCCATTGTCTGTGTTGAGGTATTTTTAACTAGAACAAAAATAGAACTGTTACAGTTTCCATTTTCTTCACACAGTTACATGCTGTAAGTTGTTGGAATGATAAAAACCAACCAGGACCTTGCCTCTTAGTATAGAAGCCACAACTGTGAAAGCTCAAGCGCCTGGCAAATACCAACAGAATACCACCCTCTGCACTAGAAGCATCTGTCCCTTATCCCACACGTGAAATGGGGGTGGAGATCGGGTGACACCACCAAGCTCCAGGCACATTAGTCCTCTGGATGGTGACCCACCACTATCAAAACCCAGGACTTTAAAATTAAATTATAAACACAACATTGTAAATCAACTATACGTCAATAAAATAAATTTTTAAAAAAAGAAATGACATTAAAAAAGACACAACACTGTAAATTAACTATACTTCAATATATTTTTAAAAATAAAATAAAAACTAAATTAAATTATGTATTTTACATTCCACTTAACTATACCCTGGCCAGGCAACATAGCAGTCTTATAGATAAAACAGCTTGCTTCTACAGAATAACAGTGCAATGGACACAGTGTAAGTTGCTACACTCCAGCCAACCAAGTCTTTCCTCCTCCCCAGGGATTTGCTAAGGATTTGATGCTTTCCATTAGAAAGCAATTCTCTGTAAGGACCTTTCTTTCTTTTTTTTTTTTTTTTTTAATTTTTATTTTATATTGGACTGTAGTTGATTTATAATGTGTTAGTTCCAGGTGTACAGCAAAGTGATTCAGTTATACGTATACATATAGCTCTTCTTTTTCAAATTCTTTTCCCTGTAAGGACTTTTCCTTATAACTCCTCACCTCCATCTCCCAAGGGTGACAGACTTTCTTGGACACTTTGATTGAATGTATTTATTATACGCATTTCCCCTGGAATTCATAGGAAAGGTCACAAGCATAAAGGTTCAAGAATTTTGAAGGGAAAGAAAGGAGGTAAGGAGATAAGGAGTGGAACAATAACTTTCTTTTTTTTTTGGATCTCATTAGTAGAAGGCAGCAAGACCTCTGAGGGTATGGAAAGCTGGCAGGAGAGGCCAAAAACAGAAATTTGGACAACAGGGGAGACATGAGCTCTTCACGACAAACTTTACCTCATAATTTTGTCTGACTCTGGCTTCATAAACAAAAGGTCCCTCTGCCTCTCTGGGCAAAAGAGGCAATCAGAATAATTAAATGTTCAGGGTTTGTTAGATGTTAAGTACCTGCAATTCAGCTGAGAAAAGAACTGTTGCATCAAGTGGGGATTTCTCTGTTTAGAACTGCCCTGCAGAAATCAAGCTGGCACCAAAGACTGCTCTGTTTCCCTAGGAGTTTTGCTGCAACCCATAAGTTATCATCAAAGGAAGGAAACGCCTGAGAGATCTGAAGGTTTTAATTGTTGCTGAGTACAGATGGCTTGGATTACTGCACAGCAACGCAGCTCAAGGTCAGGGTCTCTGGCTGTAATCAGCTGCCTGAATACATGGTTTTAGTTGGCCGACAGCATTTCTGGGCAAGAGCTGTGCAGCTACACTGAAGCAAGGTTAGAGCCTGGAACATTGGCTGACGAAGATTAAAATGTACGTTTATCAGAAATTGATAGCACAGATAAACCCACCATGTTTTTCATGCAAAATAAGACTTGGCAGTGAGGTTCAAAAGAAAAGGGTACTCGGGGGGATAGGACAGGACTGGGGGACAAGACATCAAGCAAACTCCACGCAGGAGCCTTGGTCTCTTCTAGTCTAGGACAGTGAGGGCTGCCAGGATGGAAGACCTGAGGGACAGGGGGGTGGAGAGGTGTGCCTGGTGCCAGCAAATATCGTGTGGATGACTAAAACACAAGCCTGATTTCCCCTACCTGACACGGAACGCTTGAGCTCTTTATACCCCGTGAACAGCGAGTGAAAAAAGGGATTCTTTTTCATTTCAGAAAGAGCCCAAACAAAGCAGCTGCATTAACTATGCCAGAGGGTGGAGACCATTTTGTTCCCACTTTGGGACAAAGACTAAATACTCTGTGCCTTGTGTATGTTCCCGAGTCCCTCTCATTACCTTGTGTAGGGAGTGGAGGGGAGGTGGGGTAAAGGAGATCTCTGGAGGGTTGAAAACTGCTCGTGTTGAAAGCAAAAAGAAAGTAGAGGGTTCTCTCTGAAATGTGTACTTAGGGTTTATGCCATTGTGTACTAGTGTGGATAAAGCCCTTCAAAATGAGTGGTGGCTCAAAGCTCCTTCTGCGCTTTCAGCCTTCCCAGGGAGAGGTGAGAAAATACATGGGCATACATACTGGTCAAAATGGTAGGAAAATCACTGGCAGAGCCAAATCAAAACTCTGGCCCAACCTTCAGCATCCTTCCTGCCCTGCGATGCCCAAAGCACAGGAGCCACCAAAGACCCCAGGTATGATTCTGCAGCAGGTGTGAAGGTGGGTGTTGGGAGGGAGGTTGTTTCAGAATGAGATTTTTTCAAACTCCATACCTTCTTTTCTCTCATCTTAAGATGTACCCCCCGCCACTCCCCCCTAAGTCCCACCCCTCCAAGAATCTCTGCAGGGTGATGAGTTATCACTGATAGGACTGTTTGTAGCCTGAATGCCTTAGAGACAAAAAAATATTGTTACCTAGAGTGTTTTTAAACTCTAAAAATGATCTCCTATGAATCAAATGGTAAAGCTTTTAATGTAAAAATAGACATAATGATTTATTTAGAAATTACATAAGGAAAGGTCAGTCTAGGTACCCTTTTCCGGACGTAGTCTTTTCACTAGAGTGAGCTGGCCGGTGCTGGTGGCCAGGTGTCTAAGCAGAGGAAAATGTGGTGAATTTCAAAGAGCTGGGCAGACTGGTGGTGACACACTGGGAGATCTGTAAAGGGAAGGCTTCACGATTTTACAGCAAACCTGGATCTACTGCTTGGGGAGCCTTTGACCTAGTTCATTTTTTCTGTCTTCTACAATAAAAAGTATCTTGATCTCTGAATAATGTTTTCAGATTTGAAAAGATGACGCATCCTTCTTCAGGCTTTGGCAATGATATCCTCCTTATATGTCACATTTAAAACTTGCCTCTAAAACTGACTTTTTTTTTTTTTTTTTTTTTTTGGCCATACCACGTGGCTTGTGGGATCTTAGTTCCCTGACCAGGGATTGAACCCGGGCCCACAGCAATGAAAGCGATGAGTCCTAACCACTGGACCACCAGGTTATTCCCAAAACGGATTTTTTTTAATCTTTATTTTTTCCATTACTAGATGTGACTACTTTCTGGTATTATAATTCCATATAATAATTATTATTATCATTAAATTATTGAATTTTATTATTATTTCCATATTTTACTTTGTTCTGAAAGAGCACTTTATCTGTAACCGCTGCTATAAAAAAAAACACCAAAAACCAATCTGATGGTTTACGGTGCTCTGTTAGATCTCTTATGAGCTGTGTATACAGTCCTAATAAATCCTTCCCTGATAAAAGTCCTGCCAACGATCAGAATTGTCCACAGACCCACAGGGTGTCTACTGAGATGCTCAGCCACTTTTGATGTGCTCCACGTGGCCCCAACTACCATTGTCAACTTATTACAGAAAAGTCAAGAACTGGATGACTGGTTAGATTAAACAGTGTTTATCAAGCCTCTTCTTTTTAAATCACGGCTAATATTAAGCACACTTTACATTGTGACTCAATACATAGGTTTTACATATATATAATTGTTATAGGTTGAATTGTGTCCACCCTCCAAAGGTATATTGAAGTTGGGATCCCCAGTACCTGTAAATGTGACTTTATTTGGAAATAGGGTCTTTGCAGATGTAATCAAGTTAAGATGAAGTCATTAGGGTGGGCCCTAATCCAGTATGACTGGT